>NC_088201.1:40488388-41113388 GCF_037126465.1 Ornithodoros turicata
AAAAAACAAAAGTTTTCCACCGATAGCCAGTGGCCTGCTGACCTTGCAATGGAGAAGCGTCCGGCGTAGACAGGGCTCGCACCCGGCGACAGCTGGTGGGCAGACCTTGTGGCTGCCATGGCCGCGACGCCGTTGACGTCTCTCTTGCGGCCACCAATGCTGGCCGTCCCGCTGGCCGGCGACAGGTCTAGCGTTTCGCCGGGATCTATGATGCTGCCGGTCGCCGTGTCGCACAGAAATCTACGCTTTCCTGCTCAGCAACCCTCGGAGGGCTGAGCGACGTACGCCAGCCACGTCCTATCTGCAAGTCGGTTCCTTCGAAGCCTTCAAGCGCACACGCGTGTCTTCCCACACAACGCGCGACTCAACAGTGGACACGAGCAACACACTAATTCCGCGACTGTGCCACAGTTGTCACTTCGTTGCCGTCGCAGGTGTCCCAGCAACGTGCCGCTGGATGGGTCGCCGTTTGGGCTGTCGTATAATAGCCGCAGATGAATGAACTGCTCTCACAAGAGAGAGTTGGCCAACTTGTGGTCTTGCAACGAAAGACGCCAAGACTCAGCACGCTGTCATTCTACACAAGTGGAATGCGACGCGAGAGCAGCGATCGGCCAGCGTGCCTCCTCCGAGGGAACACGATTCTCTACTGGAGAGGCGATGCGGGTTCCATCGGTCCCCTCTCTCCTGAGCGCGTAAGGCGGATGAGGAGGATGCTCAGCCCTCGACCTTCCCCCGAGGCGATGTCCCTCCTCCTAGCAGCACGCTTCGAGGAGCGCATTCAAATCGGAAGCTGTCGCGCTGCACGTCGTGTGCTTTGCGCGCGCCATCTTAACAAAGTTCGACCAACTTTTCACAAAGCACAGTCAGTCGGTTGTCACGGTGTCCGATGGCAGGATAACTGTGCTCGGTAGGATGCGGAAGCTGGTAGCGATGATAAGACTGAGTGACAGTTTCGTTGTCATCGTTGTGTTGTGTCACCAAACTTTTTTTTTTCTTGTTAGAATGTATGGTGTTCCGTATTGAGGAAAAAGTAACAAAAGGGATTCCGGACAATTTCACGTGTCCGGGTGTCATCCTACTGGATGGTGGCATAGTCCACTTATTGCAGGTTTGTTTTCAATTTCGGAACAATTCGGTCTTTCTTTTTCGTTTGTTTTTTTTTTCTCCTCTCCTTTACCGTTTCTTTTTATTGGTACGCAAAACGCTTCTCTGAGTTACCTAGAGCTCATCCTCTCTCTCTTGTTATTTTTTTATTTTTCACACCAGCGTTTTTGGTTTGGAGGCTTAGCCACCGTGAGCCTACCATTCTAAAACAGAATCCCCCTCACAACACGCTCATGGCTAACCCCCAGTGCACGGAATGATATCATTATCAGTTCTCATTTGGGCTTTCGTGATACTCGATGTATGTGTATGCAAGTTTTTCAAACGTTATTTTCATCGAGTCCGATGACAGACGACCATGCCGAGTGTACGCGACCGGACAGAAGTCATAATCAACTGTGCATCGATTTTAGGAGATTACACGATGCTGAGCCGATCCTGATTCCTAAGAGCAGATCGCCTCTTCGCTAACGGTGGAAGAAGGAATTTTTCACGAAATCGTATTTTGGTGCGCGACATTACTAAATACCGTTGAGTGAAAGGTGAAAATGACCTGTTTTTCTTTTTTTTCTTTTTTTCTTTTTTTTGTGCGGAGTCCAGATTATGAATTCCGTTTCAAATGAAAAACAGCAACGCTTGTTTTCAGGTAGTTGATGCGCAACTTATAGAGCAACCTGCACGACGTATGGTACTACTCCGATGGCTGAGAGAAACTGAACAAGTTTCTGAACTTATCTGACCGATCGCGAAAAGTGTTCATAACCAGAGCATCTGAATGTACCATCTTTCTCTCATCAAGTTTCTGCATTCCAATAGTACAGTAGGGCTGAACAATATTCCATTACCGTATTTTCCGGTGTACAATGCGCACCCCTAAAAACGGGCCGAATTTGAAAAAACGCGCACCGCTGAAAAACGCGCGAAAATGTGTAACGCGCTTGGGTTACGTGCTGCCAGGCAATCCTGCTCTAGCACGACAGTAGGAGAAGTGGATCGCACGCCCGTAGTCGACCCGTTCGTGTGGATTTGCTGTAGCTCTCGACAAAGGCTAGGGTGGACGACGCAAGAGCGAAAGTACTTGCGGGACATGCGTGAGGTCCCAACGGAAACAATAGGGTGGCGCAAGGTCCAAATGGGCTATGTTCAGTTGCGAAGCGATGGTGGTGTCGTAGGGATTCCCGAGCCCAAAGGGCCGTTCCCTCATGCACCTCAGCTAATGCTGTCACACTCGATAAAATCCGAGAAATTCCTAAGCGCAGTCCACGCTTCGTGTTAAGATGCCCTGAACAATGATACTGAGTTTTGACGACGATCAGACGACATTAAAGCCGCTGAAACATGCGCCACTAAGAATATGCGCTTGGCATATTGCCCCCATCCCCTTCCCCCCGTGACGGCGCCCATGGAAATAAGGAGGATAGTATAGTAAATAGGACAGAGTGAAAGTTCAACCGATAATAATTTGTCTGTACTCCTTGTATCTGGTTTAGTTCGCAGGCATGCACCAGCTTGTCGGCACCATTTTGCTTTTGTCAATTGCCGAGTGACCGCATGCACGTGATTAGGGTCACAAATGTCTCTCAGTCGTGTTTCAATAACAAACTGCGCACAAGTGCTCGCAATACAACCGCTTGGTGCTGGGCAGGCCAACAACCCAAAATTTTTACCATGTATCACACTCTCAGAAAAAAGGGTGCGAAAAGGCGGGAACTTCTATAGTTACCACCTAGGTCAACATAGCGTCTGATAAAGGGTTTAAAAGGGTGGTAAAAGCAATTATCATATATCCGAATTGCTACAAAAAGCCGTACGCCCCCTCGCTTACCGAATCAGAAGTGGTAACCCTATCATTCGTGGGAGAGAGTGAGGTAGCACTGAACTTTGCAACCTTTTAGGCACAACACATGCGACAAATATTACCTCCTGAAAGGTATAACTGCTCCACCCTTTTTTCTGAGAGTGCACGATATCAAAATGTCGGCGTCCACATCCAAAGGTCGAGATCCAAAGTCACTCCCAGGACACTGTGACTGTCCAGCACCCGCGGGTCGCCAGGGATTTGAAAATGGATGTCATGCCCTAGCAGTCAAAGCCCCACTTCTCAAGGAGGAACAGGAGAGCGCGACTCAATGCTGCTGACTACTTGTTGATCGCATCGACGTGACATAAGTTTTCAAACGTGTCAGCATATTTCTTTATTTAATGGCATAAGTGAGACCATCTACTGAAGGACGTACAGCGAGAAAAAGCGGCTTTCTGTTCCTCGCCTCTCGTTTGAGTAACATCAGTAGCCATTTGGTTTCCGCTAGTTTCTGCTTGGTCTAGCTTCACCATTGCACTTGAGTCGAGCCTATTACATGTTCGAGTCAATTCGTGCATATTACTTCTCAACTGTGTCCCCTCATGATCCTCCTTCTGACCTTTTTCTCCGTATTTTCGTCACCCATTTGCTTTCTGCTTTTTATAAAACACATAAACAGACCGAAACTTTGGAAACTTCCAAGGAACTGCTTGTCCCTGAAGTTAATCGCTATATGTTACCTAGCAGATGCATATCTGTCCATGTTTCCCCGTGCCGAAAGAAAATGAATTACCTATCTCTTTCCCTCTTCAGCTCTCCACTCTAACATTGTTTCTCGTACTTCAGAGGGTGAAACGCGGTAGTAACTTATACGTTTTTGACTCCTTCCATAAACAAGGAGGCTGCCTTGTGATCTGGTGAACAATCCCGCTAGCAAAGAAACTAAAAGAATATGACAACATGTGCCCACATCTTATATGTGGCCACATGATCTCATAAACGGATCTGTTCAGAACTTTCGGTACGATGTCGCTGTTTCTGCGAAGCGTACTTTGACTTCTCCGAAAATAAGAGGCCTTGTTTCTGTAAGAGTGGTATAATAAATTCGGCAGCCTGTCAGGACCACTACATTCATGTCGCTCGCCCTTCGACCCCTCGTGTTCTTTCTACTTTGGCGTGACGCAACAGGGTGGAGTCTTCTGTTCGGTTTCCGCGTTTGGCTTCCATCAGCTGGTGATTCACTAGAAAGCGTCCAAGTACATAAAGGAAAAGAAAGACGCGTGAGGCTCCGCTGAAAATGATGGGCTTCCGCTTCGCAGAAGGGAGCATTCCCAACAGGTCAAGCAAACAGTTCGTTCATAGTGAGGTTAGCAAGCATTTACAGAGTCCAGTTTCCTTCACGTCGATGGCAAAGTTTAAAGCCATGAATGCCAATTTTTCACAATGATGGTGATGATGATGATGATTGAAAGAAAATAATGGGGATTGTAGCCCTCATCACGAGGGCCGGCTACCCCAGATCACCTAAGGAAAGGAATGCCAGACACATCCACCCACACCCACTGGAGATGTCGCGAAGCGGCGACGAACGCCACAGACAGGGTCTAACCCGTCTAACAGCAACACTATCATCTAGAACGAATATAATCCATTTTAGGAATGAGAGATTTACCTCTCAGTACGGTGGTATTTAGACAGCGGTCACCAAACACGCTACGGGAACATCTACATCAGAACTAGAACTCTTTCCTAATAGAGTATGTCCCACCTGTTATCAGCGTACCCATTCCGAGTGATTATGCCATTGAGGAGGTACATCGGGAAAATACTACGAGTGCACAATCCTGGCAAACGTTAACCCCGAGACTCGTTTGGTTCGGAAGAGCATTTGTCTTCCGCGAACTTCCTATATAAACACTCAAAGGAAAAAAGGAGTAGCAGGGGAGTAACTTCCCACTCTTACTCCATTTTCACTCCCCCTCTCAGTCACTTACTCCCTCTTTCTTCCTGTATTTACCATGTAACTCCATCACTGCAAATAGTTCCTGCATTTTGCCGTCAAAATTTTAATCTACAAGTGATGACATCGCCCTACGTCTTGTGAAGGGACTTTTGAGTAATAAAATTGTGTACTACAGTGCAGCCATTCAGATGTTGCATCGTTTTTGTTACATATTCCCTGGTTTTGCATTAAGGCTCTCAGTTGGTGAATTCCTCACCCTTACGTGACATATGACCTTCTGACACACTAATTACGTCGAATACTTATCCCGGAGATTACCGCATTCGAGGGAGCTTCTCAGTGAAGGTAGTTCTCTTACTTGATGACAATACACACTCAATGAAGGTTGCCGAGGGAAGCTCGGATATTTTTTTTTTTTCTTTCTAGTGAGTATAGTTCTGTGGGACTACCCAAATTTCAGACAAGAAGGTATCGCACCCCCTACCTCTACACCACCGTAACACTTCTCCTTTTACGCACACCTTTTCCCATCCCCATCGAATAGCTATATACTATGCAGCAATTGAGATTCTGCTTGGACTTGCTTATATATGAGGAGACACAGATATTCCAAAGTAAGAAATTTCACAGAGGATTCGAAAGCAGCTGTAGGGTATACTGGCATATAAACCCATTTGATCCTGTCAGCATGATACACTAACTGGTGTCATGGTTGCACCTGAGAAATGGAGTGAAGTGGAACTCCCTCTTGGAGGGTGTAGGTTTTGCTCCAAAGTGTTCTAAGGCACAAGTCACTTACTCCCCTAAAGGAGTTGTGACGGCACCACTTTTTCTCAGAGTGAAGGGTGACGCTGTTAATTTCACACCCACCCGTTCGGCGACAGTTGCTTATGCGCCATTAAACATGAGCCCATCATATTAAATGCATCAACACTCACACAAATCAACTCATCCCGTTCCGGTTCTGGATTTTCGCAGTTTATTTTTTGGCACATTCGGAGCGTGTTTTTCGGAGTTTATCTCCCAGGAACCGGGGTTTCTCGTCTTTGTTTTCAACTGAGTTCATATCGGAAGTTCGGAGATAAGACGACGTAGTGTGAAACGACATACTCGCAAAAAGAATGAGAAGCTGCCTTGCAAAAATACTTAGGTACTGTTATGCGGAGAACTTGCAGACAGACATCTGTACCACGATCACCTGGCGGTGCGAACTATCCTCTCAAGAAGGAAATTTTTATGTCATCTGTGCTATACCTTGTCCACTCTGAGAAGGAAAGGAAGCATGATTCAGAGAAAATGGAAAAGGAAAACCTTAAACATTTTCCTAAAGAGGAGAATATTAGGCCAGGACTTTTTCCACGTAGACCTATAGGGAAGTGGTCGAAATGACCTCAAAATGCCCTCGTGTCGAGTAGGGTTAGATATAGTTCCTGTTTCTAAATAGTCCCTGTTCAGTGACTCCAACGTCGAGGTACCTGTGAGAAAAGATGAAGTTCACCTGCAGTACACGGACGCAACCAGTCATCGGGGCATCGTATTTCTTACTAAGCTCTCGATTCCTGGCACCCACAAAAGGGGAGTTTTGCGGATACATCCGAATTGCTTTCAGTCTTACCGGCGTATGTTTTTTCGGATTGTTTTGAATAAATCAGAAACCCCGGAACCCCTGGTTATAAAGAATGAAGAGCGAAGAGAGAGTTTTAAAGAACCTTACAGGTAGAGCGGACGGGTGACCAGTGTACATTGGCAGTGTAAGCTGTTCTTCTCTTACGCTAGCTATTGAAGGATACTGCTAAAACCAAATGACAAATATCGAGAAAGAAGCAGAATGAACAGATGGTATTCTTTCAGGTGTACTTAGTTCCTGTGACAATTGATGGCGAGCCTTGATCCTTGATCTCTCTTCCAGCGCCGCCGCCGTCAGCCGTTGGTACGATGTCAGACGAGGGCATACGTCGGGGGCAGGACCATACCACCCGTCGAAGTTTCAAGCAGCGCTGCGGGTTTCCTGGATTAACGCAACACGGAAAAAGCAGCCTGATTTTGGGTGCGACTGGCAACAATGTAAGAGAGTTTGTGTTGAGGTGGTTCAGGGTGAGCGGGTGTCCCTGTGTTCCCGGTACAGGGTATACTTGTACACGGAGGAAGACTGATTCTTAGCTAAAACGCTTTGCAGAGTTCTTTCTGACATGTCGCTTATCCGCTTAGCGCGTGGAAGTGGCATGCTGTCACCTGCTGTATGGGCGCTCTATGCAAATATCTTGGGATTACCATCGACAGTGGGTTTCGGAACGAGACCACTTCTAAAGGGAAGAAATCAAAAGAATCGGTGGCAAGTTATGAGGTAACAGCGGCAGGTTCATGCACACTCTGCACGATACCATATGTGAACCTACCGCCAACACAACAGTAAATCATCTAGCTCCACCGCGTTGGTATAAGAACATACCCACCAACTTCTTCCTGTATCGCTCAAACTTATCGAGAATCAACAGAAGGCATGCACTCCGAACGCAGATCGCTCTGTCTCATACAACGTAGTATTAACGGCAAACGAGCAGACGCTGCTCACTGCATGGTTTCCAACACAGTCCTATAACACATTGGCAAGGCTGTATACCCCGCTGTCTTTTTCTGTATTTCTCCATAATTTTCTGCGCCTCTGTGTCTTCTTCTTCCTGTTTGTTTGTTTGTTTGTCATTGCTTTGGGGGAGTAAGCCTCCATCATGGCTAGCCTTTCTCTTCCTTTTTTTTAATCATCATTAAACGTATCCCCCTCCCCCGATAACACTTCACCATGCACCGATCGCATCTCTTGACCTGCTGAACTAAAAATCCAGCCATGGCATGAGATGGCGCTCAATACTTCCTTATAAATTCCAGGGCTTAGAAAGAAGAGCGAATCTAACTCTCTGGAAGCTAAAGCTCTTGTAGAGAAACTGAACTTGCGCACGCTGCTTTTCACAGATGGCTCCGTGGACGAGTGCGCTGCATCGTGTGCCCGCCGAACGTCATGCGGTTGAGATACCTCACTGTAACGGATCACCTCCCGGGTCGGAATCAGTGGCAATGAAAAAACATCGGCGGAGCACGCCAGCAGTAGCCCAACCTTGCCTACCCCGGACGGACAAATGGTTGTTAACGAGCTAGTTCGAGCAAAATACCTCAGAACAAGAGAATTTGTTCAAAATCTTAGATCCAGATCTTCTATCCAGAGCTCTTCTCGTGAAGGGCCTTTTCAGGAACCACGCCATATACAGAGCGCAAACATAACAGGATCTGCATTTACCGAGATTGGTCCTCTGGATGGCGGAAATTGTCGATACTGTCAGCGAACTGAAACCGTGGAGGATTAGGAGTTTGCCGTGCATACAATGAAGTGCGATCAAAACACCATGCATGCACACTCAAGAAATGGCACGCGGAACGCTGTCCTACATTCTATATGGGCTTTCTCGTAGAAGGGCACGTGAAAATTCGATAGTTTATTACTGCAATTTCTTCAGGGAAATCCGTAATGGAGGTGGTGCTAATGAAAGAGCTCGCCGTTGTCGGCCTGACATAGTAAATGCGTAGTAGAAAGACTTTGACGTTGCTTCCTAACTTATCTACAATTACGCCAATCACGACGGTTCTTCGGCGGCCGTAGCTATGGAGACAAGCCGCCATGTGGGCAGCCACTTGTACCACAGAAAGCCTACGTTTGAAATCGTCTGCGGCGATTGGCTTCGGGAGCGCGAAGAGGATGCATTAACCAGACCTTTTCGGCACAGTTCCCTGTGAAGTCGGACCAGGACGCATGATCCCCCTGCGATAGTCGTGACGTTGCCCGCCTGAGCGTAGCCGGCTACGGCAAGCACCACCCCTACCACCAGGGGGGAGGGGGAGATATGTTTAACAGAAAGAAAAGAAAATAGCAAAGGTCAGCGAGACTGGCACGGGCTTGCTATTAAAAAAAACAGAGAGAGAGAGAGAAAAAAAATATAAAAAGAAACACCCACCACCATGCCTTTTCTTTGTCTAGGCGGCGTTGCCGCTGCTCATATTATATCGCGTTTCCTATTGCCGTCCAGATACACCGTCCATCATCATCATCAAAACTTTCAACCTTCATCCCACTTCATCCAGCAGGGACGATGCCCACTCGTGTGAGGCCAACAACAGTACGAGCAGGTTACCAGCACCTTACTTTCTTGTGACACTACGTCTAATATCACTAAGAAATGTGCATATGACCTGGAACTACATCACCTTACTTTACTACCAGCACGAAGTGCCATTGATTCAGTGATGATTGTAAATTAGTCTCACCGTAGAAGCAAAGATAATGCAAACACAAAGGAACTAATCTTCGACCATCACAGCCAGGTGCTGCAAACATTTTGGTGGAAAGTGGAGGCAAAAGAATGTTGAGATGCGAAAATGATGCGGTTTTCTTGCGCTCCTTTTGAAGCTACCCAGCCAACACTCTTCCCAGTGGGGATGCTAGTGGCGTCCCAGACTTCGACAGCGGAATTTAAGACTCAACGAAATAAGACTTTTCACCACCGGCTGTTTGAATTTGCACCCTGCCTTGGCCGCGCGCAAGTTCTGTGTTTGCATTTTCCGGATTACCTACCGAAGAGCAAGATGTAAAAGGCCTTTCTTTTGGCATCTGTGCTTGGAAGTGGGAGAGAGCGCCCCCTGCGGTGAATTGTGAGCGGAGATGCTGAACAGGGTTCAAGGGGTTCAAAGAAAAATTTCAAAAGTGAACCAGTATTTTCAATCCCATCTGCATCTCATTATTGCGAAGTGAAATGTACACTCTCGCTACCACCCCGTTATACCCTGAAGCTCTTTTCTTACAGATGGAACTGGATTTTTGTTCTTGGCATTGGGTTAACGTGGCGCTCGATTTTGAATATTTCCCTACATTATGTACCGCTTCGGCGTTCTCTGTGATGTGCCTTGCAGCCGTAAAGGATCACACGCGTATCGCGAGTAGAGGTCTCATTTTGCCTGAAAAAGAAGCATGGCTACAGGAACGTTGAGCATTGTAGCTAGACATTACGCTTACGTTTCTGTTTGTGTAAGCATGTGCTGGGCGAAACACTCCCTGACTGCGTGCCTTTGATACGATGCTTCACGTTGGAATGAGATGTGTTGCAAAAACATTTCCTGACTGAAAGTATAGCGTAGCATAATGCAGCTGAGGGTATCTGGTAATTAGTTTACTCACCGGTCACTTCTCGGGAAAGAAATGACCTGAAATGGAGGGCCTCCCGCGTAAGCATGCAACAGTTCCGTTGGACTTGTAGTTCGTGTGGATTCCCCCATCCTGATGAGTCACGATTGTAGAACCCATTCCCCACAATCACCACAGTTACGCCTATACCAATACAACATCTCATACGAATGAATCTGAGGTGCTTGTTCCAAACAGATTATTCGTTTCTTATTATTTTTCGTGAAGGGCCTGGATTTGGTTACACAGGTACAATATGCATGTCTCTTAGCAAGCGGGAAAGTGTGGTACACGCAAAGGCTTCAATATTGCTCCGTGTAACTGAACAAGTGGTGCGTCCGTTATGAGGTGGTGGATGTGGAACGGTGCGTAGCCACCCTCCTTTGGCGTCGACCCTAGGAAATCTAGCCAATACTGCGGACTACAACCAGAGAATCGGCCATTACACATGAGTGTCATCAGCTTGACCCCTAGTACGCTTCGAACATCTTTGCAAGTGTCATAGACGCCGTGAGCGAAGTCCCGACTCAGGGCGTACACTAGTTCAGAGACGTGCAGTCCGGTCACTCCACGCTGAGTTGCGTTCACAAAGATGAATTCCGATTGTTGAGGCGAGCAAGTCATACGGCACAGAAGGTCCTTGAAGTTGAGCATACAACCGGGGCACTTAGCCATCCCAAGCTTTGCTGGTTGCTCCAGTTCCCGGGCCATGTCTCGTATTTGGTTGGAGTCGCAGCATACCTTATGGTCGTGGCTCGTTTCAGAAGCCAGCTGGGGGCAGACTTGCTCGAACGTCTGCCACACGGAGTCATCCAGCGTCGGCGTTGGGTTGCTGTACACCGAGCAAGGGATTGGTTTGTCTGTGTCTTCGTCGTTTCCACAATGGCCCGTGAAAACACACCGACCATCTACATTAAACGCTACGTTTGCAAACAGCCACAGAAGGAGAACCATGTGCCACGGGGACCACATAGTTGGATCTGTAGTTCGCTGGCAAGCTCAGTAATAGCACACAGGGTGAGAAGACCCTCCTTTTATCTTGTGGTTCTGAAAGGTAAACAAACGATAATAAGTGGAGAGAAACGCTTGGACTGGCTTCGATCAGTTAGTATCTCCATGTTCAGCGCGTCAAGATAAATAACTTTCCACTGCAAACGCAAAGCAAAGAAGCATCAGACAGTCAGTTGAGATATCTGTTTCGAAGGGTTACATCCCAATATGTCGTGCCCTGCCCCCACATAAGCGAATGAAGCAATGATTTAATTTGAACAGCAATGGCGTTTCCCCCATATGTCGGAATACGGAACCTGTAGACATCCAACTGTATGTGTCTGTGACTTAACATGCGGGAGAATAACGAAACAATCTGAAAATTTTCAGTTATTTTTTTTTTCACAGAGCAGGATAAATTTGAAGTCCGCTCATTGTACATTGTTATCACCCACCTCATCATCATCATCTAATGTATGTAATGCGCGTGCGTGTGTGTGCCTGTATGTCATCCTGCATTACGCGATTACGTGAACCATTTTCTTCCGCAAGCCATCCTGAAATTTGATCTAAAAGGCCCACCTGGTAAAGGTACAAAGCGCACGAGTGTATGTCATGGTTGAGAGAGCAGCAGAATACACAGCATTGTATACTGTGGACAACGCGATATCCGATTGCCCTTACACGACGGACGAGCAACCTCATTCATTTATTGCCCGTTGCAAACGGAAAGTAGAAAGCTGATTACTTGATTGACTGGATATAAAAAATGGGGATCAACTGAACGTAGGCACTTGTCGTGTCATTGGCCCCCAGGTAAAATTGTGTCAACCTTATTTTTCCATTTTCACGGTGTTTCTAAACGTGGCACTTTGTTTAGGCCCACCCATATGCGTTGCCGTATGTCATATTATGCCATCCCATGCGGTATTTATTTATTTCAAATACACCACAAGCGCCCTTGGGGAAGGGCATTACAAGGGGGAGAAGGACATGGCAGTACATACAAGGTATATTATTTACATTACATGGTTATTATACATGAAAACAAACAAGTAATTGCGATACAGAAGTCGTAAAATAATTAGTGGTACGATGCATTCCAAAAATTGATAAGTGAACACACAGTATAGTGAACTCCATTATCATCTCTGTTCTTCTCTGGACATCATCCCTTTGTTTTTTCATCATCTGTTTGTACTTTCTGTGTGTAAGTGTACTGGGGTAGCCACTTCGACTTCGTTTGAAACTCACAGCCCCATTTTTTTCTTTATCACATCACATCACATCACATCACATCATGAGAGTAAGTACTGAGATTAAACTAAGTGATGTGTAACAGCTGATAGAAACTGATCATGGTTAATTATTGTTACGTAATGTCATTAACAGCATGCAGCAGGCACAACGTTTGTTTACGGTTTTTGAAACCGCTAAAATCGGATTTCAACTGTCCTGAGGCTGGGACGCACACTGGACTGACAAACACAACGCAAGCAAGAGAGTGGCGGATCCGGGGGGGTTGCTATCCCCCTTATATCATCAGGTTAAACATTAGGTCCCCCCTAATGATGTGTAATGTCCCCAAACTGAGGATCTGGATTCGCCCCTGCCGCTGTCTGACTTTTTCGCTTTTTCCGCGACTGCCATATTTCAGCTATTCATGTTCGCTAAACTATGCTCCAATAAGGTACTTAATCTGCTTTGTGAGTGAAGTTTGATTATTAGGGAAAGTGAACTGCAAAAAGTACGTGTTTATCCATTTCACACAGCATGACTCGTGTCTGCAAACCTTGGGCAAGAAACACTCGTTTCGATATTTTGTTTGTAGGAAACCCTTTCAAATATTCTCACACCCTTACGACGTGGCACAAATACGCACAATTCCGCGCACCTTTTTGCCATAGAGGAAGGATTGAAATGAAGCTGCTGACTTTTCCTCGCGGACCGCGGGTATAGAGCCGAGTAGGACGCTGAGTGCGCCAATCATGTGTCGCATAAGAATCAACGCGGAAGAGGTTCAGTGGAGGCCTGCAAAGCGGAAAACTTCAGTCGGCTTTGTTGTTCTTATCCTTGGGGAGGCAGCCGGATAAATACGAGACGTCGTCGGTTTCTCGACAGACTCCAAACACAACAACATACAGCAGGCAAAGTTTCGCAGGCATAACTAAACATGGCACCCTCTCGCGCGGCTCCTCGAGGCGGGATTTGTACAAGCACAAACACGTGAGGTCGGGGTTCCCGAATGCAAAAGAATGCCTCATGCTGGTTTTGTGCCCGCTTTTTGTTATTTCGTCGAACGCTTGTCGACATTCGTCCGCCTGTTTCCGAACCCTGGGGCGGATCGTGTTGTTAATCAGCAGGATATAGAAAGCGCCTGCCTACCAACCCCTTTGGATCGACAAACATCTACCTGCTTTCGCAAACGTTTACCGTTCTTTTTGTTTTATTCTCGCTCGGTGTGAATAACGTACACCGATTCTCTCACTTTTCGTACAAAGGATGTCGTCAGACATGTCGTGCCTGGGACGTTGGTGTACGTTCTTATCGTTTCTATGGTTACCAGTTTGCCGAAGAATGTGTAATTCAATAAGTTAAATACGGATTCTCGAGTAGAATGTTTTGAGAGCAGGGTGTTTGTTTTATAGTTTAGCCACTATAGCACCAGTGTGACTGCTGCATGTGGAGATGTTGCTCAAGCAATTACGGGTTACACGAGAGAAGATTGTAGATTAATTCGGTTCACTATCAAAGTACATGATTTCAATAACTGCGCGCTTTCACGAACAAATTAAGCTCTACATAACACTCTCAGACACCTCCAGCCTTTCCGCAGGAGGCAACCTTTTCGGTATTCGAATACGGCTCAAATTTTAATCTTGCGCTCCCAGAGGGCAAATGAAAAACGAATCAAACGTTTGCTTCATAATGAGCATGAAACTCACATACAAAACAGAAAGAAATACACAGAAAGGCGGAGTATGTAAGTACTAAGCTCTAAACCTTTGTCTCAGATGCGTCGGCGCATTTTTCTCACACTGAAGCAAATGTCACGTTGCTTCGTCAGGTTCACAGTAGCTAGCCCGCTTTACTGTTCTTTCTTAGAATATAAAGCCCTATCAGTGGAATAAGTTGAAATCTTCCGAACGACCTTAAGTCCCCACACACGTCCCCATTTTTTTCTTTATCACATTACCATCAAGTCCCGTGCAGGCATTCGTCTTCAGAGCCCATTTCGCGAACAGCACCCGATAGCAGATACCATACATACTCATTAACGATCCTCATAGTGACACGTTGCCTTTGGTCTGTCGATATGTCATTAGTAAGACTAGGAAAAAAATGTACCAAACCCACTACTACAATACTGATGCACTTACGCACTCCTAACTGCAAAAATGTTGCAAAAGTCATGTATTTCGCGTGCAAAGTAGTTTTACGGCTTCGGATAGAATTTACCCGAAAAAGGGATCGGCGATAATTTGCGAGACATGTGGGAAGCAGCTTTTCGTTTTGAACTCCTTCAAATTCACAGATCGATTGCAGCGTTGAGCGGATATAACTTGAGATAACTGGGCACAGCAGATGCTCTGCGCGGATGTTTGTACATTTGTGCCCGCAAGTTGTACAATAGGACATGAGCTTGTGTCCTACGGTCAACGATTTGGTGCTTAACAGCCACCTGATACGAAGGAACGTTTCATACATCGGTGCTCTAAGGCAGTCCGAAGCGCGATGGCAAACTAAGTCCACGGATGCGCACGCGTCTCTCGTCGTTTATGGCCCTGGTCAAATCGCTGGAGCAACAGCCAAATGCCATGCTGTCCGAATTTTTTAAGGTCGAGATTCGAAATTAGATAGTTTTAGTACATCCTACGCATCCGCCTTCGCGTACGGAAGGGATAGCGTTGTTGGTTCTGCGCACTGCGCGAAGCTCTCTGTTGTGGGCTTGCGCAGAACCATCAACCCTATTCCCTATCCCATCAACCCTATCCCCCTATTCCCAACCCGTACGCAAATGCGGTAGCGTACGATGCACTAAAACTCTCTATTAATCTGAACCCGGAACAAAGCAGCGTTATAATAATCATGCTTTTGTGTGTTGCTCCAGCTGAACGGAAATGTGATAAAATGTCGAGGCCACTAGCATACTATCCATAGAACGTTTATCTTGGGTATTTAACCTCGAACGTGGTATGTCTCGTAGATACGGATTTAATCCATTTGTCTATCACAGTCTGAACGCACAACTACATGGTTTGGTGCACGGAAAACCGAAATGAAGACTGTAATGGTCATGAAGAGCGCCGGCTACTCCAGTTCAACCGGAGATGGAATAAAGTGGTAAATAATGAATAAAGAAACGAAAAAGGAAACGGCAGACATGGTCACGTGTCACATGGTTTATGGCGGTAAAGTCACAATCACAGTACATCCCCCCACCCACCCCAGCTTAGTGTCTATAAAAAACTTCCAAAAACTTCAAAAGGTCGGCTGCCACTTCACGGCACCGCTTCACGCATTCCTATATACTTCATTCGTTCTGACAACGTCGTCCAGTACAAGAAACGTACTTACTTTTCGCAAGTAGTAGAGCTGTTACTTTAGCAGAGTCCCTTGTCTGGCAGCGTCCGTATTGGTGGTGGGGCGAGCAGCAGTTGGTGCGGCTTTTCGGTTCGTCCGTCCGGACGTGAAGACAACAACGCAACCCGTAATCGACCTGGCAAGACGAGCAGGGCCATTAGCTGTCCATGTGGCACGACGAGTCGACGCCCACACCGGTACCTCACACTCTGATTTATGCGTCGTGTCGCGCTAACTCCAAGGTCAATGCCACAAGCATCCATTGGAGCAAAAGATAAAATAAAGAAAAGATGCGCCAAGTCCTGTTTAGTCTGCGACGGCCTTTTCACTATTCTGCGTATATGTCTGTTTTCCTCGACGCTGCTGAAAACACGCGTGACGTCTAAGAATATGAAATTTGAAGTTCCTAGGTGTGACGGGGCCGTCACCCCTACGTCCTGGAATCGTCCATGTTGGTTTCCTCGTGTGTCCTTGTCGCGCCCCATTACGTAGCACTGTGAAGAGTGATGTGTGCCACGCTTTTGTACCACACTAATAGCACATTTTGTCTTTGGTATGCTTGCAGCTAGCATTAAACTCGTTATGGCGCTATGTAGTGTCCCCCAACAAAGAAACTTTAGCTTGACAGAATGGCGTAAATGCAGGCTAGCTGGTGGATAAATTCCATGATAGGCAAGCCTGAGCGATGGGCAAGAACACGTAAACAAACACAAACACGAAGGCTCAAATTTGAGCCTTCGTGTTTGTGTTTGTTTACGTGTTCTTGCCCATCGCTCAGGCTTGCCTATCATGAAACTTTAGCTTCTGCAGTCAGGACCAAGAATTCAGAATGGTAAGGTAATCAAGGATAAATAGGGAAGTCCGCCCGTGATGCAAACGGACATCAGTCGTTTCTATACGTCTTACCTACCGGATGCACAGTTAGCAGTTCAGTGCACTGTCTGTTGAATCGTCCGCACTGTCTTCCTAGATATATCAGTGGCTAGCTCTAACATTTTGCGGCTCGACTCATGCATGGCCGCCTAGAAACTGGATTGTCCATTGTAGTGATGATACAAATAGCTCGAGTATATCATCTTGAGATGAATTAAGCGGGGGTTAGCGTGTCCCAGTATTGCTACGATACATGAACCACTGGAGCATCATAAAAAACTAGCGTAACCTTCAACGAGGCGTCCGCATTTTGCGTTCCTTTTAGATTTCCTCGTTGCAACCTTACTGCAGTATATGGGTCATAATGAGGCACCGCATGATAATATGTACCTATCGCACGTGGTGCCAGCTATGTGACGACGATTTGTTCAGAAGCCTATGGCACAAGCGTCGAGCATGTACCTGAGATCGAATTCGCTTAGACCGGTATGAGACTGGCGCGCGTATAGATCAGAAGAGTGGATTCCTAACAGAGGTAACCGAAACATGCCGCATGACGTTTAGTGAGCCTATTCTCTGGTGGAGATAATAAAATTGAGCTTTGGAGTTGGAGTTGGACGGACTAAAAATAATACGGAACGGTTGAACTTGAAATCGAGCTTTCTTGAGAGCATCCAAGCCTGTGCAACCCAGAAGATGCCTCAAAATTAAAATAATAATAATAATGCGCAGAAAATAAAGACTACATCGTAC
The DNA here is from genome assembly GCF_037126465.1 of Ornithodoros turicata. Classification (NCBI taxonomy): domain Eukaryota; kingdom Metazoa; phylum Arthropoda; class Arachnida; order Ixodida; family Argasidae; genus Ornithodoros; species Ornithodoros turicata. Next base: position 40,505,684 of record NC_088201.1, read on the forward strand.
AGATGCAAAAAAAAGTATAATATGCCATCTAAATCTGTCCCTCGACTGCCATTGTTCCAGAACCAAAACTCTGTACATTTTACTCGAGCGAGCAGTCGAGGCATCCCAAATGGCCCTACGAAAAACCAGTCGCATCACCTATTGTTCTGTCGCTGTCTGAATGGGTTAGCCCATATTTCGAACGGGGCCGTGAACAATGGAAGAATATAATTTAATTGGGAGTAACAATGGAAGAAACTCTGCATTTGTAGGTACGAATCGTAGCAATGATTGAAACCACATGCGCACGTAAAAATACGGTTCATGCTGCCGAAAGAATAAGAACAAAATGTTTTGTTTTTTCTTCCACTAAGCCAAACTAAGATTCTTCTCTTGGATACTAGACACCGCTCCGAGTTATGTGGCAAAAAGACATAGATGAATCTTTACACTGTGCTTCTTAATTCGAAAAACGTGGTTCTCCGTATAGTAACACTGAAATTTGAATGTATGCTTGACAGAGTTGCGCGAAATTCCCCATAATTATTTCCAGTATGAGGCGACGTAAGCTGGAGTGTATTCGCTTGCCCCCATTGCCATAGCTGTATGCGGAATGTTGCATCAATTTTCTTAATTGGAGGCAGTATTATGAAAGCGATAAAACCCCATTGCAGGGGACACGGGCAGACGAAACACAGACGAAGCACTGTTCTAAAAGCGATAAAACCCCAGTGCAGGGGACACGGACAGACGAAGCACTGTCTAAAAGCTTCGTCTGTGTTTCGTCTGTCCGTGTCCCCTGCACTGGAGTTTTATCGCTTTTAGAATGTACCACCAAACAGCCCGGTTTTTATCGCTTTTTAGTATTATGAAAACTGTTGACAAAGGCAAAGCGCATGAATTCAATGCTGAGAGTGTGACTATAACGGGCAGGCCATCAATATCACTAGCACTTGGCAGCAGTCTCGACACGTGACTCGTGCAAAGGCAACTGTGGTTGTGTCTCGCAAGATCAGAAATGGTCTCCATGAGGCGTTTTGAGAAAGATTGATTGTAGGATTAAGGGCGTCTGTGTCCTGGTATGGTGGAAGCCTCAATAAGAGAGCTACCGAGATGTGACGTCTTCATAAATTCGTGAACCCCTCAACTTTGCGCTGTAAACGTTTATTTACTTGTTATTGCTATTCGCGTCCAAATGTGTACATGCATCGATTCATCTTCGCGGACGATGCCTCATTGTTATTGTTTTTGCCGGGTGCCTATTGCATCTGCATGTTTCCATTCCAAATGCAGCTGGGCAATGCACGCTCCAGATTCGTTTCGTCTTGGAGCAAACACGAAATTGCTGACTTCCTCCGGAGCCGTCTGTGGACGATGATGATGGAAGAGGTCGTATTCCTTCGGACTTAATTTAGTTTCAATTTATAACTTCTTCATCCTTCAAGTGTTGTTTCACTCTAATCGATCACTGCTAAACCGCACAAAGCAACAATATATTTGGATGCGTTGATGGCTTCTTTCGTGGTTATTGGTCACGACTAAATGAGTGAAGATGCAACTACCGGCACCCGACCCAAGACGGTTGCTTTAGAAATGATTCAGCAGTCCAGCTGAGACTGACCTGTAGTCCCAACGGGCAGAATGAATACTGCCATTAGCCTGTTACTGTAGATGGGTAGAAAGAAAGACCGCATGTATGTGCTGCTACGCACTGACCCTTCAGGAATGCACCATTCACTCTTCGCTTCCTAAGCAGTTGGTGACTGCTACACAGTTCACGAAGACAGAACCGTTCCCGCATAATTGTGGTTGTTGTACGCAGCCAGGTAGGCAGAGAGCTCGAGTATTTCAATGACGCACCTTTTGTGTGTGTGTGTGTGCATGCGTTGGACGTAGAATACGTCTGTGTCAGCAGTTGTGAAGTGGGACCGTTCCTGAAAATCGAGCATAACGAAATTAGGATAGCTTTCAAACGCGTGCTGCTCCTGGTGGTCGGAGGCAACAGCATCACGTGATAGACCTTCTGCGTGATGCTTACTGCGACTTATTGAGATCTTGACCTTGAGACGGCAGCGGCACGTCGAAGCGCGCGACAAAAATAACGTGCGCCGCTGCGACAGTAATAACTCAGGATTTTGTGTGTGTGTGTGTGTGTGTGTTAGCGCCGCAAAGCAACTGTGGCTATGAGCGGCGTACAGGTGTGGACAGATGGAGTGGGGGACGGGGGGTTAGTATGCGTGCTGGGCCGACTTCAGGGGGAACTGTGCCGACATTCGTCTTCGGAAAACCAAGGGAAAACCTCAGACAGTACAGCCGGTGGTAGGATTTGAACCCACCACATCCCAGTCTTCAGCACGACCTTGGCTACCACCAACGAGCGGGACGCCTTAACCCGCTCAGCCATGCCGCTGGTATACTCAGGAATCGGAGAAGCTCAAACAATTCATAATAGCTACATCTACAATACTAAAGTGCAAAAACAGGGAACTAATAAAGGTAGCACAGTGCAAAGGTGTAAAAAGTGACAAAGAATTCGACTTCAACTTCGAAATGCCTCGACATTTGCAAGGAAAATATGTAAAACAACTTAAGAATCGCATGCGGGAAGAAAGAAGTCAAAATGCCGGACACAAGAATGAGGGGCAATTGAGCGTCGCCCGGCCAAAGCCACACGACGCGCGTCGTTAACGTCGGCGCACACAAACGGCACTGTCTCAGAACGATGCTGTTCATTGTGTTCTCATTAAGCTGACACAGCTGCCAATTGCTGTTAAAGCGAAGGTCAAGTTGCGAAAGTCACGTGTTCACTTATGTAGTACATACTATAGGAAAATAGGACGTTACTCGAGGTCTATTACGTACTTATACGACTTATACAACAATCAAACCCGCCTTTACTCCTTCGAGAAGGAGAAAGAAGCCGAAGTCCGATGGCTGCGTTTCATTCATCTGTTTACTGGCCCTTGCTTTTGCTTTGCTTTTCTAGGCGCAACCTGGGATAGTGACAGGCTTAGTTAGTAAAACTAGAGTCTAGTGACTATCTAGTGACTCTAAGTAAAACTAATGGCGAATTCCACTGGTCGTTGTAGCAGAGAGAATCTTGCACGGACTTGAGTGTCTCACAGACAGTTTTTTTTTTTTTTTTTTTTATAGATATATATAGTTCCTCTCCGTGGAATCCGTGCAACTTTCCAAATGTGTATGAGCGCTGACTTTCTTCCTGTATTGATTCACTGTGTTTCTTTTTTTCTTTTTTTTTTCGGACATCGAAAATAAATTTTGGTTCACAAACATCAAGTCGTATAGCTACCACTTTCTCCTTTCATATTGTTTTAATGGATCATTCGTTCACGTGTTGGTGCGCTTAGCTTTGTGGTCCAACAAGTGACATACTAAGACAGCAACTCAGAAATCAACTTCTAATGAGATAATGAAAGTAAACAAGCTGCCGTAGCACATTGCACACCTATGTATGCATATGTATCTGCATACCAACCCGTAGTTCATTCTGTTCACTAGTACAGGAGCAGCAGCAGGAGATGGTTAAAATGGATGATTGTTCGACCATATCTCATAGGGCCTAGATGGTGCACTGTACACCGCTGTGTTGTCTGTTTTTGTTGTCAGCACTGTATTGTACCTGCTTCTTTGTCCTTCAGTTTACCTTCACGTTATTATCCTTCAATATGCAAATTATTTCTCTATATTTTTCCGTTTTCTACAGACAGTAGGAAATCTATTTGTGAACAGACCTCGTGTTTTATTGCGTGATACATTCAGCGTTCTGTATAGTCATCTGTAGGATGGGACAAGCGCAATACTTGCCCACATAACATTTAAAAAATACTACTGCCTTCGCCCGAAGGCACTCACTCTTTCGTCTCCGTCCCAGGCGAACATAACGCGGATGTGAAGGGAGACAGCAACAGCGCTGTTTCGGCCTTATTGGGCCATCATCGGCAGTGCGCAGGCAAGGAGACATTCAGTTTTTCAATTTTTCTGCGAAAGTTTCTATGTGAGACAGCATGACACAATGCCTGTCGCCTGGAAACATTTGACCCCACAATGCCAGCGCCGGTGGTTCAGCTTGCGACAAACGTTTAAGGAACACCAGGGTGTCGCATTTCTCCATTGGCGCGACACCCTATAGCAGCGAACAGGAGCGGACACACATACTAAGAGATGCATATAATAGCCGGTCACCCGTTTCTTATTCGATCTCTTCCTAATATCTAGCAGGGGGCCGCTCTGACGAAGAAATACGTCAGTGCCGTGTTCCGTAAATTTTTGCCCCAATCTGTACCCCGCTTCGGCTGAATACGATATTTGAGTAATTGCGGTGCTTTCATCCCGCGAGTACATATTACTGTAAGATCTTTATATATTTTGATCTTTATAGTACTGTAGCATCGTATGGTACGCCGATGCGTAAGGCTGAGTCGTGTTCGGTCTGGATAGGGCATCGCGGAACACGTGATATATGAGATTCGAGACAGACGATAAACGTGGTTTTCTTCGGGAAAGAAGTGGCGAGGGGTAGAGGGCGGTAAGGATGAACGGCGTGATGGAGCAGGCTGGGGGCGGAGACCGCTGACAACGCTCCGATCTTCACATGGAATAGATGAGGTGTTTGAGGGAACGTTCGGCATGGAATGTGGCACCTCTTGCCCGTCACGGCGCGGAAGAACAAAACGCACACTTCTGTTCTGGAGAGCGCCGTGCGGTGGGTGGACAGACTCGAGATTTATTCATGCACTCCTTAAATCAATGTCGGATCCAGAGCACACTCCTCATGTGCGAAATCGTGACCAGTTATGAAACAGATACCGTGTGGCAGAATGATCTCGTGGGACCCTCGTGTTGCAGTATGAGGTCAAATGACGTGGATGCAGTTTGCTTGTGCACCCGATTAGGTACAGTTGTACCCGGTACAGTTACCCGATACCGTAACAGGTAGAGGTATGGTTTTGTCATCGGAGAGTCGACACAGGAAGTACGAATTATAACAAATGCAAACTGTAACAGTTTGCAGTAGCCTATACACCTTGTTGCAGTTCGTGCAACGGATTATTGCGTAAAACCTCCAAACGTGAAAGAATGAGGACGTTGTTGTCTCTCTTCTTATTTTTTCGGGTTTCGTGAGGAGATCCTTCGATCATAGTCACTGACAGTGGGGAGACGCGTTCCCGGAGCACTATTCATCAACGAGTCTGAAAAAGGCAAAAACGTTGCCGTGAAGTTTACATACGATATACACATGAAGCATTTTACTGAAATTGCGTAAACGAAGCACGTGCGATTCGTCCCTGTTAAGAAAACGATGCCGTTAACTGAGAAAACCCTCAAGTTCCTCTTTTAACAACAGCAACAACTTTATTGTACGATGATAATTGGGGAGCTTCATCGCCGTTTTAAATCCACTAAGCTAAAGATGAAACTACATTAAAATCACCTTAACTTTATTTATGAGTTTACCATGGCGTGATATGTCTGCATGTACGTGTTGCTACTTTATTGACTATTCGTTATTATTAGGTCTAAGCTTTCTATTACGTGCCTTCCCCGACAAACGTCATACTCCCAGCCATTAAGCGATAAATAAATGAAATATCATCCAGAAACCAGAAAGTACACTAAAGTGTGCTATATAATCCACTTCCGTTTTATTTTTTCTCCCATCAAAGCAGACCAACCAATGCATCGCTGTGTACCCTCAGTAATACCACGTAGACATATACCCGTCAATCAATCAACCAACCACCCGGGTGTGATGAATATTTGCGTGGGTCTACAGGTGTGGTTTTCATTATGGCAGGGTTACTCTCTTTTGTGGAGGCACTCGAGTCAAACAGCTGCAACACGAACCGAAATGCAGGTCGTGGCCCTCACTTCCTCTCTGAGCATACACGGGGCAACAACGCCCTGGAGCAGCAGTACCTTATCCGTCAGTGTGAGTGCGAGCCGGTTGCTGCTCTCTGGCCGCATTGGTTTATTTTAGGCGGCCACCAAGAATTTAGGAAAACGCCCAGGGCAGGCAGAAGTCGAGAGAATAAGCCAGAAGAGGTGTGGTTGACCACGTTGGTTCAAAAGGGCAGGACTTTATGTGCCTCAGCTGTACTTGGAAACCTCGTGGAGTCCCAAACCACTGGGTGGTGTGATACAAGAAGAACGAGATACAGCTTTAATTGGACAGAAATATACTGAACCCCTGCCTTCAATAATGACAAACGTGATGGCGCAAAAGGGCCATAGAAACTGTATAGTTTGGACCGCAGACGTTTTCATCTACCTTCTCACCTTTTTCCAATAAATTATTCGACATATCTATTCCTTCAGTTCCTGAAAGGGGTTGGGACACTTTCATACATGTGATGATGATGATGACGATAATGATGATGATGATGATATAAGAAACACATTACATCATGGACGCATTGTACTGCATGTCAGAATACTGAAGAAAAAAGAAATATTCTTCTACGTGTCGTACTTAGAGAGATACAAGCCCTCGAACACACTCCCGAGCGAAGCGCGGACGTCACAGACCTCAGAATTGCGCCAATTCCCATTGGCAGGCATAAGCACGTGACTTCTCATGCGCTGCCTCACTGGCGGCGGCGAGGGCCGTGTTGTCAGAGGCCAGAGATCGGCACTTGTGACTCCTGCTCACTCTTGCTCACTCATCTCCAGCTCAGCTCCTTTTTTGCTCACTCATACTCAACACAGTCGTCGCATTGAGCATGAGCGAGCATGAGTTAGCGTGCTCATGAGTGTGAATTTTGTCAGGTATGCCACGTTCCGCCGCGTGTAGCAGCTGCAGGCGCTTTCGCCATGAGTCTGCCCTTCGCCCACGATCTTCTTCTGCTATTGTAACTGTTCAGAATATCGCGAACGACTTCTATCGAGAATGAGAATGAGAGTGAGGAGGGACCCACTTAGTGGTACTTGTCCGGCTGATCTGCATAGCGCCCGCGGTAATCTGGAGACTTTCGTTACAACAGCTCTCCGTTTGCTCACTCATACTCGCCCACTCTCTGCTCAGCCCTCCATATGCTCACCCATGTTCACTCACTCCCCGCTCAGCTCTACGTTTGCTTGCTCATGCTCAACTCATTCGCCACATTGAGCATGAGTGAGCATGAATGAGCATGCTCATGACGAGTGAGTTTTGCCGAGGTATGGTCAGAGCTACATGAGTTTTGCTATTCGCGGTGCCCATTTTCTCCGCTTCTATTAGCCTCTTCGCTGTGAAACTATGCAGGTTCGCATGGGTGCAAATAACCGTATTTTACGTTTATCTGAGATAACCTGGGATGAAATGTCTCAACCCCTTTAAGTATAACCTAAGGGAGTGGATAAATAATTTCGCTAACTGATCCGTACGTCCTATCAGGAAAAATGAGCGTAATAACAACGGAGAGAATAGCAAATTTACGACGCGTAATACCGTATGAGGAGACATTGGGAAATTTCACGTACAGATGGCACAGCTCGCTCGAAGTGCTTAGAGACATTCAGATCCGCCGCCATTCAAGAAGCCATCACAACTTCCGTCATGTGCAGATGCAGATTACCTTTCCCGTATACCTTAGTGTTCGTTGGTACTCAGCTTGTTGGATCTCACGGTATTGTTTAGGGGCATCGCCAGGAACAGGCACCGGACGACCGATATTCAATCAATGAGAAGTAACTACGTGTCGATGCTTACTATAGTGTGCCAACTACAAAGAAGCGTGCAGGGCTTGCATCAGCCGTCAGTACCAAAAGCGCCCTTCCGAACGGTATATACAGCAGGGTGTTTTATTCGTTACATATTTTTTATAATTAAGCTGTGAGAGCAGCAAAAATGCCATTTGTGCAGGCGGGTTATGCGGCCGAGCAGACGTCCTGTCCGAAAGCGTTTGTAACTACTGGGCGACTAATTAGCTAAAATTCATTAATAACTTATTAATTATACATTTTTTGGGGAAACGGAAGATAGCAGAATTGGAGCCAGTCATTATTCAAATCCATCGCCCTTGAACACCCTGAGAAGCGAACGTACTTTGAGGTATAAATTACGAAATTCTGCTATGCAAATGAGCCGAAACCAGAACTCGAGCGCAATAGCGACAGGCATTCCACGTGAGGGGGTCACATGCTTTGGAGCGATGGAGCTGATTGGAGTAGGCGCTAATGTGTTAAGATAGACCGCTCTCCGGCCCAGACAAGGTGAAGGTCGCGTCGTGTCTGCGCTCGAGAAGTGCGTATTTCTGGTTTTGGCTCATTTGCAAATTTGGCAATTTATGTCTCAAGGTACGTTTGCTTCTCATGTTGTTTCATAAGGATGATGGATTTCAATAATGAGTGCCTCCAATTCTGCTATCTCGCATTTATCAGAAAACATCAAATTAATAAGTTAATTAATAAATTTTAGCTAATTAGTCGGCCAGTAGTTGCATACGATGTCCTACTGGATGTTCGCATGGCCGCATAACCAGCCTGCCAAAATGGCGTCAGCGCTGCTCTCACAGTGTTTACAGCGTCAGCTGTATAATTGAGACTTTCCCGAGATCGCGTCAGCGTCGGTGGCATTCGCATGTCCGCACAAAACACTCATCGCATGTGCGCTCAGTTTACAACCGCTATAGATGGAAAGTGTGATAAAAACCAAAGTACGCCAGTTTTGCAACGTCAGCTGTGCAGTGCAGCTTTCCACAGGGCTCGTGGTGGCTACTTCCGGGCTGTGGTGGCTACGCATCCGCGACTTTATCGTGTATGTACTCACGCCTTACCGCACGCACAAGCTTCTGGTTGTCGGAGACTTCAACGTGGACGTTTCACTGGTCAAAAACACCACTTTCCTAAGTGATATGTCCGAACAACTCGTGGTGGTGGAGGTGGTGACGAAAACCGGCTGGCCGTTGTCGAACAACTGGACCTTACGCTGTGCACCGGCATCCGCCAACCCGCAACTAGACATGGCTCGTCCCCTCATTCAGGACACCACCCACCTCGCCAACCATTTCGGCGACCACAAATCAATTACTCATCACGCTTAAATATTTTTTTCTACGTACTTACATTTGTCCTGATTTAATCACACGCAAAGCTAGCTGGCGCTGAATTTCGCGTTACACGAGTCATAACCGTCCTGTAATTTTTTTAAATAAAAATATGTAAATGGTATTAAAAAATTACTGGACGATTACGATTGTCGGTAATGCGAAATTTGAGCGCTGCTGTTGAAGTTGAGTTATACACCACTGCTTTTATTTTCCACACATAGTTCTCCTCACCGATATCTTCGTCTTGTTATCGAAAACGCAGCTGACTGTGTGCCTTTCGATAGGTATTCAGTTTTGCTGAATGTCTCTGTTGTGCGCCCGTAACTGCCGCGATTTTGCAGCCGTCACGGTTTCAGTCGCAAGTTTGGACCTAAGCCAGCCAAGCAACCAACCCAGCCAAGTCTGGATGTCTGGAGCAGCTGTTCCGGCTTCCCAAGCGTGCCCTCCTTCTTCGCTTTCCACCTAGCGCCCTCTTCACTCTCGCCGTACGCTTCCCCACTGCTTTCCTCCTCACGCTCTCCCGGACTTTCATCCTTCGCTTCGGTCCTGGTTCGCTCTGCCAGTTACAACGCCGACGCCGCTCAACGCAGGAACGGGCGCCTATAAGAGCTGCGCTCTAAAAAAAACCTGTATAGTTCTTTCTGTGTATTGTTGTCACTTTGCACCTCTACAGGACATACATGGCAGAACAAAAAAAGCCAGAGTTTACCAGTTACTCAATGGTACTTTTTTATTCCGCGTTAACGCCGCGAAGCAACTGTGGCTATGAGCGGCGTACAGATGGAGCGAGGACAGCAGGAAGGAGTGGGGGACAGGGGGTTGGTGTGCGTCCTTCAAGGGGAACTGTGCCAACATTCGTCTAGAAAGTATGCCGGAAAAGTCAGGAAAAACATCAGACAGCACAGCCGGCGGTAGGATTCGAAGCCATCACCTCCCACTCTTCAGCACGACTTGACTACCACCAACGAGTGGACGCTTTTACCTGCTCGGCCATATCAATGGTAACAGCACTTTTCGATCGTTGGTGTTACGTCGTAGAGCCCATAAGCAACAACAACAACAGGCTCCGCGCCAATGGTCGTGCTTTGTCCCTCCAATGGGTGCCTGGTCATGTGGGCCTGACCGGTAAGACACGCGCAGACGCGGCTGCAAGACGAGCTGCCACAGCTGCTACTCCTGCCACTGCACATCTGCCCCCACTTTCGGCTTGCCAATTATTTATTCGCCGCCGACAATCCTCATTATCTTCTGCACTGCCAGCAGCACATTCCCCAACGGCAAGCTCTCCGTCGCCGTCTAAAGCAGCTTGGCTGCAACACAATGTCCATGGCCACCCTTCTTGGTCCCGTCCCCAGGCGTACCCAGTGGGCCGTCACCACAGCCCTGCTCCACTTCCTGAAAGACTCGAGCCTTGCGTCTGCCCTCTGATTGCGCTCTCTTGTACCATGTCGTGCCTGTGCTGCACTAACTGTTTCTCTTTCTTTTTCCCCTTCCTTTTCCTTTTCTTTCTTTCTTTTTGTTTATTTTGAGTTTATTTTGTGGAATAGCAAGCCGGCGTTAGCCTGGCTGACATTTCCATCTCTTCTTTCTTTTCATTCTATTAAATATCCCCCCCCCCCATAAGCCAGTTTGTGGAAACGGCTTCTATGTGATACATTCGAGCCCATCCGTAGCATCCGTACGAACATTTGGTTATTTAGAAGTATAACCAATGCGGCAGGCATTGAAGACGAATTTGTGAATGCTGGAACTGACGTTTTGAATGAAAGAAAAAACTGTGGTGGAGGCGTTACGGCTGGAAGCAATGTTCCGCTCCTGGCGCAGGCGGTATATCGTATCCGACTACCTTCAATTTAGCTCTCACTGCTGGAAGTATAATGGTAGCTCCAGAGGTAGACAAAAACTAGAGCAACGGCATAGCCCCTACATCATGAAAGGCTTCAGTGGTTATCCCGGTCATCAAGCTTGGAAAGTCGCCTTGTCCATAGTGTCATCGCGGTCGGCAGACCTCACGAGTCACTTGTGCAAAATTGTAGAGTGGCTAGTACTAAACTGACTGCAACGAACTCTCTACAAGATGCCTACATCTTCAAGCAAATGCAAGCTTTGGTGCTGCTCGGGAACACTGTCTACTGCATTATCGACCGGTAACACATCGAAGGGAAAAAGGAACGTGATCACCAAATGGTCCTTGTTTCTCAGGATATTCAAAGGCCATACGACACCATAAGCCACGTACGCGTAACGACTGGAATATTCTCTGCAACATGGCAGCGTGAACAGGAGACCACTTAGCGGACAGGGCTGTGTGCACGAACGAGCAAGCAACGGTGCCAGCACCAGGCACAGCCTCTCTTCAGGCCTTCCCTCGGGGAGTGTTAAGCTTAACAAGTTCTTGCTCTACGAAGCACCACACCCAACCTAATGGCTTTACGGAGTAAAGATTCAAACGGGAAGAGTAAAGTTCTACAGCTATAAAACCCTTTTGGAGAACAGAAACTAATCAAGTACGCCGACCTTCTGCGCGTCTTACCGTGACACCAACAAGTTCAACACGTCCCTCCACACGTATCCTATAAGCGCGATAAACATCGACTTAAGCGATGATCTGTTAATATTCGACGGCATGATCTTCAACCGACGAAATTCTTTACACGCTCTTTCGTGTAAGAGCCATTAACTTACAGACGAGATCCAATACCATTGGCACCTCCGACTACTTTCGCCTTTTCAAGCTGCAGAACTCATACATTCCACGTCATCTACATATCGGTTTTATATTATGCCCATGGTTTGTTTATCAGTTACTTGTCCTCGCAGTTTATTCTGCTATGCATGCACAGTGGATACATCCGGCTTTTAGAAGAAGCGCAGCTTACTTAGGTTGCCTTTACACAGGGCAACTTTTTCCGTAGCAACTCGGTAGCTCCACCCGGCGGCCGGAGAATGTGAGTTCGAATCCTAATGATGGCGCCTTTTCTTCAGCTGCCCCCATTGATCAAATCTATGCCAGTTTATTACACCAAAAGATCATCATTATCTTCCAAAAATGCCTATTGATATGCGATATGTTTGTGTGACGTTAGTAAAAAAAAGGGGTATTCCTCAGCTGCAGCTGCACAATTTGAACCGATGAACCTGGGAGTCAAGTGGCAATGCTCCCATCGCTGATTGGCCGGTGCACGAGCAACTTCCTAAGTTTTCACTCGGCCTTACACCAGCGCCCGTGGCTCAGTGGTTAGCGTGCTAGCCATGTCACGTCGAGACTGGGAGGTACCCGGGTTCGAATCCCGGTGCCGGCTGTGCTGTCTGGGGTTTTTCCTGGGTTTTCCTCAGACGCTTTCAGACATGTCGGCACAGTTCCCCTAGAAGTCGGCCCAGGACGCGCATTTCCCCAGGGCGTCAGTCGTGACGTTGCCCACATACGTGAGGCCGACAACGGCAAGCCCTTTCACCATCACCACCACTCGGCCTTACGTTTATATCACGGCACCGTTATTATTTATTATTATTATTTCGCTCAGTGAGCAATTCCCAGCAACTCGAGTTGCTGGAGGTTGCCGGTGTCGGCCGACTGCCAGCAACTCTAAAATTGCTCATAGTTGCTGAAAAAGTTACCCCGTGTGAACGCAGCCTTAGACGAAGCAACTTGCCCGTGTCACCGTCTCGGGTGTAAGCGGAGTCTTCCTCGTGTGATGGGCAAGAATTTGTACCAGGCCACATTGGGGGGGTCCAAGTAGGCGCTGCTGTACCATAAAATGAGACGTTTGACATTAAATATTGACCTGTGGCGGCATTGCCAGCGCCATCACATCAAGGCGCGAATAATAAATAGCCTTGCCTCGCTCAGCCCGAGCTCTCGCTCTGACCTGGCAATTCCACCGCCATGTTGTTGTCTGGTCTCGTTAGTCTTCAGTAGCACTACAGACCTGAAGCAATGTTCTGCTTCTGACTGTTGCAATACTCGCAATGTTCCGAAGGAAAAAAATGTCTACAGCAACAAAAAAAAAAAAGAAAAAAAGAAAGAAAAGGATTACTGATTCTTCAACGGTAGTGGAAACTCACGAGTGTCAGCAATACTGATTTTTGTGAATTGGATTGAGAAACAAACTTCATTAATAGAGATAGGTAACGCCTTCACCAAAATGTGTTACATAACTAGATAACGTAATTCACTGGTGATTTTCATTGGTGTCATCGCTGAACTCAACAACTGCAGAATATTAACCGCTTTCTTGAAATTACCACATTGTTGTTACATGCTATTCCTTTCAATGGAATGATTGAAATGGAATAGCTTAAAAATATAGTGTCCTGGGAACACGCTCTTGAAAAACTAAGTCTTCTGCTAAATCCTATAGCTACGTGGCTATGATGTAAAGTTAAACAAACAATATCGAGTCGTGAACCCATCCAAAATGTGCTCGATTCTTCCTCCAGAAACATCTTCGCGAGAATCTCTACGGAGACAAAAGCGTCTCAACGTGCCCACAGGATGAAGTATGCAAGCGATATTAATCTGGCCTTCTTTTGTTGGGCGTCCAAGACCCTCAGCTGTCCGCTGTCCAGCGAAACAATCGCCAGCTTTCATAGCTGAGGGATCAGTGGCCTCTGGCTGCTCGGAAGGCCTGTGGGTATCTTTGGATTGATCTCAATTCCCGACGGCACCTCTTTCGGCACCGATGTGGGCGGCTTGAAGTGAGTCTCGATCCCCGTCGCCGATAAGTGCAGGTATCACGTGATAAACGCACGTCGTGGTTCCAGGCGGGTGTGGGTGGAGCGACCCCTTGGGGTGAGACTGCCAAACTGTAGCGGATCCTTGTATCGGCTGCATAGCTTAGTTTACTTGTTCACGGTTCCGCCGTGGAGAAACTAGCGGGGGATCATTCGGGCACTGTTGGAAGGAAGAAGATTTAAACTAAAGGTCGTCGGCCGCCGAATACCGGATTATTTGCTGCAGTCGAGGTTGTTCGTAGAAATATTCGATTCGATTTGCAGCGTTCTAATGGTTTGCCAATTTAAATCATTCCTAAAGTTGTCAATGATGACTTACACAGTCGTGTACGGATTTTTTTTTCTTCTGATTTTGCTTACACATTAATCTTATTTGCATTCTATGAAGTTCGACGTATTAAGCTGAGTCATTTAGCATTTGAGTTTTGGTGTCTGCTTTCATGAGAGCATGCTGGACACGGTGAAAACTGAAATGTGCTCAAACATGAAAACTTAAACGTAAGAATGAGCATGACCACGATATTTCAAGGACGGTAAGGTCAACACTTTTCACTGTACTTTTCAGTCCTGCTTGATGACAATACACACTGTACTTGTCAGTCCTTGTGACTGACGGAATGGGTGACTTGACTTGGTTGGGGAAAATAAAGCAAATCAGTAAATTAATGATATAGGGAGTGGTAGGCTAAAACGATAAGGAAGATGGGCTAACTAATTTTGTGACTCATCTAATCAGTCAACAATACAAGTCCTTGTGACTGACGGAATGGGTGAAATGGAGAAGGTATGTAAATAGACTTAATATGCCAGTGCAAGTACCACAGATACACGGGATTAAAGACCACCTGCCTTGCTGGAGCAAGAAGTTCGAATTCTTCATTCACACAATTCGTTTCGGCATGCACTGTAAATATCATATCGATATTCTAGAACAGGGCCCACATGACTGGATACATGGTGTAGCCTTATCTCCTCCTTTTCCAAGTTCTGATTTCGAAACGCCCAGAAGGTACTTGCCGAACTATTCTTTCCGACGGCATTCTGTGTTATCTGGAGATTTGAAATGAATCGAAATATACGACTTTCCGAAACGTAAACTGCAGAGGCTGATGAGTGAACAATTAAGACAGCGCCTATAGGCACTGATATGAAAAGCGGGCAGCTGACGTGGAAAAGTCCCGCCACCGGCACCCACTGACTTTTCGTCAACCGGCGCCTTTCAGACTCTCCGAAGTTCACCATAGAAATGGGTTCACACGCAAAAGATGACAAGTAGTGTTGTTAATGTGTACACACCCCAATAGGACGCAGCTTGTACGGATTACCAGGACAGAGTGTTTCCCAACCTGCAAAGATTTAAATAAAAAAAAATCTCAAGTCTTCTTGCAAATGCATGCCATGTTTCACGCGATTTCCTAATGCTTACTAAGAGCCTGAATGTGGCGAGGGCTGTTGTGTTATGGTCGCTTGCCGAAGTTTGCCTGCGGCACAACCAATCCAGAAACAGATCCACTCAGAAACAGACACGTGCATATTGCTGCATCAGAACATGTTTCGCTGCATCGGACAATGACAGAATTGGTCGGATAACTTACACTATAGTTGAATTACCGTTAAACTAAATTTCATTCAGTGACGGACAAAAGTAAAACTGTTTTGGCTTCAAAAGCACGATCTTTTATTGCGTTAGAGATGTTGCGCGGGTGAATTGTGAACTTACACTCGGGAGAGGAGCCGCTTAAACTCTTTCCGCGTTCTTTTGATGCAGTCGCGTATGCGCTATCGCCATGGGTGTTGGTTCTTGTATTTTCCTTTCCCTTTTGAACTCGAGTGGAGAGCCGCTACTTCGAGCATAACGAAGTTTTCTTCCACTTTAAAAAAAAAAAAAAACGTGAACTAGAGTGTCGACAAAAAGAAGAAAGTTCCTTATAAATTCTATTTCTTCGTCTTTCGGTCTCCCAATCTAATTTTCGGCACCGTCGGAGGAGCTATTGCATAATAAAGGAGCTGCTCTCGAATTCTCCGATGTTACCCAAGTTTTGACTTGAAACGTCTGGGTGGTTTCGTATGCCTTTGTAGCAGACACGGATAAATTTTGGCATAGAGGACTTGAAAACAGAAGTGGCCTCATTTCCCTATCTCTACGTAAAATGGTCGATGTGCAGTGTAAACTGAATATTCGCCTCTCCATTTAAAGTGAAACCATCGACGTGTAAAGGTCTGTCCTTGTGCAGAAAAGACAGTCAGAAAAAAAATGCCCGACAGCGGCGGGAATTGAACCACACACCTCTAAATTGCTGGTCCTGTGCGCTAACTACTGCGCTACGCGCCCCTCCCCTCTCTCTCTCTCTCTCTCACACACACACACACACACACGCGCGCACGCACGCACGCCTCAAGGCACCTGAGATCATTAAAGAAATATTTCATGTTCTTTTACAGTTACTCAGGCATATGCGTATTGATGACATAGAAGAGCGATACACAACGCATGCAACATTGCAGTAGCTCACTTGTATTGCATCGTACAGTCTACCCTCTTGAGACAGGGCTTCACAGCACAACACACTGCAGGTCAACCAGTACACAGAACGATATCGTTATCACTCCTGATTTGTGGAGAGTGCATGGCGTACGCTTTTCTGTACAATGAGCATAACAGCATAAGTGTCACAAAAAAGCTGTACGCTTCCTGATTTAAACAAATTAGGGGAGAGAACGATGTCATTCGAGATGGTGATTGGCTAAGATCGTGTTATGCCATCATCTACTTACAACAGGCCGACAACGACGAGCCCTTTCACCAGCACCACCACCATCTACTTACAACTTTTTTTTCTTTCTGGCTATAGTCGTGACGACGCCCACTTCTGTGTGGCCAACAACGGCGAACCGATCCTGCCATTACCCCCCCCCCCCCTCTCTCTCTCTCTCTCTCTCTACTTACAACTACTACAATTGAAACTATCGAGCACATCCTACTGCATTGCTGTGCATATGCTGCGGGGCGCGAGAAATTCCTTGGTCATTGCAGGAATTGTACGGTGGATGATGACCTATCCCAGAGGCTCTTTCACGGAAAGACACTCCAAAATTCGCAGCCTCGTCTGCTTTTTCCAGGAATCTGGCCTCGCCCAAAGGCTATGAGTACTGCTCGGACTTCTGATCAACTCTGGCAGTGATTGCCTTAACTTTAATCTTAACTTTCGGCCGTCATCATTCCTTCATCTATTATCACATCATCTCATCTCATCTCATCCTGGCTACAGTGGTGACGCAGCCCACATTCGTGAGGCCAACAACGGCAAGCCGGTTTTCGCCACCACCACCACCTCCCAAGCAGCACAATGTACTGAAAGTCGAGTGCAATAGGGGTGGACGGGTAGGTGGAAGGCCTTGAACAAACTGGTGAAACTAAGAAACACTGATAAGACACATACCGTCCACCCCTATTGCACTCGACTTTCGGTACATTGTGCTGCTTGGGCTTCTACTTACAAACAAAACTTCACCTCATAACACGCTCAAGGTCGGCCATTGCACAGAATGATACCCGGCCGCATAGCAGGCTCCTCGCCAACCATCATCCCCAATGACAATGTAGCGTATTCTCCCTTGATTTAATGAAAACGGGGGGCGTACTCCATTTTTGTGGCAACTATGAACTACAATGCCACAACAATGGCGTACACTCTTAAAAATGAACTTCACCGCATAGCACGTTCTGCACCAACCATTGCCACGAATGATATCGTTATCTACCGTGATTTGTTGAAAACGGGAGGCGTACGCCTTTTCTGTGACAATTATGAACAGCATAAGTGTCACAAAAAAGGCGTACGCCTCCCGTTTTCAACAAATCGGGGCAGATAACGATATCATTCGAGATGATGGTTGGCTAGGAGCGTGCTATGCGGTGAACTTCATTTTTAAGAGTACAGAGAGAGTGTGGCGTACGCCTTTTTGTGAAAATTAACATAAAAAGCAAAGTGGCACAAAAGGCGTATATCTTTTATTTTCAACACATAAGGAGGGAGAATAGTTCAGAACGATGGTTGGGGGGGGGGGGCTAAGAGTGTGTGAGGCGCCGAGATTCTATTTAGGGTTAGAGCTTATTGAACGCCCCAAACTCTTAAAACAGAACCTCGTCACACGCTCCTAGCCAACCCTAATCCAGAATGGCATCGTTACCCCCCCCCCCCCCGATTTGTTGAAAACAAGAGGTGTACGCCTTTTTGTGACACTTATGCAGTTCTGATAAGTGTCGCAATAAGGCGTACGCCCCGTACTTTCCGCAAATCAGGAGTGGTAACGGTATCATTCTGTGCAATGGTTGGCCTTCCGCAAGCTATGTTGTGCAGTTCTATTTTAGAAGTGCAGGTACAGTCTAAACACGCCTTCAAAACAGAGCTTAGCCGCATAACGCGGTCAGAACGAACCATTATTCAGAATGATACCGTTTTCTTTCCTGATTTGATACCCAGATTAAGATATACCCAAACTAATACAAAAGGAGCGTACAATTCCTATTTTCAACAAATCAGGAAAGAGAACAGTATCAATTTGAATTAGGGTTGGTCCTGAGCGACACACGAACCTACACTCTAAAAACAGAACCAGTTGCTCCGCAACGTGAAGCCATGTATTATCATCAAAAACAGAACTTCAGTTGATAGTTGACAGGATGACTATAGGCTGCACTCTTAGAAATGAACTTCACCGCATAGCACGATGAGACGCCTTTTTTGTGACAACTATGAACAGCATAAGTGTCACAAAAAAGGCGTACGCCTTCCATTTTCAACAAAAAAAAAGGGCCGAAAACGATATCATTCGAGATGATGGTTGGCTAGGAGCCTGCTATGCGGTGGAGTTCATTTTTAAGAGTGTGGGTTTACAACCTAACCAAAACAGTATCCCGAAATGTACTCTAGGTGGTATGGTTCAACCCAAGGATGTAACTGTCTCTACGATAAACGTTAAAGATCATAGATTTTTTGAAGAAGTAACCGACGATATCGCATATCTCTGATTAAGGTTCCCAAACTGATTGAAGAGATTGTGTTTCATAATGATAATTCGTCCAACACTCAGTGTCCCAAGCACCTTGGATTCCAGACCTGCGGATAAAAATGCCTAGTCGATACCGAAAGCAAACTGTGTTAACCTTTCCTGCGGTTGCTTGCTTTAGAACCAGGACACGTTTCGTGGGTTCCCTTTATTTCTTTTTTTTTATTTTTTTTTTTTTTCTGAGGCAGAACCGTACTCGCACCGGCTCATTGGCGGGTGAAACCAAGCGCGATGCCCGTGATATTTGCCTTTGCGTACATAGGGTCGTAACCTAGTTGGTACTTCCTTCACATAACAAACGCAATTAACCAAATGCTCGCGCACGTTCTCACACGAAAGTCTGCACCGGTGTTGATTTTAGGAGTTCGATATGGTTAGCTAGGCACGACGTGTCCAAGTTGTTGCTGCTGATTTGCTAATGAGGAAATCTCGAGGAAGACCCGCGCGCTCTGCCACTTTTTTTTTTTTTTTCTTAGCATTTTTTACACTTTCTACCGGCATTAGTGATTTCTCTCACACAGTTCCTATGTGGTGTATGTACTCTCAGCCTAACTAGCTTCGTCAATAATTCCGTTTCTAATTACAGGGGTGGAGGAAGGGCGTAAACAAGCTGCGAAAAAGTGTACGTGGATTGAATCTCTGCAGGAGGTCTAAGCCTGTGTAACAAGAAAGGCAAAGTTTAAATAGACTAGACCGTGTGGGACGTGACCTGTGTGGCGCTTTCAAATTCGTTTGAAAGAACAAAATAACTGGCGAGGACAATAAAACACGGAAGACCAGTTACTGATGAAGGCGGCCACGACTTCTAGAACAGCTGAAAGACAAAATGCACCTTTTGGTTGGTTTGATGGAAGAAATGTAAAATGCACCTTTCGTTTATACGCTCTTAAAACTACATACTATTTCACTACATAACACTCTGAAGGCCAACCAATGGAAATCAGGGATCGGAACCGAAACTGGACCCGAACCGAAAACCGCTAAAAACCCGATTTTTTCGCTGAACCGGAACTAAACCGAACCAAAATATTATTTTTCGCGCATTGAACCGAACCGGAACTGAACCGAAATAAATTTAGGCGGCTACCGGTTCGCGAAACGGTTCAGACGTAACGTGCACTCTTAAAAATGAACTTCACCACATAGCACGCTCCTAGCCAACCATCATCTCAAATGATATCGTTATCTGTCCTGATTTGTTGAAAACGGGAGGCGTACGCCTTTTTTGTGACAATTATGAACAGCATAAGTGTCACAAAAAGGCGTACACCTCCCGTTTTCAACAAATCAGGGTAGATAACGATATCATTTGAGATGATGGTTGGCTAGGAGCGGGCTATGCGGTGAAGTTCATTTTTAAGAGTGTGCGTTGTCAGAGATCGGAACGGCGATTTGCACAGCGGAGTGACCCGCGTTGCCAAACAAATTCGAAACCGAAACTGAACAAAACAAAACTACAACCCAAGTGCACGAGGTATTTCCTGAGTTGAGTTGAGTTTAGAAGAAAAAAAAATTCCTTAGGTATATCCTCTTGGCAGCTTTTGCGTCCATTCAGTTGTGTCAGTTTTGAGGCCATCCTTTTGGTAGTTGCATGTGTAGCGGGCCGTGGACAACGACGAAGATGGCCACGCGCCTGGAGCACCTGCCTTAGTTCCACCGGCGCGGCCATGGAGATAGGCCACCGTCATCGCCTCTCCGTGGCATACCATCATCGCCGGTCGGGACTCATGTAGAGGAACTCCACCTCCTCTACATTTGGTGACCCGAACTATGAACACCACGTTCGGCGCAATTAGGCCCTTGACCATCCCAAATTTCTGACAACACCATCGACTACAAGCACTACCACGGCACGCTCTCCCTGGAAGCCCCCACCATTACTAGACTCATCACGACGACATCACGACCGCTGCTCGCCTCTCGATCAACACGCCGACCGCTCCCGTCCCGCTTCCGTCCACGCTTCCGATCCGCTTCCGATCCGCTACTGACTACCCACCGACCCGCACCGCTCGACCGACCGCTCACTGATCATCGCATCCGCCCACCGACCATCGCTTCACGGCTTCCAGGGACCGACCTGCGCTGTTTATGGCTTCCGGCACACTGACGACGCACCGCTTCATTTCCACATCTCGACTCGCATCCGCTGCCGGCCGCGACAACTGAGCAACGTGCTCCCCTGCTGGTTTCGGCAGTCGCGGCAGCCGACGCCACGGCACGCTTCAGCCGGCGTCTCGGCAGTCAACACAGCTAACGCAGCCTCACTTCCTGGGACCATACGAGCTCTCGCTCCCGTGCCGGTTGCGGCACCCCAGACGACTCCAGCGCCCGTCCACGACTTCAACGACTTCGCCCTCATCGACTTCTTCCTGCCACGTGTGCTTTGCCGTGCCATGGACATGTCCAGCCGTGCGCGTCATCCACGGTCGCTCTTGCTTCTCCCTCTGTGTCCACGTGATTCTTCGATCTTTCTTGTCGCCGCTCCGCGTCTGAGGGGGGAGCACTGTAGCGGGCCGTGGACAACGACGAAGATGGCCACGCGCCTGGAGCACCTGCCTTAGTTCCACCGGCGCGGCCATGGAGATAGGCCACCGTCATCGCCTCTCCGTGGCATACCATCATCGCCGGTCGGGACTCATGTAGAGGAACTCCACCTCCTCTACACATGCTTCCTTGTACAGTGCTGGACAAAAGTTTACGGAACATACTCCGGCGCATTCGGTGGTGGTGATGGTGAAAGGGCTCGCCGTAGTCGGCCTCACAGAGGTGGGCAACGTCACGACTGACGTCCTGGGGGAATGTGCGTCGTGGGCCGACTTCTAAGGGAACTGTGCCGACATATGCCTGAAAGCGTCTGAGGAAAACCCAGGAACGCTCCGGCGCATTCCTTCCACAGAGTGACACGCTAGCAGCGAATGGTACCCTACGGACTTGCAAACAGGTGACTGGGTTGCCTAGGCACATGTCTGTAAGTCCATACGGCCCCATTCGCTGCTAGCGTGTTACTCTGTGGAAAGAATGCACCGGAGCGTGTTCCATAAACTTTTGTCCAGCACTGTACGCGATTTTTGTCGTCCAGCAACGACAAGTTTTCATTTTGGGATATGAAAATAACGGCCAATCCATGAGCATGATGTAACAGGGCGTATACGATCCTGAAATGGAGATCTGTAACACGCGGTGTTGCTGTGAACCACTGCTGTGTCGGCAACAACAACAAAAGTACAGCTTGGAACAAAAGTTTGCGGAACACGGCACTGGTGTATTTCTTCATGGGAGCGGCCCCATGCTAGATATCGCGAAGATATCGGATAAGAAACGGGTGGCCGGCATTTCTTTCCATCTCTCAATATGCGCGCCCACCTCTGTTTGCTGCTAGGGTGTCGCTCAAATGGAGAAATGTGACACCCCGGTGTTCTGTGACATTTGTCCCAAGCTGTACATTTGTGTTGTTTGCGAATCGTAAGGATATGCTTGCTTTAATCCATTTCAGTCTGCTGAAAATTCACTTTCCTGAACCGGTTCGAACCGATATTCTACGCTGCTGCGGAGCTGATCCCGAACCGAACCAATATGCCTGAACCTGAACCCGAACCGAAACGGAAAAAAGAACGGTTCCGATCCCTGATGCAAATAGTGATACCGTTGCCACTCCCGACTTGTGGAAAGTGCATGAAATGGCGTACGGCTTTTTATGACAATTAACATAACTGCATAAATGTCACAACAAGGCGTGCGCCTCACATTTTCAACGAATCAGGGGAGAGAATTATACTCTTAAAACAGAACTTCACCACATAGCACGGTGATTGCCAACCATTGCGCAGAATGATACCTTTATCACCCCTGATTTGTAGTAACCGCGGGGCGTACGCCTTTTTGTGACAGCTATCATAACTGCCCAAGTGTCACAAAACGGCATACGTCTCCCGTTTTGAACCAGTCAGGAGGAAGAACGATGTCATTTCGGATAGTGGTTGGCTAAGAGCGTGCTATGCGGTGAAGTCCTCTTTTATCCTAGTCCTATAGTCGTGACGATGCCCACTTGAGTGCGGCCAACAACGGCAAGCTACCTCGACCCTCCCCCCCCCCCTCTTTTATCCTGACAGAATGCCGCGCATATACCATAGTCTGCGGGAACTCACCTTTCACACAGGCCTGGCATAGTGACGGACGTCCTTTTCCCCGAAGGTTCTTATGCAGAACGATTTACAAAAACTCGCAACCTCGTGCGTTTACTTGAAGAAACTGGCCTCGCTGAAAGACCGCTCTAGAGCACCTTTCATCCACATCCGTCCCATCAGTATTGTTCATCCTGCCTATGCCTCACTTTGAACTCATCAACTCTCTTCCCCCACCCCTTTTTTTTTTGCTATAGTCGTGACGATGCCCACACGTGAGCGGCCAACAACGCGGCAAGCTACTTCGACCCCCCCCCCTTTGTATTAGACTTATACCCTACACTCTTAAAAATGAACTTCACCTCATAGCACGTTCCTAGCCAACCGTCATCTCGAATGATATCGTTATCTGCCCTGATTTGTTGAAAACGGGAGGCGTACGCCTTTTTGTGACACTTATGCTGTTCATAACTGTCACAAAAAGGCGTACGCCTCCCGTTTTCAACAAATCAAGTCAGATAACGATATCATTCGAGATGATAGTTGGCTAGGAACGTGCTAAGAGGTGAAGTTCATTTTTAAGAGTGTAGACACACGGCAAACATAATGCATTAAGAAATTAAGGGACACTGGCTTAACGTAACAAAGTAACAACTTTACTATGACGTTTCGACGCCCATACGGGCATAATCATCAGACAAGACAAATACATCTCGACACAAATCTCGAATGACATTGTACTCTCCCCTGATTTGTTGAAAGCAGGTGGCATACGCCTTTTCTGTTGCAATTATATTCCGCATAATTGTCACAAAAAAGGCGTACGCCTCCTGTTTTCATCGAATCAGGGGAGAGAACGATGTCATTCGAGATGATGGTTGGTTAGGAGGTGAAGTAAATGCCATTCCGTTTAATGCATTAAGTTTGCCGTGTTGCTACACTCTAAAAACAGAACTTCACCGCATAGCACGTAGTGCGCCAATCATTGTCGCGAACGATAGGGTTATCGCTTTTGGTTCGAGTAGAGGGGGAGGCGTACGCCTTTTTGTGGCAATTACCATATGTCCAAATTACCACAAAAAGGCATACGCCCCCTCTCTCCTCGAATCAGAAGCGATAACCCTATCATTCGTGGCAATGGTTGGCGGACAGCGTGCTATGCGGTGAAGCTCTGTTTTTAGAGTGTAGGGTATAAGTTTCTTTGTTCTGACTCCTCACCTAACCTGGCAGTGAAAGGTCTATACAACTTAACTTTCGGCCGTCATCATTCCAACATCTGTTATCATATCATATCATCTCATCCTTGATTCAGTCGTGACGCTGCCCACATAAGTGAGGCCAACAACGGCAAGCCTTGTCACCACCACCACCACCCTCTGTTTTAAGAGTGCGCATATACTATTTCCGTTTTCGTAAATGTCAGATACTATTTCGCGGCGAAATGAAGTCATGTAGTCTGATTTAGTTTTACATTAAGCGGGGGGGGGGGGATATATTTATTGCAAAAAGAACGAGATGTTTTACATTTAGCTATATAGTTGATATTCGCCTTCGTGTTCGGACTTCGTTCACCTTTTCTCTGTAGCAATTTTGCTGTTCCGTCCATAGTGGCAAGTAAACGGGTGAAGGAGACATGGACAAATTTTGGGAACATGTTCATGACGTATTTATTTTTCTGTCGAATTTCAGCCTGACTGCAACTCTATTTGATATATCCTTCGTTGTGGAGCAGTCAGCGTCTAAGAATAAGATATCTGGAATTTCGCGCTGAATTCCATAAAGAAGGAAGTCAGCCAGATCTCTACCTTGCCAACTTGAATTTTCAGAATCAAGCATAAAGCATAATATTTTTCGAACAATAATATTGAATATTATCGGGTGTAATTTCATCATATCTCCCGCAAAATGAATTGAACGTAGACTTTAAATGTGATTTACATTTGTACTCCCACAATTTTCAAAGTGTATCAGGAGACCACATCATTCGTATGCGCACGATCTTTGCCAATCATTATTCGTTGTCATATCATAGATTAGATGGGACTAGATCAGAAGACAAAAGAAAATTGCGGAGATGTTAGTCCCGGAGATGCTACTCCCGACGTGGTAGCGTCTGGCTACTCCAGTACAATACAATCATATCATTCTTCGTGAAAGCCCCTAAGTTGTGTACATTTAGTGGATACGGGACTACAGTTCAATGAATTTGCGTGATCTGTCGCCTTCAGTATCAAAGCGATAGAAAGTAACACAGAACAAACACATTGAATACAAGATGTTCTGTGGCCGTAATAAAGATGATGCAGTTTTCGTTCATCTTTCTTGGAAGAAGGCTACCCAAGGAACATGCAGCGTCTTTGATTGATCAGCTTTCGAAAAATCTTTCCGGGGCACGACGATTTCACGCCCAGCTTGAGCAGTGAAGGCAGTTTTGTTTTGAACGAGAAGCAGAAAGAAAAACAACCTTGCCGTTCCTTTTGATCAACCCGTAATCTATCAAGCAACAAGGACAATTACAATTAGTCACAATCGGATGCATCCGCTTGAAGGATTGGAAATGAGATCAACGAGAATTCTATGCGTAAGACTGACGAGTCGGTCAGTTCTTGTCAAATATGTATTATTTATTTATTTCAGACATCAAGAGTCCTTACATGTGTTCATCTCTTCTAAGCGCTGTACCCTCCCGTGAGAAATACCTTTTTTTTTTCGAACCAACCCAAGCAGTCTTAAAAATGAACTTCACCCAATAACACGTTGAAGGCCAACAATTGAACAGAATGATATACTGTTATCACCCTTGATTTGTGGAAAGCGAGAGGCGTACACCTTTTTCTGGCTATTACCATACCCGTATAAGTGTCACAAAAAGGCGTACGCCTCCCGTTTTCAGATGAGAGGACGATGTCATTCGGGATGATGGTGGGCTAGAAACGTGATATGAGGTGAAATTCTCTTTTACGATGCCCACTCGCGTGTGGCCAACAACTGCGAGCCAATTTTAACATACCCCTCTCTCTCTCTCTCTCTCTTTCTCTCTCTTTGTTTCTCTCTGTTTTAAGAGAGTGGGTAATATTTCATCCGGAAGGCTTCCCACGATTGCCATTTGCAGAAGTTTCCGTCATTCCTTTAAATACAAATGGTCTGAGTACTCAACAAAAGTGATACCATTATACATGCCGTTTTCAGCGCTTCCGGTTTGGTGCCAAAACGACATCCGGTTTCGCAGCAAACACGCTCTGCGCCAACCACTGTGCTGATCAATACAGTTATCGCTTCTGATTGAAGGAGAGAGAGGGTCGTGTATGCCTTTTTGCGGCAATTCAAACTGCCACAACAAGGTGTACGCCTCCCGTTTTCAACAAATCAGGAGAGCGAAATATATAATTCTGCGTGGCGGCTGGTTCCGAGAGTCCTTAGTCACGGAAGGACCGGAAGTCTTCTTGGCACCGGAAGTTGTGGCAGGGGCTTGTTTATGTTTAGCCAAGAATGTCATGTATACTCGCGTGTTACATAATGTATTGCACCGAGGGTCATTTCGATCGTTTATCAAAAAATACTACGTGTTGCTCGAGTAAAAGAGAAAGAGCGAGCGAAATTGAAAAAAGCGTTTGCATGCTCTCGCTATTGGCGTATGCACCCCGTTTTCATCAAACCAAGGGAGAGAACGTTGTCACGTTGTCATTCAGGATTATGGTTGGCTGGGAACGTGCTATGCGGTGAGGTTCGTTTTTAAGAGTGCAGCTAACCGTGGGAGTGTGTTGTTTGTTTGGGAGTTTGTTATGCGGTGGGCGGGGGGGGGGGGGGTTCTATTTTAAGCGTGTAGAGCATGTCATAACCTCCTCTTTGTTTTGACACTGTTGCACATAGAAGATAGCCTTTAATGTCCTTTCAACTGGTTTCGACCGATCGTTCTTTTTTGTCTCGCGCAAACTAGAATTCTGACGGGGGAATATGTTTATTGAAAAAAGAAAGGGAGGAAAGGTTAGTCAGGCGTAGGCCGACTTGCTATTCCTTTAAAAAAAAGAAGAAAACAAAAAACCACACACACACACACACAAAAGGGGGCCTTAGATGCTGGCCGAGAGGCCTGAGGCATCAAGAAAGCTCAAGAGGGCATTCGTATCCGCCCCCTGGTTCTGACAGGCTTGAGTAGTGAAAGATCAAACACTGAAGCCCAGAAGTCGTTGCTATCATCCCACATGATCATTCATATCACATGTCGGGGACGGTATCCAATTAAATGTCTTCACTGCCGCCTCTCGGAAGACGTGTTTCAAATACATCGGTATTCAAATGTGCTTTCCTTGACCCAATAATTGTAACTCGCTGCGCCTTTCGTGTGAATATCACTCATGCCTGCTTGAACCGCCGCAATGTCCATCTCTGTAAGGGGCAGAGAGAGAACAGAAGGTTTTTCTTATCTTTTTTTTCTATATGAGGTACACGTCAGGCCGTACATTCTTTGCTGCTCCAATGGTTCTTCGTGACTTTGAGAATTAATTCGTGTTAATAAACTCTGATTGCTGATGATGCTTATCACGCAATGTATCGAAGAGTGATGCGTCCTAGGGTAGCCAGTTGGACTTCGTAGCGACTCTCAGATCCCCGTCTTTTTCTTCTTTATCACATCACCATCACCACCAGCTCCAGTGGCATAGTGGTTAGGATGATCGCTTTCCACGCCGAGACTGGGAGGTGACACAGGGTCAAATCCCGGCACCGACTGTGCTGTAGAGGTTTCCCCCTGGGTTTTCCGTCAGACTTTCCAGACGAATGTAGGAACAGTTCCCCCTGGAGTCGACCCAGAACGAATACTAACCCCCCCCCCCCCCCGTACACCCCACTCCTTCCTGCTGTCCTCTCTCCATCTGTGCACTTCTGTACGCCGCTCATAGCAACAGTTGCTTCGCGGTGCTAGCACGGAAATAAATAAAAAACGTCACCATCACCAGGGATCGCGATTTAAATTGCTGCGGACTTCATCACTTCGTTTTTGAAACAAGCGTTGATTGGAACTAAAACCTCAAATTCCCGAAGCTATTGGATACATAGAACAGCGATCAGAAATGTTCCCAGAAATCACGCAAGGGTTATCTATAGCGCCATTAGTAAGCACGTGATCAATCATTGCACTGCTGCCGATATCACCAAGTTTTTGGGTAACTGATGGCAAGCACCTAGTTCCATGCACGTCGTGCATGTAAGACAATGTCAGCGCATCTTTTATGCATCATAAGTCTGCGATAGCACACCACCACCACGTGAAACACCACACCTACAGCCAAGACACTGTACCTCGACAAAGTATATACACCGTTACATTACGCACTCTTACAGCAGAACTTCCCCACATAACATATTAATTGAAGGCCAACCATGGCGCAGAATGCTCCCGTTATGACTACTAATTTACGAGAAGCGCGGGACATACGCATTTCTCTGACAATTTACATGACTACACTCTTAAAAATGAACTTCACCGCATAGCACGCTCCTAGCCAACCATCATCTCGATTCTCGAATGATACCGTTATCTGCCCTGATTTGTTGAAAACGAGAGGCGTACGCCTTTTTTGTGACACTTATGCTGTTCATAATTGTCACAGAAAAGGCGTACGCCCCCCGTTTTCAACAAATCAGGGCAGATAACGGTATCATTCGAGATGATGGTTGGCTAGGAGCGTGCTATGCGGTGAAGTTCATTTTTAAGAGTGTACTTAAGTTGTCACAAAAAGGCTTACGCGCCTTGTTTCCAGCAAATCGGGAGAAAGAATGATGTCATTCGTGATGACGGTTGGCTAGAGGAGAGTGTTATGTGGTGATGTTCAGGATGAAGAACCTCACTAACTTTATCGCGTAACATGCTGCAAGCTTACCATCATTCCGATTGATATCGGTCTTTGTTGAAAATGGGAGACACTAATGAGTCCCAGAAAGGCGTACGCGAAGCTCTCTGCAGTAGTTGACCTTGAGTGTGTTATATGGCGAACTTGTGTTCTTAGAACAAAATAAAACGAAGTGGTATTCGGTGAATGTCGATGTGCCTCAGCAAAGTGGTCCTCTTCAGATATCGACTAGAACGTTTGAGTAGACCATTTGCTTGTGGATATATGAACACAATCAATGAGCACAATACGTCGTCTAAGAAAATGTTCAAAGTCGTGTGAATTTGAACACTGTTCTATCGTTGTTGTCGGCATACCCTTTTCGGAAATACGTGTTTTAAAATTGCGTTGATATTTGACTTCACAGTTTTCAGTCCTTCTGCACATACGTAATTTGCAAAAATGTCACCTGCAGTGTTTCAAAAACACCTCTCTAGTTTCATTTCAGATCTGCATTTATCGTTGACTGCCTTTACCTTGCGAAGATTGTGAAAATGCTCTTCTTTGCTTCTCCTAAATTGCGATGATACAGTTAATCTATGACACAATCTTATTGCGGCTGTGTCACAATCTATGGCACAATCTATGACACAATCTATGACAATCTTAGAACGGAACTTCACGGCATAACACTCTCCTAGCCAGCACTCGTCCCGAATGACGTCGTTCTCTACCTATATCTGTTGAAAACGGGAGACTTGTGGCACTTACGTCATGTTAATTGTCACAAAAAGGCGTACGCCCCCCCCCCTTTCTCCGCTTTCCACACATCAGGAGTGATAACGGTATCATCCTGCGCAATGGTTGGCCTTCAGCATGTCACACAGTGAAGCTTTCTGAAACATTGAGGGCGGTTTTAAGTTTTTAACACTCCCGTTAGCGTGTTCCACTGCATGTCTTCATGTAGCTTTCTATCATGGACAGGTCTATCTTGTCTGTGTGCGCTTGTGAAAACTGCAGTTTGAGTCGTCTCCGCACTCACATAGTGATAAATCGTGCAGTCAGTCTTGCTTTTTCTCAAAATACCGTATCATTTCAAGCATCTGCTTCTGACAGAGTCCCCTGTTTGACGCACCTTGAGAAGCAAAAAGGAGAGGTACGCCATATCGTGTGACAGGAAATATGATTTCAGTCATGTCTAAGAGGATTAGCACGATCAAGAACCAACGCCTGCGGCGTTTAATTTCTGTCACTTTAAGATCGGACTGTCAAGAAAATGGGGAACTAATCCAGTTCTGCAAAAGCATATTGATTTGGTCTAGTTGGTACATTAAAGCTTCAAAAAGACAGAGCTCCACGAAACAATGATCACGGATGTGGACTGGACGCGTGCTCGCTATGGCAACAACAGGAACTTGAGCAAAGCAATATATACATCTAAAAAAGGTAAACAAACAACGCAAAATAGTTTCTTTAATTATAGGCGATTACAACACACACCGACGAGGGCCCTTCGGCTGCGAAATAATGCAGAAAATGCGGATAAGAGCACACTTTTAAAAGTGAACTTCACCACATAGCACGCTCCTAGCCAGCCATCATCCCGAGTGACATCGTTATCTCCCCTGATTTGTTTTAAACGGGAGGCGTACGCCTTTTTGTGATACGTATGCAGAAATGTTAATTGTCACAAAAAGGCGTACGCCCCCTGCTTTCCATAAATCAAGAGTAATAGAGGTATCACTCTGTACAATGGTTGGCCTTCAGCGTGCTATGTGGTGAAGCTTTGCCAAATAAACGGTTGCAATAAATGCAATGTTATCTCCTTGACAATTGCAACACGTTCCCAATTTTTCTATATTGTAAGCCTCTATTACCCCCGGCCCCCTATCTCTTGTTCTCCAGACCCTCCTCCATTGTAACAAGTGCGAGTGCATGTTTGAGTTCCGGTTTACAGTAGCCACAGGAAGTGCTCATGACATTAATCATCATCAATATATATTTGTTGGTGGTGGTGACGACATAATCGCAGCACGGTGACGCCACGTGTGCAGGTCGTCCATGAGGGAATTCCATTCGGATACGACAATTGAACTCATTGTATACAGAGCATCGAACTATTTATTAATTTATTCACTTAAATTCCTCGCATAGAATGCCGTGGTCCACAAAGACAACGCCATGATGCTGTAGACCCACGTTATTCATATGCAGCGAACAGGACATGTCCCCGCATTCCAGAATACAAGGAGATCACCATTTGAGCTCTTTAAAATGGAAAGCGCCTAAGGTGGTGTCATGTTCAAGGTCAAATGCCGTGCAGGGTTTCCTAAGACCCGAAAGTTGGTGATGTCGTTATGCGAGGCAATTATCCTCTATAGATAAGCGATGAGCGGTGAGAGGACATTAGCGAGATTCTATTAAGCAATCAATTACCGATACGCACGCGTAGGGCACCTCCCCTCCAAGTCGCTAGCTTTATCCTCATTAATATTATTATTATTTTTTCGTATTACGAGCCTCGAGCTGAGAATAGACTGTAATTATTGTCATTTGAAGAAGGCTGAAATCATAGTTCACCGTGTAGCCCACGCGCTCCGGCCTACAGAAGCATCCTTTCGCGTTAATTATAAGGAGGAGAAAAGCAAACACACTCATCAGTTTTACGTAAGGCTATCGGTGCCGCAACATAGCGCTCGGGTCGTCGTGTGCCGGGGGAGAGATGTCGCTCGTCATTTTCTTGCTGTTGGGCCGCGTCAACTTTGGATGCAGGAATTTAGACCTCCTGCGTGACATAAGCAGGTGCAAAAGGGGAGTGCCACCAGTCAATGAACCTCCTAAAGAACATCCACACCAGGCGAGTCTTCTACGAGGGATTACTGCGTGGATGAGTACTATTACGTCCTTGTCTCCGCTCTCCCCCCCCCCCCCTTTAAACGCTAAAGGACTGTTCTCTCTTGGTTAGTTTTTTTTGATGCACCATTGGCATCGCTCCCTCTACTTCGTCTACTCTACTGAATTTCTCCGAAACAATTCCGGAAAAATCGATTTCCCGTGAAGGTGCTGGGGAGTTGGCCAAAGCAGTACCGACAACCCGGGGCCCTGGCGAGTTATCTCAAGGACATACGAGCCTAAGTAATTGTTGAAGACGAGCTCACAGCTCGACACGCAGTGCTCTCACGAACCAAGCGTCATGGAGCAGTTGGTCGCACCGGCGCGACCCACGTCTCCATTTTTTTTTTCTTTCTTTCTACATCTGTTTATCCTGTCCTGCCATGATGCATACATGATCTGATGAACGAAGCTTATACCACCTTCTAAGCAATCCCGTTGAGAAAGGTTACGATTGATACCTTGCTAAGAAAGATTTTTTTTTTTATTGTGCTTTTTTTTTTATTGTGTACAGTTTTCTTGTATGAACTTTATACGACGCAATCCTCGACAGTGCCGTGCTCATTTCGCGCAACCGCAATTTACGCCTGAAAATAGCTTCTCACGGATGCCTGATACAACCACCTTCGCGCGAGTGATTTCGTGTGTGAGGAGTCACCGCAATACACGTCACCAAAGCACTGAGTGTGTCACTTCGACGCCACCTGCAGCGAAGCCCTCGCACGTGAATGTTCGAGCCACATTTTCTTTCGAAGTGATGCTGCTTGGTGCTCTGGTTTACGGTGGTGCTGTCTCATATCCACCTGACAACATTCTGCAAAATAAGCTCGCACCTCCAAGATCGGGATCCAAGATCGCGCCCTACACACTTAAAAACGAACTTCGCCGCATAGCGCGCTCCTATAGCCAACCATAATTTCGAATGATATCGTTATTTGACCTGATTTGTTGAAAACGGGAGGCGTACGCCTTTTTTGTGACACTTATGGTGTTCATAATTGTCACCAAAAACGCGTACGCCTCCCGTTTTCAACAAATCGGGTCAAATAACGATATCATTCGAAATTATGGTTAGCTAGGAGCGCGCTATGCGGCGAAGTTCGTTTTTAAGAGTGTACGGGTGGTTGTAAGTCCCTTTTCTATTTCGCGTCAGTTAATTTGCGAGCAGCCAGCAATAAAACGCAACATCATACGAATGGTCATACATCAGTAATCTCCGGCAGAGCAATAGAATTCTTTTTTTCTAACATCATCATCATGATTGTTATTATTATCGTCATCATTTCTGTAGAGTCTGTGAAGGTGATGTCTAGCAACAACATAGAACCACCGATGCTCTACTTTAACCGATGATTTGGCCTTTGGCCGATATTTATCGCCAAAGCGGCGGGTTTGTTCTTTTGCCTTTTTGAGGGGGGGGGGGGGGGGGGGTTATGAGAGTAGCCGAATTTGTCGTGTGACGAATGCAATCGCTCCCTATTATTTTTTTTTTCGATCATATCAACATCATCATCAACAACGTAGAAAAATAAATGCGGAACGGACGCACCAACGAACGAATATCCTTTGAGAAGACTTCGCGAGAACGGGTCATTTCACCACATCCACGTTCATAAGGTTTGAGGCATTGCGAACTCCTAATCTTGCGTGGGATACGTTTTGTGCTTGCATTACCAAACCATCGCTGTCAAAGTCGTTGTCGCCGGGAAAGCCTGAAATTTTCAGAAATTTTCCAACCTTGCTCACTGACTTTAACGTATCAGGATGCACACTTCAGTGCGCACAATTTCATTTTGGCAGTACACTCTTAAAACAGAACTTCACCGCATAGCACGCTCCTAGCCAACCGTCATCTCGAATGACATCGTTCTCTCCTCTGATTTGCTGGAAACGGGAGGCGTACGCCATTTTTGTGACAATTATGAACTGCATAAGTGCCACAAAAAAGGCGTACGCCTCCCGTTTTCAACAAACCAGGGGAAATACCGATGTCATTCGAGATGACGGTTGGCTAGGAGCGTGCTATGCGGTGAAGTTTATTTTTAAGAGTGTGCCATTACACTCTTAGAAATGAAATTCACATCATAGCAGGCTCATAGCCAACCATCATTTCGAATGACATCGTTATCTGCCCTGATTTGTTGAAAACGGGAGGCGTACGCCTTGTTTGTGACAATTATGAACAGCATAAGTGTCACAAAAAATGCGTACGCCTCCCGTTTTCAACAAATCAGGGCAGATAACGATATCATTCGAGATTATGGTTGGCTAGGAGCGTGCTATGCGGTGAAGTTCATTTTTAAGAGTGTACAGTTAATCGGGAGGTCGAGTAGCCACGCAGCTGTTGTTTTCAACACAGGATGGATAGCTTCGGTATATTATGAGGCAATCAGCTAGGAGTCTAGCGACCGCTATGTGGTCGCGTTGTTCGCCCACGCTGTCTCCTACAACCACTTGACTCATTAATGCGAGCAGCATGATCATCCGCCGTGTGGGTCAAGCGCTGCGGGGTTGCTTTCTTTTCCAAACGAACAAACAATTCTTCCCAACTGCACCCGGATGCGGGCAAACGGTGTTTTGAACATTGAACTCTCTCATTGCGCAGTCCAAAATGCAGCATAACACGCTGAAGGCCACCCACTGCACAGAATGATTCCGTTATCGCTGCTGATTCGTGGAAAGCGCAGGACGTACGCCATTTTTGCGACAATTAACATAACTGCGTAAGTGTCACAAAACGGCGCAAGCCTCCCGTTTCTAGCCAATCAGGGGGCAGAAAGATATCATTCGGGATGGTGGTACACTCTTAAAAATCAGGTGGTGCTAGTGAAAGAGCTCGCCGCCAATCATCGTCCCGAATGACATCGTCCTCGCCCTTGATTTGTTGAAAATGGGAGGCGTGCGCCTTTTTTGTTTCATTTATGCAGTACATGATCAGAAAAAGAAAAAAAAAGGTGTACGCCTCCCGTTTTCAACAAATCAAGGGCGAGAACGATGTCATTAGGGATGATGGTTGGCTAGAGTGTGCTATGCGGTGAAGTTCATTTGTAAGAGAGTAGGTTAAGAGCGTGAAACGTGGTGAAGTTGTGTTTTAAGAGTGGAGCAAGATGTACGTACATAAAATAGGTGTACGAGCTCACACCCTGAGAACTACACTCTAAAAACAGAGCTTCACCACATAGCACGCTCCTAGCCAACCATCATCCCGAATCACAACGTTCTCTCTCCTGATTTGTTGAAAACTGGAGGCGTACGTCTTTTTTTATGACACTTATGCTGCTCATAATTGTCACAAAGAAAGGCGTACGCCTCCTGTTTTCAACAAATCAGGGCAGATAACGATATCATTTGAGATGATGGTTGGCTAGGAGCGTGCTATGCCGTGAAGTTTGTTTTTAAGAGTGTACGCGTTCAGCGTGTTGTGTGCACTCTCAAAATAGCCCCCTGAAGACCAACCATTGCGCAGAATGATACCGTTATCACTCTTGATTTGTGGGAAGCACGGGCGTACGCCTTTTTGTGGCAATTAACATAACTGCATAAGTGTCACAAAAAGGCGCATGTTTCTTGTTTTCAACAAATCATGAGAGCTAACGATATCAATCGGGATGACGGTTGGCAAAGATCGTGCTATGCCGTGAAGTTCGTTTCAAGAGGGAGTGGAAGTTCTGAGTGTATCATGCGGGGCAGTGGTTGGCGCAGACCGTGCTATGCTCGAAATCCCCCCTCCCTGTGCTATGCTTGTGATCGTGCTAAGTTCTCTCTTCAGGGATAAGTGTCACGCGTCCGGTGGTGCCATCAGTGTTGTTGCCTCAATTTGGATTAGAAACCTCCGCCGTTGGGGGACATGGTGACACCGATACCAGTCAGTCAGTTTAACAGTGAACTACATATGATGTGGCGGCTGACTAGGAGCGTGCTATGCGATGTAGTCCTGTTTTAAAAGTGCGTGCGGAAAAGTACACTCTCATTTCATGCTTGCAGTCTTCTTGTTTTCCCCCATGGGCAATTGGGTACTTAAGTGAACGTATCTTGCTCCTAAAAAGAAAACTGCGGCATTTACAATGCCGCTAAACTCTCGTGGGTTTCTCTTTTTGTACTGTTCAATGGTTCCCTTTTTATATCCCTGCGTCACCTTCACGGACGCTGTGGGCGGTGCACCTTTTCACCACCGTGGTTGGGAGTATCCCGAGGGCTACTTTTGTAACTCTGTCCATTGTGCTCCGTCCAACTACAATCAGGTTGCTATCACAGCATACAGGGACGCCCGCGGCATTTTCATTCCCCGCTATTGTGCTCCCATCTTTTTCACCTCCTGAGGCTGGCGATGCCCGGGGACGTTGATTTCCTTTCGCGGATCAAAACCGGCAGCGTCTCGTTCTTCTCTGTATATTCTTCGACAGCCCATTGCCCTGGAGGTGCGAATAAGAGTCTATTTGGTCGTTAGAATCCTCTCTGTAATGTGCCTGGAGCGTGCCATTGGTTCCTGAGTTGCTGTCAATGGAAAAACTCTGCACAGAAGGCCGCACAAAGTTCTTGCCTTTGTTATCGACTTCATTCGGAAAAAAAGGTTGAAGCCTTTGGGGATTGTTTAATATCGTTACTTTTATGCGTGAAAAGCATTCTACATAATAAAGAACATGAAACAAAACTTTAGAACAGTTTTATTTCTGCACAAGAGCTCCGCAGTACTACATAGGGAGACATGGTTACCAAAGGTATGTCGCTGTTACAGGTTTTCAGGTTTTCCGTATTTGGTGTAAATCAACTTCTTTTACAGTTTTCATTTACGCCCGATTTAAGTTCATCTCGTTTTCGTTTCGGTTGTTGTTATTCGATTGTCTTTCTTTCCTTTTTTGTTTTCTGTACTCGGCGACAAAAAAAAAAAACATTTACCGTTACGATTATCGATTCCGCGCATTTTTGGGTGTTCTTGAAAGGTTCAAGTCAGGAAACAGTCCAGCCGGAAACTGAAGCCCCAGTTCTTCGCATGCAACTGTGTGATTATTTTAAGAAGTTGTCTCCCGAGCATTTCCCTTAGAAGGGCCATGTTCAAAAGAAAACTGAATAATCGTATGCCATTAATCATATTGCTTCTATAACGAATTCCATTTCAGGTCCACAAGTTTGTCGCTCGCAGTGTTTTTGTTTACTTCCGCGATACGTCACGTTTCAATTATGCCGAGAGAAAACTTCTCCAGCAAACATTTATCTTCCTGTGATGCTGAGTATTAGCGTCCCACTTATTTGTGCAACGTGTTAATGCACCGTATGGTATGAAACGTCTGCGTGATGTATGTTTTTTGTATTATGCATATAAAGCACGTTTTATGTGCTTTTTCTCTCGCTTACTTGTCATCTCTTTGGCGACCGCACATGGTACCCTCTCATGTCAATATTGCTCGGCCATATCGCCATCCCTATGGGATACCATCCTCTTCCATGAATATCGTTTATTGTTATTGTGATCGCATAATGTGTTTTAGTGCCTTATATGCAGTTTTTCTTTTTTGCGTACATTGTATAATAGACGAAAGGAAGGGCAATACACACTCTTAAAGATGGTGGTGGTGACAAGACCGACTGCCGTTGTTGGCCTCACTCACCAGAACTTCTCCACATAACACGCTGCAGGCCAACCATTGCACGGAATTATGCCGTCGTCACGGGGCGCGGACAATTGCTCACCAAAAATCTGCTTAGGCCGGACAACTGCTCACCACAGAACCGTTGAAGCCGGACAATTTCTCACCGCCTCTTTCACCACACTTATATTCTGATTTTATTTCGCGTTTATGGCGCTTGACTTTTTTATATTAGCTGAACTTCTTTTTTATCTAAGTTGCTTCAAATAGATCTAGGAAAATCCGCCAGTGAAGAGGGTGAGGCGAGAGGTCGTCCACTTGCAGGCGCGCCTGAAGCGTCTTTGTCAGGCCCTGCGTCCATGGGGCGTTCCTATAGGATATTTTTCCAATCGGGGGACAGCAAAGTGTTTCCAGGGGGCCAAGCGTGCAACCACCTCACCTCCTTCCTTGGGGACGGACGCTGCGGACTGTGCGGGTGTTCACAGGTTCATATTATTATGACATCTGAGGAAAAAAAGCATGACCTATGAATAAAGAGTCCACAGTTTTCACAAGTGACCCTACCCCCCTCTCGATACGCCCATGCCGGCGTCACCAGGATCTTCCAAGACACAAGCCGGGGGAGATTTAAAAACACATCACTATTTATAACCACTAAAATTCACGAATTTTCTATGTCTGTCCAAGTCAGTTCAGCGAACGAAAGCCACGTTTTATAGAGTCCGTTAGGCTAAGCAGGGCCGACGCGACTGAACAGCACATTGGTTATTTTATTATTAGGTTAGTCCAAATTCAGTATTTGCATTCCTATGTCCAGGTTAGTCTAAGTTCGGTGTTGGCAGTTTCCCGCGCGCGACTGTGCATTTTATAGTCAGATAACATTTATTTACAGTAGTTTATTTTGCAACGGGGATTTCGATCGCTTTATTTCGAGGTACACCCAAGTTCAGCTAACATAAAAAAGTCGAGTATATGAGCGCCATAAACCATAAATAAAATCACATCACATAAAAATGCAAAACTCAAGTTACATTTGAGTGCGGTGAAAGAGACGGTGAGCAATTGTCCGGTTTCAGCGTTCTGTGGTGAGCAATTGTCCGGCCTCAGCAGTTTTTTGGTGAGCAATTGTCCGGTGAGCAACTGTCCCGTGAGCAGTGGTGATACCAAGTGGACATAGATTGTTTCGTAACATTGAGGACGGTTTTCATTTCTCATTTCGTTTCACATTTTCTCCGTTTGTGCGTAGTACTGGTGAAACTTACCTCAGTCTGTCATTGACAAGCGATTTTTGGGGTAAATGGGTCATAAAATGTAATTCCCTGCACGCAGCTATACATGCAGGCATAGAGAGAAGACAAGTGTACTCCCATATAAGAATTTGTTTGGCGTTCTCGAGTCCGAAGTGTGGCCACGGTTAGCTTGGGGTAATTACAGTGAGTGCGTGGCATTATCGAGGATGGGCAGTGCACTCTAAAAACTGAACTTCACCGCATAGCACGTTCTGCGCCAACCATTGCCACGAATGATAGGGTTATCGCTTCTGATTCGAAGAGAGAGGGGGGCGTACGCCTTTTTGTGTCAAATTGGACACATGATAATTGACACAAAAAGGCGTACGCCTCCCCCTCTCCTCGAATCAGAAGCGATAACCCTATCATTCGTTGCAATGGTTGGCGCAGAAGCTGGCGCATGCTATGCGGTGAAGTTCAGTTTTTAGAGGGGGGGGGATAAATGTTTATTTCGGAAAGGTCAGCCTGACCGAAGGTCGACTTGCTGTTTTTTTTAGAATGTAGCTATAACTACTGCTTTTATAGTGCAACTATAACTGCTGCCTATTTGTGGCAATTGCAGTGATGGCCAGTAGTTAACTACATGTAGTTAAACTACCTGATTGTAGTTAAAAAGTAGTTATCAACTACTTGCAGAAATGTAGTGGCAACTACTAGTTAAACTACTATTTTAAGTAGTTAACTACAGTAGTTAGGTTACTGAAGGCGCCAACTACTTCCGACTTTGCCGCAAGCTTTGCGGCAGGATTGTGCTTCCGACTTTTACCTTGACCTATTTGTTGGATGAGAACGGAGGTGCAGAGCAATTGTGTCGTGCATGTGTACTAAATCTTCACTTTTAATGCTTGTCTAGTGAAGCCTCATTTGCTGTGAAATAATTCTGCAACTTAGTTTATCGCGCAGGCACAGAAAGAATCCCGCCGCAAGCTTTGTATTTGACGATCGTAGCAATGGCGTGAGCCAAAGTTTAGGATTGCTTGTGATTCATATTTAGGTGTCCAAGAACACTACAAGGGATTGGTTTTGGTGGACAACGTTAAGTAGTTATAGATGTAGTTAAACTACATTGCAGTAGTTAAAAAGTAGTTTTAGCTACTCCCCTGAAAAGTAGTTGAACTACTAGTTAAACTACTCAATCACAAAGAAGTTAGTAGTTATAGTTAAACTACTGTAGAAGTAGTTAGTGGCCATCACTGGGCAATTGTAGTTTAACTACTACACTCTTAAAAATGAGTTTCACTGCATAGCACTCTCCTAGCCAACCATCATCTCCAATGATATTGTTATCTGCCCTGATTTGTTGAAAACGGGAGGCGTACGCCTTTTTTGTGACACTTATGCTGTTCATAATTGTCACAAAAAAGGCGTACGCCCCCCGTTTTTAGCAAATCAGGGCAGATAACGATATCATTCGAGATAATGGTTGGCTAGGAGCGTGCTATGCGGTGAAGTTCTTTTTTAAGAGTGTAGATCAACTACATTTTCACAGTGGTAGTTCAAATTACCGTAACTAGCAGATATTAACCACATTTCTAACCACTTCCACTCCATTAATTTGTTTCTATCGAGTGACATCGTGTAGTGTTCGCCCTCCTCCTTCCCTGTCTCGAGTTATACCTCTCTCATCATGTACCAGTTCTCTTGCGCCCTTGCCCTATTGCTATTCTCCTCAGGACCAAAAAGAAAACGGGGCAACCACCAGGCCAATGGC
This sequence comes from Ornithodoros turicata, assembly GCF_037126465.1. Taxonomy (NCBI): domain Eukaryota; kingdom Metazoa; phylum Arthropoda; class Arachnida; order Ixodida; family Argasidae; genus Ornithodoros; species Ornithodoros turicata. Next base: position 40,545,943 of record NC_088201.1, read on the forward strand.
TTTCTCGGAATCTCTTCTACACTCCACTATAAGTCAACTTTTCTGACACTCTTCCGCACAACTGGTTAATTATTTAACTCGCATCTGGACTCGGGATTCTCTCTATTCTGCTTGAACATGTAACCCCGTAAATTCTCCGCATTTTAACTACTGGGTTCTGCATGCAGTTCACCAATGCCTATATCCCTGAGTATAATTTGCTCGAAGAATATATCAGCAGCTTCATGACGCTTCATTGTCAATTAACGCCGCCCATGATGAAATGTTTCCTCGAAACGTGTTTCCTGGGGCTCTTCGTACCATAACTGGTCCTGCAGAGTTCCGTCCATCTTGCTCCCATTCCCCAGTTGGCCACCACATCCTCAGTAAAAGTGAAGTTATGATGGGCATGTACAACACATAAACAATGACCTGACTCAATAATAGAAGATGGTTTTTGTGCTTCGAATTATCACTACCTTGTGGAGGCGACATGGATGATTACGTCCGTCTTTCGATCCACACTAGTTTGATACACACAAAAAAAATATTAACTGCTTAGGCTAGTACCATGGAAGTGTCATCATGAAAGTCCATGAAGGAAGTTGTAGTATCTACACGAGTAATAAACAACATCCTGACCAGGAGGTTGAGTTGAGATATTTACACCGTTGATTTACCTCTTAATGGTGCTTGAATGATTGCTGTGCAATGTGCGATTCATGTTGCCAGGAAAATTAGCTGTCAACTGCCGTTTGGTCTGTTGCGCACGCGTTTTGCGAACTGTCAGAGATGGTTTGCAAAACCTTGGAGGGTGTGAACTGTACATTCTTAGGTGAGATTTAAAGTTTTGCGGTGAAATGGAAGGGTTCCTGAAAAATTCCAGGATAAAAATGTGCCAGGTGTCAAGCCTATAATCCGGCATAAGCTAGCTGAATTCAACAAAAAATTCCTTTCATGCGAAAAAAAAAAACACTGCATAATTGGTTGAAACGTACGCACAATAATATTTTATATAAAACATTAAAAATAATATTTTAAATAAAAATAATATTTAAAAATATTTTTTTAAAAATGATATAATATTTTAGATTCATTGGAACTACAAGTATTTTTGTCACAGTTTGGTAAACGACATGTAAAGAGTTATTTCCATGTTGCAGTTAAACACCCACAGCTGGTTTACATATCGAAGTATTCCGAATAAATCTAATTTCTAAAAAGATGCCCAATTATCTTTATCTAGGTTAATTATTACAGAGGCCCCAATGGCCGTTTGTGCAAATTGTAATGGGCAGTTTCAAAATACGCTAACACCGGGAGGCGAGTGTTTTGGGGCTTTTATGGTGGGGGCTCCGCAGGGCAGACTGTCGGCATGTGGCTCTGCCTTTCGGTGCGTTTATTAATGGCCTTACATTGCTGGTCTCTTTGAACGGAGAACGGTTAAGGGAGAAGGCGTGGTTTCTGGCGAAAATATGCGGTAACTAGAGACAGAAACATACAGTTGAGAACAGGAATGCGATGTCACTATAGCGTTAGAGCAGAGCATAAGTGCAAATCCAGAGAATAACTGTAGCACCAATAACCAAGGTCTTGATATGCCTACGTCTGTAAGAGGCTGAATGATGACGATATGGTCCGCTTTGGAACACGCGATGTTCGGTGTACAATACCCTGTACATCCGAAGTCGCAAACTTTTCCACGTGTGGAGGAGATGGGGGGATGGCGCAGCTGTTCATGAAGCAAAAGTATTTAAAGTTCGAATATCGATAAACATCGCGATAAAAATATCGATATATCTATATCGATACCTGATTCATGTATTGATATTCCGTAGGAAAATATCAATTTATCGATTTGTAGAACTTTTCCTTTTTCTTTTCCTTTCTTTTTTAATGCAGTCTTCACTCTTAAAACAGAACTTCACCAAACAGCACGCTGTGTGCCAGCCATTGTGACCACTCTAAAAACAGAGCTTCGCCGCATAGCACGCCCTTAGCCAACCATCGTCCCGAATGACAACGTTCTCTTCCTTGGTTTGATGAAAACGGGGGCGTACGCCAATTCTGTGTCAATTATGAACTACATAATGCCACAAAAATGGCGTACGTCCCCCGTTTTGAGCAAATCAGGGGAAAGAACGATGTCATTGACGATGATGGTCTGCTAGGAGCGTGCTATGTGGGGAAGTTCATTTTTATATTCGTAGGGTCTTCGCTCCTGAATCGAAGGGAGAGGGAGGAGTACGCCTTTTTGTGTCAATCATCTTATTACCGAACTGACACATGTGTTTAATGGTTTAAAAAAAAGGAAAGGGAAAGGTTAGCCATACAAGAGGTTTGCTTGAGTGTCTGTGCAGCACGTGTCACGTGAGGTCGTCCATGCACATCGTCTGGCAACACTTACGCCGTTTTTTTGTCGTTATTTTATTTTGTGTTAGCAACGCGAACCAACTGTGGCTATGAGCGGCGTACAGACGTGGCCAGGTGGAAAGAGAACAGCAGGACGGAGTGGGAGACACAAGGGGGTTTGTGCGTCCTGAGCCGACTTGGGAGGGGTGGGGGGGCTGTGCCGTCATTCGTCTGGCACATTACACTCGGCCAGATGTTTAGAAATGCGCATCAAAGAGTACAGTGGCTTTAAAAAGAAGTGAACGCGTTTGCAGGCGAAACCCGTGCTTCTGCACGAGGTCCGTGGCAACCTATGGTCGGGTTTGCCGTTGCGCCGCCTGCAAATCATGTACGTGGTCCCCAGCACAGGGACAGCACTTTCCCTGTTGCAATGCTATCGCACTTCGTACGCGTTTGGCACACTATAAAAAAATAACTTCACTGCATAGCACGCTGTGCGCCAACCATTGCCAGAAATGATACACTGTTAAAACAGAACTTCACCGCATAGCACGCTCCTAGCCAGCCATCATCTCGAATGACATCGTTCTCTCCTCTGATTTGCTGGAAACGGGAGGCGTACGCCATTTTTGTGACAATTATGAACTGCATAAGTGTCACAAAAAAGGCGTACGCCTCCCGTTTTCAACAAATCAGGGGAAATAACGATGTCATTCGAGATGACGGTTGGCTAGGAGCGTGCTATGCGGTGAAGTTCATTTTTAAGAGTGTACACTGTTAAAACAGAGGGGGGGGGGGGGGTCGAGGTAGCTTGCCGTTGTTGGCCGCACTCAAGTGGGCATCGTCACGACTATAGCCAAAAAAAAAAGGAAAAGAAGGTGGGAGAAAGGGGAGTTGAGGACTTCAAAGTGATGTAGAAGCAGGATGACCGGTACTGATGGGACGGAAGCACACTGTAGGTGAGAGGTGCACTAGAGTGGTCTCTCCGCTAGGCCCGTTGCTTGGAGAAAGCGCACGAGGCCGCGAGTTTTTGAAAGTCGTTCCGCACAAGAACCTTCGGGGAAGAGGACGTCCGTCAGTATACCAGGCCTGGCGTGGGGAAGATGGGTTTCCCGCATGGCATGGTATGCACGGCATTCTGTCAGGATATGCGCAATTGTCTCCGGATGATTACAGTGTCCGCAACTGGAGCCGATCTTGCACAGTTGCGAGTTCGTGAACGCAGATCCTGTGCGTAATCGATGGAGCATTGTCTGCATACCACGGGGAAGATCTTTCGTGGGAAGAGAGGGTCGGTGATTCTGCATGATGTCCTGTATGCCAGGGTGACGCACCTCAACTAGCTGTTTGACGACCATGAGCCTGTCAGTGTCGGCCGGGACTGCTAAGGATGGGCTGCAGCTGCTGTGTGCTGAGGAAGCTAGCTGGTCCGCTCGTTCGTTGCCTCTGATGCCGACATGAGATGGGATCCATTGGAGCGTAAGCTCACCTCCGGTTAGCTTATGCTGGGCACACGATCTCCTTATACATCGGGCCAGAATGCTACCACACATGGGCTGTGCGCCAACCATTGCCAGAAATGATACACTGTTAAAACAGAACTTCACCACATAGCACGCTCCTAGCCAACCATGATTCCGAATGATATCATTCTGTGCATTGATTTGTTGAAAATGGGAGGAGGTGCCTATCTGGGACAGATTATCTTGTCCCAGATAGGCGCCTCCCCCATGTTTTGAACAAATCATGACACAAAATGATATCATTCGGTATGATGGTTGCCTAGGAGCGTGCTATGTGGTGAAGTTCTGTTTTAACAGTGTAGGGTTATCGCTTCTGATTCGAAGAGGGAGGAGGGCGTACGGCTTTTTTGGATATATGATAATAGCCGCAAAAAGGCGTACGCCCCACTCTCTCCTCGAGTCAGAAGCGATAACCCTATCATTCCCGGCGATGGTTGGCGCACAGCGTGCTATGTGGTGAAGTTCTGGGTTTAGGGTGAAGTGCGCCGAAGAGTACAGTGAGTCGTTTCTCAGTTTCTCTCTGTCTCTCTATCTCTCTCTCCGTTTTTTCTTTCTTTTTTTTTCGTTGCCTGAGAGTTTTCGGATGCGAAATTCAAACTTGTGTCCCGTACACATGTGCACGTCACTGCAGTCACTTTTCAAGAAGAGAGTATAAGTTAAGAGTGCCTCGCTATGTTGTTCCTGCTATGCAACATTGAACAGTGAAGCATTGAACAGTATTGAACAGCGAAGAACAATGACCCCGTCGAGGTCCCGGGTCGCAATCCCCTTTTCGCTGGGGCGACATTTCCTTTTGACAAGACTCGCCTCCGGACAGCACCCCCTGCAGGGATGTTATTTCCTAAATTAATTTCTGGGCGTCTTCAATGGTCCACAGTCTGCCCACGTTCCCGGATACTAGTGACTAATTACAGGACCGGAGCATTGCCTCGGGTGGCACAAAAGCACGTAGTACGTCTCGAAATATACACACATTAATACAACGCTAAAAAATTTATATATATATATACATCTCTATGGGGCACGTTCTTTGTGCAGACGAAAGTGTGAGCCCCAGGGCATGACCGAGGGACAGGACCGTGGACATTATTAATCGACATCCTAGCGCCGCTGTCGGAGACTATCGCCCATAGTTTTCCCTTCCCCGGATTTGCAGCGCTGTACCCGAGGCGAGCCAAGTCATTCGTCAGCTCTCTTTGTAATTACAGGATACGCACACTCAGTAACGCTCCTAAAGCATCGCCTAGCTTGTTTTCATCGATATCCAATATTCGTTCATAACACAGTGTCTGATAAAAAGAGTTGCTGAACCAAACTTTGCAAAAGATATCTATTAGCATTGTTAGAGAACTCGGAAAATGCGCGACAAATACAAGCAACCAACCCTATATGTTGTCATTCCGCCTCTAAGTTAACCTATATACCTGGAATTCCTCGGCCATCCTCACAAAGCGTGCACTGAAACAACACGTTTAAAGCAGTGGTGGCGCTGGTGAAAGGGCTGCGTTTAAAGCACCGCATAACACGCTGAAGTCCAACCATTGAACAGAATGATACCATTATCGTTCCTGACAGGGTGAAAGCTCCGGGCGTACGCCTTTTTGTGGCAATTAACATGCCTGCATAAATGTCACACAAAAAAGCGTACGCCTCCCATTTTCAACAAATCAGGAATGAGAACGATATCTTATTTTACCTGTACTTGTTAGTATACTACACTCTTAAAAATTTGGGGGGGGGGGGGGTGATGGCAGGATAGGCTCGCCGTTGTTGGCCACACAGAAGTGGGCGTCGTCACGACTATAGCCAAAAAAGAAAAGGAAAACGCATAGCAAAACAAAACACAAAGGAAGGACGGACGGATGGAGGATAGAGGAGGTTGAAGGATGGGGATGCGGTGAGGTGCATGAGTTCATCGGGGAGGGTATACAGTATTAGATGGGTCGATCAGCAAGGCCTGTCTTCAGCAGGAAGAGAATGAGGTTTCTTGCTTTGGCGGAACGTTCGGCAGAAGAACCAGCGGGGTAGAGGATGTCTGCTAGCGAGCCCGAGGTGGAGCGAGGGAGATGTGTTTCGCGCGCAGAATGGTATGCTCGGCAGTCTCGCAGGATGTGTTCGATTGTTTCGGGTTCTTGACAGTGGCCACAGCAGGCGTCACCCCTAGAGCCTATCTTGAACAGCTGAGAATAGGTGAACGCGCACCCAGTGCGGAGCCTATGGAGCATGGTCTGGATGCTTCGAGGAAGATTTTTCGTGGGAAGAGGAGGGCGATTATGATGCATGATGTCCCGTATTCCAGGGTGGCGCTGTTCAACAAGGAGCTGAACAGACATCTGCCTGTCGGCGTCGTCCGGAGTTGGCAAAACATTGCTGCAGCCCAGGTGTGCCGAGGACGCCAGCTGGTCCGCCCTTTCGTTGCCGCCGACACCGACGTGGGACGGTATCCATTGGAAGGCGATATCGCCTCCAGCTTGTTTATGTTGGGCGCACGATCTTCTGATGCTTCGGGCTAAGATGTTGTCACACATGGGGTTCATCACGTCCCATAGAGCGCTTCTCGAGTCTGTGAGTAGGACTGCTCTGGCAAACCCTCGTACCTGGACCGCAGCAGCTGCATGCAGGAGAGCCAGGAGCTCAGCAGTCGTGGAGGATATCGGGTAACGCGATGATCTCCCTTGCCAGGACACGTTCACTGACGGGATGTGGAAGGCACACGTGGCACTTTTGGTACGATCGTCAATAGAGCCATCAGTGAATACCAGAGTATGTGAGTGGTAGACGTCAGTTATGAGGTTCTCAGCCGCCGTTCTAGCGACCAGGGGGCTACATTCCCTCTTTTTATGAAGGCCCGGAACGTCGAGCGTTACACCCGGTACAAACTCTCGCCATGGCACTGAAGGTAACCCAGCAGGATGTTGAGGCGATCGCTCACTGTGGGCCAGGGCGCTAGTAGCGTATACGCTGGCCAAGCGGCCGAGAGACGTGTGTGACCTTTTTACGAGGGCAGAAAAAAGAGAGTGCTTGCTTCTGGACGTGGCCAAGTTGTCTAAGTGGCGGAGCCCCCTAAGCTCGGAGTGGATACTGACAGACTTTTCCTTGGCTTCCAGGTAGGTCTGGGTAATTCCAGAAAAGCTGGGTATTCCAAGCGCCGTTCTTATCCCTGCCCGATGGAGCCGCTCAAGAGCCTGCCATTGTGAAGGTCCCAGATCCACGTACGGCGACACGTACAGGATACGCGAGAGAATGAGGGCTTTGTGTAGCGTGAGCAGCGAACTTGAACTGCAGCCCCATGATTTGCCACTGATCCTTCGGAGTAAATTAAGAGTCTTCTTGCCTTTACACACCGTTTGGCTTACTAGCCTAGACCAGCGTAAAGAGCTGTCAATGGTGACACCAAGGTAACGACAAACCTCACATCTTGGGATGGGGGTGCTGTTGATGGAGAGATTAGGGAAACCCTTGCCCACGTACTTTCGGCGGGGAATGCAAACCAAGCATTGAGATTTTTCTGGAGATACGACAAGACCCCTTTCAAGAAGAGCCGCACTGAGGCCGTTCAATGCAATTTCGGCGGTGTCACGAAGCTTCTCCTTGTTGTCTCCCACAACGCGGAGGCAGATATCGTCCGCGTAGATGGTAAGCTGAAGGGTATACGGAGATGGGCGAATCCTGCGGTGGACACCGGCCATGATCAGGTTGAATAGAGTAGGAGAGAGAACACTGCCCTGTGGCACCCCACGTTCGAACTTTTTCTTTGAGCTCATGCGCCCATTGACGCACACATCGAACGTACGGGCAGAGAGAAAGTCCCAGAGGTATCTCAGCAGGCGGCCCTCGATACAAGCACCTTGTATCGCAGCCAAACATGCTGCGTGAGTGACAGAGTCGTAGGCCTGCTTTACATCAAGAAACAGAGCGAGGGCAAATGCATTTGACTCCCTTGCCTCTTTGAGCGATGTAGTCACTTCAGCGATGGCGTCAGATGAAGACCAACCCTTCCGAAAAGCTGTAATGTGTTCGGGGAAGTGATTGTCGCGCTCCAGGACCCAACACAGCCTCTTGTGAATTATCCGTTCCAATAGCTTGCCGACACATGAGGTTAGAGCAATAGGACGGTAGGAGGACAACTGCGAGGGGGGTCTACCCTTCTTGAGGACTGGAATCACCCTAGCATGCTTCCAGTCAGGCGGTATGGCCCCAGAGGTCCAGACAGAATTGTACAGATGAAGGAGAGCCTCCAGCTGCTCTTCACCCAGATTCTTCAGTGCCTGATTGGGGATTCCATCTGGGCCAGCCGCGCTCCGTCGTTTGAGGCTACGAATGGCGTATTTCAGTTCCGACATGGTGATATCGTCGTCCACCGGAGAAGGGTCGGTGACTGACTGGCGAAGTGTGGGGCGGCAATCACTGGAACTGGCGGTCTGCGCTAATTCCCTGGCAAAGTCTTCAGCTATGACCTTCGGATCACGTCGAGACGCGACCGATAGCGTGACGAGCGTGACACAAGTATAGCCTATCTTGCTTTCTAACCTAGTACTACACTCTTAAAAATGAACTTCACCGCCACGGTCCTAGCCAACCATCATCTCGAATGATATCGTCGTCTGCCCTGATTTGTTGAACATGGGAGGCGTACGCCTTTTCTGTGACAATTATGTACAGCATAAGTGTCACAAAAAAGGCGTACGCCTCCCGTGTTCAACAAATCAGGGCAGATAACGATATCATTCGAGATTACGGTTGGCTACGAGCGTGCTATGCGGTGAAGTTCACTTTTAAGAGTGTAGTACTAGGTTAGAAAGCAAGATAGGCTATACTTGTGTAAGCTAACGTTTGAGAAATCATCTTGAGTTCCACACTAAAAAGTAGTTATATACAAACTGAAATTGTTCATCACATTACACCGCTCTGAGTCAACCGTCATTCGGAATGATATCGTTTTGTCCCCTGATTTGTCGAAAGTGGGGTGCATCCACCTATATAGTTTAGATGCTTCGCATTTTGCTCAATATGATATCTCTGTTATTCCACTACCAGTGAAGGCGGAAAAGACGCTGAATGGTTCCAGACACTTCTTGAAGCCGCCACGTGGGGCATGTCCTGCATTTTCAAAGAACTGATTATCATGGTAGTTTAACGTTAACACTCGCGGAAAAGGACAGCGGTTGTGCGTGTGTTTTAGTCGTAAATGTACACTCTTGAGACAGATGGTGGACACTCTTTAGAAAGGTGGTGGCGATGATGGATCTGCTTGCCGTAGTCGGCCACGCTCGGGCGGGCAACGTCACGACTATCGCAGGGGAGGATCGGGCGTCCTGGGCCGACCTCACACGGAACTGTGCCGACATTTGTCTAAAAGCGTCCGAGGAAAACCCAGGGAAGATAGCTCATCCGGCGCCCGGATTCGACCCCGGATCACCTCCCAGTCAAGACAGAACTTCACCGCATAACACGCTCCCCAGCCCAATGACGTCGTTCTCTCCCCTGATTTGTCGAAACGGGCATTGCGATACTCAGTACGCAGTTATATTAGCTGTCACAAAACAGACGTACGTCCCACCCTTTCCACAAATTGCGAGTGATAACGGTATCATTCTGTGAAATAGTTGGATTTCAGCGTGTTGTGTGGTGAAGGCCAGCCATTGCACAGAATGATACCGTTATAACTGATTTGTGAAAAGCGCCGTGCGTACGCCTTTTTGTGACAATTGACATAGCTGCATAAGTGTCATAAAAAGGCGTACTCCTTCCGTTTTCGACTAATTAGGAGAGGGAACGATGTTATTCGATATGAATGGTTGGCTAAGAGCGTGTTATGCGGTGAAGTTCTGTTTTAAGCGTGCACCCGCCATGGATGCATTCGTCTGTGTGAGTGTGAGAGCGTCTGACAACAATGTATGAGAGAATGTGTTGAGTGTGACTGCGAGTCCCTGTGTTTCCTAGCGTGGCATGTGTATGTAGGTTGGTATTTCACTGCTGGTGCCTTTGCACCAGTCGCCATTATTTAATTATGCACTCTAAATCGTTTTACACCTTAAAGGGTGTAAATCAAAATGTCCATGGCGCATACCTTTTAAGGTGTATTTTAACACCCTCGTGGCAGTTGGGGTGTAAAGGTTGTAACGCCGAATAGAACTGCTGGGTTCGTGGCAATATGCTGGTAACTGTGTATTCACAATTACCAGCATATTGCATATCATCACATTGAGGTCCATATATGTATGTACATCAAGGTGATTAAATATGTGTGTAAACATGCACAGCCGACCTACAGAAAATCATGTATGGCGTGGCAGCTGTGTATAGCTTTTTGTGAAATTGTAGACCTGCTCATGAGCGGGCACCTCCCCCATATGCATGTTCATTACTTAGAACGTTGCATTTATTCGTTTCTTCAAGGCTTTTCAGTGTTGTTCCCACAAATATCTAACCCCTGTAAAATGCATTACATTGTTCATTATCCGCGACTCATCAGGATGTTTGGTCCTCTCCTAGCTGTGTGGTGTATGCGTTTCGAAGGGAAACACCAGCATTTTAAAGATGTTGCTAGAAAAACTCGACATTTTAAAAACATAACCCTTTCATTAGCAAGAAGACATCAATTTTATCAAATATATGTGTGGTCGCAGCCCTTCATCAGAAATGCCACATCTACTGATGGTTCCAAGCAGATACTGCTTCAACATGCCCCAGAAGCAATTCAGAGTTACATTCATGACCGTGATGTTCACGCAGAATCTATAGTCTATGTGAAAAGTGCAGTTGATAACGATAACACATTTGCTGGTGGCTGTGTTGTTGCCAAAGAATCTTCCGAGGAGGACTTACCCGTGTTCGTTGAGATTACAGGCATATAGTGTTATTAACTCTGATACCATTTTTCTCATACAAACATTAACTACAGTTGAGAATGATGAGCACTATCTTGTATTTGTTATGTCTTGCAATGAGGAGCAACGTGTTTTAAGAAATTTAAGCACTATCTCAACAGATCTTCTAAATCTGCATACATTACTAGGTGGTAGACGTGTTGTAAATCCACGCCATGCACTTTTGTAATGTAACTTCCCGTTCCTTGTTGTTGTATATATTTACTTTTGTTCATGTGAACGAAAATAAACATACTCCCTTCCTACACCAAGGCGACACACTTATCACCATATTTCACGTGAGGGTGTAGTACACCATTGTTACACCCTCAGAAACTTCCAAAACAAAGCTTTAGGGTGTGAAAGGGGTGTGATCTTTGTTAATACACCTATTTCACACCTTTAAAGGTGTGAAACGATTTAGAGTGTGGAACGGGTCGCGAGAGCCTGCTTGCACCGTACACGTGACCAGGGCGGCTTGGCCTTGCCAGTGGTGCTCGACAAGTGCCTTGCTCTTCAGTCGCGCGTTTAGTTCGAGGCATTGCACACTCCCGAACACCCAGCGTGCGCATTAGTGCAGTACGCTCTAAATAATTTTACACCTTAAAGAGTGTAAAAGAACATGTGCATGGCGCACACCTTTTAAGGTGTAACGGAACACCCTCAAGAAATCAAGGGTGTAATTGTGTGGAAGGGTGTAATGTAACCTGCAAACCATAGAAGAGGTAGCTGGAAATTATTACAGCTTCACTGTGAAAGTATAGTGTTTCTAGTTTTTACAGAAGCCACATGCTTGGTACTTTGGAGTGTCATTGTGGCTATCTTGGCATCACTCTTCGATCACAGCCATGCAAAATATTCTCTAAAAGGCCAAGAATATACTTTTCTCACACTGAACTTGTATAATACTTTCCATGTATACTACTCAGATGTACCCCATGTGAAGCAAAAATACGACATTGCAGACACATGTTGCACAGCACACACATGTTAGGTGATTGATGGGGGTTTATGCGGGCATCATACATAGAAGGCACAATCACGGGAACTGAATAGTTATGCTTTTATTAGGTTGACATTAGGCCATGCAGCATACATATCCTACATTACGTATGCATGAAGGTATTCAAACGTATCACTTAATACAGCTTTATCACATAGTCCTCTAACCTTGAGGGGTTATATGACACTGTACCAAATGTTGAGTAACTGGGCATTTGGTCTTTATATCACAACTTGTATCACAAGCTTAAGTTTTGAGTACCACAAGCACTCCAACACTGCACAGGAACAGAAATACATTTAGCCTGTGTAATGGAGCCTGTCCCACCTCCAAATACAGCCTTTGTTGCACCCTGATCACACCCTCCTGACAATGTATCATAAAAGGGTGTAATCCACCATAGTTACACCCTCGAAAATTTTCAAGCCAAGCTTCTAGGGTGTAAAATAGGTGTAATACATGAGAATACACCAATTTTACACCTTTAAAGGTGTGAAAATATTTAGAGTGTGAGGTGAAGTTCTGCTTTTTGAATGGATGGTTTAAGCTGTTCTTAACAGTTCCCACCTAACAAACAGTAGGGGTGGTGGCGACTGCACCATATTCCTACTAAGTGTCACAAAAAAGCGTACGCCTACTGCGTTCAACATATCAGGGTATACAATTACGATGTCATTCGGGATGATGGTTGGCTATAGTGCGTTATGCGGTGAAGGTCTGTTTTGAGACTGCATGGGGTGCTGCTAAGACATGTCTAGAACGCCGATACTCAAAAGAAATACATGTAGTAGTAGTAGTCAAACACTACTCCTGCTTGCCCTCCTAAGTGTGCTCCAAGTATGCCGACAGTCGCAGGACACTAGAAATAAGTCTGGCTCGCCTGGATGCCCGGCCATTTGACCTTGTAAAGCTCCTGGGTCCTCAGCCATTCAATCACCAAGCGGCTGCATTGAAAGCGCTCCTACGTTTCCTCGAAGAAACTGATCTGATTGACATTTTGTGAGGCTTTCTGGTCCCGCGTTTGTGACAAGTGTTCCCACTAGTTCGGGATATTTGTATCCCGACCCCCAACTACTGGGTTTTCTACTTCTTTTTATTTATTTCATCTAACTGCGCCTAAGTGGTCTGGAGTAGCCAGTCTGACTTTGTCGTGACTTAAATCCCTTTTCTTTTTTTCTTTTTTTCTATCACATCACATCACATCACATCCTGCACGCCCATTTCCGTGTGTGACAAGGAAAAGAAGAACGGAAAGGACCTGGTGTATCGGTACTGGACTCTTTGATCGGACTGGTCTTATTCTTTCTTGCAAGCATTCATTTTACGCAATCTTTTCACGCACGTATCAAACTCAGAAGGCATGCGGAGCGGAGCAGATGCTGCTTTTCTCCGCAAAGCACGACGAGGAGATTAACCTCAGGACAGTAGTTAGGACGCAGCAGGGCATCCCTTAAACTATATACGAGGCACAGACGGCAGGGAAGCAACCGATCAAGCTCCCGACCCCTCCGGGGTTCCCCGCAATCTGATCGGCCAGTCTGGGTACCACAAATGCCCTGAAAAGTTAACCCTATCTCTACGGCCTCCCACATCAGTTGCAAGAATATTAATTGGATACTCGACGTTTGAAACTTTTGGTTACGAAGCTTAAGGGCCGCGAACCAGTCCATCCATTTTCTCGAATTATCCGGGAACGTCTGGCGTCATTCATAGTGTACCAGAGAAATAACCTAAGCCAGTCATTGAGCTGACTGAAAGCAGGTCTGGTATGCTGATTCTATTCGTCACATTTCTTGCGTCTAAAGAAATCGAGCAGCACCAACAAAATATTGCGGTCCGTGCAGGTCAACATTTCCCCAGATACGCAGCTAAGCTAGATAAATTTCTTCCAGTTCAATCCAATTGGAATTGATATTACACGGTAGGAATATCGAACCCTCTGCACCGTCAACAACTGTTCACGTTTATTCTCTACGCATGGGCAACGCAATAAAGATGTCCGCGGTACGTCAAGTGAGGCATACTTGTCGAACAGATTCTTGCATGACGACGTCGTTGCAGATCGTATCCGTAGTACGAGTGGACTTGTCGATCTTCCCAGAATGTTCGGCACGAGTGATCTGAGAACCGTTTAAAGTAGGGTTGGAAGGTCACGACAGTGAAGAAACCTAACAAACGAGCGGAACATCGGCTTGTTTGTTGAGTTCAGATGCACAATGCGTCTCGACCATCGAACGAATAGTCTCATTGTCCCTGCTATAATCGAAGCAATACGGCTACAGAGCTTTACTGATAACTTCCCAAATGTTTTTTGCTCGGCTGCTCTTTTGTGATAACGATGAATATAATTCATGACCATTATACCGTTCTCTGTTTTCTTTTCGGCTAAACGAACGCTACTGTCGGCGAGGGTGCATATAAAATAAAGCCTGAGCTAAGAGCAGAATTTCTTATTCCTAAGATCGTCACAGAAAACGTTCAGTGAGGTGTATTGCTTGCAATTTAGAAATCGGATAATTGTGGAACTCACATATTCAATGCGATTAATGAATTAGAATTTGTGGTAAGTAAATATTTTGACTGTTATATATATTTGTATATGTAGTTACAATGTTGTATATTGTTAGATATGTGTACAGTGTTATGTATGCTGCTTCTGGTCTGGGGGCGGGAGCGCGTCAAGCTGTTCCTACAGCTTTTCCTCCCACTTCCAACATCATTAATAGATGAAAGTAAAAATGGAAATTCAAAATTAGATTCAATTCAATATGCACACCTGCACCTCCGTTGTTGATTAATATTCTGAAAGAGTACCTTCATACGCTGTTACCAAGCACTGCAGAACCCCTGACCAACATCTGTGCTGCGTTCCACTCTGATGTATGACTTCAGGAACATCACCCTCAGGGTGGCCCACTTTCCGGTGAGAATCGTGTGCTATACTCTTGTGTGCTATGCCACGCGTGCTAAAACAGTGGCGGTGATGGTGGAGGCACTCTAAAAACAGAACTTCACCACATGACAGTCTCTTAACCAACCAACATTTCGCATGATACCGCACTCTCTCCTGATTTGTTGGAAACTGTAGGCGTATAGTACACTTTTGTGACACTAATGTAGTTATTTTAAGTGTCACAAAAAGTCGTGCGCCCCTCAAGTGAGGAGTGATAGCAGAATCATTCTGTGCAGAGGTTCGCCTTGAGCGTGTTATGTGGTGAAGCCCTGTTCTTAGAGGGCACGGGATGTCACACCTCTCCATGATTTTCGAGATAACCTGACAACCCCTGATATCCGCTTCTGTGAAAATTATAATATGTGCAACAATGCAAAATGGTCACCTATGGCATCCCCAACTTTATCCGAACTCCATGTGTTTCTTTTCTCAATCAATCAATCAATCAATCAGCATCCATCTAGAATTTTGGTAGCGAAACCTGCCACCATATAGGTGTGCTGTATATAGTAGCCGGCCCAAAGTAGAGTTGAGTCAACCTTTTCCACATTGTCTTCTTTCGAAACCGAGCCAACCACCTCCAGCAACATAACAATGGCACATTGCAGTACAATCCATACGTAATCCCGTACGAGAAGGATGGCCGAATGCGTGTTTATGGCATCATTGGGTCAGTTGTCGACAACGTTACAAGTGTACTCAATGTAAGGTAAGTGTAACCTATTTAGTGTGTTCCAGCAGTATAGGCTACACGGAAACGCTTTCTTTTATTGTCACATCACTCGATAAAATACCCATAAATTATACTGTTTACTTGGACGAATTGATGAGTTTTTAATTATGTGTGATTTGTCCAGACATAATTAGTACATACACTCCTAAAACAGATGATGGTGGTGGTGCTAATGAAAGAGCTCGCCATTGTTGGCCTCACGGAGGTGAGCAACGTCACGACTTACGCTCTGGAGGGAATGTGCATCCCGGGTCGACTTCTAAGGGAACTGTGCCGACATATATCTGACAGCGTCTGAGGAACCCAAAACAGAACTTCACCGCATAACGCGCTCCCAGCCAACCATCATCGTTCTCCCCCTGATTTCTTGAAAACGAGAGGAGCACGCCTTTTTGTGACACTTATGCGGTTATGTTAATCGTTACAAAAAAGGCGTACGCTCCGTTTTGTGCAGTGTTTTGATCTTCAGCGTGTTATGTGTTGTACGTAGTCCTATTTTAAGAGCATATAGGTCTGATGCGGATTCACTGCGTAAGTTACGTCAGCTTTATTTGCGTTTTAGGGCAGTTTTTGTTTTCTATGCGTTTTGTACCTTCTTCTGAAAGCCCTTTACCACTATACACCTCGAAAGGCATTTCTTGTGCATGCGACCTAGACGCAGACAAATGGAAGAAATGTAGCATTTTGCGCACATTCCGAGGGTTAGTTTCTTGAGTAATGAAGTTATCCCTATATTACTTTAGCTATACCTTAGTTCTTCCAGAAGATGGGATGTGGGGAGCCATTCAAGAAGACGGTTCTTACAATGGGATGTTGAAGATGGTACACGAAAAGGTTGGATCATCATATATCGCCACGCAGTAACATTTGGCTAACTATCTGAATCCTTTCTGTCTTTTCGGTCACTCAGAAAGCAGATATCGCACTAGGCCCGATCACGCCCGATGCCCAGCTGATGCAAGACTTCCACCAGTCTGCTGTCAACAGCCACATCTACATAACAATTATGAGTGGAATGAAGCACCTTACCGAAGCTAACTCCTTAGGCATTCTACAAGCCTTCGATTTAAATGTAAACCCTCTTTATCGCATGAGTATACCGCATCATTTCAATAATTTCTATTATACGGTTTAAAGTTTACCGCATGTTCGGCGACAAACACGTCTTCCAGTGTGTGTCATGTCGCTCTCTACTGCAAACGTAGTGACACGTTCCATAACAATGTACTGATACCGTATATTCTCGTGACGCTCATTTCTCAGCACAAGTGCCTCATTTCCAAATCACCCGTTTGGATTCAGCATAAAGGATAAGCTGTTCTCTTTTTGGACGCGCAGACATGGCTGTTCATCTCTCTATCCATCGTGCTTTTATCCTTCTTTGCACCTTGCTTTCAAGTCATATTCGAAGAAACAGGACCCAAAGTTGAACGGCGTTTTTGGAAGACGCTGGATTTCATTTGGACCTCTATATCGGCTCTACTCAGACAAGGTACAGATCAATGTCTGTTAAGTGTTTATGATAACTGGCAATCCACCAACAACACACTATTTTCCTCACTTTGTCATAACATTTTAAGAGTGGTAGCGTATAATTATAATTCCCTACAGTATAGCTATATTTCGTGCGTCGGAACTTGTTCTGTGTTGTCACACAGAAACACAGTCACACAGAAACAGAAAACAGAACTTCACCGCATAACACGCTGTATCCGACCATCGTCCCGAATTACATCGGTCTCCCCCGATTTTTTTAAACGGAAGGCGTACACGCTTTTGTGACACCTATGCATTTATGTTAATTGTCACAAAAAGGCGTCCGCCCAGCGCTTTCCACAAATCACGAGTGATAACGGTACTATTCTGCTCAATGGTCGGCCTTCGGCAAGTTATGTGGTGAAGTTCAGATTTAAGAGTGCACCTTCCGATGGAAGGTTCGTGACTACATTTTTCTTGCACACTCTTAGAAATGAACTTCACAGCATAGTAGGCTCCTAGCCAACCATCATTTCGAATGATATCGTTATCTGCCCTGATTTGTTGAAAACGGGAGGCGTACATCTTTTTTGTGACAACTATGAACAGCAGAAGTGTCACAAAAAATGCGTACGCCTCCCGTTTTCAACAATTCAGGGCAGATAAGGATATCATTCGAGATGATGGTTGGCTAGGAGGGTGCAATGTGGTGAAGTTCATTTTTAAGAGTGCATCATTCCTGTTTATGCACGTAGGTGTGGGTGCAAGACGCTGGACGAACAGAACGAAAATAGCATTCGGGGCATGGCTTATCAGCACTTTGGTGCTGATGACGTCATTCACCAGTCTGATCGTGGCAACCCTCACTGTGCGCTTATCTGCTCCTAGAATCGACAGCATCGAGGACCTTGTAGCCCAGCCCCATCTTTACCCTGTAGTTCCTAAAGCCACTCAACTGGAAACGCTATTGGAAGTAAGCGATATACATGAATTGCTAGCACCCTTCTCACATCCTTGTTTGTTTCCTTGTTCTTAGACCTCAAAGTCAGAAGTATATAAAAAGCTCCATCAAATGGTTGTTCAGCATAACTCCCTGCGGGAAATTCCTGACCTGTATAACCCAGTAGTGATTCGGGACATCGTGAATGAAAAGGCAATCCTCTTACTCGACCGTGTGTCTCCCAAGCTCCATCTGTCACAACTTTGTCCTTCGCTACACGGCTACTTCCACCTGAGCAAGGAGTACGTCTATCTATGGAACAATGTGTGGCCCGTAAACAAGGACCTTCCCAAGCGGTTCCACATAGAAATGGATAAACGGTGAGCATGCAGTTGTATTTTACAACTCATCTGCTTCTGAAGCTCCACTCTTCAAGCTAAAAAAAGAGAACAATTACTGTAACCAGGACCGGTCCTCCAAACCGACCGGACCTGTGCTCCCTCAGTTTGACAGGGAGTACCGGGGCCGCGTTTATAGAATGTACAGTTCTACTTGAGATGTACAGATGTGCCATCTGCTTGACTCCAGTTTCGCTCTTTTCTTTTTCCTTTCCTTTTTTATTGTTTGTTTGCAGCATCAAATGGTGGGTCGAAGGTGGAGTTCCTACTATGCGCCCGTACGAGTTGCATCCACCGCGGGCTACCTGCTTCGTTGGAACACACGGGGACACAACGTACAGTTTCGCGACTATGGGCTTTAAGGACCTCACTACAGTGTTTTATTTGTATCTGATACTCAGCGGTGCGGCCTTTGTTGTGTTCCTTCTGGAAATAGCGTTGGGGAAAATGTTCAGAAGAGCGGCGCTGCCGCAGTGAAAGAACACACTTTGAGTCAAGAAGGGTTCAGTTTAAGCCTTGAACTATAAAACCAAAACTTCATCGCATAATGGGACCGAGAGCGTATCAGAATCGCCCTATCTTTTCGTTGTCCACCGGCTCTCTCAAGAAGATACTAATCTGGGCAGTGGCTGGCTTTAAGCATGTCGTTTGTTGAAAGTGGATAGGCAACCACACGCAGAACAATTCATTCAAGACATTCCACACAGAAAAAACAAAAAAACAAAACAGAGACTAGCTCATTGTATATAGAAGACACATAGTGTATGCGGCCGGTTGGTACATATCCCTTGGCCAGGCGACAAAAGTGCGGCGACGCCTTGCGTCGTCGCTGTCTCGTTCCTTTCTTTTGTCGCCTGGCCAAGGGTCATCGTATAGACTGGTAACTTGTGCCACCATGTCCCCTAAAGGTGGAGACCTCTAATCCAAGAGGAGGCAGCAACAGGTGATGGCAGTGTCCTCTTAAAACAGGACATCGCAACACAACACGATCCTAGCCATCAACCATCCCAATGACATCGTTGTTTTCCTGGTTTGTTGAAAGCAGGAGGCGTACGCCTTCCGTGACACTTGTGTAGTTACGTTAATTGTCACAAAACGAGTACGTCACGTGCGTTCCACAAATCAGGAGTTATGACGGCATCATTCTGTGCAAAGGTTGGTCTTCAGCGTGTTATGTGGTGAACACTACCGTCAGGGATACTGCCTCCCCCCCCCCCCCCGGCTTAGAAGTCTCTGTCGTTGGGGTGGGACAGAGATTTCTAATACACTGCTCTGGGGTGGGGGGACATGGTGGAACTCCAGAAGAAATATAAAAACAAGTGTGGAGATATCTACCAGCCGACGTGTAACCCTTGAAGTGGAACCTTGCTGTATTTACTGTGTCACTTGTGTTCAGAAGTAGACGAATAAAACAGCAACTTTATTTTATGGTTATGATTGCGGAGTTTCATCCCCAGGAGCGATGTTCTACCCCATTGCTGGTGGTAATGTGGTGAAATGGAATAATGAGCCGCCTTACAGTCAGGACCTAGTCCTACGGTGTCCAAAAAGGTCAGAAGTGCTTTGAGGGCAGAGCGTTGGTGGGCTAGATTTGGCCATGAACCAAGAAATGTAGACAAAGTGAGGGGGACAAAGCTGGACATCAGCTGGACAAAGTCCAGCTGATTAAGAAACCGTGAAAGTGTGGTTCGGGAAGGTTGGTAGTGCGGGCGATGGAGAAGGATGTGCTCTATAGATCTTCCAGGTCGCCGCAGTGACGGCGTCTGGGAGAGTCAGCTTGTCTCAGGCGGTAACGCCACTGAGCTGTAAAAGCCCATATTGAATCTCATCCGATGAATTAATGCAGCACCTTGACGAGAGGTGTTTCGTGGCATCCGGAAAGCGAGCGTTGGAACAACTCTTGTAAACATAGATTTTCATTTCATTGCATTTATTAAACCTTAAGGGCCCTTCCGAAGGGCATTACATAAGGGGGGATTGCAAAGATAGGGGAAGAATGTCATTTGCCCATTGGCGGAAAGCCAGGGGTGCCATTAGACGTCGAAGAATGGAACGACTGTCTCCTCTCAGCAGTGCAATACTCGTCCGTCTCCGAGATGAGAGAGCCGTTTCTGGCGTCGCTGTCAGCCTGCTCATTCCCCACGACAGCACAATGGGTTGGAACCTACCGGAGAACCGCCTGTGTCCTGCTTCTTACGAATGCTAGTAAGCCATTAGGGAGCTTTAGGAAAACATACAAGTTTCACGATAACTTTTCCGGGAACATGATAAGCCAATCGCCTGATTCCTTTGGAGTGGCTGACATCACATTACTGATATCTGATAGACTGACAGCGATACGATACGGAGTCGGAATCGGAGGGCGCTTACGATTTCCTAAAACCCCCTAATAACACACACGTCACTGGTGCGGACGAGTCTCGTATGCCCATGTGTTCCCAACATAGCTGGGCGAACTCACTCATAAGTGCCCCTCACCTCACGCCTTTGAGGTGAGGGTGAGTGAGGGCAAGCCCGCGATGACCCCATCCGTGAGTGCACTCATGCGCTCTGGGAGAAACTCGTGCCATTCAGGTTCCTGAAGATGGAAGAGTCTGGTAGCCATCTTTAGAAAGAGCTACCGGCTACAGGTAGAATGGAGCAGAACACGGACATACAACTAATAATATGTAAGGAACTGCATAAAAACCTCGCAATATCAAAAGCTATACTTAAATGTGGCTTTCTTGTGACTTATTGATTTTTTGCTATATTAGTTCCAGTCTACCAAGGTGCGGCGCTGTTGTACCTTCTGACGTCATTTGTTTGTTTGCATTGGCTATGGCTTGGCTATGGCTTGGCTATAGTTGCCAGAATGGTGCGATGGTGCGATGCTAGAGCCTCTAGATAGCGTTCGTGGTGAGTCCATCAAGTTCGTTTAGCATCTGTTATCTGTTTGTTTGCATGGTTTTCATCGTTCGTGTTTTTCTGTTCAAACTTACAAGTGCTTAATAGCACACGGTGTGTGTAGTTAACAGAAGAGTGGAATCCAAACGACATCATAGTAAACACTGCATGGTTTTACTGTTTTACTACGGTGTAGGCACCACTTTTCCGCATCACTACTACTTTTACTACCTTTATTGCTTATATCACTTAATTCAAGCGTTGAATGCACAACTTTATGCCCATTAGCTTAAATCCTTGCAGAGGATGCCACTTTTAAGGTTTCGGTATTGTTCGTAGTTTATCGGGAAATGGTATACAGCGCGCTGAGTTGCATACTTATTAGCTTTTTTGGACTTCTTCCTCTAGGATGGCGTCACGTGTGGTGTTAACCCGACCGTTTTCTGGAGCGAGATTGTTGACGTCCAGCTCGAAGACTATGCTGAAAGCCCGAAGTCAACCAAGTTCCGATCTGGCAGCTTTCAAAGAAGTCCTTAAGGCGGCTCGGCACGTTGTTGCACTTACTGGTGCAGGAATTAGTGCCGAAAGTGGCGTACCTACATTCAGAGGAGCTGGAGGGCTCTGGAGAAAATATAATGCCCAGGTACTTTGTGTGACTATTTCCTAAAGAGCTTTCACCTATGTCACATGGGGTTATGCAGGTATTAATGTGCAGACATGCCCAAACGATGTTTCTAGATCTTTGTTCCAGATCCAACACCAGGTCAAGGATAGGAATCAACTAGATTCTGTTGTACTTGTCAATGCTTGTACTTAAATTACCTCTAGATGGTTCTGAATCAGTTCAGTTTACCCAAACAGTTTCTAACATCGTTTAGGTAACACATTCGTATTTCTAAGCTATGATCAAAAACATGTTGTACACAATTTAGCCAGGTAATAACAATATCATAATGACCACTGTATTTAATCTGCAGTACAGGTCGGGACAAAAGTTTACGGAACACGCAAGCGGTGTATTTCCTCCTCGGTGCAGCACCCTACCAGCGAGCGGAAACTTGCACGTTTCAGAGGGGTGAGCGAGTGTGCTGGTAGTGACACACCACAGGAGTTTTGATATCGCTTGAATGTGCTCAAAACATGGTTTGAATTGGTGGTGCTGCCAGCGCACTTTTCCACCCCTTTGAACGAGTGAACAAGCCTGCTGCCGCTTGCCGCTAGGGTATCGCACCGAACAGAAAATACAAGGCTCGCGTGTTCCATAAACTTTTGTCGGGACCTGTACAATGGTCAGCCGTGGTGATTAATTTTTTAGCAAGCCATTTCGTCATAAGAAATAGTATTGGCGTACTGCCCTTATATCAGCAAATATCTAAACAACAATTTAAACAATCAACAATTGAAATTAACAGTCAGATATGTGAATGATTTCACTTAATTGCACTCTGTTGTTTCATGCAACCAGCCTACGGTCTCTTATTGAAGGTGTACATGGTTCCGCATTTCCAGTGTTTCTTATGGACAAATTCGGCTTATGTTCTTCCGTATTTAACTTTTTTCTGAGAAGTCTGTCTTTATCGGGTAATGTTGTAGAATCTAGTTCGCTTAGCTGCGACAGTCTGCAAATTCAAATTGAGGAACCGACAGTGGTGATTGTTTTTGTAAGAAACATGTTCTTTTTTTTTTTTTTGCAAGCTCTGAACATAGTGTAATGTAAGATTAGCACTCAGCAAACAGGCATGCCGAAGGTACCGCATTTGCAAAAGTTCACATCATAAATAACTGAACACTCCTGTGCTGAGCACAGATATTGCCTTTGTACTTCGTGAAGAAAGGGCTACAGCCTTTGAGGCACATTGTGAGAGTAAAGGCCAGTTTGTAGCATGTAGCCATCAGAATATAAGAAGATGGACAGCGTCTTGCCAGTATACTGCTTTCAGCACACTTGTATGTAATCTAGCTCGTGGTGGAAGAATCCTCTATTGACTGTGTTGTGCACAAAGGAGCTGTACTGAAATCAACTCTGAGGGGAGGTCAGCAGACAGTAGAGGCATTGCGGGCGCCGTTCAGCACATGAGACTGCATGGCCACCCCGGGGAAGCAGTTTTGGTATAGCTCTTTCATGTGTGACGCCGCCAACAGGAGGTTGTTGTGCCACGAACTGGAGACTACAGACAAGTGTCTCTCAAGCAGTCCATAGGTCCTACGAAGAAAGTTTCCTAGCAGCTTCATCAAGTACACCACTCTGAGAGAGGACAAGGAGAAATAAATCTACGATTATAATAGAATGGGATGGAAATGGTCAGCTTTGCACTTTCCCAGCAACTGAGGAAAAATTGCTACTGTTTTACATGTGTGTATCTTGGACCCGCACATGCAATCAGCGTTTCTCGGCTAAAACTGAATAGAATCAGTAAAAGTTACTAGCATGTGTTTATTGGCTTTCTTCAGTTTCAATCAAAAACGACGAACCCTATGATAGAAAGTGATGACTAGAGGGCGGATTTCCAGGCGTACGCCTTTTCGTCGGAAGGCATACAGATGCTGCCTTTCAATGTTCTAGGCACGAATCAGGTTGAAGGGGACCCGTTAGTGCCGTTGTTGCCTTTCTTTTCTTTTCTTTTTTTCTATTAGCACCTTTTTTCAAATAGGCGCTCATAAGTGCCTAAATGGGTACTTTACACGCTGCTTTTCATTTATTTTATCGTTTTTGCAACGAAAACAAAAATGTTCGCAGCAGCCGAGGACAGGCTCCGCCGCGCTTCAACACATAATGGAAGTGTCTCCCTCGGTTACTGAAAGTGAATTCTTTTTCACCTGCATCCCTTGCACCCAGCGCAAGACCATGTCTGCCCCTGCAGCTATGCTTAGTGGTGACCGGAGCTATATAAATTACTCAGAAAGTGTCAATAAGTTACTGTTACATGACTTTAAAAGTAACGAAGTTCAGGAAAAGTTACTTGGACTGAAATGTACCTCAGTTACTGTTAGAGTTACTCATGAAATTTCATTGAGTTGCTTCCCAATTACTTCCGCTTACTTATGTTCAAAGTGACCACGTCTAAAACTTTGGAACGCAGTGTATCAAACGTAGTACTTGTGGAAAACAAACTTCTGAAACCACCCACATACTCACTCGCTTGGTAGTCCAGCTGATAATGCTGATAAATTTGTTCTTAACAGTGGGACATTTTTTAAGTTCTCATTAGAATCGCTATGTAATGTTCCACCCCAGGACCTAACACTCGCATGGAAGTTCGATTGGAGAAGTAACTTTCCTCAGAGTACAAATTACTCAAAAAAGTAATTAAATTACAGTTACTGATACACGTTTTAGAAAGTAGTTGGTTACAGTAATTAGTTACACAAAAAGTAACTAGTTACAGTAACTCAATTACTTGTAATTAGTTACTTTACAGCTCTAGTGGTGACGCTCCTCCTGTTACCGACGGTATCCCTCGTGAGTACCCGTCCTCGTACAGGCAGGCACGCACCATCCACTTGGTCGACGTCGTCAGGTCGTCCTTGGCATGTAGGACAGGTTGCAGTGACAGGCAACAGAATTTCACGCCGTGCCAGCGTAGCATAGTGGTTGGCGCACTCGGCCAGTAATTGAGAGGTTTGGTGAGAGCCCACCGCTGTCTGGCTTTTTCGACGAGTACTGTGTTTCAATCCTTCGAGGAACCCTGGTTATAGCATATAGAGTACCAGATTTCCAGGTTATGAAGTGGCAGGCGGATGATCCGTGTAGTAAATAGTATAGCACTCGCTTTGTCACTTTGTATATATTAAATTTGTTACATTTGCATATCTGGCATATTTGACTCGCTAAGGCTCATAATTTCTCAGCCCATGAAAGTTTCAGCAGGGCACGAAATATGTCATTTTGCTCACCAGACCTACTTACAGTATTGTTATTTGTGTTTCATTTCTTCCCTAGGATATTGCAACACCTAGTGCATTTTTGGCAAACCCTTCACTGGTGTGGGAGTTCTACCACTACAGAAGAGACTTAGTTCTTCAGAAACGTCCTAATCTTGTGAGTGGATGAGTTACATGATTAATAACCCAGCTCCACTCGTATCTCTGATAAGTTGAATAGTACACCAGCTCACTTGCACATTTCTATTTTGTTCTCTGATAAGCGTTTGATTGGGCTATGCATGCCCCTGAGTCCCAGTAGTCCGAGGGGGCCTGTTTTGTAACCCCCTTTTCATACAGTGCACATGGTATTTTCGGCCACTCTCTTCACTGTACAGTACATCTAGTAGCCTACTTGTAATATCTTTGCTTGAAATACTTTAAACCTTACACATAAATTGCATACTTTCCTTAGTTGTCTCTCCGCGACTATCTGGATGCCTAGACTTTGTTCTTAAAGGGACTATGAAGTTTCCCAAACACCCCATTAAATTTTTGCTGAAAATGGTTCTCCTTGTCAAGAAACTCGTTCACAAGAAATTTTTCACAATTAAAGTGCACTGTCTTTTAACCACGTGCGGTTCAAATCTCCCTTGGACATCTCCATGACATCTCCTCCACTCTTTCCCCTCACGTCCCTCCTCTTACTTGTTGACCACTATATGCATGGTCCTGGGTCCCTCATTATGTTGGATTTGTATACAGCTCACAGAAAGGAGTGTAAGCCAAATTAGGCATACAGTGCACAAAGCAGCGAGGTAATCTGGCATAGCTGTGACAGGGTCAAGTTTCTCCCTACGACACTCCTTCCACCGCTCGCCGTGTCATGTCGCCAGGTGTATCAGCTTCATATAACTTTCGTACATTGTTCAAATTCTCACATGAGGAAACCGTGTACTTGTCTAACATAAAACTTCGGTTGTGTGCTTAGGAACATCTCCTTTGTCGAACATAAAAGAGAAAAATATTTCATAGTCCCTTGAAGCCCAATATGGCAGACGAAGGTTAAGGGTGCAAAAGTTCCCTCTCTCAAACATGGTCCCTGGCTTCATTTCTGAGCTGCTCAGTGTTCTTCAGCTTATTTTGCTTTACCATTTGATGAGTGTCAAAAGAAAAGCACACTCCGAAATGATAACATTGGAAACATTATTTTCGTAGAAGAAATGTTTTCTAGCATTTCCTTCTCATATACATATTTGTGTACATACATGTCTCATATGTATATTTTGCTTAATCTGATTTTACATACTTTAAAGGCACATCAAGCCCTTGGTAAAGCTGAAGACAGCTTTGAGAAGGCTGGAAAGAGGTTTGTGGTTATCACACAAAATATTGATGAGCTTCATCAAGCAGCAGGAACAAAAAACTTGTTGGAACTTCATGGTACGTAATTCTGAAATGTAAGAAGTATTAATCCACTGGTGGTATTTTATTTTGCTGTATTTTCTGTTTTGCACTTAATTTTAGCATCATCTTGATTATTTTTCTTGAGACTGAAACATGCTTAGTCATCCTCAGCTCCCTGCTTAACAACTCCATTTTAATTGCTTTAGGACCTACTCAGGGTTTGATTTCCATAACTAGCTACACTGCATTATAAAACATTTATTATGCTGGCATTTATGCTGGGTGCTACGGCTGCTGAATATCATAAGCTGACATTCAATTTCTTCGTTTACCAGGCACACTTTTCAAGACGAGGTGTACAAAGTGTGGAGATGTTGCGGTGAACAAAGACAATCCAATTACACCATCTCTTCGTGGAAGGGGGTATGTACCATTAATCTCACACAGAACCCATGTCACTTGACAGACATAATCTTGTTGCAAAGCTCCACTACTACTATTTTTTAACACACATTTGAGATTCCATAGGGACATAAGGATGCCTGTGAATGTACACCATGTATTTAATATGCCAGAAGTTGGCCTTAGTCGCTCTTGTGCCATAAAGCACCAAAACACCAAATATGCCACAAAAGAATGTCCAGAAAGGATTTTGCATTTCTCTTCAAAATTTTAAGGAGGGGGTATGTTTACCATGCCCCCACTGGTGAAAATTATGTACCAGTGGAACCTGTGGTACGTCTGATACCTGCAGGCTCTAGCAGTACGCTCTGTCCCTTGCTATGCATGCAGTCTCAGGTGGTAGCCATTGATCTGAATACTGACCACACTCTTCTCAAGTTAAAGCACAACTGTACAAGAACAGAAAAGCACGAACAGGAACTTGCCATTTGAAAATAAAGCCACTTTTTTGTGTATGTGCTTTGCAAGACTTGCACTAGTTTTTTCCTCCCTCATGGCAGTTATATGGGCAATCTTAAAAAGGAGGTGTTATTCTCATGTAGGACAGTCAGGCTTGCCATTGTCTCTGATGCACGACATCAAGTCGGTGACTGCACTTTTGTAAACATGCACTCTGTAAATTGCCATTTGTCAGGGTCTTGCATTTATTTTCTAGCTGTGTTCAATGGCAGCAGCATTCTGCTAGGAATATTCAAGACTATCACGGTAACATTGTAAAATGGAGAATCCAGCGATTGAGTGAAGAAAAGATAGATACAAGCGAAAGCCTCAGGTCGGGAGCTGACAATATTACATATTTCAAACAGGGACTGGTCTTCTACTGGGTAACTATATACTTACTTGGTAGTACTTGGGCAGTACTATGATTACTTTTTGCATGTCTGTTTTCATATCAGGTTCAGTTTCATCACTTCCTTCAAAATTTTTTTTTTGTTTCGCTTGACCTTTCCTATGGACGCAGAGAATTTGGTGACTCATTTTATGTAGCTAGAACCACGATGGCAAGTGACTAGTGGTAGCTTTGTTCACCATTTTGTTTTTGGAAGAGAAACGTGTATCATCTCTCTAGCAGTGCCAGTCATTGTAGGTTGCGTTTTTCTGCGCATTGGCATAGAACCATTGAACGGTACCTGAGAAGGTACCCTTTCTTCCATGGTCACTTTCTTTTTGAACACTGGTGACAACTTGACAACATTATCGGTACAACGTAAGCTGTATTTAATCAAGAAAATTCTTTTTCAAAGATAGAGAGGAAGGCTGACAGATGGACATTTTGAAATTCGACTCCTACTACGAGCCAATAAAGCCTATGTTTAAATAAATAAAAGAAAAACAGTGATTTTTTTTCAACACCCCACCGTGCCTGGGAATCTGGATAAACCATTGCAGTGATCTCCTCCACAACCAAGTATCTCGAATACTTTTTGAAGTATTTACTACTTTGAGTACTCTCATTTCTGTGTATTTGTGCTGTGTCTTAATTACATCTGCCTTCACTCTTTAGTATCATATTCAAGCACACTTTTATAGTATGTTGTACTTTTCTGGAACCCACATATAATGTGACGTGTAGTTGTTACACAAAGACACGGAATACAAGGGCAGCATCACAGCGTTGCGATGAGCCGCTCACATGTCTTCAATTTCACACTTGTCGACAATGCCAAGGGCATGTATTCGACTCATTGACACCGAACTTCACCGAACAACGTCAAACTCACTGTGAAATAGCCACAGAGCGTGGGGCACCTTAGAGAATCAGCAAGCACCTGGAAATAGGTCTCTATGAGGGCTTTGTGACGACACCACATTTCCCATGTTGGGCTCTGCACGCGCTCGGACAATTGATGGATGCTGTCAGATGTTGGACCATTGGCATCAGTGTATTCCTTCCGACATATTACTGTATATTTATTCGCATATTAGATGCACTTGCATATTGAACGCCGAAATGCTGGTACCTTTTTGTTCTCCACATATTAGACACACCCCGACTTTAGTAGCATGGACGGATTGCCTCGTGCAGCGTGAGCCCGTATCGCACTCGCGCGGCTGTTCGTTACATGCACACTCAGATCGCACAGTCAACGAGAACGAGTGTGTGGCGTCAGAGTGACGAACGACGAATGCGATGAACGTAGAAGAGTATTTCGTCCATGCTTCATGGAACAGAAGATTTAGTGTGGGAGAATCGCGACGACAAGGGACAATCACAATGCGAGAGAGAATCGGGACGTTCGATTCCAGGGAGGTCATGGTGGATATCTCGGAATAAACCAGGAGTTAAGTGTACCTTAAGCATTGAGTTCCAATTTTTCCCCGCGTATTGAGCGCACCCCTTAATGGCGCTATGTTTTTGGGTAAAAAATGTGTGTCCTATACGCGAGTAAGTACAGTATTGCATGTCTCAGCTTATGACTGGAGCTTTGTGCTGCACAAGACACATCTCGGCAACAATTTGCGTCACTCTTGTTGAAGGAACACGTTCTAATCAAGACGAAAAGAGATATTTCACTCTCCTCATTGCTTGTGTTGTCATGTGGAGCGCTGTCATGATTCGTAGAGAACTAGCTGTTGAGCTGGGAGAAGGGATGAAATCTCGTCTGTCATACAACTGCAGCGTTTGGGGTATTGCGTGTAATGCGAGCACACATATAGTATGACCCTACTTTTAATAGCTTCTTGTACAAGTGAAACCTTGCATTAATGTGAACAATTCAGAAATTTATGTAAGTGAAATTCGAAACTTAAATCAGATTATTAAATCAAATCCTATTATATTTGATTCACCTTGAAGAACACATTGTATCCCTAATGCAAGCTTAACAGTATGTTGTATTAGCTGTCAGCTAGTAGAACGCTTGATTTTGTAGGGCTCCGGACCCTAACGCACCCGATGCAGCCATTCCAGTAGGGGAACTACCAAGGTGAGGAATGGTTTATGGTTGTCTCTGGTAATTTCCTAGAGAAACACAAAACTTCAACGCAGGTGCAAAAAGTGCTCAGGTCTGCTAAGACCTCATGTGGTGTGGTTTGGCGAGTCACTTGAACCAGATGTTTTATCAAAAGCCACTGCTGAACTAGACAAGTGTGACCTCTGCTTGGTGGTAGGTTCATCTTTCGTATCTCTTACCTCATGGTCTGAATCTCTGTGATTTGAGGGATGCAAATGCTTTTTGTGTTCTATAGATTGGCACATCCTCAGTTGTGTACCCTGCTGCAATGTTTGCACCAGAAGTTGCAGCACGTGGTGTGCCTGTTGCAGAATTCAATTTGGAAACTACAGCTGGCACAGAAAACTTTGGGTGAGTTGGGTAGAAGCAGAACTCTAAAAATTATTATTGAGAAATAACTGAATTATAATTACAACTATTACATCCTCATAAAAGTAATTGGATTACAGATACAATTATAGCTGCATTACGATTACAGTTACTGGAAAAAGTAATTGTGTTGCACAGAGTTGCATTGCTTTTAGTCCAATTTTGTTATAACTTTGTTCCTTCCCTGAGGAATGCAGTAGAAATATGGAAATATTTATTAAAAGGACAAATAAAATGACCAGTGGAGTACAATGACTAGAAATGGATGCTTAGCACAAACATAAGAACATGCCTGAACTCGGGCTGCAAAAACAGCACAGAAATTTGGTGAATGCCTTAAAAATTCCACAGTAAAACGGTACAAAACAAAATTTTTCTTGCTTATGCCAAAACAAAGGGGGTAGTGCTCATGCCTATAGCTTGTAATATCCATTTGCCTTCAAAAGCAGAGCATTCTCAAAGTTCCTTTCTGTCTCAAGGTCACGATAATCTTGTCTTTCATGAATTAGAAAAATCGCAGACATCGTGAAAATTATTCAAGGTGTTGAATCCCATATTGCATGTAGATTAATTCCAAAAGTTACTCAAAGTGCATTATAAATTACTTGCCAAAATGACTAGGAGTCTGCTATGTGATAAAAAGTGGGAGGGACCTTGTGTAATAATGATGGATGAGTGCCCTGTTTTTGGAACACTTTTGACAGTAACTATATACTTGATTTGCAGCTTCCATTTTGATGGTCCATGTGGGACAACTCTCCCTCGGGCATTGGACATCTGAACTTCTGTTTCCTGAGAGCATTTTATCTGCTCTGTGCAACTGTCATATGCCAAAGCTTTTCTATTTTGATGACCATATCCTTGGAATATTAGAAATTTTGTGCAAATGTAGAGAGATCGACTATCATGTTAACCAATTTAGTTAGTTACCACAATATTTGAACAGGGCTGTTATGCATTCTCATGAACCTAACAGATTAGTCTCCATCCTAGTATATTCTTTATTATAGCCTAGCATCATAAGCTTGGTTAGAAATGTGCACTATGAGGAAAGGTGGCAGTGAAAAGCGAGCATAATTAATTAGGTTCATTCTCTGAACTTAAGTCAATGCTGGCATGCTCATCTCAGCAGGTTCTACATACATTATTGAAATGGAAAAATTAGGGTATTACCTTTTCCATGCATATTAACATAGTAGTAGTAGTAATGTCGAAATTTGGGTTCTGCGCAAACAAAGACCAGGCCCATTTGATATATAGCTATAAAAGTAACGATGTATGGCAAGCAAGAACTTGAAATTTAATATGCTGTGTTGTGCTAAGTGTCCCCTCCTCCCCATTTTTTCTGTCTCTCTCTCTGCATGATATTGTGAACATTGAAAAACAATCATGTTCACAGATGCAGGTGTCAGCATGCATACATGCTATGTTAGGATCACATTCCAAAAGCTTCTTACGTCATCATGGTGGTAAGTCTACATCTTTTCATCAACAAATGTGCATTGCATGCAAACAAGCATTGCAATTTCTAATTTTGAAATGCAGAAGAAAATTGTAAAATTTGCCAGTAGACATCTGCTGTGCATTATTTAGCATGTTACATAATATGGAATGTCCAGTGGTATATGAAATTGAGCTTATTGACCAATTATACCATTCCACTTTATTCAGAGTGTGCTTTAACCTCCTATATTGAGAAGTTAGTATAAATCCAAAAGTTTGAAAATGACATGTACACTGAAAAACATTTTCAATATGGGCAGTTCTGCACACTCAATGTTTGGTATGTTGATGATTGGACACCTAGCCTAGCTCTGCAGATCTCCTTTCGCTTTCTGCAAAGATCATGCATGTACTGATCTCTAGTAGCAGCTCAATTAAATAACACAAAGCCTGCACTGTAACAACCATGGTAACTATGTAGTACAGTACTGATTCTGTATTATGATTGATTGTATGTTGTTACACCTGTGAATGCTTGAGAACCAACTGAAAACTATTAATAAAGTGAGGTTACATCAGTAATTCATTCAGTTAGGCTCTTTTTGTGTGAGAGAGTGAGTGAGTGAGTGAGAGAAGTTCCTGTCCACTCTGTCAATTTACAGCATGTATAGCTTTCCTATGACCTAAACATTATACTATATAGTGGCTTTGTTGTCCCTGTGCACTGGTCACTGCAACCATCCATAACATTGGGGAAAAATCAGCTGCCCTCAAAGAAACATCTATGGTGTATTTTCTCATGACCACAGCTCACACTTTGTGAAATTCACCACATCCAATATGAAACATTCACAAGGTCGGGCAAAAGCAGTGATCACTATCATGTAAAACGCATGCACGAGAACCTGATAGTCCTCCTCTCTTAGGCAACTATGCATTCTTATCAGCCTAACTGCAAACAAACATGTGTGGGATGGGATGTGTTACTGAAAGAACAGTTATCACTGCTGTTATCACAACATGTTCTACCTTTATAGATGTACAGCGTACTTCACAGTTGTTTCCATACTTCCCACATCCTTTGTGCACGTTGTGATGATCAAACTTTGGAAGACAACTTTTCCACTTTCGAGTGGTAAAAATCTGAAGGGAGTCTAATTTCTGAGCTGCCCGTATTTCTGTGGGCAATACTGCACGAAAACTGCCGGCCACAGCGTTGGTCAAACGTGTCTTCATCAGGTCCCACAAGAATGAAAGTTACAAACAACAACTTTATTGTATGATGATAACTGGGGAGTTTCATCGCCAGGGGCAACATTCTACCCCATTGCTGGTGGTAACGTGGTAAATGAAATAATGAGTTGCCTCACAGCCAAATTCGTCATCTTTGGCTTTGTAGCAACAAGCTTGTGAAAATGTATCCGAGTGGTGCAATGGCCAGTGTTTTTCAAGCGATGTTGCCTATAGAAGTACTGATAGCTCAGAAATTACTCGTTCTAGATGGTTTATAACTTAAATTATAGCAGAAAATGAGACCATCTGTGAAGTTTGACCATGAAAAGTCCCTTTTGCTACTTTTCCTTTGCATTTAGGGTTAACCAAGCAGAGTCCCACTAGACAGTAATTGACCGAGGGGAATGCAGCTTCCCATAACCAAAGCTGTACAACATGTGTGCAGAGATTTTGCTGTTTTGTAAAATACTTGTATGGTTTGCACAATTAGCTGACTGAGAATGGTAAAGAGTGTCTGTCAAAAAAGGCATGTTCACATAACTTTATTTAAAAACATATAGTTGTCACTGTTACTGACATATTGACATCTCCTTAGAAAGAAAAAGGAAACCATACTATTCACTATATTATGGTGTATGTGACATATAAAAGAAATGTACAAGTCGCATTCAACAAAACGTCGACCAGAAGCACTGTACATTTTGCTTTCTCACATGGTGTATCAGCTCCTTCTCTTTGGTGTACTTCTTCGTTTCTCCTTGTTTTTTGCCTCTCCAGGAGAGGCAGTTTTATCCTGTTTTATGTAGCCATGTTGAAGTAGTAGATCTCTGGCACAGTTGTTGATATGTTTGAAACGATCTGGCCCAAGGTGTGTTCCACCATACCATCTTGTTACGACTACGTAGACATCTTTGGCATCCACAATCTTTTTTAGAGACAGTCTTGATTAGCATACGATATATTAAGAGCAGGTCTGTCATTCATTCTGCTTACATCTAGTAGGTGTAGTAGACGGTTCCCAGCATGTGTTTCACCATCATCTGCAGAGTCTTTTAAGACAATTCCTTTAGCCTGATTTTGCACTATCCTGTACAAAAGATGTTAGTGATACCTTTTTTTCCTAGTTTCTGCCTCCTTTGAGAGTCAGCATTAAAGTGATATATTTGTAAAATAGTGGTCTTTGTAAACACTTCAGTTATCAAAGCACAAGATATTTGTAGAAAACCAAAGCATATATCAAAGGTGCACTATGTGCTCACATAAAACTTTACAACTGCATACCTGTAGGCCCAGATATTATGTGTTGCTTCTGCAATTTTTTTATTCTGTTTCAGTGTTGTCAATACGTATTCCACCTGGAAAGCATTGCAATATGGGACCAAATTTTACATAGCTCACAAACTGGAAATACTGTGCTTAGTTTTCTCAACTCTAACTAGCTATTTACCTCTTTCGTACTCGTAACTGCAGCAAGATGAGCCTGAAACACGCTTCTACGGTCAACAAATGTTTCACCGTGGAAAATCTCAGGCACATGTTCACACTGCAGTTCTGGAAAGTTCGTTAACATTCCCTTGTGAGTTTCGATTTAAATGTTTTATTGACACTGTTCAATACAACCCGCTAAAAACAGTAGGAAACAGTGTTGATTAAACACACTCTGCCATCAAAGGACACAAAATGCATACTGTCTTTGCTTTGTTTCCCTGTTTAAACAGATTGTGTAACCACTATTGGATTCAGAAAGATGCGAGATGAAATAATAAGCTTTCTACCTTCTTGTACATCAACCAGTGTGAGCTGCTCCAAAGCAGGAGGCGTTGGCTGGCTCGGCTCACTGATGTTTTGTCCATGTTGCGTCAAGAAGTTCTTTATAATATCCACCCAGTCATAGAGAATACTCTCTCTCAAATGTGTGCTGCGAGAGGAAAAGTGATTGATTGGTAAACGTGTCTATGTTGAATGCAGGATAATTCTCTATGAAGTAACACAACTCCGAAATATACTTTAGATGTTTCCGATGGTTATTGAAAGCACAGTAGTGTAAGCACATACTGGTCAGTAGATATTTCAATAAATCCAAAACCTCGTACTGCACATGGGATGCTGACCCCCTTAATTTTTGTCCTTACTGAGTGCTCATATTAATCTTATGCCATGTATGTAGCATGCTGTCCTAACCAGATCCCTTAACGCCTTGATTTCCGAAACCGACATTCACCGCCGTATTCTCACTCAGCCTGAGGGGTCCCTGCGCTTCCAGGGACCCTTTCAGAAGCTTTGGCAGCGCTTCCTGCACGTGCCCAATGCATTGCCAAAGCTACTGGAAAGGTCCCTCAAAGCACGGGGACCCCTCAGGGCTTCGTGGGATTACGGCGCTGAGTTTATTGTGTACGTTGCTCTCGTTCATAGGTGAGTCTACTCTTCCCTTGGCTGTTAGTACATATGTGGATTTTCTTCAAGCTTTGAGTGAGGAGGTGTAAGCTACACCTTTCAAAATGCAAACTTTGAACCAACTAATAAGTCTAGAGACACCACACTATGGAATGCTAATGGAACATGCTCTCTTCCCCCCCCCAAGCACAGTAATATGGCACCTACCAGTAGTGGTCTTCAAGAGCATTTGCTAAGGCCTCTTTGGAAGCTGGGCTCATCCATGGAGCACTACATGAGTTCAAAATGAGTTACCTTACCACACTTTAACAAATAACAGAAAATTACACGATAAATGTGACATTTGTTTGGAGTAGAAAGCAGAAGGAAACTAAAACATGAGCCACACATACCTGATTTCGTAGATTGGAGGTGACTCAGAGGGATAATCTGGTGGTAATCTTACCTGCAATAAAGCCACAAAAACCCATGGTTGTCGAGCAGAAAGTTTGAAAGTACATAATGGAGTTACAAACATATAATGAATAACATGCTCTGCCCCTATTTTACTCAATGAAATGAGCTTTCCACCAATGAGGCCAATAGATAAAACCCCGGGCAGATATGAAGCCCGGTGCAACCAAACAACAGCGGTACTCCCATGCGGTGCCCATCATATTTTAAAATTATGTTATGCCACAAAAACCCAATTAGTGGAAGCTGCCAACAATATTCCTCATATATAAAATAACCCATTATCTATTTAGATATGACTGATATCAGGTGAAAAGGTTCTATAGTTTGAATCCCATCAACTCTGAAACTCCAGACAACAGACATTACATGGGCCTTTGAGGGAATCCTCCTGAGAAGGGCTGAGAGAGAGAGAGAGAGAGGATGACGTGGCATCAATACTCCCCCTTAATGTCTCGCCTAAACTTAAAGGCGTTGAGACAGGTCATCACAAGTTCCGCGGCAGGAACGAGCAAATCATTCTCACATTTGAGGTCACATGAAAATGGTGGCAACAGTAAGCGGAACAGGCATGTTATCAGAGCAACACCCTCATGTCGTCATACTAACGTCACGCATACGTCTCTCTGTAACCGAATTTCAAATTTGAGGATTCCAGTGATTTATAATGCTGATAAGAAATTATTATAATGAGTAGCATATCAAAGGGGCTACGAAATTTCTTAAACATCCCATAAAATGTTTGCTGAAAAACGTTCTTCCTATCAAGAAACTCTTGCACCAGAAATTTTTCCCTACTGAAGTGCGCCATTTTTTAACCACACGTGGTTGAAATCACCTCCAGACCTCTCCTCCGTAATCCTCCTCTCGCATGTTCAGTACTAGACACGTGTTCCCTGTGCCCCTTTACGTTGGGATCGCACCGAGATTGCCAAAGGAGCGTCAGCGAATCATTGGTGTTCCATTCGGTGCGCAGTGACTTAATGGTGTACAACGGTGGCAGGGTAAAGTTTCTCCCCATGACACTCCCATGGAGCATTGGTAAGGTAGCATGGCTACCCAAGTGTACTGAAGCCTTTCTCTGTGCAAATAAACTATCAGTTGGAAGTTCAGTGCTATATGTGTTGTCCTTCTCTGTTGGTCTACAACTCCACATCTATGACTGGCATTGAGTATCACCATGCGACTGTGTACTAGCTCCACAAGTATCTTAGTCAAGACTTGCTGTACTCGTATGCCACCCCTTGCTTGGCACGACATGCACTGGTTGTTTTCTGCAAAT
This sequence comes from Ornithodoros turicata, assembly GCF_037126465.1. Taxonomy (NCBI): domain Eukaryota; kingdom Metazoa; phylum Arthropoda; class Arachnida; order Ixodida; family Argasidae; genus Ornithodoros; species Ornithodoros turicata. The sequence continues at coordinate 40,582,913 of NC_088201.1, forward strand.
ATACTTACTCAATACGGAAAAGGCCTGTTACACAAATTTTAATGACAGTGAAACACCGCACAATCACACGAAAATTAGGAGCCCTTTAATACCTCACACTAGGTTAAGTGCTCATCGAAGCAAAAGCCTCAGGTTGAGAGCCACCGATACTTCGAACTGAGACCGTTCTTCTACTGGGTTAAATGCTGCGCTACTTTGTGTACACTGGCTATGTATTTGTTAGTAATGAAACGTGTGAGAATATCAACCTGGAAATAGAATTCCTCATTTGTGCTCTCATGATGCAATGTGATGCTGTAGACACGTTTTTCTGCATCCTCAACCTTCCAGTCTTCATAAATGGCCATCAGTGCCTCTATTTCATCAGCCTGCGCAGTAAACGATAAACAAGAATTCTTCATTTTCTATTTCTTACAGCACCATGTAACTGCACCTTATGGTTCGATCTAAAAAAAAAAATTCAATTACACTAATTTACTATCGTTGTAACTTGTAACCAAGCTATTTTCTCATACCTGGGAGCATGTGTTGTCAGCCTCATCTCTGTCTGTCTCCATAATTTGCAACCATGTGTCCAAAAGCCAGAATGAAGCTATGTATAACGTGGAAGAAAAGCAAACAAATGAAGCTTCCTTGCGAGGAAATAATTGAAAACAAAGGCAATCATGCATCTTTACATGCAACCATGCATGCAACAGTACTAACTATTTTGTAATTCATGTAACTTTAACATTCATGTAACTATTGAACTCTGCAGTTCAGTCATTTGTTCCTGGGAAGGTGAATTTTAGGCATTGGCGATGGTTGAAAAGGCAGACATTTAGACGCTAAAAATGATAGTTGCAGACTGTATATGCGGTTAATTTTGGAACTGAATAATTCGCAAACTCGGATGGAGAGATGTTTGGGGAATATTTTGTGGTACCTTAATCTCACAGTATGTTGATCTTGCACCGTGGAGTTCTTAGAGGTGTCACATACCTTGCGGGTCTTTAATTTCACGGAAAAATAGCATTCGCGAAAATTGTCTTTGCAAAAATTGAGGAAGAATTGAGGAAGAGGGAGATGATCCGAAAAATTGTGACTGAGTGGAAGAGGCTGGGTATCGTGACTGAGACCCATTCACCATATGCAAGCCCGGTCTTGCTGATTGGCAAGAAAAATGGTGAACAGCGCCTGGTGGTGGACTACAGACGCTTGAATGCGCAAACTGTACGAGAGAAATACCCACTGCCGAACTTGGATGATCAGTTGGAGGGGCTGGCTTGCGCGTCGTACTATACCGTATTCGACCTGGCTCATGGGTATCTCCAGGTCCCTTTGTCTGAGGACGCTAAACAGAAGACCGCTTTCATAACGCCAGACGAGACAGGACAATTTGAACGAATGATGTTCGGTTTGACAAACGCTCCGTCCGTTTTCCAACGTCTCATGAACAAGGTGCTTGGGCCTTTGAGAGGACCAGTCGCTGTACGCTACCTAGATGACTTAATGATTCCTGCTACATCATGGTGTGATCTGATCGATAGGCTAACCAAGGTTCTACAGGCCTTTAAGGAAGCAAGATTAACTCTGCGACTAAGTAAGTGTGCGTTCACTATGGAAAGCATTGAGTACCTGGGATTTCGCATCAGTAAAGGGATGGTTATGCCAGGAGATCTGAAGGTTAAGGATATAACCGAGTTTCCAGCTCCGAAATACCTCCACGAGGTGAGACGATTCTTGGGACTTATGAGTTTCCTCAGGAGGTTCATAGAACACTATGCAACAGTCGCCGAGCCACTGACGCAGCTTACAAAGAAAGGAGCTCCTTACGTCTGGGGCCTTAAGCAGGAACGCAGTTTCCAAGAGCTCAAGTCAAAACTTACACAGAAGCCATTGCTAAAGCTGTACGATCAGACTACGGAGACCGAGTTGCACACGGACGCGTCAGCAAAAGGTCTGGCAGGAATGCTACTGCAAAAGAGCGATGGAAAGTGGCGCCTTGTCTATTGTGTAAGCAAAAGGACGACAGAAGCCGAGAATAAATACCACTCGTCACAACTGGAGTTGACGGCAATAGTTTGGAGCGTCGACCGCCTGAGACCACTGCTTCTCGGCATACGCTTTACAATCGTCGTCGCTTTACGGACTGCCAGGCTCTCGTATACCCATGAATGCCAACATAACACAGAAACCTCAAATCGCACGTTGGAGTGATCTGATACAGGAGTAAGATTTCACTGTCCGACATCGACCGGGGACTGAAATGCAGCACATTGATTCACTGAGTCACGAGCCGGTAGAAGAGCCTTCGGACACGCTAGACAATGTTCTCGAGGACCACTTCGAAGTATGTTTGACATACAGCACGGAAGATCAGATCCTTGCCCTACAACGGGGAGGTTGTGAACTGCGCGAGTTATTGGAAATTCTCGAGAGGCCCCGTAGCAACTGGACCAAAGAAGAGTCCACTTGTGTGAAAGACTACATTACAGTGGATGGCAAGCTGTTGAAGGTCATCGACATAAATGTCAAACAACACAACCGCTTCATGCTTCCCAAGTCTCTACGCAAAGCCATTGTAGTACGATGTCATGACTTAATGGGACACTTTTCGGTAGACAAGACACTGGCTAAGATCAAGGAAAGGTTTTGGTTTCCTCGAATGCGTGCTTACGTAAGAACGCACATCTCGAGATGTTTTGAGTGCATCGCTAACAAGGTACCAGGAGGAAGAACGGAAGGTCTACTTAACCCAATATCGCCAGGCACAAGACCCTTTGAGACTGTGCATGTGGACCACCTAGGTCCCTCTGTGACGAGTAAGCACCGAAACCAATACCTACTTGTCATGATCGACAACTTAACTAAAGTAACAAGGGAAAGGGTGCAAGCTAGCTGGTATAGATCCAAGTAAGTTCCATACTAGATCCATAGGTCCATACTAAGTTTGTGCGACTCTTTCCTGTCAGGAATACCTCAACCAAATGTGTACTACGATGTATAGAGGAATATATCCTAGAGCAGGGACTACCGAAGACCCTAATAACTGATCGAGGGTCGTGCTTTACATCGAAAGCCTTCGAGGAGTTTTGCGTGGAAAGGGCCATAAGGCACGTCCTTACTTCTACGTAGGGTTGCCACCTTTCGTAGTGAAAAATATCGGCTGAGGGAGAGGAGGTGGAATAGAGGGAAAGGCTCGCAGGAAAGGGAAGTGGGTGAGCGGTGGAAGAGCACACACAGAAAACAGAGAGATAGAGAGAGAGCTCAAGATAATACGAGGAAACATATGTTCCTGTGTGTAATATTAATAGTAATAATAATAATAATAATAACAATAATAATGAACAACTAAGGAAAGAACTGGTGACTGCGGAGTTGGGGCTATGCTCCAGATTTATTCAAGCTGTAGTGGAATGTTGAAGGGAAAACCCCGCAAAAGCCCATATGAAAGGTCTTGAGTCACAAATACCGGCAAAAGGCTGCCGGTATCACCTTCCTACCGGCAGAGCGAGCAAATAACCAGCCATGCCGGTATAATACCGGCCTGGTGGCAACCCTACTTGTACGCGACGTCCGCAAGCTAATGGGCAAGTTGAGCGAGTTAATCGAACTGTGCTGCCTGTGATTGCTTCGTCCATGCGGGATCCTGAGCAGAGAGACTGGGACGAGCGAATCAAGGAGTGCGAGAGCTATCTAAACAACGCCATTAGCAAGACGACAGGTAGAACACCGTTCAAAGTACTGCATGGTTATAAGCCTGATTTCTACGCTCTTGCATTACAACGTCTTTCTGGAGACGATTGCAGGGAATTGCAAGATCCCACGAACAACAGAAAATGAAGATGGCCTATGACAAGCGGCATTATCCGGCCCATCAATATGTAGTTGGCGAGATCGTTTTCATGCGGACTGCTCCATACAGGACAGCCAACCAAGACGCAGCCAAAGTTTCGAGGCCCCTTGGTTGTAACTGAAGTCCTCCCATCTGACACATACAGAGTTTCAGCGATAGGCAAGTCGAGTCATTTCCGAACGACTGCCCATGTGTCACAGTTAATGGGGTGGTTCACGACAACTAGATCCTCCTATCAGCTCGATGATGACTCTGATGATGATGATGAGGGATAAGCGGGACCAGCATCAGCCCCTGAGCAACTAATCCCAGAAGCATCCACAGAAGACAGGGAGCACCGGCCCAGAAGAACAAGACGACCTCCAGCAAGATTTGGAGACTTTTAACTGTAGTTGCGTGCGTTAAAGTTTTTCCCGTACAAAGGGATATATCTTTATATAACCTACCTATATTTTTATATAACCTTTTCCTACCTAAAGTTTGCATATTTACCACTTAACTGAGGATAGTTCCGTGTGGCAATTTAACGGGGACGTTTAATCTTTCAGAATGTCCGAGTGTAGTCGTTTTTAGTTTCTTCCCATACGCGAGAGAGATCCAGTTGTATGTTGAAGCGCCATGGCATCGGGTACGCTAGAGCGCCAGCGAAGATGTTTGGGTTTAAAGGGCTGTTGAACGTTGGACATTGAACGGAGGAAGGCGAGAGTTGCTGCTTGCATCGGCGGGACGCGGTATGGCGAGGTGTCCGCGCGTTTGGTCGAGATGAATTGGTTGACCAAACAAATTCGCACTTTTGTTTTTCTTTCTATTTGTACACGTGACTATAGACAACGCCTCCTCTATAAATGAGGAGGCGTTGCTATAGACACATCTTGCACTGGACAAGAAAATCTCTTGGGTATAATTTGATGACGCCCCCATTCGAATTTGACATTATTATTCTGTAAGTAACACCCTGCATAAAACCCAAAACGAGATGACGATCCTCGAACGTCCAGCAGCTGAACGCCGAACACACCCTTCGGCTACTCAATCCGTTTGCTGGAACCCTGCGTATTTGTCATTTGTGACAGTTCGCGTGTCAACACGTCGTCGCTTCCCAGCGAAGCGTATGCAACATATTCATTGTACTACACGTGCTTGGATACAAAAAAATAAAAGTGTACAAACAAACAGCAAATAGTACGAACACCCACCTCCATAAATTCACCTTTCTTCTTTTATGATTATTTTTTTAACCTACATTTCTGCGTCCGTGTGCAGGGGTGTAGGGATACAAAATGGCCGGTGTTGGGGTTGACGAATAAGAACAGTAACAACGGGGGTAATATGTAGTCAGATGCAGCTGCGTGGTTGTGAAAGGATAGTTCACGATTACTGCATTGCTCGATTACGTGTTCATGCTGCGTGGAGTAAGTAAAACGACGCGTGCCTGGCTGGCATTCAGTTGACTCTCTTCATAGTAGCTCGTGATTTCGTGAGGACAATGTGCTCGTATCAGTTGCTGCAAGAAGGTGCAATGCTGGTTCACGTAGCATGTGTGACGATTATGTAAATAGATTTTATGCTCTACGTCGCAGAGCTACTGTCCAAGATTACGAGTTTTCGTCCATTGAGAACACTTAACGGTACTCTTTTAAAATCACGAATTACGGAAAGAAGCATGGAAGACATAGTGAAATCATCGTGCGACACACGTGCTTACAGAGCCATTAAGCTTGACAACGGGATTACTGCTCTACTAATTTCCGATCATAAGGCACGGCGGTTGTCGTCACTGTCTTCGTCCACATCTCCGTCAAGGCATTCGACATCGTCACGATCTTCGTCCCGAACTACGAGAAATGGGCGTTCAACGCCAGGTGAAGATTCGTCAGTGTCCCATCATGTACGAGTTCCAGCTGTTGATTCTTCGTCTCCACCAAAAATAAGTATAGCAACAGCAATCGCTAATTATCTCGCCCCTGCAAGCGGTGAAGGTGCTGTTCCTGAAAAGGGCCCCCCCGGGACGACTGTGTCTAGCAACACAGATGGTAGTGCTGCGTCAAGCCAGTTTGGCAGTGATGATGATACTTCATATGATAGCGATAGTGATGATGACAGTGGTCATGGTAGTGAAACAGAGCCCAAGGACAGCATTGTCTCATCTCATGGTAAAGCAGAAAGCAAATCTCACAAGATCATGAAAGAGAAGATGGCTGCAGCAGCACTTTGTGTTGGAGTGGGAAGTTTTCATGATCCAGAGCACCTGCAGGGACTTGCTCACTTCCTCGAACATATGCTGTTTATGGGAAGTGAGAAGTACCCCAAAGAAAACTCATTTGATTCATTCCTTAACAAGCATGGTGGAAGCGATAACGCATACACGGAATGTGAGAGAACCGTGTTTAAAATGGAAGTGCACCAAAAACATTTTGCACATGCACTCGACATTTTTGCTAACTTTTTTATTGCTCCACTCATGAGGAAAGAAAGTATGGATAGAGAATTGCAAGCTATCGACAGCGAGTTCCAGCTCAACCTTCCATCAGACTCCTGCCGTCTTCAGCAGTTGCTGGGGAGCCTGTCTTGCAAAGGTCATCCAATGTGCAAGTTTATGTGGGGAAACACGAGGACTCTGAAAGAGATGCCTCAGAACGAAGGCATTGATGTCCATGCCGAATTGCGGAAGTTCTTTGACGATCATTATAGCACGGAAGTGATGACCCTCACTGTACAGTCAAGGTATTCACTCGATGAAATGGAAGCGATGGTAAAAGAAAGATTTTCTCTTGTACCACAGCGTGGAGCAAAGCAGAAGGAACAGTTTATAAACTTGTCCTCAGTTGTGCCATTCCCAGCAGAGAACTTCAACAAAGTCTACAAGGTGCAACCAATGAAAAAAGTAAATAAACTGTCTGTCACTTGGGTGCTCCCAGCAATGCTACATGAATACAGGGCAAAGCCACTTGACTACATTGCTTGGATTGCTGGCTATGAAGGTCCTGGTAGCATACTTGCTTATCTGAGGGGGAAATCTTGGGCACTTAGCCTTGTTGCTGGTAATGAAGGTTCAGGTTTTCAGTTTAACTCGCTGTGCTCACTCTTTAATATCACTATTTCCCTAACGGAAGAAGGCCTGAAGAATGTCAAGGAAGTGCTAGTTGCAGTTTTCAGTTTCATGAATATGGCACGACAACAAGGTCCCAGTACCAGAATCTTTGACGAGATAAAGACAATAGAGGAGAACAACTTTCGATGGTGTGAAGAAGAGAGCCCAATAGACTATGTTGAAAAACTTTGTGAGAGCATGCAGTTGTATCCCCCTGAACACTACCTGACTGGTGACAGCCTTTTTTATGACTACAAGCCGGACCTCATTCAGAAGTGCATGGATGACATGATTCCAGAAAAAGCTAATATAATGATCATTTCCTGTCGATATCAGAAGCAGGGTATCTGTACAGAGAGAGAAACTTACATGGAAACCCAGTATTCCATTGAAGACATTCCAGAGGACTGGAAAGCAGCCTGGTCATGCAACCAGCAAGACCTTCATTTTGATCTTCCTCAGCCGAACAAATATATAGCCACAGACTTCACCCTGAAGAGCGATGTTCAGTATCAGACTCAGTTTCCAATAAAACTACATGAAGATGAACATTATCGCCTTTGGTTCAAGCAAGACAACAAGTTTAATGTTCCCAAAGCTTGTGTGTACTTTCATCTTATTTCCTCTACACTGCGTACATCGCCAGAAAATGCTGTTCTTCTTGACCTTTTTGTGGATGTCTTGGACCAGAACATGAGTCAAGAAACCAACGCAGCTGAATGTGCTTCTTTGGATTTTGCTATATACGGCAATGACACAGGTTTGGTTATACAGGTTGAAGGGTTTAATGAGAAACTTCCTGTGCTATTTGATGTCATCTTGGACCACTTGGCAAATTTTGAGGTGCAAGAAGATCTTTTTGAAAACCTCAAGAAGCATCTGCACAAGCATTACTACAATGAGTTCATGAAGCCTTCGAAACTGTCTAGAGATGTGCGGTTGGCAATCCTTCAACAAAACTACTGGTCCCATGTGGAGAAGCGTCTCTTGGAAAAGGATGTTACTGTGGATTCCTTGAGGAGCTTCGTTGAACAGTTTAGAAGCCACCTATTTGTTGAGGGTCTGGTTCATGGAAATTTAACTGCTGATGAAGCTTCTGCCATGGCAGAGCAAGTAATAAAAAAGCTGGCTTGCAAGCCCCTGCCACCATCCATGATTCCAGAGACTCGGGTCATGCAGCTTCCTGTTGGTAACCACTACTGCAGAGTGGCGTCATTCAATCTTGAAGACAAAAACTCTGTTATAACCAACTACTATCAATTGGGACCTGGAGACGTAAGCCAGCATGCCCAGGCATCGCTTTTAATCAACTTCATGGAAGAGCCCTGCTTTGACATCCTGCGCACCAAGTCACAGCTTGGGTACGACGTCAACTGTGTTAACAGGAATACTTTTGGCATTGTGGGCTTTACAGTCACAGTGTGTTGCTCAGCAAAGAAATTCAGTTGTTCCTACGTTGATGAGCAAATTGAAGCATTTCTGAAGACCTTCTCTTCAAAAATCCAACAGTTGACAGAAGAAGAATTTGCTACTCAGGTGTCTTCACTTATTAAGCTTAAGAGTTGCTCTGACCTGTGCTTGCAAGAAGAGTCCAATCGTTACTGGGCAGAAATTGTGTCATTTGGTTACCTCTTTGATAAGTTACAGCGAGAAATAGAGTTTCTCAAACGTCTGCGCTTGGATGACTTCAAGATGTGGTGCAGGGCCCTCTTGCCGTTTGAAAATTCAGAGCAGTCACAATGCCGCAAGTTGTCTGTTCAAGTTGTTGGATACGGAGAAGCTGGGTTGTCAGAGTCCCAGCTACCTGGATCAACTGAGCCAGTGCCCCCTCTGACGAGCCAAAGCAATGTATCTGACGCTTCTACAGAACGACGCGGCTCATGTTTTCGCAGGTGTATGGAACACATGCACCACTTACATCCTTGGATGCATCTGAAAAAGCCTGATGAGACTGCAAATGGTTCTGAATCTAGCAGTGAGGATGTCACCTATTTGCTTCAGTATCTCGAGCCTGTTAACATGAAAGCGAATGAAATCTTCATTGCAGATGTGACAGCGTTCAAACAAGGCTTGAGCATCTATCCATTTACGACTATAAACTCTTAAGTGCCTCTGCTTGGCTTAGGAAAAATATCTAAAACAGTTGCCTTGTCTCATTGTTTTTGACTGTGTGCTTTAAGTACGCTTTCAGCAGTTGTCAGTAAGGTACCAATTAAAGTAGTCTGTTTTGATTGCATTTCTTGCTTGAAGGATTCTTATACACACAATGTCAGGAAAGTTTCAATGCAAATTTAGTTATGCAGGACTATGTATAGTAAGCTGTTCAACACCACATTGGTCATTGGAAGAATCACTTACTACAGGACCCACCTCCAAGAATAATGCTATTGGGAAGCATTGGTAAACTATTAAAAGGCCAGCTCCAGAATTTGGAGACCCTCAAAAACCTAGAGCTTGTGGAATGAGCCTGTGTAGTTTTCATTTGTTTACTAAACATGTTGTTTAGGCACTACTTTCTTCCCACGTTATTCCTGAACCATAAACAAAACACCTCACCTCACATTTCTCAATTGTTTCCCGAAGTGTGACCGTACCACTCTACTGAAAACTGCTTATACGCCGTTTTCCCCTGCTCTTGACGGCGGCAAGGATAGGCTGCCTCACATTGGAGCTGCCGGTGGCCCGGTGGTACACTATTAATCCAATCTACATTTGCTGTGGTTTACCCAGCACCCACCCAACAATTACTGTCTTAATTTATTTCATGCTGTTTTGGTTTTGTGACGGTTGTGCTCGTGTTCTTCCAGAGAATGACATTATATATTGATATTTTTGCTGTAGTAATTCACATTGTTAAGTTGACAGTGAAGAAGACTGGGTGTGGACAAAAAAACAGACACAACACGAACACAACAACTCCGTTCGTCTTTATTTTGCATGCATGTTTTCAACATGGAGCTCTGTTGAGCTGTTGTGTTCGTGTTGCTTCTGTTGTTGCCCACGCTCTGGCTTTTTCACTATGGAGTTTTATCGCCAGTTTGCCTGTACCTATGCGATATTACTTGACATGGATAAGCCAAAATAATGACTGAGTGAAACATGTAGTTGTTCATATCCAGGACTGTCGAGAGAAATTACCGGCCCCAGGGATGGGTCATGTCCGGGACCCCTCCTCACGTCTCGATAACACAGTCCGGGTATCTCTTCTTTATATGATTACGACAGGCCTTGGGTCATGCGGGCCCCTGAAGTGGCCCAGGCCCCGGGGCACCATCCGTGGCTGCCCCACCCTGTCGCCGCTCCTGTTCGTAATCATTATGCCTTAGTGAAAGTTACATTCCCGCTGTAATAGGATCACGTAGAAGCTTGTCTGCAATTTATATACACGGCAGCGGTTTATCCAAGGTTGCAAGCTTGGGGGGGAGGCTCGTTATTGCAGTTATGGGTAAAATACCTCAAAACTGTACTTAAAGCAAAGTACCAACTACCGGAATCATTTGTACATAAAGTGTAGTACAAAGTACCATATTGCAAATGTACTTAAAGTAAACTACAAAGTACTTTAAAGTACTAGTCATGTACATGGAGTACACACGCACAACAATTATCCATCTGGCCATTCGAAAGGGTGAGATAAGGAACAAGAAGACATAAGTTAAGGCAAAAAGGAAACAAGCTAATAGATTGGGATTTCCTGGCTCTTCACACTCTATACTGACAAATCACAGGCTTCCTAAAAAGCATGAGAGAGTAGGAAGCGGAATACAAAATGCACGTCCTGTCTTATGTTCCATTTTTTTTTAAACTAAGATTTCTACGTTACCACATGAAAAGGGTAAAACGTAAAAATGTGAAACGAAAGCATGTGTGCCTTCTGGTCTTTCCCTTTTTTCATTCATCGTATAATCAGCAAAAACCATGCAGGCATTGCAGAATATGATAATTGCGCTGATAACTGAAAGGAACAGTGTATATAGCAATGCAGATTAGTAAATACAAAAAAAAATATTCAAAAATAAGCTGCTGCGCTTCCTGTAACATAACATGACGGCAAAGTTTGCTATTCCCGACTTTGAGCTGTTGAAGGATATAAAGGTGGACTGTGGCTTCTCAACGTTTCGAGCCTGTCAACACTGCATTTTCTTCGTCTAAAATGGCACCACCCGACACACAAAATTATCTATGGGCATGTGCCTATTTTCTTTTTTGCATTACCATACGGTTACTTGATAGGAAAGTACTGGACAAAAGTGCCTAAAGTACAGTACAAAGTACACACTTTGAAATGTGCTTAAGGTGCGTGAGGTGTGCTTAAGGCTTAATGTGCTTAAGTAGCATCGATTTGTTGATTTATGTTGCAGACGGTAGTGTATTTCGAACTTTATCAGGTCCGTGCAGAGCCGTAGCGGCGGGGGTGCGAGAGGGGCAGCCGCCCCGGGCGCCCTCGCCAGAAAGGGCGCCGAATGGCAAGCCCTGCAAGGTTGGTTGGACAGTTTGAGGTAGGAATGAACAGAATTTGAATTTGCGGACTCGGCAGTGTAAATGGGCATTTTCTTTTGTTTGTTTACAAGGCTTCTGACGGCAGGGAGGGAGGGGGGGGCGCTCCCGATTTGCCTTGCCCCGGGCGCAAACTCGCCTCGCGACGGCTCTGTGTCCGTGCATTAGTTTCCCGCAGCTCGGCGATCTGATTTATTGTAGTCATCTGAAAGCAACGAGATCCACGCAAGTAAGCTTTTCCGCGGAGAAGGACGCGCGCGCGACGTCTGTTTGTGAACAGTGTGATGTCAAGAGGGCGGTCCGTCTTCCCGACATCGAGATGCGGCTTCCTATCGCCATCCCTGAAGCAACGTCACGAAACGTCACGCGAGCCGACCGCCCCCTCCTGTAATATGCTCCTCCCCCGGCGCTCGGCCGCGCTGCCGGTGTCCACAGGAAAATACTGAAAACTTGGAAAATACGAAAGTAAGTGAAAGAAGGAAATCACTGAAAAGGTTAGCCAGCTGCAGGACTCCAGCCTCAGAACATCACTTTCCATCGTGTTGAAAAATGCGTGGATTTCGAATGAAAGGTATTGACGGGGAGTTGTTCATTGTCTATTGCACACTTCCAGCGAGTTTTTTCCAGTTTCATTAGGGAGTGAACTATCCCTTTAAAGTACTACGTGAGTACTTGGATGGTAGAAAATCTGGCGAACCTGTAAGGAAATATGAGGGGAAGCGCCTCGGGACGAGAGCCACCGATATTTCGAACAGAGATTTGGGCACCGTCCTCATTATGGGCATACCATGCCAATGATGAGGACGGTGCCCAGAAATTCATAGGTTTTACTTCAGAAAATGACAAAACTACTTGGAATACACACGTACAGACTTTTGCCACAGATGAGGCATTTGCATTCGTGTCACACTGCAATACACACTATTCCAATCAAAATCGCGGGGTTTTTCACAAGATTTCGACAAAAATTTGACAGCCGAAAATCAGTCGCTGGGTTAAGCGAGCTCGCTGATATCGACGTTTGCGGAACTGTTGGCTCCGTCCAATACGTGTCTTCCCACTTCGCCTATTCCCATTTCGCCTAATGCTTTTTAGCGGATTATCTCGCAATCCCTTAGGAGGTTCACCAACTTCCAACTCAAAGGGGATCCATTTGGCCTAATGTATGCTGCAGACAGTCCCACTTCGCCTACTGATCCGTGTCACGTGATGAAATAAGGCGGTCCACTAGCGTGCTGCCAAAAGTCACTTTCGCATCTTCACACAACTTTACAACCTAGTTGGTTTTATTCAAGCGTAGCATTGCGTTATGTGCATTTTTTAGTACTTCCTCAAAAGTAAATGCGATAAATTTGTTATTCTTTGTCGGGAAGTCAAAGTTAGTTATGCATCTCCACATAGCAACTTTATCTCTTTGCTAGTTCTACTCAAGCGTACTGTCAAAAGGCACTTTACCTGTTATATTTCGTATCTGTGTGCTAAACTAATGAGGTCTGTCACAGGTCACGTGCACAGGGACCACGTCACGACCACCTGGTTGGTCACGGCGTACCCTTCGCCATGCCTTCGTGTACCCTCCGCTCTATTCACGAGTGGAGTTTTCCTTCGTTCGCTCTTTCTTTTCTCTTTTGTTTTTGGAATGAGCCAAAATCCAAAAATCTGCCTCTTATTTTTTTTTTTCATTCCAAGTCGAATTCCCTGAGCCGCACGAAAAACCTGTGTCCCTGCTAGTGATTTTGCAAAGCGGTACACTCTAAAAACTGAACTTCACCGCATAGCACGTCCTGCGCCAACCATTGGACGAATGATAGGATTATCCCCTCTGATTCGAGAAGAGAGGGAGGCGTACGCCTTTTTGTGTCGATTATCATATATCCAAATTGACGCAAAAAGGCGTACGCCCCCTCTGTCTTCGAATCAGGAGCGAAAACCCTATCATACGTGGCAATGGTTGGCGCAGAAGTTGCGGTGAAGTTCAGTTTTTACAGTGCAGCGGGTCCATCTCCGTGTCCAGTCTGAATGGAAACTTATCTCTTTTTTATGTTAAACATTCATCCATCCATTCATTCATGAATTCATTCATGAATCAACGAAAATAAAATAAAATGAATTGATTATTATCGAGTAAAACACTCGATAATAATCAATTCATTTTATTATTTGTGGTATCGCACACACCTTCGTTTGCAAATGTAAAGGGTCCTTGTTTCGGACGACGTAAGGTTGTGGTCGGACGAGCGCATTCATTTCTTGCAGACGTCACTATCGGGGCGGGGCATGTAAGTAACGCCCATTTGTCGACAGTCCCGTTTCGCCTAATGAGATTGCGCGGCAGTCCTATTTCGCCTAACGCCAGTCACCCCTCCCGCCTCTTTAATCCGATAATCCGGATTAGGCAAAATGGGAATAGGCGAAATGGGATTTAACCGTCCAATACCCTCCCTCCTGTGCAAGAAGGAAACAAACCACGCCACAATCACACCTTTCGTCCTTATCAGCGTGTCTATCGTCAGTCGCCAGCAGGGGCGGATCTAGGATTTTCCCGCGTGCATGCTGGGATTAGTCCACTGAACCCTATGTTCAAGTCTGGAATTAAGGGGGGGGGGCGGACCCCTGGACCCCCCTAGATCCGCACCTGGTCGCCAGCCACTTGAGTTGCACGACACGGCCCTCGATCGGAATAAAACTGTATCGCTCTTTCCACTTCGTCGCGATAAAGGCGGGACCAAGAGTTCCGCAAACGCAAATTTCACCGAGCATACTTCGCCCAAAGACGGATATTCGGCTTTTGTAGAAATTTTATGAAAAAACACGTGATTTTGATTGGAATAGTGTATTACGGTCACAGACTTCCGAATTCAGGAAGAAAAATACTGCCGTTGCTTGGCAATTTTTCGAGTTTAGTTATGCAAATTAGCTTAATTAATACGTGACACGAATGCGAACGGTTACGGAACACGAATACAAAAGTCTGCACGAGTGATTCCAAGTAGTTTTATGATATTTTGAAGTAAAACTTATTTTTACGAATTTAGTGACATCCTCTCCTGGCACACCTCGTATACCATTGCCAACAGGTGGCCAGAGCTGAAATAACAAAGGCCAGTGATTTATCCAGACCGCCTACACCACCTAACACCCCCAAAATGTTCAGTGACACCCCCCTAACTTTTTCACCTGCACTCTTAAAAATGAACTTCACCACATAGCACGCTCCAAGCCAACCATAATCCCGAGTGACATCGTTCTCTCACATGATTTGTGGAAAACGGGAGGCGTACGCCTTTTTGTGACAATTAACATTCCTGCATAAGTGTCACAAAAAGGCGTACGCCTCCCGTTTTCAACAAATCAAGGAAGGGAACGATATCAACCGGGATGATGGTTGGCTAGGAACGTGCTATGTGGTGAAGTTCATTTTGTTCATCTTCCCCACGCCAGGCCTGGTATACTGACGGACGTCCTCTTCCCCGAAGGTTCTTGTGCGGAACGACTTTCAAAAACTCGCGGCCTCGTGCGCTTTCTTCAAGCAACGGGCCTAGCGGAGAGACCACTCTAGTGCTCCTCTCATCTACAGTGTGCTTCCGTCCCATCAGTACCGGTCATCCTGCCTCTACATCACTTTGAAGTCCTCAACTCCCCTTTCTCCCACTTTCTTTTCCTTTTTTTTTTTGGCTATAGTCGTGACGATGCCCACTTGAGTGCGGCCAGCAACGGCAAGCTACCTCGACACCCCCCCCCCCCCCTCATTTTGAAGAGTGTGTGTACCCCCTACGGGGGGGGGGGGGGGTTGCGATTTCAGCTTTAGACACATGTCGGTAATGATATGTTAAGCTGTAATGACGTAACTATAATAATAACATCACACACACGCGCGCAATTTTTTCCAACACCCCTCCGTGCTTGGGATTCTGGATAAACCATTGACAACGGCGCCGGTGCTCGGAATGGGATGGTGTGTCGATAAATATTTGGTGCGTGTAGGGGGAGGGGAGGGGGGGGGGGGGCTGGATAAAGAAATGATGATACGCAGCGTGCAGTTGAATACGTTATGCTTTCACGAAACGTTGGCACCGATAAAGAATGAAGCAACTTTGGCCAACCGAGCCTTGCCGGTGTAGCGCCGACCTGTCTGAGCTGAGCGGGAACAGAACGGAACCGTACCGAAGTGTTGCAACCAAGCAGAATCTCAGGCAGGCTGGCAGGCGATGTGACAATGTGCATTTTAGTAAGCTGTAGTTTACATCATGTTAAGTATCACTTATGAGGTTTTTAACGGAAAAAACGGTCAAGTCAGGTGCTGTGACATTTCCTGTGGACAGCGTTTTCATTGGCGTATGAGATTAAGTCGAGTGCGTCACTTCCTCTCCGCAACCGAAATATCTATCCGTGGCAGAACTGGGCGCATCGGTAGACCATGGCCATGGCCATGATGTAGAACACAGTGTTTCCCAAACTGTGGGTCGCGACCTCGAGAAGGGTCGTGGTAGATTCAGCAGGGGGTCGCGAAGCGGCTTGCTGCGGCTCGTGTTTGGTGCTGCAGTTTCTGCTGAAGCCACTTCCCAAATTTTGGGTGGGTTTGGTAGGAGAGTACCTGCTCTTGCAGGGGCGTCGGAAGCCCTTCACGGCAGGCGGGGGCTAACCTAACCTAACTTAACTTAACCGGTGCATGGAGTTCTAGATTGAAAAGTGCGGCAAATACGAAAATGGGAGCCATTGATGCGCTCATTAGAAATGACTCGTCCAAGCAATCCGATGACGGTGGAGGTTGTAATGCAGATATAGGGAAGACCATCTCGCGTTCTTGATTACCTTGAGGCGAAAAAGAAATTGGCATTACAGCAGCAGAAACTGAAATACTTGTTAATGTTTTCAATAAACGCGGTAAGACCAATTTATAGTAGAAGTAAGCGAGCGGTGGCGTGTTTCTTTATTTTTTTTTATTTTTGTTCTCGTCAAAAGTACAATGATTTCGTCTGCAAATGGTCATTACTGCTGCACTATACAGGCTTTGTCGATTGTTCTAGCCATGACCCAGGCAAAAACAGCCAGATATGCCTCACGAGTCATCAAACGTACCAGCGAACGCCTCGCCGCAGGATAAGAGCTTGCGAATGCTTCCCTTCGTTGATCAAAAACAAGGCGGTATCCTTTGCTGGAGAGCAAATCTGCGTTTTCTTGTACCGTCTAAACAAGGCTACTGAATGGCGTGTCGCTGCTGTCCGCGTATATAGGTACGCGCATAAACAGTATCATGTAGGATAACTTGTGATAGTACCTTTACGGGGGCGTGAACTTCGTCTTCTCCTTTCTACTTATTTTCTACTTTTTAAATCGGTGTTCATTTTCATTCTGCGGTAAGAGACCTGAAAGGAAATCTGTCTCGGATGAGACTTACAGATGAAAAATGGGGTGGCGGGACCTTCATGGCTTTAATACTGGAGAGCACAGGAGCTCTGGGGGGGGGGGGGAGCCCCCCCCCCTGCCCCCACACTCTTAAAAATGAACTTCACTACATAGCACGCTCCTAGCCAACCACCATCCCGAATGACAACGTTATCGCCCATGATTTGTTGAAAACGGGAGGAGGAGCCTATTTTGTGCCGTGCATAATGCACAAAATAGGCTCCTCCTCCCGTTTGCAACAAATCTAGGGCGAGAACGTTGTCATTCGGGGTGATGGTTGGCTAGGAGCGTTCTATGTGGTGAAGTTCATTTTTAAGAGTGCACCTTCCGACGCTCCTGTGCTCTTGAATATTGAAGCCATTAAGGTTCTTTTTTTCTTTTGCAATGGTGAAGTTTGCTAACTTGGCTTCGCTGTGGTGGCATCGATGAAGACAATGTACAGGTCACAGCTCAACATATGGAGCCGGAACTGCGAGCTTCTATGTGGAAACTCCGCCGTCGTTTTGAGAAACTACTCTAACAAACAAGCCCACTTCAGCCATACGAGCAGCCACTCCTGCTGGCGCGCGTTATTTTTTTTCTTTCTTTTTGCTGCCATATGCTATTTAGAAGACTATTAAAGCGGTTGTAACACTTGGCTGAAGTCATGCCAGATAAATGTGTACCATCGCTAACAGGATGACGACGAGGTGCGAGAACTCGCGACCTTTATCAGTTGTTTTGCGAGAATAATAAGTTGTTTTCTTGTAGTATCTACAACTGTAGACCCGGACGTGATTTCAATGCACAACCGCAAGGTCATACTTCGCCATCTTCTTGTGGGGCAACTTCCAGTGCCACAGCTGTTGCCCCGAAATTCCATACGCCCTGCGATAGCCTTCGTTTTGGTCCTCCAGCCCCGGAGTATATGGCTTCTGCAAGTGGAGTGCCAGTTTGAGCTTGCTGGCATTGGCTCCCAATGGACCAAATTCCGCCACGTAGGTAGTGTCCTCCCACAGGAAGTGGGAGCTGAACGGACCGACCTTCTAGTTTCTCCGTCCTCCGCCAACCCTTACGACGCCTTACTGTCTCTGGACGAACTCGGGGACTATCGCCCAAGCCATTCCTGCTGTAAATGCAAAATCTGTCGGGGCCGCACACTCAGACTTTCGACGTTGACCTCTTCAAGCAGCTTTTCCTCAATCGGCTGCCGCAACCATGCTATTACTGCAGGAGTTATAGCAGCTAGCGCATGCTGACAAGATCATGGAGGTGGCAAGTTCCCCAGTTTCTACACTCTCCACTGTCGCTCACACTACAGCTGGCGTTGACACTCCGTATCGTCGCAACCAAAGCGACCGTCTGGCACGCCTGCAAGCCTATTTCGAGGGCCTTTCTGCAACGGTAGCGGCCCTGACTCCTGCCAATCCCACGTCCGCAACCGCTCCCTGCGTCGTTCCTCATCTCGGTGGCAAAGCCCGGTACCGTTCCACGTTCTACAAGATTCTGACACGTTCACATTGGTACCACCGAAAGTTCGGCCGCGCAACGGCCAACGCCCGTGGGGAAGCGCAGCGGGAGACCGTTAGAAGTGACGACCGGCTCCCTCAATGCTGCAACAAGCCGCTCTTTCGCCATCCTCGACGAAACATCCAAGATAATATTCCTTGTGGTCACGGGTGCAAAGGTATAGGTCTTGGCCTCGAAATAAGAGCGTGCGCCTCCTCTGTATCACCTCCCTGCAGTAGACAACACCGGGATTCCTGTGTTCCTCGAACGATCTCTTCCACTAGTCATCGGTCTCAGCCGCCTCGTTCCATGGATTTTCCTCGCCGCCGTCGACACTCCCATCCTTGGAACTGACTTTCTGACCACAGATTGCTGATGGATGTTGCTCGACGAAGAATCACGGATATCACGACCGCTCTGTCCGGCGTCGTCATAGATTTCCATCGTCCCCCGTGGATGAGACAGGCACATTCCTCGAGCCCCTGAAGTCGACCTTTGCCGAGGTGCTGCAGGAGTTCCCCGCTCTCATGTGACCGCGCGGCTGGACACAACCAGGCCAACATGACGTCCTTCGCCATATTCAAACCGGTCGACCTCGATCTGAACCCGGCACCGGCTGTACTGTTTCGTCTGGGTTATCTTTAGGCGCTGTGATGCTGATAATTATCACGAGGGTGGCGCAAAAGCAGCTAGGCCATAATGCGCCCAATCAGTGGCGTACTCTGGGGGCGGGGGGTGAACCCCTCCCCGAAATCGTACCTTTGGTAGTGCATTTGAAACAAGGGCGAAGTCATCCTCCCCCAAGCAAAGTCCCCATAGAAGCCCTCACGAAATATTTTTCTGGCTACGCTACTGCGCCCAATTATGGATGCTCAGGGGATGCTGACGACGTCATGGACTATAGTCGCCGAAAATCAGACAGGAGGACATGTACTCCAGGACATGTTCCTCCTTCAATTCCACGGTTGAAGAAACAGCGAGTGCCAAATATACACTGCTTCTCGTTATGGCAGTGCCATATATGGGAACGGAGATTAGCGAATAATTACGATCCACACGCAACAACGACGCTCCTTAGTGCTTCGAAACGTAAAGGATGCATAGTCGCAAATGGCATAAAAGTGCAGCTGAACACACGGAGAACATATCACTCTCGTTAATCTTCACTGCACACAACAGCCGCTACTAAGGACACGACGCCCTTGAGGCACAACGGCTGGACCAACAATGGTACCACGCGTTCAATTTTTCTCCCTGTTGTTAGGAACAGGATATGTGCTGGCGCAGCCACTCGATTAACGTCGCCAAAACTTGTGGCAGGTTTTGAGGTGAAGGCTACCACAACCATAGCTGGTACGTTCAATGAGCGATAAAAGTTTGTCACCGTCAGTGTATATTGTGAGGTTTTTCCGCAGATATGTTACGTTTCAAGTTCATCGCTTTGTTCTTCTTCATTGTCGTATCCAGAGCTCAAGGTAAGGTTCTTTCATGCACTCTCGGCAGAAAAAAAACAAAATCAATGCCAAAAGTTTCTAACTGCTTTTATGCGTCTGCTGTCCCACGCACGGAAAACCGATACCGCGCGTGAAACTTTGCGTAGTGCTGGGCACGCACCGTTCCACGCAGTGAAATCGCGCCATGTGTGTTCACGAGGCGAACGATGTACTCGCGGTTTGTCTCTGTAGAGGGAAGGAGGGATGGGCAGTACAACTGCAACGGGAGGTGTGAGGACGGTGAGTAGTAATAGGTCTTGTCCATTTGACGACATTGCCGCCAGGGCAGCGCCACCGTCGCGTCTGCGCCGACTTTTTTCGCGTATTTTTCCCCGCGCGCGGCAGGCGGCGCTCGGGTGGAGGCTCTTACCGGTGGGCGGAGCGTGGCCGGAGGGTTGCGTGCGCGCTTACCCGCTCACATTTTTCAGCCTGGGCCGACTTCTTTCATCATTTCTCAATCTGTGTCGAATTCAATCGCAATTTTTTCCCCGCTACAACAGTTGTGCAGTAGACAATTTACATGCAAAGGATAGCCATACGCAAAAGTACAAGTGAAAATATATTTATTAAATTCACTAGTGTCAGGAATTATGTTATTACTCTGTGTGAAGGAGAAAAACCCAGCCGAAAAACCTGAAGCAGAAGAAACACAATACATGTAACAAAGATTATACTTATTACAGGTATGATGCAATAGCATTGAAGGGGTATCACACATCATACACAATATTTTTTATTAGTGGTAATCACGCGTTTTCAATTAAGCAGAAGGGATAGCACATTTAATCAAAGAATATATTTTTAATCCATATGATTACAATCAAAATTACAAGTTTTATTATAAAAAGTCTCACATTTTTTTCAGCCTGGGCAGACTTCTTTCGTCATTTTTCCGACTGGGGCGACTTCATTCGTATTTTTACCCGATACAATAGGTGCGCAGTAGGCGGTTTAGATGCATGGGGCGACTTGATTCGTATTTTTACCCGATACAATAGGTGATCAGTAGGCGGTTTACATGCATGTATAGACATGCAAAGAGGAGTCATACACAAAAAGTACAAGTTAAAATATATTTATTAAAGCCATTAGTGCTGGGAATCGTAATGCCAATTGTGATGCCAATCAGGTGAAAGAGAAAAACCGAGCCGAAAACCTTCACGACCTGAGACAGAAGAAACAATATACATATTTTATTCACTATACCTAGCCATCTGATTCTGAAAGAAAACATAAAATCAACATTCATCACATTGCTTACTAGTTTAATATTCCAACGTGACACCAATAATCAGTTTCTTATGAAGTGAATAGCGCAGACATAAGCAAATAATTAGAATCAACACAATCAACACATAGCATTAATACAGAACCAATCCTCCAACATGTAGGGAAATAATAGCTACTGATTATTCCAACATTACACAATTAATCAGTTTCTTATGAAGTGAATAGCGCAGACATAAGGAAATAATTCGAATCAACACGATGAACACATAGCATTAATATAGAACCAATCCTCCAAATGTAGGGAAGTAATAGCTACACAATGCCATATCAAAACGAGAAAGGGTCACCACATTTAATCAAATAATATATTTTTAATCAATATGATTACAATCTAAATTAAAAGTTTTATTATAAAAAGTCTAACATTATTATATGTGACCACCATAGTGGAGCTTTAATTAAAAGTGCCGATAGATGTATGTGAACAGCAGAGAACCTGGAAGACCATGGGACACGAACACAAGAGGAAATAAAATCTATAACATTACATTGGTTAATCAAAACAACAGAGGAGAATAATCTATCACTTTAACTGTCATAAAATCATCCTCGTGACTTCCCAATACAATTTTCATTCTAAGAGACACTACAAGCTCTACTTTGTTTTATGAATCCGACACAGAAAATATGTTAAAAAATTACCTTCATCACATAGCACGCTCCTTGCCAACAATCAGCTCTAATAATATCTGCCCTGATTTGTTGAAGACGGGAGGCGTACACCTGACAGTTATGAACATTTTCGAGCGCAATAGGGAAGATTATTCCAACATTACACAATTAATCATTTTCTTATTAAGTAAACAGCATAGACATATGGAAATAATGAGAAACACGATCAACAGCTAATAGAGAACCAAAACATATCACATAAACAACAGACACATGCAGGAAAATAAATGGAAAAGACTCTATCAAAACGATAAACATGCACGGATGAATGGCAGAGAAACACTTTGAACGCCACATGATGAATAATTTAATACAGCACAGAGCTAACGCTGAATAGCAGAGAAACAATCTAAACGGCGCATCTACCAACGTGTAAACAACAGTCAGGAAAATATTACTGAAACAGCTAATAGAGAGCCAAAATCCAACACGTAAACAAGAGGTACACAAAGGATAAATAGTTGAAGAACAATCTAACAAAACAAGAAACATGCATGAATGAATAGCAGAGAAACACTCTAAATGGTGCATCTACCAACGGTAAACAACAGACACATGCAGGAAAATAATTGAAAAAGAATCAATCAAAACGATAAACATGCACGGATGAATGGCAGAGAAAGGCTTTGAACGATGCATCTGCCAACATGTAAACAACACACAGGACAATAATAGCGAAACATTACAATTTGAAATAATATATCTTTTGAACTATCATAAAATCAACCTTGCGAGCTAACAATATCCTACTCAGGCACTTACCTTGACAGAGTTATCCAAACACGCACCACAGCTATACTTTCCACAGTACAACCAGACTCGAGACACGGTGGGGTCACTCTCTCCATCTATGCAGACCGGTGGGGTCACTCTCTCCATCTATACAGCCCAAAAGCGGGGAACCTGTTGTCAATCTGCGGGGTGGGGAAATCCTCTCTCTTTTTCAAATTCTTTCCTCCAAAAAGGAAATATTCTTAGGACCAGTGTACAGAGGCGAAATTTTTTATTGATCGCAAATAGACATTGGAATTATTCGATTCTAAAGAACACAATAAGAATTCTATCAAAGAAAAAAATCTAAGAATAGACTTTCTAAGCAAATGAGAAATATTATCGACGCAAACAATACCAAATGAGAAACGATGAATTTTATTGTATTTCAGATCAGACAAAACTATTAGGCATACATTATTCTCAACTCACAAATATCATTCGATTGAATATCTGAAGCAAAGAGAGAAAGTCAAATTTATTCAATGATAGAAACAATACTCGTTCGAAAACGAGAATCAAATTTAATTACATCGTTTTATGTTAACTTTGCAATACACGCAGAAGTCGCAAACAACTCATCTGAAATGCAAATTATTGTGTTTGCTATAGCGGAAATCAACGCACACAACATTCCCAACTAGTAGAATATTTTTATTAATATCAATCGAGTGATCATCTGAAACAAAGTCAAAAGCAGTAATTAATTTAGGCAAACATTTTTTCATAATCACACAGCGCAAATATACATCACAGAAACATGTCTTTTTTCACTCAGGACCCACTAGTGGAAACGAAGTGAGAGAGTTCCCGTACACATTCGTTAAGGTTACGCCCGCAGGGAGTAGGGGAATCCAAACAATGGTCTAGGTATTCAAAGCCATAAAATCGCTCCTACAAGTCAAGTTAGGGAAGGAGGGTCTCTTGCGCTGTCTTGTACATAGAATCACTGAAAGCAAACGTTTTTCCTTTACACATCACATCTTTTTTGTAAATTGACTTTCATAATTCTAACGCCAGGTGGAAGATTATGAACCTGATAATAAAATTTTAATAAATAAAATTAGCACCAATATGATTTAATTAAATGTCGAGGCGCACTACAAAACAGAACAGACAATTGCTATACATTGAAGAGATGGACGGATTTTGTACTCGTTACCATACGTCATGGGAGGACCTGATAAAAAGCTGCTTCGAAAAGGAGGAGCCGCGAAACGATTCATTTATCGCTGCATTTCAATACGTCCTAGACATGGTCGTATTCGGAGATATGGCACAAATTATGGAATTCAAGATGCGAGAACTTGTATGCCGAATCTACAATAGTTATAAAAATATTTGCACGTCATCATCGGAAGGACCACTTGGGTTGATGGTGGAGTTTTTGAGGTTTGCTAACGAAGAATTGAAATACACTAGACCAAATGTAATTGTAATCATTGCAATGGGTATTGCATTAATCAAGAAAGCAATCAGATCAAATTATCATATACAAGCAGTCTATATCGCACGATTCATTACGGATTTGTTGAAATTACACCTAACGGTTGAAATGGAAAGTACATAAAAAATCTTATCACGTGATATATTCCACTAGAGCCTCTACACATTTATTTTATTCTACCAGTCAAGGATGTCGAATGAACAGAAGTTCAATATTGTCGTGCAAGGTCTGATGTATCATCACTTATTGAAACTCAACAAACATATCAATTGTGGTGGGCCACCGGACGATTTTCATCTAATACTCTCTTGTACGCCATTCAAGAATCTTCATACAAAGAAAGGAAGCATCAATAAGAGACTGTGCAAATTCGTCGCAACAAAGTGCAAGTTGTTGAAGCAATACAAACACGGCGACAACATATCACCTGCGTTAATCAACGCTGGATTCAAGCACCCAATAATCAGAATAAATTACTTGATGTCTTCGGAATTCATCAATCAAGACAACAAACGAAAACTTCGGAGTTTGGAATAGAATTATAATTTATCGAAATAAACAAGTGTATAATTGAAATAATAATTGTATTCTTTGTCATAATTCTAATGTATTCTACACAGCGCAACGAAAGCAGCTTTTGATTAGATTGCTAAGGAGACACTGCATACAAGGATCTTCGCATGGAATCAGCGCTGGCAATCAAAGAGATTTTTTTACACGACCACACTCTATACAACACCGACACCCGAAGGAAAGAATTGTAGAAGAATCGATAATAGAAATTTAGAGGCATGTTACATCAGTCTTTGTTTACAAAGAGGATCACTAATATTTTGCGAAAGCTTATTTTACGAATTAAATTGCACAGTGTATATATTTTCTCAGACTATTGGGCAGTTGACAATACTATATTGAAAGGAATCTATTATCAAATGACGCGAAGGTGGAGTCTACAATTCTAATCATCGTAACATGCGGCACACAATTCCAATAATATTTTGGGAGAATCGAATCACGCAACTGTCATCAGAAATGTTTAACTAATGAAGATGAGCACTATGCATAAGATATGTAATTATAATAAGTAAATATTCCTTTTGCAAACATAACCAAAGCAGCACACATAAACGTAGCTTCAATTCACAGAATGTACCCGAGGTTTTTAATTAGCCATACTGAAAAACTATGACTCTATTCGATATGTCACGGCATATGAGGCACTACAAATGGAAGGACATACATTAATTTTAGAAGATTTTAGCTCATAATGAATCAAAACGCAATCTCCAACACCAAAGGTTCGTGTTTAAATTTTTCAAAGTCAAAACTGTACACTCTTTCTTACAATTTTTTTTAAGATGTAGATTAAAAAGCTGTCTATATAGTCACACACTGTATACAAGATATTTGTTTGTACATTAATTGATAAAATTTATCAGATCACATTCCGGAGCGGTGGAGACTATCAGTAAGTGGTTAATTAAAACTGCTGCCGCAATTTACGAACTGAGTTGTAGAAAGCGTAATTTCACACCTTTAGCAGGCTCACTTTGATACGCGAAGGTTTTAAGAACTCCTTTGTGATGACAAAGAATTTAATCGAGTGTATTGATGTTTTCTATATACTCTATAACGTAATGTGAATTCTCCACGACGTGGATAGTAAAAGTTACGAATATTTTTCGAACAAAATTTACTTAAAACTCGGAGAAAGGGTCACTCGCGTCGTCGAGTGCATTTCGGCAACACGCCGGGCAGCGTTTCCCGGACACCCTTCCGAAACCGAACGCGATTCCGTGGTGCCCAACGCGTTAACGCGGCACCCCAACGCGAGCGTGTTGCTTCCTTCCGGAAACGGGTTCGTCGACGCGGGTGACCCTTTCTCCGAGTTTTAAGTAAATTTTGTTCGAAAAATATTCGTAACTTTTACTATCCACGTCGTGGAGAATTCACATTACGTTATAGAGTATATAGAAAACATCAATACACTCGATTAAATTCTTTGTCATCACAAAGGAGTTCTTAAAACCTTCGCGTATCAAAGTGAGCCTGCTAAAGGTGTGAAATTACGCTTTCTACAACTCAGTTCGTAAATTGCGGCAGCAGTTTTAATTAACCACTTACTGATAGTCTCCACCGCTCCGGAATGTGATCTGATAAATTTTATCAATTAATGTACAAACAAATATCTTGTATACAGTGTGTGACTATATAGACAGCTTTTTAATCTACATCTTAAAAAAAATTGTAAGAAAGAGTGTACAGTTTTGACTTTGAAAAATTTAAACACGAACCTTTGGTGTTGGAGATTGCGTTTTGATTCATTATGAGCTAAAATCTTCTAAAATTAATGTATGTCCTTCCATTTGTAGTGCCTCATATGCCGTGACATATCGAATAGAGTCATAGTTTTTCAGTATGGCTAATTAAAAACCTCGGGTACATTCTGTGAATTGAAGCTACGTTTATGTGTGCTGCTTTGGTTATGTTTGCAAAAGGAATATTTACTTATTATAATTACATATCTTATGCATAGTGCTCATCTTCATTAGTTAAACATTTCTGATGACAGTTGCGTGATTCGATTCTCCCAAAATATTATTGGAATTGTGTGCCGCATGTTACGATGATTAGAATTGTAGACTCCACCTTCGCGTCATTTGATAATAGATTCCTTTCAATATAGTATTGTCAACTGCCCAATAGTCTGAGAAAATATATACACTGTGCAATTTAATTCGTAAAATAAGCTTTCGCAAAATATTAGTGATCCTCTTTGTAAACAAAGACTGATGTAACATGCCTCTAAATTTCTATTATCGATTCTTCTACAATTCTTTCCTTCGGGTGTCGGTGTTGTATAGAGTGTGGTCGTGTAAAAAAATCTCTTTGATTGCCAGCGCTGATTCCATGCGAAGATCCTTGTATGCAGTGTCTCCTTAGCAATCTAATCAAAAGCTGCTTTCGTTGCGCTGTGTAGAATACATTAGAATTATGACAAAGAATACAATTATTATTTCAATTATACACTTGTTTATTTCGATAAATTATAATTCTATTCCAAACTCCGAAGTTTTCGTTTGTTGTCTTGATTGATGAATTCCGAAGACATCAAGTAATTTATTCTGATTATTGGGTGCTTGAATCCAGCGTTGATTAACGCAGGTGATATGTTGTCGCCGTGTTTGTATTGCTTCAACAACTTGCACTTTGTTGCGACGAATTTGCACAGTCTCTTATTGATGCTTCCTTTCTTTGTATGAAGATTCTTGAATGGCGTACAAGAGAGTATTAGATGAAAATCGTCCGGTGGCCCACCACAATTGATATGTTTGTTGAGTTTCAATAAGTGATGATACATCAGACCTTGCACGACAATATTGAACTTCTGTTCATTCGACATCCTTGACTGGTAGAATAAAATAAATGTGTAGAGGCTCTAGTGGAATATATCACGTGATAAGATTTTTTATGTACTTTCCATTTCAACCGTTAGGTGTAATTTCAACAAATCCGTAATGAATCGTGCGATATAGACTGCTTGTATATGATAATTTGATCTGATTGCTTTCTTGATTAATGCAATACCCATTGCAATGATTACAATTACATTTGGTCTAGTGTATTTCAATTCTTCGTTAGCAAACCTCAAAAACTCCACCATCAACCCAAGTGGTCCTTCCGATGATGACGTGCAAATATTTTTATAACTATTGTAGATTCGGCATACAAGTTCTCGCATCTTGAATTCCATAATTTGTGCCATATCTCCGAATACGACCATGTCTAGGACGTATTGAAATGCAGCGATAAATGAATCGTTTCGCGGCTCCTCCTTTTCGAAGCAGCTTTTTATCAGGTCCTCCCATGACGTATGGTAACGAGTACAAAATCCGTCCATCTCTTCAATGTATAGCAATTGTCTGTTCTGTTTTGTAGTGCGCCTCGACATTTAATTAAATCATATTGGTGCTAATTTTATTTATTAAAATTTTATTATCAGGTTCATAATCTTCCACCTGGCGTTAGAATTATGAAAGTCAATTTACAAAAAAGATGTGATGTGTAAAGGAAAAACGTTTGCTTTCAGTGATTCTATGTACAAGACAGCGCAAGAGACCCTCCTTCCCTAACTTGACTTGTAGGAGCGATTTTATGGCTTTGAATACCTAGACCATTGTTTGGATTCCCCTACTCCCTGCGGGCGTAACCTTAACGAATGTGTACGGGAACTCTCTCACTTCGTTTCCACTAGTGGGTCCTGAGTGAAAAAAGACATGTTTCTGTGATGTATATTTGCGCTGTGTGATTATGAAAAAATGTTTGCCTAAATTAATTACTGCTTTTGACTTTGTTTCAGATGATCACTCGATTGATATTAATAAAAATATTCTACTAGTTGGGAATGTTGTGTGCGTTGATTTCCGCTATAGCAAACACAATAATTTGCATTTCAGATGAGTTGTTTGCGACTTCTGCGTGTATTGCAAAGTTAACATAAAACGATGTAATTAAATTTGATTCTCGTTTTCGAACGAGTATTGTTTCTATCATTGAATAAATTTGACTTTCTCTCTTTGCTTCAGATATTCAATCGAATGATATTTGTGAGTTGAGAATAATGTATGCCTAATAGTTTTGTCTGATCTGAAATACAATAAAATTCATCGTTTCTCATTTGGTATTGTTTGCGTCGATAATATTTCTCATTTGCTTAGAAAGTCTATTCTTAGATTTTTTTCTTTGATAGAATTCTTATTGTGTTCTTTAGAATCGAATAATTCCAATGTCTATTTGCGATCAATAAAAAATTTCGCCTCTGTACACTGGTCCTAAGAATATTTCCTTTTTGGAGGAAAGAATTTGAAAAAGAGAGAGGATTTCCCCACCCCGCAGATTGACAACAGGTTCCCCGCTTTTGGGCTGTATAGATGGAGAGAGTGACCCCACCGGTCTGCATAGATGGAGAGAGTGACCCCACCGTGTCTCGAGTCTGGTTGTACTGTGGAAAGTATAGCTGTGGTGCGTGTTTGGATAACTCTGTCAAGGTAAGTGCCTGAGTAGGATATTGTTAGCTCGCAAGGTTGATTTTATGATAGTTCAAAAGATATATTATTTCAAATTGTAATGTTTCGCTATTATTGTCCTGTGTGTTGTTTACATGTTGGCAGATGCATCGTTCAAAGCCTTTCTCTGCCATTCATCCGTGCATGTTTATCGTTTTGATTGATTCTTTTTCAATTATTTTCCTGCATGTGTCTGTTGTTTACCGTTGGTAGATGCACCATTTAGAGTGTTTCTCTGCTATTCATTCATGCATGTTTCTTGTTTTGTTAGATTGTTCTTCAACTATTTATCCTTTGTGTACCTCTTGTTTACGTGTTGGATTTTGGCTCTCTATTAGCTGTTTCAGTAATATTTTCCTGACTGTTGTTTACACGTTGGTAGATGCGCCGTTTAGATTGTTTCTCTGCTATTCAGCGTTAGCTCTGTGCTGTATTAAATTATTCATCATGTGGCGTTCAAAGTGTTTCTCTGCCATTCATCCGTGCATGTTTATCGTTTTGATAGAGTCTTTTCCATTTATTTTCCTGCATGTGTCTGTTGTTTATGTGATATGTTTTGGTTCTCTATTAGCTGTTGATCGTGTTTCTCATTATTTCCATATGTCTATGCTGTTTACTTAATAAGAAAATGATTAATTGTGTAATGTTGGAATAATCTTCCCTATTGCGCTCGAAAATGTTCATAACTGTCAGGTGTACGCCTCCCGTCTTCAACAAATCAGGGCAGATATTATTAGAGCTGATTGTTGGCAAGGAGCGTGCTATGTGATGAAGGTAATTTTTTAACATATTTTCTGTGTCGGATTCATAAAACAAAGTAGAGCTTGTAGTGTCTCTTAGAATGAAAATTGTATTGGGAAGTCACGAGGATGATTTTATGACAGTTAAAGTGATAGATTATTCTCCTCTGTTGTTTTGATTAACCAATGTAATGTTATAGATTTTATTTCCTCTTGTGTTCGTGTCCCATGGTCTTCCAGGTTCTCTGCTGTTCACATACATCTATCGGCACTTTTAATTAAAGCTCCACTATGGTGGTCACATATAATAATGTTAGACTTTTTATAATAAAACTTTTAATTTAGATTGTAATCATATTGATTAAAAATATATTATTTGATTAAATGTGGTGACCCTTTCTCGTTTTGATATGGCATTGTGTAGCTATTACTTCCCTACATTTGGAGGATTGGTTCTATATTAATGCTATGTGTTCATCGTGTTGATTCGAATTATTTCCTTATGTCTGCGCTATTCACTTCATAAGAAACTGATTAATTGTGTAATGTTGGAATAATCAGTAGCTATTATTTCCCTACATGTTGGAGGATTGGTTCTGTATTAATGCTATGTGTTGATTGTGTTGATTCTAATTATTTGCTTATGTCTGCGCTATTCACTTCATAAGAAACTGATTATTGGTGTCACGTTGGAATATTAAACTAGTAAGCAATGTGATGAATGTTGATTTTATGTTTTCTTTCAGAATCAGATGGCTAGGTATAGTGAATAAAATATGTATATTGTTTCTTCTGTCTCAGGTCGTGAAGGTTTTCGGCTCGGTTTTTCTCTTTCACCTGATTGGCATCACAATTGGCATTACGATTCCCAGCACTAATGGCTTTAATAAATATATTTTAACTTGTACTTTTTGTGTATGACTCCTCTTTGCATGTCTATACATGCATGTAAACCGCCTACTGATCACCTATTGTATCGGGTAAAAATACGAATCAAGTCGCCCCATGCATCTAAACCGCCTACTGCGCACCTATTGTATCGGGTAAAAATACGAATGAAGTCGCCCCAGTCGGAAAAATGACGAAAGAAGTCTGCCCAGGCTGAAAAAAATGTGAGACTTTTTATAATAAAACTTGTAATTTTGATTGTAATCATATGGATTAAAAATATCTTCTTTGATTAAATGTGCTATCCCTTCTGCTTAATTGAAAACGCGTGATTACCACTAATAAAAAATATTGTGTATGATGTGTGATACCCCTTCAATGCTATTGCATCATACCTGTAATAAGTATAATCTTTGTTACATGTATTGTGTTTCTTCTGCTTCAGGTTTTTCGGCTGGGTTTTTCTCCTTCACACAGAGTAATAACATAATTCCTGACACTAGTGAATTTAATAAATATATTTTCACTTGTACTTTTGCGTATGGCTATCCTTTGCATGTAAATTGTCTACTGCACAACTGTTGTAGCGGGGAAAAAATTGCGATTGAATTCGACACAGATTGAGAAATGATGAAAGAAGTCGGCCCAGGCTGAAAAATGTGAGCGGGTAAGCGCGCACGCAACCCTCCGGCCACGCTCCGCCCACCGGTAAGAGCCTCCACCCGAGCGCCGCCTGCCGCGCGCGGGGAAAAATACGCGAAAAAAGTCGGCGCAGACGCGACGGTGGCGCTGCCCTGGCGGCAATGTCGTCAAATGGACAAGACCTATTACTACTACGGTGTGGTACGCTTTGCAGCTGACAAAGCCCCAACAAAAGAAAAGAGAGGCGTAGTCTGCACTAAAAGTATGTGTACCGAGAGAAATGACTTCCCCCGTTAGTCGTACCGACTGCCCGACATGCCGTGCTGCAAGCGATATGATCTGAGACATCTCTCAGGAATTCTAGGAAACATTGCGAACAGCAGAGATGGATAAGGTTCAACGCCAAGATTCGTGACGAAAAAACGAACGAACACTTCCGACGGAGACTGTCTGCCCACGTGACACCTGCGATGCTATGATGCGTGGGAACGCAGCTGCTAAGGTAACAAGAGCCCACCGACGCTTCCCAAGCACTGCACAATTTATTGAAAGTTGAAGTACATCAGGAGTGGTGTTGGTGGGGGGGGGGGGGGGGGGGGCAGGTGTTTTATCAGAGCGGTGTTTCCTTTCCCGGTGCTGCCTACGAAGAAAGCAGCCTTGATCTACCCACCCCACCCCTATGCACTCACACCTTCAGGACATTGTGCCGCTGGAGCCCATCCTTCCTATAGCCGCCGGACCGACGATCCTACGATGTTCTCCTTAGTGGAACGTTGTTCGGTCACTTTTTGTTTTTCTCTACTCCTGTAAACCTTATCAAAATTGCTCATTAGCTTGTCCTTACATACTGTTTTTTGTTTTGTTTTTTAATCTATCGCGATAGCGAGGCGAGACGTAGATGTAAGGGATGGTTGATGTCTTCTGCATCGTGGGGATTGACATCTCTGCCGACGGAGAAGCAAAGGCACGTCCACGCCGTTTTATTTATTTTATACCGTTTTCGTTTATTGTCATCGTCACTTCTAATCAATCTCCCGTTTCCAAAGCTCTGATATGCGCCCGACTCTCGGGCAGCGAGAGTATTGGATTCGCGGAGGGGGTTTGGGTGCCGGCAAGGTTTTGCGCCTCACATCCACGAGTGCGGACACAAGAAAAAAGAAGAGAGAACGTGGTGACAAGGAAGATTACACTATTTGTCCGTGGCATTCCTCCGGGGTGGCTTTGCGCCCCGCTCACACAGTGCTCATCTCACAGTGCTATGCAGCTGTTGCAACGAACCTTTGCTATTTATTCCGTCTATAGTTTGGCACTGTGCTTGTATGCGCTTGTCAACTGGAGCATGGTAACAACAGCAATAACAAAAACTTTATTTTGAGATTATGATCGGGGAGTTTCATCGCTAGGGACGATACTCTACCCCATTGCTGGTGCTAATGTGATGAAATGGAATATTGAGTCGCCTCACAGTGAGGGCCGAAGTCCTACGGTGTCCAAAAAGGTCAGAAGTGCTTTGAGGGCTGAGCGTTGGTGGGCTGGATTTGGCTGTGGGCCAAGCAATTTTGACAAAGTGAGGGGGTGAGAGTCCAGCTGATTAAGAGACGTGTGGTTCAGGAAGGTTGGTAGCTGGAGCATGGTATCACCAAACGTTACACACCAAAACATAAACGCACGAAATCGCTTCAGTGACTTTTGTTGACCGGGCAGTTATTCCACCGCAATGACTTTTTTTTTTTCAACAGACTTCATTTTTAGATTCTTCCACTAGTCCTTTAAATATGCACAGGCTTTTTGATGGCCATCTCGTATGGTACACCTTGTGCATCCCTATAAGGGAAAGTGAAGTCGCGCAAAACTACGTTTCATGAAACGTACATTGTTGAAGTTTGCTCACAAACACGCATCAGGAAACTACGAAGCTATAAATATACCGCTGTCGCTTTATTACCTCTGGCGCAGGCTGACTCTGGTAAATATGAGCCAGTGTTCAAGTCAGTAGCTATGTGAAGAAACCACGTCTGTAGCGTTGCCTTTCTTGTTGGTCCCGTAACTTTTTGATCATAGGCGAGAGAATGGGTGGTTCATAAGCGATGATGGTATCCGCGAAGAAAGTGAGACTGTTGATGACACACAGTGAAGCCGCCAAGAGCCCGGGCGTGTCAGCCACTTTGGTGTTCGCTTCAGTGAGGTATGTGAGGCTGGCAACGATGTAGGCCACACTACCGAGGACGCCATGTACGCGGTAGAAGATGGAGTAGGGCACTTCTGTGCTCCCCATCAGCACTGCGAAGAGAATCATAGCACACGTGACACAAAAGCAGAAAGAAATCAACGAGAGGAACAAAGCGTGCGAGTCCATTAGCACGTAGTTGGTGTCCACATCAAAGTGAGAGTACATGAGAAAACTGAGTGCCATCACGCCAGACACCACCTGGAACACCTTCATTGCTCCGGAAAACGTGTTCAAATAGCTGAGGTGCTTTGTCATTGTTGCGCGGCTCCGTGCCCTCGACGCTAAGCTGGCGGTCAACTGCTCTTGCAGTGCTGCTCCACGCGACCATGTACCCACACTTCATCATCTTCATCAGCTTGGTCCTGAATGGGACTTGTGTTTACAGTAAACAGTACAGACGGCGCGTCTAGACTGGTAAACACCAAGAGGAAGTGGGCGGCTTTAGAGGGCGCAAACAATGAAATCTCATATCTTACTGCAGCTGGGCATTACAAAGAAAAAGAAGAAAGGGGAAAAAAAAAGAGAAAAAGAAAGCTGAAGGAAGGCGAAGCGCGGACAAACTATCGCCGCATTGGGTAAAGTGCCGTACCTCCAGGGCCACATGGTAACAAACGCGAAGAACCGGTGTTCCTCTCTTTTTATTCTTTGTTCTAATAAGTATATCCCCCCCCCCCCCCTGTGTTTCTTCGTGTTTGTTACCATGTTACTCAACCAGCACGCTTTACATCTTCTCGCACTCCAGGGCCAGAATTAGAAACAGAAATCTACGCAAGGTAGCGCCTTACACAAAGCATGACAGGAAGCTTTGCGAAGTCGGAACCCTGGACCACGGTGAAGGTCAAGTACACAGTAACGGAGTAGGCAAAAACCTGATTGCTTGATGTATGGTTAGAAGTTGGAGCAACTCTTACATGACGCTCAGATG
Source organism: Ornithodoros turicata (assembly GCF_037126465.1). Lineage (NCBI taxonomy): Eukaryota > Metazoa > Arthropoda > Arachnida > Ixodida > Argasidae > Ornithodoros > Ornithodoros turicata. The sequence goes on from NC_088201.1 coordinate 40,617,397, forward strand.
CTGTCCGACATATGCCGGCACAGTTCTCTTAGAAGACGGCCCAGGACGCACATCCCCCCCCCCCAAAGCGTTAGTCGCGACGTTGCCCACTTCTGTGAGGCCGACACGGCGAGCTCTTTCAGCACTACCACCACCATCAACTCTTACATGGTGATTAAAATACTTAGCTGATTTTAAAGCTCCATAATGCTGTCTATTGGTGTTTTTCTAGCATTCTACACAGAGATTTCATCTTCAGTTCGTGTCATTTTATGGCTTGTCCCTCTATAACTCCGAGGTCTTACATATTTTCCTCACACGCAGACAACGTGCTACTCGCCAACAATTACTTGGATTCCGTGCTGAGCTCCGTGCAAACGGATCGTAGCCTTCTAGCTGCCATTGATCCATTGCGAGTGGCTGATTTCGGAGAAGAAAATTATCGCATTCACGGTGGAGAGGTAGTTGGGCTCTCTTCGTTCTACCGTAATGGCAACAGCACGATCCACTATACCCAAGACGAAGTTTTAGTTATGGCACCGATGATAGTGAGGAGCATCATGTTCTTTGGTCGCCATAGGTACTCAAAGTACGGAGTCACCATTAAGGGTGACATCGAAGCCAAGGTTGAGAGCGTCGAGATCTTGATCACCTACCGTGCTCCCAGGAGCGGGGGAGACGCCAAGCTAGAGTCGTTCCAAGTAAGTAAATGGGACAAATTTACCAAAAATGTTTCTTCCACGTGATCTTATCACCTTATGCTGATAAGCTGACGCTGAACGAAAGGTTATAACTGATGCAATGGTCAAGTTTTGCAAAATGGAACACATTACAGAGCTATACGCAGTCTTCCTCGATAGACATTATAGAGTTTTAGTATATCGTACGCTATCGCCTTTGCGTACGTAAGGGATAGCGTTGGTGGTTATGCGCACGATCAAAACATAAACAGAGCTTCGCGCATTGCGCAGAACCACCACGCTAGCCCTTATGTACACAAAAGCTATAGAGTACGGTGGTACTAAATCTCACTATTAGGTATAGTTTTAAATAGGACACCCAAGCGCTTTGATGCCCCAAAGTGTTTTGCGCAACGCAGTAACGAGTCCTATTTCTTTGGGGCCCCAAAGCGCATTGGAACTCTACTCTAAAACTCTCTATTGAAATCTGTGTTCTTTGTGCTAGCATATCAGTGCATATGCGACGTCGCAACCGTTCCATCAATTTTGGCTTTGTCTGAAGGGATCCTAGGAAAAATACGAGTGAGAGTTAGACCGTCGTAAAACCATTGTAATTTATTGAACACAAAAGGCACGCAGAAAGATAATTTTTCCACGTAGTCTTAAATTGCATTCAGTATGAATATTCTACTGCTTCGGAAGTGCATAGAAACTTATCGAAAACATTATTTTGGCTGGTATGCGTAGCCCAGGCGCGTGCACCGCATGCTGCACGTCTTTCATGTGCATTGCAGACAGGGAGCTTTTGCAAATCGTAAGGTCTTTACGATAACGATTCCGAAAACAAACAATCAAACCAATCGCCTGATTCCTTTGAAATGACTGACATCACGTTGCTGATCTTTGATTTGACATCTTCCTTTATCGTATCGCCGAACAACATGGACGATTGCATGCGCTAAATGATGACTCATTCGCGGTGATATTTCTTCACGGTGCTTTCAAGTGCAGAAATGGCTTCTGTTCTCATTATTCTGTGTTTTACTCTGTACTTTAAAAATGACGCTTGCTATATGAGTATTCAAAATCTTGTAAAATAGATCCCGTAAAAGGAGATCCTGTAAAATAGAATGCGTTCCGAATTTTTATTGCTCTTTGAAGGCTTTCAATCGGCTCCCGCCGGCATATCTCTTTCCATGCTATTGGCAAAGAAAAAAAAATTCTGACAAAAGAGGGGGATAAGGGGGATATCAATTCCGTTTGACATGTTAAACTGTATACGAGTGCATGCAGAGTTGTTGAATGGCACAAGGAGATAGTATTGTCTAAGGACGCGCTTTTCTGTAAGGTGGAGTCCCTCAAGGGATTGCAAGTAACCAAGATTACGGGCATGTCGAGGGCCTTCAACTGGCTCCTGCGAATTGTGGCCAACAGAGTGGCGCGTCAGTTCCAGGGAAAAATCGAGGGCGCCCTCGAAGAAGAAGCCTCCAAGTTCATCAGCTCCCAGGTGGACAAAAAATCGTTCCCTCCAATGTCAGGACCACCGACGGAAGAGAAGGGAACCAGCTTCCCAGACACTTACCCACCTGGGCCATTTTAAATGCTGTAACACGCACACAAATTAAAGGCATTGCCCAGAGCAAATGTACAAGAAAATCTACCCGTTTGATACCGTTGCCGGGACATTTTATCGAACGTTTCATCGAATCAATTCCACTTCGTCTGGAGCATTCGTTTTGTTAGGGATCAGTCCAGACTCCAGAGATACCGGGCAAGACGAGTAGTTTCCAGCATCGCATGATTTTGGACATCAAGTTCGTCTAAATGAGGAAAACAAATGCTGAGCAAGTCAGGAGTTTAAAGGAACAATGAAATCACATTCAGCATTGTTCGAAACCCGGCTTCATTAATCAAGCAGTCAGTCAGGAACCACCGTGCAACATCTTTTAGCTGGACAGTGTCCTGTCACTGCGTAAACACCGAAAATACTCTAAAAAACCAGCCATGAGCGGTCTAGGAGGCCCGGCCCGATCTTCTCACGTGACGCAGCATCCGCGTAGAGAGCAGCCGCGCGGCTTAATTTCCCACTGAAAATTCGTCTGCCACGGTCACGGCGCGGCGCTACTTGCGGGGGACTCTCCACATCACGGAGTTACGACATCATCATTCATCCACTTACAGGCTCTGGTTCGCTTACAACTTACAAATTCACTTACAGATTCACTTACAAGGAGGAGATGAGAGGTTTCTAGAGAGTTGTGCAGATCAAAGACTCCTCTCTCACGCTATAGAGGTCAGTTACGATAATCGATTTTGTTATCTGTTGCACAATCCCCCGCAGTAAAAGACGAAAAGAATACGCATGGCGCTTTCACAACTCCACAAACAATGTAAGGAGCCGGAGACGTAGCCTTGTTGGCGATGCAATCAACATCAGAAGTGCATGATAGGCTGCTTGGACTGAGGTAAGTTGTTAATGAATACGTATGAAGGACATATATTCTGCACGAATTCGGCGTTATTCCACCTAAAGGTCAGCAGTACAATAACCTAAAGGTGTAGAAGCTCGCATGTACACCAATGTACAGTATGTGTTCCTTGTTTGGAAAGCATTTCGGCAGGTCGTCGGGGCAGTACCGCTTGCGGTGCTGTTCCGGAAAGATCTTTTCTTGATCTTTCGGCTGAGTGGTCCAATCTCTTGTTGCTGTTTCTTCTTTCTTTTCTGTTTTGTTTTATATATATATATATATCTTTTTTTTTTTTTTTTGAAACGCCGCGCTGATTTTCCCTCATGGGAAGCAAAACGGAGCAACAGAAAGTGAAACGCGCGGCGACGGTGGCAATGTTAAAAAAATGGCGGAAACACGCTTTATATTTTACTACAAAGCGTATACTGACTTCTGAAAAATAACAAAGTAACACGCGCTCGAGATACACGCTACGTCCCAGAGAGCTCTTGTTTCTGTCCGTGTCTCCTGGTTATGTCCGCAAAGTGCACGTTCGTAGGAAGTTCGAAGCCCGGCCAAGTGGATCTCCGTAGTATCTCTGCTGGAGGAATTTCATTATTCTGCGGATATCCGTATCTCCGTGAAAGTATATCCGATGGACATCCGTAGGGCAGAGTTTTCTGACAGGGGTGGGCAACGTCACTGCTAGCGCCCTGGGGGAATGTGTGCCTTGGGCCGACTTTTAATGAATGATAGGATAAGGCAGGCCTGGCAGGGTAAGAGACCAACCCTACAAGTAAGTGAGCTACCCGTTGTCTTTTTTTTTTTTTTTGTCCTTTTCAGTGTCGAATAATTTCATGCATCATTTTAGAATCTCACTTTTCGAAGGATTTGTCTCCATCTTTCTCCTTGGCACCTGTCCTTTACTCCTCGCAGGAAAAACGCGAGCCGATCTTTCGCTTCTTGTCACCATCTTATAGAACAAGAGTGCCAAAATAGCACCACGCCCCACTCGTTTTTTGTGAACATGCATTTCTTATCAATAATAACAGCGATCATTTTCAAGAATGGAGACCCGTTTCGATTACCAAAAAAGACCTCGCGAGAATAGACCAGAGTCAAATTAAATTTGACCGGCCTCGGTGGCTCAGTCGGTAGCGTGTTCGCCTTCTGATCCCGAGATCGCGGTTTCGAACTCGGCCGAGGACGCCAGCAACTTGGTGGCAAGGTCGCCGTCTTCCTCGCGAGCTTTCATCGCACGTTAAAGAACCCTCAGGTGGGCAAAAGCAATCCACAGACCGACCGCTGTGGCGTCGCTCATGATCTCAGTTCTCTCGCGACGTAAACCCCCAATTATTTAATTTAAATTAAATTTCCCGCGTCTCGGGTGGTGCACTGTTCTCCATGCGCCGGTCTACTTTCCTAACAGCAACAGCTGGAGAATGTTGTAATTAAAATCATGTTTACATTTTCTTCGAGTAGCAAAATGGCACATATGCCATTGTGTTAAAACTCGCAAACCAGGAACAACAGGAGCTATATTTTTGCGCGCAACTTTGGAGTGACGTTACCCGTCATAGTGATGGGCGATAGTCATCCAAACACTATCGATAGTACTATCGATAGTTGAGACGACTACTCATTTAGCTATCGATAGTTTTGCTCAAAGCTATCGATAGTTTAAACTATCGATAGTAAGTTGGACGCAGCCCAAACCCGCTTGCTGCAAAAATGTAGAAGTGACTGCTCCAAGTTGTATTATCATCTAATCAAATACCTTTATTTATAGTTGAACATTATCGATATTTTTAGATAGTTTCGGACCGTTAGCCGATTACATAAAACAGAGGAGCTGTTCCGAAAAACAGACTGGAGCCTCTGTTCTGCTTAAACCAACAAAGCAGAAAAAGAGATGTCGTGGATTGTTGTGCGCTATGCGTTTGGCTAACATTAATCAGAGCAGTAGCGTACGCTGTCAGACTATCATTACCTTATTTTACTGTCATGGTAATACGGGTTTGTGACAATTAACGACCACTAATTCCTCCTCAGAAGGGCCCACAATATAGCATTGCACATGTATAATACTCCGATATTTCATATTTCATGAACTTGATAATTTATTTCCCGGGATCATTTTTCTTTCTTTCTTTTCTTTTTCCTTTTCCCCCCCGAGGGGTAACAACCAATCAAGAGGGAAACTCGATAGTCGAACTAAATGCGAAAACGAGAATTTAGAAGGTTTTTTTTCCCATGAAAATATGTTCATCTTTTAAACTGCGTGTGACTAAACTGTCGATAGTTTGCATGAGCGAAATGCGAACTGAGACGGTTTCGTTTTTAAAAGAAAGATTATAAATTTTTGAATTCGTAATGAACAAAGTATTGACAGTTTGCAGGAGCAAGACGCGAATCCAGAAAGTTTGGTTTTCAAAAGAAACCTTTTCAAATTTTAAATTTGAATCGAACAAACTATTGATAGCTTACAGGAGCGAAAAGCGAATTCAGAAGGTTTCGTTTTGAAAGAAACATGCTAACATTTTAAATTCGCAGTGGGCGAACTATTGATAGTTTGCATGGGCGAAACGGGAATTCAGAAAGTTTCTTTTTCAAGAGGAACATGCTGAAATTATAAACCTGGAGTGAATAAACTATCTATAGATACTTTGCAGAAGCGAAACCCGAATTCAAAAAGTTTACTTTCCAAAAGAAAGCTGCTCAAATTTTCAATTTGGAGTGAAGAAACTGTTGATTGTTCACAGGAGCAACACTTCAATTTAATTTCGGATTGGGTAAACAATTGATAGTTTCCAGAAGCGAAACGCGAATTCAGATGATATCGCGTCTTCAAAACAAGCATTTAAATTTTTAGTCAACAAACTATTGGTAGTTCACAGCAGCGAAACGTACATTTCGCAGAATGTTTAGTTTTCAAAAGAAACAAGCTGTTAAATTCGGAGTGAATATTTTGGAGTGAATTGGTAAATACATAAAACTCAAACTCAATAAAGTATTGATAGTGTGCAGGAGCGAAACGCGAATTCAGAAGGTGTGCTGGATTGGCTTGGCTCAAGCGACGTGAAGCTCTGTGAAGTCCTGTCACGACACTATCGATAGTCCGGAAGACTATCGCGATACTATCGAGATTCCGGTTCACTCGATAGTTGGACAATCGATAGTCCAAAACTATCGATAGTATCGAATGTTTCGATAGTATCGCCCATCACTAACCCGTCAGGTTCAAGTTCAAGTATGGGTTCATACATCCCGTCTTGAGTAGTTCGGGCTTGGATTTTAGGGTGTTTGCGTAGCTTTAGATTACTCACATGAAACAGAAAAGTAAAATGTATGTGACGTGACGACAGTGTGAAAGTCATGCTAGTCAACGAGTGTCTGAGAGTATGTTTTACGAGTTCGTTAATCACATTGCCCCCCAACAAGGACATATGTGTTCGGTAGAGTTGCTTGCTGGGCTTGTTGGGTAATCGTTGAGTTGTGCGTAAACAAATGAAAAGACGCGAGCCCAAGAGGAGTGGGTCCCGTCAGCTCCTACCTCTTGTGCTCGTGTATTTTCGATTGCTTACGTGATATTCAAGGACGAGCGTGCGCCCATCTCCCCTTCCATGATCACATCCCGGTTTACTGTATGTTGCAATTTTTGCTTATTATACAGGTTCTGAACAGGAGTGTTCAAGCCTGTCGAAAGGCATCATACTCGGCATGTTTCCATACAGCTGCAAAGCAACAGAAGCGGAATTTCAAGCACCGCTATTTCATAGCCATAGGATCCGCGGTTGTGCTTCCTTACGGATGGTATTTGACCTTGAATTCTTCAGACAGAAGATATGTTCGTGTTACTCTTGGTGGGTTTCGAAGGTTTACAAGGTAATTTTTCTTTTTGGAGCGATAGTTCACCACGTCCTTGCTACTCATACAAGTACCAGACATTGCTGTGCCCCACACCCAGAATAAAACAAATTCTGTTAAAAACTCGGACTATGCAGGCTTGAAGCGAATGTCTTGGACATTGTCATCAGTGGCAGGTATAGTGACAATGATAGAAGTGAAGATAAAGCTCCACCAGATGGCATGTAATGACCTCCAAACTTTATATAAGCCACCTACAAAACTTCTTGTGCAAGAACACTTCTTGGGAAGTAAGGAGCTTCTAATTTATTGCTATTGTTCCCATGAGTAGTTCGGGATTGAATCGGAAAGGATAACCGTACCAGCCTACTCGAAATCAAATTAAAATAACCAGGTTCTTCTTTCTGAAAAAGGCAAAGTGTGATAAATAGATCATCTGTAAATGCAGTAAGAGTGAAATGAAGCCACATTCTTTGGGGCATGAAGCAACTAGATGATATGGTGACCCATACTGTCCCATCTTGCAGAAACACTAATAGATGTTTTGTCAATGCATATGCAAAGTTTACTATATATCCTATTTTTGTGATTTTTCACTAACACTTATGGCACTTTCATCCTCACTTTCTACCATAAAACAAAAAGAGGAAACGTGAAATTGTATGTACTCATTCTAGGACATTCTTGACTGGTCTCACTATTTCTTGTGACTACTGGTACAGCCTATTAGGTAAAATGGAGGTGAGCCCACTTCATATGTCAAATTTTATTAGTTCCCCACTGCCACGGTGTTTTGTACCACAAAACAGTGGCGTAGCCAGATGGGGTTTCGGGTGTTCAATTCCCCCAAAATCGCACCTTTGGTAGTGCATTTGGGAGAGGGAAATGAGGGGGAAATCCTCCTCCCCTTATGTACAGTCCCCATAGAGCCCCTCCGAAAATATTTTTTCTGCTACGCCACTGCCACAAAATGTTTAAGGCCTCTGCTGCAGAAGAGCATCTTTTGCCGAACAAATTGAACAGCGGTGTTTGGACTAAACAGATAACATGAAGAAATATTGATAATCCTTCAACATATTCAAGATGCATAAATCTTGTGCTAAGTAGTAAAATAAGAAGTAAAAGAAGATAAATGTTTCCTATTAATTAGATACACTAGCTGGCTTACCTGCAACAGCTTTGTTCAAGCAAAGCACAATATGCATGTGTAAATTTGGATTTTTATTCAACTCGTGGAGTTTACCTGCACTGCACACTTCTACACTTGATATGTGATATTGAGCTACACTTGATACAGCAGATATTGACACTTGAGCTACGAGTTGCTTATGTTTCCATTTGACCTGCAAACTACAAGAATCTTGAAACTTCAAGCTGCACTTGTGCTTGCCAGAAACAGATACACATTGGTGTTGTAACGGGTCTGCTTCTGTGCAGGGAACAAAAGAATATAAAGAGGCATTGCATGAATGTCACCAGCGTGCAGCTGATCGTATACTTGCTGGTTGCCTAACCAATGGAGGTCTCTATATTAAATTGGGCCAGAGCTTGGTGGCACTCAACCATCTAATGCCAAGAGAGTACCTAGAAACGCTTGAAGTTCTGCATGATAAGGCTCTTCCCAGAGTAAAAGATGAGGTAGGTTTGACACCTTTCCATATATTTTGTACTTCATCAGTGCGGATCGGAGCAGGCATATAAAAATGCATGAACTTTGTCCAGCTCAACGAATTATTCAGGGAAGACTTTGATTCGTCACCAGAGGAGATGTTTAAAGAGTTCAACAGAAACCCAATTGCAGCAGCAAGTTTGGCTCAAGTTTTTAAAGCACGGACACAGGATGGAAAAGATGTTGCTGTTAAGGTAATACTTTTGTTTCATCATCACTATAGGTGGTAAACTCAGGCAAGGTGTGGAGCCTCACCTCAGGTATCAGGCCTCTATCTAAATTTCCACAAAGGCATCCAGAATGCCAAAATTTCATATAGCAGTCACACACGTATATTCTGCAAATAAAGTTTGACCATGTGAGTTCTGACAACATTGAATGGTGTGCAGCATACATTCAAAGTAGTACAGCATAAGACATAGCATCTCATAGCTCTCAGAAGTAATCATGAGACATACTCTGGCCAACACCCTGCATGTTTTTTGCTTGGAAATTATCCCTTAATTACCTTTGATAATCCGCAACCAATGAAGACTCAAGCATCTGTTTCCTCTACTGTATGATATAATTAGGGTTTCCAGCATTTCTTTTTCCAGTAATTTGGGGGATGTCTGTCAGTACCTATTCAGTTTCAAAATATCTGATTCTTTCAGCAGTAATTTTTTGGACTGGAAAATAAATGCGTGAATTTGGGTGCTTAGACTATACTATAGAAATGGCAATGGCCATATGGGCCCTTGAGTTATTTAAGCTAAATAAATACTATATGGCTTACTATATTACAATCCTCAGCGCCTTGCGCTTGCGATCCATCTCAGGAAGTGAATTGCTTGTCTTGTGACCACTACTGAACCTTTCAACAGGTTGCAAAAGAGAGAATCAGTGAGTGGGGGTTAAATAGGAAGAAAGGGACACAGATATAGAATGGAAGGCGAAAAGGTCACTGATTGGATCAGCGATACCAGCATATGTATTCGGAATACAGTGCACAACTTCAGGGCATATTTCAGATTTTTTTGGAATGTGCCGAATTTGCAAATGCCGTTGGTCCCCATTAATCTGGGCTTCACTTATCCGGATCCCGCGCTATCCAGAAATCGTTGGGACACATTTCAGTTCATGCATTTTAGATTGTGGAGACATGCAAAGAGCCCCGAAATGCACTCGGAACTGCTATGGTGTCTTTTGAGCACAATAATAGTGTTACCCAAGTTAGTTCCATAACTAAGAGCTTAGCAGAACTTGGTACTCATAGCAATCTTGCACAAATCAGTAGAGAAAGTTTCATATGCATTATAAAATAAATACAGGCCTCGTGGACAACACAAAATATCGTGTTACACTTATCTGGATGCCCCGCTATCCAGACATTTTTGCTGGGAACGGTCAAGTCCGGATAAACGGGGGTCGACTGTACTATGCAGGGTGTTTGCTCTAACGTGTCCAGAAATTATATTTAAAGCGAGCGACAAAAGAAAATCAAGTGGTACTTTCCTGCTACTTGAGTAAGAAACAGGTACTGCTACACTAGTAGCACCTGTTTCTTAGTCAAGTAGCTGAAAAGTAGTGCTCGTTTCTCTTTTATCGCTTGCTTTAAATAAAATTTCTGGACACGTTAGGGCAAACACCCTGTATATGTAGCAATATTTTTGTGCCACTTTTATGGAAAATGCAGAAAAGCAGAAACTTTAACTACAATGAATGTTGCATTCATAACAGACCATAAAATCATTCACAAATGACTTAGTCATTATTATTACTTTATTAATGGCCATAAAACTTCTGTGTGTTGTTGTCAACAAGGGTGGTGCCAGGTTTTTGTGTTACGATGAGCATTAATTATTGGCACCAAAGTCTGCTGGGCAGAGGTTGGTAGCATGGCTGTGATACAGCTAGCTGGTAGGATTCCCCATGCAAACAGGGAATGAAGTCAGACGAAGCATACGTATGTCTGTCCATGGTGGTCTCATGTGATGGGCTCGTTTTGATCTCTCTCTCTACTTCTCTTTTTGGAGCAGGTGTACCTGCCCTTTTAATTATCCTCCAAGTTTTGTTGTTGTCACCCTGATGCAGAAACTGTAAACCAACCCTTGTTTCTTTTTATTGCAGGTGCAATATATTGACCTACAACAAAGATTTTTTGGCGATCTAAACAGTATTGGCATACTCATGCATTTTGTGACTTGGATGCACCCAAGCTTCAATTTTGCCTGGATTTTAGATGTAAGTGTGTGTGTGGAAATAGATTTTCTTTTTAAAGAACTAACTGTGATCAGATTTTTGTGGGAAAAGACTACATGTTTTTCAAGATTTTCTTGGATAGGACATGGTATTTCCTGAGTTAAGTTTCATTCCAAGCGCAGCTGATTCTTGTCTGTTCTCTTCTAAACCTTAGTGGAAGAGGCTTTTGTTTTATCAGCTTTTACGGAACAGTGTGACAAGACGTGCAATCGCTAGTGGTGTGCACCCTTGAGGATCACATTCATACTGCTGCACTAAGAGGTATATTTGCATAATAGTACATCATAAATCTGTTACGATATAAATGTAACGTAAATACTTTTATAATGTAAGTCAGTTCTGTTTAGGTTCTAATATGACCTGAACAGAGATTTCCATTGTGAAGTTCAACGATTTTTTAAGTTGAGACAGGCGAGTCTAAGGAACAGGTTTTAATCCACTGAAGGTTTGCCAAAGAATGAGTCAGTGAGGGATTCATTCAGAGGCCAGGTTCCACACATGGTCTTGAAACCCTTGAAAAGCCCTAGAATCTGAAAGTCCATATATCGAGGCCTTGGAAGTCCTTAAATTTGGAGCCACCCTTGAAAACCCTTGAATTCCGGGAATATTTCTTCACGATAACTGTCATTTACGACATGTTCATACATATCCATACACGCCATTTAACGAAGAATGCCACAACTACAAGTATCCCCTCCATCTGCTTCCTAAACTACATAGTCATTCCTCATAAATGTGTTCACCTATCAGATCAAATGTAGGCGGCATTCTGGCGGAGCTTCTCCTCAGGCCACGCAGAGAAGTGCGAGCACATCTGGTAATGTCTGATAGCATTTCGTCTACATGCCATCGCGCAACTGTTTGTATGAAAGCTCGCATTGAGCTCGTTTGCACGTGTGCCCACCTGCGTTCACGTGTCTATCACACACGTTCTGTGCAGTTCAGTGTCACCTTATCGACAGCCAGTGACATTGCTGTGAAGTGCGCGTATAATAATAAGCGAATAGGCTCGGAAAGTGTACCTTCTAAGCATCGTGGCAAACCCACGAGGGCTATCATTACAGGCTGTTGCATGCAATACGGATGGAGTTGCCCCAGTTATTTTGCTTATTCGGTTTTCTGCAGCAGTAGTGTGTATACTGTATAGAACCAGGTCAGCCTAGAGACATTACCCAAAGGGGTCCACGTGGGTCCTTGAAAACCTGTGAACAATTTCCCAAAGTATCTGTACGAACCCCGGAGGCGAACTAGCACCTTATTTCCCCCTGAATTCTAGAAAAAACAAAACCCGCAAATATTTGATACTACTTTGTACCCGACCAGAATGAAATATTGCTTCTATTGAGTGTGAGTGTGTTTATTACATCTGCCTTGTTATTGTGTTGCCAGTAAAAAGAAAAAAAAATCTATAGTAGGACCATTCTATAGTAGGGCAACACAAAGTTTTCCAAAATGGGGAGTGTCACATGGAGGGTGATTGGAGTCCAGTACATTGTAGTAGGAAAATGATTGGTGCCTATACATGGCCACATAGAGTAGAACGCAAGTTGCATTAATGGGATGCTAATGGCTCACATTCTTTATTTTCCACGTGGCCAGACATGTATTATGGATCTACGCTTTCCAGTCTGTTTATGGATTCATTCAAAGTGGAGAACAGCTTGTGTTATCCCAAGCATGCCATTTCTTCAAATGTGTAAATTATTTTGCTTTTACAGTACCTGAGGTCGTGCCTTGTGAAAGAATTAGACTTTGTCAATGAGGGTCACAACATGGAGCGCTGTGCCAGTGACTTAAAGTGCCTTCCCTTTGTATATGTACCAAAGGTACACTGGGAGAAAACAAGTAAAGTAGGTAATTAATTTTACTAGCTTTTGGTTTCTGAATGTTTTGATGTGATTTGGAGTTAAATGTTCTGACATCATAGTGTAGAACGCCAACTTTTAAAATGTTATAGCACTTTGCATTTGCTAGATTAACCAGAGAAAAACTGCCTTATAAATTTTTTTATAAATTTCAAGTTGTCCAGAAACATGTCAATGAGTGCATTTCTTTGTTCTGTTTCGTATTGTTAAAACCACAGTGCTAGAACTATAGTTATGATATGAGTTGCACTTGTTAATTGTAGCATTATCCAATACTACAATGTTTTCATGGTTCCCACTGCTCTTTGAAAAACTTGGATACCCTGGAATTTGAAAATGCTGTTTTCAAGGTCTGGAAAACCCTGGGATTTTCCAGGCCTTGAAAACCCTTGATTTTGCATCTCTTTCCTATTCTCATGGAGCTGATAGTGCAAATTCTGCTTTTCTAGGGTGACAACTATAATTTTGAAGCCATATAGGGGTTGGCACAAAAATGAACAGCACTTTCTGTTGTATTTATCAACCTTCCTTTCTACCCTTTGATTCTGAACATTCAGGAGTCGTCGATCATGTTTGTGAACGGAGCACTATTGTGCAGTCCACATGCATTCTCTCATGTGATACCTGTAGCTTACAGATATTATTGTGAAACATTCCCAGACAACCACCAACATTCCCAGACAACCACCAACATTCCCAGACAACCACGTCCGAGGGACGTCTGGAAAACGTCCAAATGTGTTTGGCTTCGGAGGATGTCCAGCAGACACGCGTCTTGGACATAATTTTCATATCCAAAAATGAATGTGCGTCAGACGTCTCTGGAGGCTTCACAAATGGACGTCCCAGGGCTTGTATTCAGAGGATGTCCCGTCACGACTGTTTCAAGAATTGTCAGAATCAGGTCCCTGACCTGATGCTACTTGGAGCATTTATTGTGAGAGAAACTCGGATCATGTAGCTCTGTGGAAGTTCGTCTTTTGTTGGACCAACTGAGCTGTATCAAACCGAAAACAGCAAAAACACAGACATTATCATGATGGTGAGATAATACCCCAAGCTATTTCTCATTTTAGTGTTTTTTGTGTACGTAATCGAGGGCTTCACCCTTCATTTTGACTCAGAGGCGAGCTTGACTCCCGAATTTGTGGAAGCTTGCGAGCTAAGCAATATGTAGCATCGGTTTTCTTTTAGGAAGTACCGCTGCAGCATATGCCTAGTGAGCTTATTGGACGTAGTGGTCCTGGAAGCTTCTATATTTCTCTTTTTATTATTTTTAAAATAGGGCGCTCATGGTTGATTATGGGAAATACAAGACAAAGCAACAAAGCGGAGAAATAGAAAATGAAAGATGTGGTGCCGGCATTGAAATAAAAATTACAGAAAGGAAATTACAACAGAAACAGTAAAATATATGCAGCAAAGTGATTGGGGAGGTCTTTTATGGGATAGGTGGCAATATCCTGGCACAGTCCTCCAAATGTCAAACAGGACATCCCCTGGACAAGCAGAGGACGTTCATGGATGCGAGCTTGATCGTCCCGCAGACGTCTACAGTACATCCTGTGGCCTTTTATGGATGCCCTCAGGACATCCATACGTTCAGAGTTAGATGTTCAGAGGATGTCCCAGAGACATATATGGTTGTCTGGGTTGAAGGTCTGGTCATAAACTACATTTTACGTCCCAGGCAAAATGACGGCTGAGCCTTAGAAGGTCCTTGAGGTACCCTTGAATTTTTCTTCACAAATTCTGTGGGAATCGTGTTTTATTTTGACATTTCTGTAAGTATTTGAACTGCCAAGAGTCACAGTATTCTGTATTGTACTCTGTACTGTACTCTGTACTGTACTCTGTTCCTATTCTGTTTGAGATTCCTGTAACAAAATCAACATAAATTGCCATGTAAACATTGCTAATATTCATTGGCTACATTGGGAGATGAATGTGCAGTTGTGTAGCAGCTCACTAATGGAAACCTTATGTATTTGTCTTCAAAATATCTCAGAGTGGTTATTTTAGCTTCAGCTATTGTGTACTATTCAGAATTTATCACTGCATATGCTGGAGCAGACTGTAACTGTAGTTTATTTTTTAGAGAGTACTTACAATGGAGTATATAGACGGAGTGAAGATTAGTGACGTAAGCGGTATCCTCAAGCTTGGCCTCACATTATCCGATGTAAGTTAATGTTGTCTGAAACTTGTGGGATGTTATTTATGATATTTAGCAGATATCAATCGTTACTCGTTGTGATGTTCATGGTCTGTCCATGTGGCAGCTATTCATTCCATGCCAGTCATCCAGTAATTCAAGTCCCATTGTGTCAAGTCCCATTTTTTCATGATGCCGATAAATTGTGAGCTGTTCTTGGCATCAGTAAAGGTCATTTCTTGTGGCAGTATGGGGCCAGTTTTCCATAGTACAAATTGTAAGGTCTATAGATGTCTGTAACTATAATAAACAGTTATTGCATTTTCATAGATTGTTGATTCAGGATAGTGCTAGCACCTCTTCCTGAGCAAGGGATATTGATTTTGTAGATGAATGGTGCACTTGTTTGTTTGCTTTGAAGCTGGCACAGAAATACCTCGCTGTTAGATGCAAGCTAGTGTGACACTTTGGAAAGAAGTTCATTAGAAGGGGATATATTGTTATGATGATGACACTCCTTTTACTTTTTTTAGCGTGGTTCAGGGGAAAAAATTGCAGTGTGGGAGCATAATAGAGAGTAGTAGTAGATTGTTGGTAACATCACCGTGAAGTTGTCCTACCTACCGGAACCCAGATTGCATGACTCAGAATGTTATCTGTTGATTGGGAAGCCACGTTATCATTATAGAGCCTGAAGTTTTCAGGAAATATTTTTTTTCCAAATTCGAGGGGTAAAAATTGGGCAAATCAACATATGCTCTAAATTCATGCGAATTCGGGGTTTGGGGAGAAATCTGGCTCTATGACTCAAACAAACTGTTCTGGTTTAGTGCAAACGGTGATGTAATTGCGTTTTCTGCCAAACAAGCTAGTGTGCATTCTTACGCATGTTTCAGTGAGAGCAATTTGCTGGATAACAATCGGGTTTCTCCCTAAAGAGGCAACCTTCAATTCAGGGTGCAAATTCAGGGAAGAATTGGGTTAAACCCTGAAACTTCAGGCTCTAGCTTATCAATGGTCTACTAACACACTATTATAGCAATAGCACGCATGAGGAGAAGGGACAGCAAGTAAAGGGACAGCAATGCCAGTGCGGTATTACTTGTGGTAATGACAAAGGTTTCTTCTATTTTGCCTCATGAATAGGTTGATACCAAGATGGTAGCAGCATTCGCAGAACAGGTTTTCCACACTGGATTTGTTCATGCTGATCCTCATCCAGGAAATGGTAGGCATGCTGCCAGCTGGTGTGCTTGTAATGTTTTGTGGTAGAAACAGGTGATTACACACAGGAAGGATGAGAGGCATATGTTTTATTGTCACCTGGGCATCGCGTATCAAAGATGAATGTGGTCATGTGAAAGAGGAAAGTTTCTATCTGTTAATACTTTAAGCGGACAATGTACTTCAGATAGTTTACTTTTCTAAAAAAATTGCTTCCTCTGTCTCTCCTCCACATTCCACGTAAATGGGTTCCACGTTAAGTATTCCTCCCTGACCTTTTCGACCGTACACCACCTACCAGTCCTAAATAGTTATGCAAAAGCTATGAAAAACTTCTAAAGGCACTAAAATTGCTATAAAGTAGTTTATGCACATGTAACTGAATAGTTCTACCATTTTTGCAACACATATTTAGCAGTATCAAGTATGAGTATGTATGAGTATGAGTGGTATGAGTATGGTCCCTGCTTATTTTACCAGTGTTTGTGCAAAAGGACGCTAGGGGCAAAGCAAGAATTGTACTGCTGGACCATGGGCTCTACGAGTTCATTCCAAAAGCAAACAGAATCTCGCTTTCGCAGCTTTGGAGATGTATCATCATGGACAATGAGGAAGGCATGCAGAAACACTCATTAGAACTTGGTGTTTCAAGTAAGATAATTTTTCATCTTTCTGAGCATGACTTATGCTTGTCATAGGGTTGACGTGGCAAGTTGTCGCACGTAAAAGGGACTTTTGTGGCATGTAAGGTGCTCTAAAGTCCCCGAGATACCTGTTCCAAATTACATGTGTTGTTGCATGCCATTGCACCGAGCTTATGTGAGTGTGTCAATTATGCAGGTAAATTGACTTGATAGGACTTCCTGAAGCTTTTGTGACCCTTGGTACAGTGAACCCTCGTTAATATGACCACCACCGTTCCCGCGGATTTTGGTCATGCAGCGAATTGTCACATTAACGAGAAACGCAGCCTCCAGAGAGACCACTACTCAGGACAAAAGCCTACGTAGTTATGATGATTTATTTTCTGAAAAAGTCCGTTACCAATGTCTGCTTGGAGCAGTTGTCAGTAATCAAGTTTTCGAAATGGACAATAGTACCACCTTGGTGGGAGGGAGGGCTCTCTTTAAAATGCATGCAGAGCCGTTTCTTCGTTCTGGCTGTCAACTCTGTCTTCTTCCGCTTCATTCCGGCCATTCTCACATGCACGACAGCAGCAGCACAGTGTAACCTGGGACCGCTTGCACAAAACTCTTTGAGTTCAACACTCAGCGAGTGTTGCACTCTAGCCTATTGCTTGCCAGTGGGCTTGAGCGAAACACTCATTGAGTGTTGTACTCAGAGTTTCGTGCAAATGGGCCCTGGTGCCATAGTCACTGCCTTTTTAAGCACTTCAGCAGTCCAAAAAGTGCTATGAGTAATCCCGAGGTCAACAACACCAGGAGTCATCTCATACCTTGATGCCTTACTTTAACACGTGTCACCCCCTGCTTGAGGTACATAGTAGCCTCTCCCTGGGGCTACTCCAAGGAGGACTCTGAGTGACGTGGTCATGGAAAACAGCACAGAATTTCAAGTGTACTATAAAGCACTGAATGAGGAGTAGAATATCACCCCTGGTGATGAAACTCCCCATTCATCATGTCCAAATAAAGTTGTTTTGAATGAGGAGCTGTTCATATTTTGCAGATGATATCCCAGAGGATACACTAAAGGGACAGTAATCTACAATTTTGAGAAGCATGCGGTCTGACAGTTGGTTCTACACGCAGATTACAAAGTGTTCTGTGAAATCCTGATGCAGCGACCTCTCCAACGAAGGACGCTTCGTATCAGGAACCGCCTTTCCTCAGAAGAAATCGCCTACATGAGTACTATGGTTCGACAACACTTTGATGATGTTATGGAATGTATTCGAAGTCTTCCAAGGCCTATGCTGCTAGTGTTTAGGTGGGTCAACATTATTTATATTATCTGCTACCCAGTCCAAAACTGCCAAACATAATGTGCTTTTTGCAACAGGAACATCAATACAGTTCGATCAATTACCAAAAACCATGGGCATCCAATCGATCGTTTCACTCTGATGGCGCGTATAGCCACACGGCAACTTACGTCTCACGTTGAAGGCATAAACATTCCACTTAGGTTGCAGTACTGGTGGAGGTGGTGCTCTTTTGAGTTGAGACTCAGGTATGTGTATAAATTCTTTTGACCGTGTACTATGCTGTGCCAGTTGGGTTTCACAGCTGATGGAACTAAAAATGCAGTTAAGGAAAAAAAATTATATTAATCTATATTTGTTTACAATTTGTAGGTACGAAGCTTGGTGCTTGAAACTCACTCTTCTCTACCTGCGGTTCTGCATGTTATTTAAGGCATCCAGCAAGGACGTGCAGTACCTTGTCGAGCTCATTTCTGGCGATGTTTCACCTCTGTAGGATGAGGAAATTTTATTAATTAATAGAATACATAGATTGTTTTGCACTTGTCCTTCAATTTGCTTTAGAAAGGTCTGTCTACATGCAATATAAAAAATCTCCTGAAGAGTGCAGAGCCTCTGCCTCAACATAAACATTCTTGCTAATTTCCTTTTAGCACTTGTTTATAGTGATGGCCAGTAGTTAACTACATGTAGTTAAACTATTAGTTAAACTACTTGATTGTAGTTAAAAAGTAGTTATCAACTACTTGCAGAAATGTAGTGGCAACTACTAGTTAAACTACTTGATTGTAGTTAAAAAGTAGTTATCAACTACTTGCAGAAATGTAGTGGCAACTACTAGTTAAACTACTATTTTGAGT
This sequence comes from Ornithodoros turicata, assembly GCF_037126465.1. Lineage (NCBI taxonomy): Eukaryota > Metazoa > Arthropoda > Arachnida > Ixodida > Argasidae > Ornithodoros > Ornithodoros turicata. The sequence continues at coordinate 40,636,329 of NC_088201.1, forward strand.
AGTTAACTACAGTAGTTAGGTTACTGCAGGTGCCAACTACTTCCGATTTTGCCGCAAGCTTTACGGCACGATTGTGCTTCTGACATTTACCTTGAGCTACTTGTTTGATGAGAACGGAGGTGCAGAGCAATTATGCCATGCATGTGTACTAAATCTTCTTTTAATGCTGGTCTAGTGAAGCCTCATTTGCATGAATTTGCATTGAAACCGCATAGGATGGCTACGTGATCAATCATCGTGGCTAAGCGAAAATATTTTACGGTCCACAGTGGCACAATCGGCAGCCACCACAATATTTGGGCGTGGAACATCTGTGACAAAGGAGCCAGAGTGTAAATCTCGTACATGGTCCGTCGTATGTTGTACATACCTTTATAGCGGAAGCTTTCACTCCATAGAAAATATTTCCACTGCAGGCTCTTTTGTCACCGCATAATATACAAGAGACAGGCAATGGATTTCACGACAGTACGTGAATTAAGCGACGTAGGCACAAGAGTATATTTTAAATATCATTATCACTGCTTGTGATTCATATTTAGGTGTCCAAGAACACTACAAGGGATTGGTGTTGATGGTCAACGTTAAGTAGTTATAGATGTAGTTAAAATACATTGCAGTAGTTAAAGTAGTAGTTTTAACTAGTCCCCTGAAAAGTAGTTGAACTACTAGTTAAACTACTCCATTGTGCACTATAGAAGTAACTAACTACTGTAGAAGTAGTTAGCGGCCATGACTGCTAGTTGATTCCTTAATAAGTAGCTTTATTTTCTTTCCTTTCTTTCTTTCTTTCTTTTTTGTGTACCTCGCCCTACTACTGTTTCCACATCGGACTTATTTTATATACTTGCAACGTGAGCAATATCAAGAGGCAGTATTGACATAGAGAATTCTGTTTTTAGTTATCACTAAGTAAACATTGTTCTGAACATTGGAATAGGAGGTTACAATTTTATTTAGAATATTTATTTTTAGCAGTTGAGAATTTTATTTTATTTTTTACAATTGAATATCTGATCTTTAGTGATCAGTAAAGATCTTCATTAGTATTTCACATTGACTGTAGCTGTGTTCAGTTGTCATGCGCACTGCTTAGTAGGCAAAGGGAAGTTCAGGCCCACATTTGGTTGCTCTTCTGTACTGAATTTTGGAAAGCTATTTCTCGCCACCGTGTCCTGAAGAACAGGTGTGGCGCGGTTAGCCATTGCACTCGTGATTGTCTCCCTGACTGCCTTTGTAGTCCTTGGAGCAACATGTTTTTGAAATGGGATGCCCGCGCTCATTTTTGTCACCGTTACTCCAGTGAATTCCTTCACTCGAAATGTTTTCACTGTGCTGATATTGAACATTTCTTGGGGTCCTGGAAAATAACAAATTAACTAGTCAGTTCCTGTGAGGATGGATGTTATATTTTGCATTCACTCTAAAAAAAACAGAAAAGAAACAGTTGGACGGTGTGCCTCTTTTAGACATTGGTAGTGTGATTCGATACCTGCGATAAGGAGCTCCATGCGCACAACATCAACCTTTCCTTCAACAGCGCCTCGTACGTAGAGGGGGGCGGACGTGTACTCGTAGGCTGCTTCAAATGTGATGTCCTTAACGAGCAGGGTAGCTGCTACATCGAAGCCAGTGTGACTCTGCGTCGGCAACTGGAGCCGTGGTCGTTTGTCGTGGGTGATTTTGGCGAGACCATGGATTTGCCCGTTCCTCAGCTGGCAGTCATCAGTGTCGAGAGTTTCTAGTACAGTTGGCTCAAGAGCCAGCTGTAGGTCTCTGCTCTGCTGCAGTTTGAGTACCAGCTCATCGACGTACTCACGGACCGTCAGCAGATTTTCTGTGTGTGTAAATTGGGAGTCTTAATGGTTTTAATTGCAGAGCTCTGCTAGACGAACAACGAGGCAACAACACAACAGCTCTTCAGTCATGAATCTTTACCGACTACCCCCCAATTCTCTGTGATTAATGGTTTTAAAGCGTTCGAAAAGTATCTTTTGTGCTCCAAGGTGGCATTAGGAGTCACAGTATGCACATATCATTCTTTGGACATTGGTTTATGCAAGCACAACCAGTGCAGACCAGGTCAGAAAACAGCAGCAAATGCATAGGGGAATTACAACACACACTTTAGTCCAATCTAGGTGAACCTGCAGGTATTGAGGATCTGTACTGTCTCGGATGGTGTGTATATTGTCACCTCAATATTGCTTCGCACTTTTCAAATGTTAGCCTTTATGGAACTTCCTCAGAACTCCAAACCAGCTGCACTTATTGATTCTGTCGCCCAGTCGCGCTGCTTCTTTTCAGTGGGGAGTAGATTTTTCAATGCAAATGAAGGAACTCCCTAACCAGGGAGCAGTCGTGACTTGTGTGTCCATGCTTTGCGCGGTAGACTCCCGCGCTGATCCCGGGCGTATTTCCCTCCCCTTTTTTTTGTCTGATATCGTTGTATATATAAAGTTTGGCTGTGCTATTGGGGGAGGACATGTTACCTGGCGGTTCCTGAGTGGCGCATGTTTCAATCGCGCAGGTGTTCGGGTTGTTGTGCTTGGCCCTTCCGCGTTTTGCATCGGCTACCTACAATCGCTGTAGCGAGTTAATGGCCAGCGTGCGTCAATGTGATTGGTAAAACAGAACACCATCGTCCCTTACTGATGTTCCTTGTCATCGCAGGTCTCTGCCAGCGTCCGCCTAAAACGCTGATGGGATGCGCGTGCCAGCACGCGCTTACGGAACGTGCCGGGATTGTAAAATCTAGGTTAACATCATGGTTTTCTCGCGGTAATTGTCATATTCCTACATGTGCACTCTATGAAAAATAAATAAACTGACGAACAATTATAGCATCTAGTTCCCTAGATTGGTTTGCCCCCCCCCCCCCCCCCCCGATCTTGATATTTTGTTCCCCAGCGCTGCAAATCGTCCCCAAACTTCGCATAAACTTCCGTGTATTTACTCCCGAAAGGGACGAATGGTTGTGGCAATGCATCCAAGTCGCCAAAAAGGAAAATTAATCCTTTTTTTCTTAGAGTGTACGTCTACTCCTATACTACGCTTCCACGAGAGGTGCGACTTACGCGGAACCGTCACAGGACTTCGAAACCAAGCTTTTTTCGTTCAAGTTTGATCTCTTGTCCAGCTCCGGTTCATATATAGAGTAAAAGTCAGCGGCGTAGCCAGAAAAATATTTCGGAAAGGGTTCTATGGGCACTTTACATGGGAGAGGAGGATTTCCCCTGTTTCCCTCTCCCAGATGCATTACCAAAGGTACCATTTGTGTGTGTGTGGGGGGGGGGGTTTGAACCCCCAGAACCCCCGCTCTGGCCACGCCAGTGGTAAAAGTAACAGTTTATGACCTGCTCCCCTTCTACCGTATTTCATCTGAAATTCGTCGGAGGGCAACGTTCCAGAAGTATCAATCGCTGTTTCGGAACCCCTTTCTCTCTCTCTCTCTCTCTCTCTGACGCTCTACAATGTTCTGAGAGGTCCATGGACGAGAAAATTTGTTTTTAAGCCATTTGGACTAAGTCAAGGATAGTCGCCATTTGTTGGTACCCTATCTCGAAAGACTTTTGGTGAAAGTTTGTATTCTTTCATGTAGTGAAGGTTTTCTTTTCCCCTTGGGCATTTTGTGCGGATCGGAGCCATACCACGCGATAGCTTTCCTATTAGTGCTGAAAGATCGCTGGAATTTATGTCTGGTGTATGAAATCTTGTCAAATTTAACAGAAGTTCTTAGGTCCCTAAGCGTGAGAATCATTTTCCACGTGGTGCGTTCCATTTCGTGCTGGTTTTGTGGAATTGTCGCACTTTTGTCTCAGATACACACAGAGTGTCTACCAACCTGGAAAACCGGGAATTGTCAGGGAATTTGGATGCGACTGGAAAAGTCAGGGGATTGTCAGGGAAAATCGCAGGCATGTGCCGTGACGATGCGTACACAAATCGTGTATTCGCGCCTTACTGTTACCATTATGCACGTGCATAGTGCAGCCAGTGCATGGTAGAACCGATGGTGGGGAGGATGGCGATAGCGATAACCGGCTCGTCGTTGTTGCCGTTATGAGTATGGGCAGCGTCGAGGCTGTAGCCGGGATATGATGGGATGAAGGGTAAATGGTCGATGGTTTACGTTTTCTAACAGTATCTGCAATTCGCGTTATGCAAAACGCCATACTTGCCTGTTGCCTGTCCGTAGCCTGTGGCTTATATGTTGTTGGAGAGGGCGAGACCTTTCGTGGGAAGATCTAAGCGATGATTGTAAATCTCCCTGAACCCGGGCGACACCCACCAGTAGTGAAGACAACCAGAATTCGGAATGATATCGCCCTGTTACTGATGGCGAATTCCGCTGGTCGCCTTCGTGCAGCGCAGTGTAGTGTGGGTTCAGTGCAGGAACGAACGAAGAGCGAACGGAACGACCAATGAAACGTGACGCACGTTGCACTGAAGCGACCAGTGTAACATGCACACTCAAACCAGTGAGTGTAAGATTTTCCCCACAACAACGACCAGTGGAATTCGCCATTGATTTGCTGAAGGCAAGGAGTACAAGGTCATGTACGGCCTTGTTGTTGTAAAGTTATATTTATAGTTTGCATGAAAGAATCATGGAGTGTCTTACCGTGTTCGTCCTCAGTCTTCGAATCCTACCACAGGCTGTGCTGTCCAAGGTGTTCCTTGGGTAGACTTCCCAGGCGGATTTCGCGCAGTTCCCCCTGATGTCGGCCCAGGACGCATGCTAACCCTCCTATCTTCCCCTGCATACACCGTAGCAATGTAGCGAAAGCACGCTTTACAGGAGACCACCAGCAGTCTTGTTCACCGCCTTGAATTACAGTCTCGTTTGGCTCGTTACTGGAAACGCGTTGAGCTGTCGACCTCGACACAAGTGCACAACACCGTCGGTGTAGTAACGAAATAAGTGGCCTTCCAAGTGAGCTTTGTAGTCTGGCTGGAACTTACCGCGAATATTTCGCTTGTCAGTTAATCAATATCCGATTGCGATCCTCGCACTTACGATGACACTACAGGGCCATGACGAATAAACACCGTTTGGGCACACGCACAGTTTTATTTTGAATATACTTAAAATGTTAGTGGAAGAAAATCAAGTAATGTAATTGTAAGAGGAGTAGAAGTAAGGTCATTGGCAGTAATTTAATAGGGTGTGCCTCTCAACGAAGGAACGTTACAATACTGAAGTGAAAATATATCTTTGGAAAACACAATGAGCCGTTCTATAACACATGTTTGCGTGAAACGTCCTGTGTATTTGTTATGTTATAGGATTTCATTTTTCAGAAATTCGATGTGAAAAAACTGTTATTTCGCTCACCACGATTCGGTGGTTTTCGGTTGTGATTGTTTAAACGTGAATATACTCGATGAAAACCGTCAAGAAACGAACCTGGCAGTCACGACGCATACAATGGACCCAACACTTTTTATTTATTTATATTTTTCTTTACAGTAGCAACTGCAGCAACCTGAACTTGTAACAAATTGCTAGGTATATGGTAAGGGATTCAGGTAAAACTCTGCTTCCTCAGTTGCAACAATAGCGAGTGTTCGTATACCGTTGATAACGTGGCTTCCGAAGTACCGTGCCTACCGCATCCAATCAACGGACAAGATTCTGAGACCTGCATGTTGCCATTGGTTCCGGTACCGGTGACGTTATTAACAATCTACTAGCGCTCTCTAATGTTTTGCAACAATTAATGGAGTGACTCAATTTCCCTGTTCGCTACCAAGCAGTTCAACATGAAGCGACAGGAAATAAAAGCGACTAATTTGAAGTGCTCCTTCCGGTGATTTTCGGTGTATAATGGTTTGCACCTACCCCATCTGCCGGCGTACGTTAATCGATGCTTTTCGGTAAGTACCGGGAACTCTGGTCATGTTGTACTGCAGTTTTCTGGGGCGGCACAATTTACGGACAGCGATACAGGTAAATGTGAAACTGCAGCACCAATTGCCGCAGAGAAATGACCCTCTTAAAGCAAGCACGTCTTGCTATCTGGCTACAATGCCGAGTTGTAGATTTTCGAGCCGCAATCGACGCGGACACTGAGACACCTTTGGCACGTTCAACAGTCAAGGCTATCCAGACTTCCAGAGTGATACGGAAGCAGGCGCGGATCTAGAAGTGTGTGTGTGGGGGGGGGGCGGGGGGGGGAAGTTCGGTTGTTCTGAACCCCTCTCAATTTCTGTCTTAACATACTGCTTCAATTTACCTTAGGTAATGCATATAGCATGCTGTCACCCCTCCCTCACAAAAATCCTGGATCCGCCCCTGAGCGGAAGTGTACAGTTCCCCTTGAAGTCGGCCTAGGACGCATACTAACCCATTTCCCCCACTCTTTCCTGCTGTCCTCTCTCCATCTGCCCATCTATGTACGCCGCTCATAGCTACAGTTGCTTCGCGGCGCTACGACGGAATAAAAGAAAGCGAAAGTTTTTGGCATATACAGTTGCCGTGCATTTGAAAACTTATTTGAAAATACCTGCATAATATGCCAGGACTATATTCACAGGCAAGAAAATGTACCTTACGGAAAGGCCCCGTTTTTCTATGCACTAGCAACAATTCGGCATCAGAACTTCATTCCTGGGCGTTTATAACCTTCGAAATGAAATCTACGGGTACGTACGCTAGAAAGCTGTGTTTGTACTGTATGGAATATGGGAACACACCGATAGCATGAGGTACAGATTGTAGAGCAACGCCTCGTACATTATTACAGCGTGAGGCATATCATGTACCTTGCCGATCGCAGATGCATCGCGTAGAAAATATATCGAGGGTTCCATAGTTGACAAGCCCATGGGCAAACACGAAGAAACAACACATCACAACAGCTCAAAACCTGCAAAATGTTTTCTCCCCACGAGGACACAACCTCCAAAAACTAGACACGTGGGAAGGAAATGGATTTTTCGCCAACGAGAGAGCAGGGCCAATGAGAGTAAGGAAGTCAGGCTCCTCTACTATTGAGTTTATCCACCAGCTTCCCTGCATTGACTGTATATAGGGTTTGTTGTTTTCGGCATTGGCCGAAAAGTGCCGAAACCCCCCCCCCCCCCCCCCCCGCATGATTTTTTATTTTTTTTCAAATTCGGAATATTCCGAAAAAATTCGAATACGCAGTACCATGTCAGCTGCGATCCTCTGAATGGGAAAGGGAAATACCCGTTGGAATGCCCCACTTGTGGACCGTAGGGCGAGCCTGGCATTAGAGAGTTTTAGTGCATCGTACACTATCGCCTTTGCGTACGTAAGGGATAACGTTGGATGTCCCGTGCACGCGCAAAACGTACGCTCAGACGATAGCCTACGATGCACTAATACTCATTATTATCTTCGCACAGTGCCCTTGTTTCGTTGTGCAGTTATAGAAGGATGACCTGGTTGTGAGGTCTGTTATCGCCAGGGAATGTTCGGAATTCCCAAACAGTTCCAAAAGCCGATCACTGACTCCCTAGCCTTCTAGCTCGACTTTGTACTCGTTCAGCTGTTCTGGCTACACCCCTCCAACAACGACATAGACTCGCCCTTGTTTTCATCTCTGAGGCCCGTTAAAACACGGTCAAGCCTGCAGGACCTTCGTGTGGAATTGAATAGATGCCCGCATTCGGGCATTTATTTGCGGGGCGGAATATAGCTGCCGAAAGAAACCGATTTTTACTGAACCATATAAATGCCGATAAACGCCCCCCGAATTGGTTTGAAAGAAAATGTCGAATACCACAAACCCTACATATTACCTATATCGCGCGTTGTTTTTCACGCTGTCGACGAACGTATGTTGTACGTCACCTTCAAGAGAAATGCTCGGTCACATGCTCGGTGACCCCTGCAACTATAACTTGCCAATTATATTCGATGTCATAATTCAAATCTCAGGTGAGCATCAAGGGCCAACAGATGCGGTCAGACATGCATTGTCTGCTTATGCTGACACCCAGGCAGTGATGTGCCGGTCATCCTTATTTCTGTCACCTGCGTGTTTTCTTATGCAAAACGAGATTCTGTGACACTGAACAACACCCATTCCGTCTTCGACATACGGAATATTTGTTGTGCGACTCCGAGCAGTTGAAACACAAGCGGCGTTCTCTAATATTCTTGGGAAGATGACCCACACATCCGAACATCACAAAGGGAAGTGACAAAGACATACGTATTGTTGACACCAGCATACATTCATCTCCATTATCAAAGGGATTATTTGCGGACAAGGAATCTCCGCCAGTGGAGGACTTCAAAGTGGTCGTATGTGAGTCTGTTATCTGCTGAAAAGGGTGTCGCATGTATAATTGATGTAAGCCCCGCCATGAAGGACTAAAGTCAGTTGGATACCGTCTTCCATGGACAGAAGATGTCTGGAAAACGTCATTACGACAGCAAGCAAGTGATGTGCCTGGAATAATCCGACACTGTCCCATATTGTTGCTGGACGGATGTCTAATGGACACGATGTGAATAGCTGTGTTTCCCACATTTTCTTCCATTTGAACAAATCGGGAAAGCGAACGAAATCATTCTGTACGAAGCGTGTTATGTGGCGAAGTTCTGCTTTTAGATCTGGTTCATGCTCGTCACTGTAGACAAGAGACTGTGCAGAGCGCTCTGGTTTAGTGGGCCCACGTCGACAAGCACGTCGTCACTTTACAGGATAGACCCAGACAATGCCTTTGTGGAACCGGCTTCGCTATCCCGGTCCATGGAGGCCTGCTGCATCACTTTGGACTGAATATCGTGGCCTGACTCTACACACCAGATCGGGAAGGTGGCCTCCCCCAACTGCTCTGTGGGTGGAGTATTGGAGGATCAGGAACATATCCTAGTTGTCTGTGAACGCTACTCTGAAGTCCGCCTCCGCCTCCGCCTACAGTCGTAGTTAGCAGCACTGGACGACCAGCCATTCAGCGTGGTCAAAATTCTAGGGCCGTGGGACCCACAGTTCCGGCAACGAGAGTTTCTACGCGCTCTAGTCAAATAGGAACGTTGAGGCGGACGCAAACTTCTACAGCTTAGGGACCTCAGTGAAGCACAGTTGTCTCGCGACGTAAAGCTCTGAATTATATATATACCTCAGTGAAGAAAAGTGGAACTTATCCGGCTTTGTCGCTCTAAAACAGGAACGTGGGCCCGTTGGTACGAACTTGATATGGCGAAACTCTAGGAGACAAGAACAAAAAACAAGGACCTGACGACATAATATAAATGCACGAATAAAGTGTCGATAGTGGAGCATCCGTGTCGTCAGGTCCTTGTTTTTTGTTCTTGTGTTGTTGGGTCCTAGAGTTTCGCTATGTCAATTTCGTTGCTCTGTAATGTCGCACACTCGTGCGACAGTAATTTTACTCTTTCTTTACCTATTCCTTTATTTTACTAATTTACAAACATTGCTTCCAGCACCGTGTGTCGGGGATTGCCGGTGCACGCTAAAGAACCCCAGGTGGTCGAAATCATCCGCAGTCCTACCCAGGGCCGGCTAGAGAAATTACGGGCCCCGGGGATGAGTCCTGCGCGGGCCCCCCTCCTCGCGTCTCGATAACATAGTCTAAGCATTTCTTGTTTATATGATTACGTGTGCCTGTTGCTGCTCCAGACGTGTCCATCAAGTCACAGTAAACCGCGTGTGTCGGCTTAGTCCCTGGTGCTAGCAACCGTCGGGCCTTGGGTCGGGCGGGCACCGGGGCTCCATCCCCGTCTGACCTCCCCCCCCCCTCGCCGGCCCTGTTCCTTCCAAACGTGAAGGCGGGCTCACCTATATACGTTTATATCTACTTCCAATTATTATTATTGCCTCTTCACATTTTGCTGAGCGCTCAGCTTTAAGTGTCATGGAGCAGACGGGCCCACATTTGTGGAACTGCCGTCTTCATATTTTTCTTCATCCCATACATCCTTGTTTTTAGAGTGCAGCTAAGCGGTCATGTCTATGTACCTATAAGAAATATATTAATCCTAAATTCCATATTCTGTCTTGTAAAAGACATATTAGATCGGTTGTGAGACGGCGGCTGTTCTGGAATCTGTTGCCTGTCTCACGACCGAACGGAAACAGTCCACCAAGTGGCAATGGGGAGGAGGTCAGCCTTGATGGCCGACAAAAGCGTTCTGACACAGCTTTGTACTCTCTCGAATTCACCGTTACAATGGTGAGATCCCCAGAGATACCTTTCGTAGAAAGACGGTACGGTGGTCATCTTTTGATTAGATACGGTTAGGCTGATCTCGTGATTATTCGCTTCTCTCTCGTGCTCTTACTTTTGAAGAAGATAAACCGGATTAGTGAAATGGCTACTATCGACCAACGATATACATATCATTCGTTGCATATAGCTGTCGTTGAATGGTTCGCCCCATTCCTCATCAGCTACACCAGAACTGGTGCATGGGTTTATGCGTCAGTGATTCAACTACCCAAACAGCACAATGTCCGTGCGAGTACATAGAGATGGACATGGTATACTTCAAGAGTGTCGCTTTCGCGCGCAGCTCTACGAGACGGCAAAGGCGCCAAGGGCTGCCAGACATCCACATGCACCGGAACTTTCAGTACGTTGTGCTGCTTGGAAAAATCTGTAAGATCATGACAAAATCTTTACGGGGGTAACGCATGCTCAGCATGTCACAACAAGTTTCATATCTAGTAGGAAAACAACACATATGGCGTGTTTTGCGCTTACGCATTTACGTCTCAAGTGTGCCTGTTGCATTCTACTTTGTTAAGCCTAGTCGACGGAACTACACTTCTTTGTGTCCACCTCATCGAGAGATTTTGCGCATTGAGTGACTCCCTGGTGCTGGGTGGCGAGGGACGCCGCCTGAAGAACTACAAAGGGGGCTGCATCGCAGGGTGACGATATTGACGAGGAAGCGCTGTATACGCGACTGTAAGCCCCACTTCGGCGTCGTTCGGATGCCGAGTAGGCCAATTGCCTGGCACGGGCGTCGCAGGACTGGCGCAGGTGACAACAGAGGATGACTAAAAGGACAGCGACAGCCATCGCCGTAACAGCAAAGTAGTACCCCTGGCCTACGATGACGCCCAGTAAAAGTCCTAGGCAAGCGACGGCCCCACCAAAGCCCACGCAGAGCACAGTTGAAATGGTCTTGCTGGGCGAGTTTCCGATGGAGGCGACACCAGCGCTGCCCCCTGCTGCACCACTCCGGATGCCAATCATAACTGCTGTTGGGATCAGGCGTGGAGATACACTACGATAGAGACGGACATACGCACACTGTTAAAACAGAACTTGACCCGCATAAAAACGCGGCCGGAGCCAACTGTCATTCAGACTGATACCCGTCCTGTCTCCTGACCTGTTGAAAACAGGAAGTGTATACGCCTCTTTTGGACACATTATGCAAAATGTCCAGTATAGGTGGGTTTATCCCATTTTCAACAAGTCAGAAAAGAGCACGATATCATTCGGAATAATCTTTGGCTAGGACCGTATCATGTGGTGAAGTGCTGTTTTGACAGTGTAAAAATGTTACGGATTATCTATTCTTCCCCTCAAAGAGGTTACGCGTTGTCCTGTATGTGCAAAAATATAAAATAAATAAATACATCCGAAAAACACTCGTCGGTAGGGTGTCGAATTCGGATATATCCGAAAACCTCGACCAACGATTAATATTGGCGAAACAACATTCAAGACAGGTACTGCGCACCCCGTGGTGCATGCTTTGCGTGCGAGGCTTGCGTGCCAACGTGCTAAGTGAGCGGTGCATCTGACGAATTCGGCAGTTATGACAACCTCTTAATTTTTCCCAGTTTTTAAATACAACAAACTCTGGCGCACGTATACGTACATAATGAGTATTCCTATATTTGTACCGTAAAATCCAGACATATACGTTCTGTTGGTACGTGCTTGCGGACGCCACATATGCATATTCTGTAAGTGCCCGCATGAGTGCATGGTTATTCGGTGTGACCGGAGAGAAAACAGGACGCGCTATATTTTCTTTTTTCTGCTTAGGCCCTACCTTAACAACGTTATATATTTTTTTCTTTTTCAGGTTATTATTGTTTCACGGCGGCTATATTTGCAACGTTTTTAAACCCGTCGTTTCCTCGTGGTGTTGTTATAACTCAACTTAACATCACAGGAGACATGTGATACCATATGGGTGATAGACTACAAAAGCTCTGGTTTTCTGCATTGTGCTCATACCGAGGCTCGAAAATAACGATAAATAACATCCCGACTACGTCTCTTTTATGCCTTGTCGCTACCCGACATTCGTGGTTTGATATTTTGTCCATCCGTAGCTCTTTTCTGATCTTCCAGGGAGGATTACCTCAATTTTTCTTTCCACATAAACTATGCGTAGAAACTACAAGATGAATTTGTTGCAATTTCTCATTCTGGAAAGAGATTCCGCTTGCGCGGTCATCTCAACGTCTTCTCTCACGTTGCTCACAAGGAGGCCCTCACATCTTCGTCGCACGATAAGGAATACATAGCGGGCACAGGCACAGTGACAGGTTTATTGGAGAGGTTTATTAGTCGTAGAAGAAATACGTACTTTCCAATGTGTCCTGGGCCATTAGAGTTCCAGGCAAAGGTGTCGTTTCAGATAACCTTGCTTCTGTGCAATCTGCGTTTATACGGTTGTGGTACTAGCAATATATTGAACTAAACTTGCGATGCGGGGTAGTTGGTAGCGGTACACCATTTGTAAGAGCAGCACACTAGACGGAGGCGAGAAGACTAGACAGGGCAACTGCTTATGTGCTCTTACAACTACTTATGCTTATATAGATAGGACAACTGCTTATGTGACAAATGCTCTAGTCTTCTCGTCTCCGTCTAGTGTGCTGCTCTTAGATATGTTGTACCGCTACCACCAACCCTACATCGCAAGTTTAGTTCAATGTATTCCAGTACAAGGGGGTTGCCTTTCATTTCTATCTGTTTAGTGGACACCTAAAGCAGTTGTCCTGTATAGTCTTCTCGTCTCCGTCTATTGTGCTGCTCTTACACTCTTTAAAAAAAGGGTATGTTGTAACTCCTTTTTGGGGAGTACACCCTTTCCACATACTCCCCTTGTGGCAAGGGAGTACTCCCCAAAAAGGAGTTACAACACACTCCTTTTTTTAAGAGTGTAGATATGTTGTAGTACTGGCGTTTCTTTTCTTTTGTGGGTGGGTGTCTCCTGTGCATTTTATTTCCTTGAATTTTATTCCTCCTTTTTGGGGAGTACACCCTTGCCACATGCTCCCCTTGTGGCACGGGTGTAGTCCCCAAAAAGGAGTTACAACACACTCCTTTTTTTAAGAGTGTAGATATGTTGTACACTCTTAAACCCGTACCTTTTATTGTAACTTTTAGAAACATGTAACTTCTATATAGACGTAGATTTCGAGATTTCTTATAGGTTACACCACTGTAACGTATATTTAGAGGTTAAAAGCGACCAAGGTCATGTCTTTACAACACGAATAGAAGTTACATCTCGAAAAAAAAAAAACCAGCTTGTTGTAACTTATAAATGCACCCTCTACTCCGACACTGTAACTTCTAAGCGAAATCTCCAACGATAATTTCTTTGCTAGTTTCTTATCGTTTGTTTTCCTTCTGTTTTTCAGCATAATGCCACGTTTCAGCCTCCCATTCGAGACGACAGTTGCGAATCTACGCTGTTATTTTTTTATCTGTTTCAGCGTCATCTATACGTCGACTACATGTTATCAATGCTGTATGAACACAGATTATAAGTTCGCAGTCTGGAATACTGATAGTATGTTTCTTTCTAAAGGGTGGAAAACCATTGTCAATGCCGCAACCACCAAGATTTCCGATTTCGCTGCGTAGCCGAGCGTGGTCTAGGTCTATCCACACTGAGAGCGGTTTCCTTGAAACGCTTAACGCTCGTCGCCCGTCCGTTAACAAGTGTAATCTGTTTTAATCAGTGGTTTTCCTCGCGTTTATCATAGTATCGTCAGGAACAACGGAAAGGCTAGATGTCGCTTGCAAACAAGGATATTTTCGGTGTTCTCAGGGGAAAGTGTAGTGAGTGCGAAGATTGCAAAGAATATATAACCGAAAACGAACGTCACCAGCGCAGCCCTAATTCACGCACTTCATATACTGGGTAAGTGTACATTTTGTGGTAGGTGCGTGCGTTATTTTGATAGCAAGAGCTCTTAGCGCATGTTTGTTGTGATTATGGCAAGCGTTTTGCGGTCCTGCATATGAACGCCACTAACGCTTGCTACTTTTCAGCTCTAACCGGCGTGCATTTTGCGAGCTGCGGATATATGCATCGAGATATATAATTCGCAGCTTCCTACTTGTTGTATTCCTACGATATTCTAAGACTCAATCGCGGAGTGAACGCCTTCCCGCATTTATGCTGCTTTATAGCTTGTGCTTTGTACGGATTTGAATGGTTCCGTAAATGTTACTCTCATTGCCCAAACTTTTGTTCCCAGGATCCCACATGCAGGTTCACATACCGTCACCAGCGCAATGCAGTACCTCACAAACTCGTCCCAAAGCGCCTCCAACGCTGATAACGCAGTAAGGTAGTGTCTCCTGCGTTACTGTACACTCATATTCCTCAAAGTTGTGTGCGTTTTATGTAATACTGTATTGCCATTTGCGCTCGCCTCTGCAACACGAATGTGGAATAAATTTTTTTCTGCTGCAATTCTCCATTTCGTTGGGTCTGTTCAGCTTAGCAAACATAGGTCAGTTGTTTTGACTCGCTGGCTTCCTCGCACTTTTATGCATTGCTTCTCACTTAGAAGATAGTTCTTTTTTCCACATACATGGTAAAGCGACCATGGTTTCTCCTCACATTAGAATCGCACTTGTGCACAATGTGTCACCTCTCGACAGACTTCTGTTTTTGTAATATACATATGTTCAAGATCTCCTTTTCTGCTGGTTCATTTTGGTACCTTGGTGTGTTCTGTAAAGGTCTGTCCATATCCCACGCACTGGGTGTTTGTTTTTATTCGCATCACACCAGCGCTCATTTGACAGGTGGGTTATGTTAATTTTCCCAAATTAACCCATCCGTAGTTACAAACATTTCCGACATTTCCTGACGCATGTGTTTGTAACTACGGATCGATTAATTAGCAAAAATTCACATAACCCACCTGCCAAATGAGCGCTACTCTGTTGCGAATAAAAATAAACATCCTGTATAAAAAGCCGCACGTTGGCGTAACCTTTACGGGCAGGTGCTGGATTGAAGGCCGTAACCTCTAATTAGTGGGTTTCCTTGTAACTTTTATAAAAGGTACTGCTCAGAGGGCACCTGGTAGCTTCTGAAATAGAGGGTAAAATATTGCGATTTTTTACCCTTTACTAAAGGGTACCGAGTTAAGAGTGTAGTACTGGCGTTTCTTTTCTTTTGTGGGTGGGTGTCTCCTGTGCATTTTATTTCCTTGAATTTTATTCCTCCTTTTTTGGGAGTACACCCTTGCCACATGCTCCCCTTGTGGCACGGGTGTAGTCCCCAAAAAGGAGTTACAACACACTCCTTTTTTTAAGAGTGTAGATATGTTGTAGTACTGGCGTTTCTTTTCTTTTGTGGGTGGGTGTCTCCTGTGCATTTTATTTCCTTGAATTTTATTCCTCCTTTTTGGGGAGTACACCCTTGCCACATGCTCCCCTTGTGGCACGGGTGTAGTCCCCAAAAAGGAGTTACAACACACTCCTTTTTTTAAGAGTGTAGATATGTTGTAGTACTGGCGTTTCTTTTCTTTTGTGGGTGGGTGTCTCCTGTGCATTTTATTTCCTTGAATTTTATTCCTCCTTTTTGGGGAGTACACCCTTGCCACATGCTCCCCTTGTGGCACGGGTGTAGTCCCCAAAAAGGAGTTACAACACACTCCTTTTTTTAAGAGTGTAGATATGTTGTAGTACTGGCGTTTCTTTTCTTTTGTGGGTGGGTGTCTCCTGTGCATTTTATTTCCTCGAATTTTATTCCTCCTTTTTGGGAGTACACCCTTGCCACATGCTCCCCTTGTGGCACGGGTGTAGTCCCCAAAAAGGAGTTACAACACACTCCTTTTTTTAAGAGTGTAGATATGTTGTAGTACTGGCGTTTCTTTTCTTTTGTGGGTGGGTGTCTCCTGTGCATTTTATTTCCTTGAATTTTATTCCTCCTTTTTGGGGAGTACACCCTTGCCACATGCTCCCCTTGTGGCACGGGTGTAGTCCCCAAAAAGGAGTTACAACACACTCCTTTTTTTAAGAGTGTAGATATGTTGTAGTACTGGCGTTTCTTTTCTTTTGTGGGTGGGTGTCTCCTGTGCATTTTATTTCCTTGAATTTTATTCCTCCTTTTTGGGGAGTACACCCTTGCCACATGCTCCCCTTGTGGCACGGGTGTAGTCCCCAAAAAGGAGTTACAACACACTCCTTTTTTTAAGAGTGTAGATATGTTGTAGTACTGGCGTTTCTTTTCTTTTGTGGGTGGGTGTCTCCTGTGCATTTTATTTCCTCGAATTTTATTCCTCCTTTTTGGGAGTACACCCTTGCCACATGCTCCCCTTGTGGCACGGGTGTAGTCCCCAAAAAGGAGTTACAACACACTCCTTTTTTTAAGAGTGTAGATATGTTGTAGTACTGGCGTTTCTTTTCTTTTGTGGGTGGGTGTCTCCTGTGCATTTTATTTCCTTGAATTTTATTCCTCCTTTTTGGGGAGTACACCCTTGCCACATGCTCCCCTTGTGGCACGGGTGTAGTCCCCAAAAAGGAGTTACAACACACTCCTTTTTTTAAGAGTGTAGATATGTTGTAGTACTGGCGTTTCTTTTCTTTTGTGGGTGGGTGTCTCCTGTGCATTTTATTTCCTTGAATTTTATTCCTCCTTTTTGGGGAGTACACCCTTGCCACATGCTCCCCTTGTGGCACGGGTGTAGTCCCCAAAAAGGAGTTACAACACACTCCTTTTTTTAAGAGTGTAGATATGTTGTAGTACTGGCGTTTCTTTTCTTTTGTGGGTGGGTGTCTCCTGTGCATTTTATTTCCTCGAATTTTATTCCTCCTTTTTGGGAGTACACCCTTGCCACATGCTCCCCTTGTGGCACGGGTGTAGTCCCCAAAAAGGAGTTACAACACACTCCTTTTTTTAAGAGTGTAGATATGTTGTAGTACTGGCGTTTCTTTTCTTTTGTGGGTGGGTGTCTCCTGTGCATTTTATTTCCTTGAATTTTATTCCTCCTTTTTGGGGAGTACACCCTTGCCACATGCTCCCCTTGTGGCACGGGTGTAGTCCCCAAAAAGGAGTTACAACACACTCCTTTTTTTAAGAGTGTAGATATGTTGTAGTACTGGCGTTTCTTTTCTTTTGTGGGTGGGTGTCTCCTGTGCATTTTATTTCCTTGAATTTTATTCCTCCTTTTTGGGGAGTACACCCTTGCCACATGCTCCCCTTGTGGCACGGGTGTAGTCCCCAAAAAGGAGTTACAACACACTCCTTTTTTTAAGAGTGTAGATATGTTGTAGTACTGGCGTTTCTTTTCTTTTGTGGGTGGGTGTCTCCTGTGCATTTTATTTCCTTGAATTTTATTCCTCCTTTTTGGGGAGTACACCCTTGCCACATGCTCCCCTTGTGGCACGGGTGTAGTCCCCAAAAAGGAGTTACAACACACTCCTTTTTTTAAGAGTGTAGATATGTTGTAGTACTGGCGTTTCTTTTCTTTTGTGGGTGGGTGTCTCCTGTGCATTTTATTTCCTTGAATTTTATTCCTCCTTTTTGGGGAGTACACCCTTGCCACATGCTCCCCTTGTGGCACGGGTGTAGTCCCCAAAAAGGAGTTACAACACACTCCTTTTTTTAAGAGTGTAGATATGTTGTAGTACTGGCGTTTCTTTTCTTTTGTGGGTGGGTGTCTCCTGTGCATTTTATTTCCTTGAATTTTATTCCTCCTTTTTGGGGAGTACACCCTTGCCACATGCTCCCCTTGTGGCACGGGTGTAGTCCCCAAAAAGGAGTTACAACACACTCCTTTTTTTAAGAGTGTAGATATGTTGTAGTACTGGCGTTTCTTTTCTTTTGTGGGTGGGTGTCTCCTGTGCATTTTATTTCCTTGAATTTTATTCCTCCTTTTTGGGGAGTACACCCTTGCCACATGCTCCCCTTGTGGCACGGGTGTAGTCCCCAAAAAGGAGCTACAACACACTCCTTTTTTTAAGAGTGTAGATATGTTGTAGTACTGGCGTTTCTTTTCTTTTGTGGGTGGGTGTCTCCTGTGCATTTTATTTCCTTGAATTTTATTCCTCCTTTTTGGGGAGTACACCCTTGCCACATGCTCCCCTTGTGGCACGGGTGTAGTCCCCAAAAAGGAGTTACAACACACTCCTTTTTTTAAGAGTGTAGATATGTTGTAGTACTGGCGTTTCTTTTCTTTTGTGGGTGGGTGTCTCCTGTGCATTTTATTTCCTTGAATTTTATTCCTCCTTTTTGGGGAGTACACCCTTGCCACATGCTCCCCTTGTGGCACGGGTGTAGTCCCCAAAAAGGAGTTACAACACACTCCTTTTTTTAAGAGTGTAGATATGTTGTAGTACTGGCGTTTCTTTTCTTTTGTGGGTGGGTGTCTCCTGTGCATTTTATTTCCTTGAATTCTATTCCTCCTTTTTGGGGAGTACACCCTTGCCACATGCTCCCCTTGTGGCACGGGTGTAGTCCCCAAAAAGGAGTTACAACACACTCCTTTTTTTAAGAGTGTAGATATTTTGTAGTACTAGGGTTTCGTTTTTCTTTTCTTTTTTGTGTGTGTGTCTCCTGTGCATTTTATTTCCTTGAATTTTATTATTACGATAGTGTTGTACGTATGTGAATTCCGGTATGCTTCTTCAGCTTGCTCGGATCTGGCCATAACTTTGACGTGCCGGAAGCATTTTCTCTTTCTTCTTTCTTTTTTAATTAAGACAGTGGCGGTTTTGAGTTCACATGTCCAAGGCGAAGGAGTACAACGGTGTTACAGAATCGAATATGAGATACTTTCTCCTTCGACTGTAATGTACGTAACTTCGTAGACGTCGGGTTTGGTGCGTTACCATGACCGACCCAGTTTTTCCTATGTTCGCGTTGATTATGTTTTACAATACACTACATTTTTATTGTTGTCGGTACATTGATTACTTATTCGCTTTGGCCCATCATTTCAAAGGATACTCCATGTAACGGCTGTCACAGCTGACGGTTATAGCAACAAACAATAGCAATGTAGCCTGCTTAGCCTTCGCTTTCTAATTGTCATGTAGAACAGTACCAATTTTTCGAGGCACAACATCCTATCAGCTATACCATATCCTCTTCATTTCTCGGTTTGATCCGAAGTTAGGGAGCCTGCAGTACGACACTGATTCGTTCCCAAGGGGACCTTTAGCTCTACACCTCGAGTGTAAGGCAATTAATGCGTCGTAGAAATGTGCGTGTGCAAAAAGCGTCGTGCAAGAGGGAAGTGAAAGAGCGTGCTGGCATGGTGTGCGTGGTTGCCTGGGCTATGTATAGGTGAAACAGTTAATAACTGACACATCTACAGCGGAAAGCAGAATTGGTTTATTAGCGTGATATGTGATTAGCGACCGAAGCACAGCGGGCCTTGTGGATTTCTTCCTTACCTGGTTTTGTTCAGCAGTTGTTGCTACAAGTGGCCTTGCCTGCGGCCCCAAGAAGGTGAAAATGCGATCTTCGTATCTGCTCAACATTCTGAAACGCGTACGAGTTTGATAAAAGTGGAGCTTCCATATTAGAGAAATTGAACGAGAACAAAAAACAGCGTGCCAAGATTGTAGTGCGCGTCTGGTGATGTCGCGCCGGTCCCTGTACCGTGTGCCACGCCGGTAGTTAAAATAAGCAACATAAAAAAATAAAAAAACATACAAGCAAAATGCTTACCGCACTGAGGTTCCGCGAAGGGCGCGCGCCATAGGAAAACATGTCGGTGCTGGAAGTTACAACGCGTTAAAAAACGTCATCACGGATTCTTCGTCGACAGATGATCTCTCATAGTCCATTTCAGATTCGTCACGCAGCGATGGAAGCGACGTTTGTCTACGCTTGAGTGACATTGCAAACATTTTCACATTGGCAGTCGGGGCACGAGGAAAGAAAAGAAAAAAGTGAGCGATCGATAGATTTCGTATAACGACGGCTCACACGTTCGTTCATAGGGGTCGCGAGTGCCGATGGGAGGGGGATGAATGGGTGTGGTGGACAATGTACTTTACTCCTCTACTCATAGGACACACTCCGAATGGCTACGTGGGATGGGGTTTCTATTGAGCTCATTGTAAGCTATTACGAACAGTTTACTGCTAGCGTACATCACCTCATAAGTACTTACAGTCAATGTGGCAATAAAACGCTGCCTATAATTACAATATATTGCGAAATTCTGATCACTGTAAAACACTATATAATTTCGCGAAATGGGCGCAGGGCACATGTTCGCGGTCATTAAATTTGACAAACTGTAGATGCTAAAATTCGTAGCTTGACTGACTTACTCATCCCATCGTCATTCATGTAGTTGTTGTTGTTGATTTACTTATTTCGTGATAAGCTCGAGCGTGCATGTACCGCATTTCAGTGATGGGAAGTACTTGAAGTACCATGTACTCAAGTACTACTTTAAGTACATTTCTCAGTACTTGTACTTTACTTAAAGTACATTTAAATTTGTGTACTTTGTACTGTATTTTAAGTACCTTTCTTCGGTACTTTCCTTTCAAGTACTCAACTACATAATTGACAATACAAACGCAAAACTTGGTCGCAAAATGATTTCTTTCAGTTCATATTAATGAATAGGCTGTAAACTATCCATGTTTTCTAACTAGCACTCGGCAAACATGCTTGCTAAAAGCTTTTTAAAGATAGCAGTCGAAACATAATTACCTCACCTTTTATCACTACCAAGCGTTAAAACAACAACTTTATTTTCGACCTTGGAGAGTGGGGAGTTTCATCGCCACAGGCGATACTCTACCCCATTGCTGGATGGAATGGGGGTAATAAAGTAACGAGCCCCTTCACAATAACGATCGAAGTCCGATGGTGTCCAGAAATGTCAGAAGAGCTTTGAGCGCAGAGCGTTGCTGGGCTGGATTGGGCCAGGGACCAAGCAATTTGGATAGGGAGAAAGGGCGAGAGTCCAGCTGACGAAGAGACTTAAGACTTAAGAGACGAAGAGAGAAGCGTTAAAACGTCCAGCGATACAATCTAAATTTGTAATGTACTTGATGAGTACTTTAAAGTACTATGACAAGTACTTTGTACTTTACTTTAAGTGTAGCATGGTATTTCGTACTGTACTTAAAGTACAACGGGTGCTAGGTACTTGGTACCTTACTTTAAGTACAGTTTTGAGGTACTTTGCTCATCACTGCCGCATATGAGCGGCGTTAGACATGGTCGCACTACAGATTAGTTCAAATGCTCACCAGTAACGTGTAGACAGTCAACTCAACAACAGAGTCAACATTGCAGCATAGTTGTCGAAGTCATGCTTGCTCGCGTTCTCGAACATTACGGACCTTACAGTACACGTAAACATCCAAATTTTAAAAAAAAAAGGGGGGGGACAGTGAGTGAAAGTGTACACATGTGTGTGTATTGTATGTGAGCTATGTTAGTGGTATTAGCTCACGTTAATACGTCAATATGTGAAGAACGCGCCACCGGACATTCAAAACACATATTTGGTGTGTGCGTGGCTAAAAGTAAATTTTTACGAACATATCTGGACTTTGAAAGATGTTTACTCTTAGAGTCAGTGCATTTTATGATAGACACTTGTGGCACGAATTGCGGGCATAGATTAAGAATACACAAAAAACTTTAGACTTCTCTACAAGTACGGTAGATGGTGAGTATGTACAGTATGAAAGCTTGTACAGATGCAGACTCACTATTTGCGACGGAACAGTATGGCAGAACATATATACATGCGCAGCGACAGGACAAATACACAACACGACAATACATAGTAAGCAAGAAAATTAAAACACCAATAGGGTGCTATTACCACTGAACTACCGAAGATAGCAACAAACTCAACACAGCCAAGAATACAGACATAAGTTTTTTTAGACACGGGCAGAAAATGAAACCACACAAAGCAACCAACGGCAGAGGCCAAGAATATGGGCATGTAGGGAGTAGAAATGCACAGTCCAGCCAGCTTGGCGTAAAACCACGACACAACTGGACACTACCTAAAAGTATACCATGGGCCCAGCTGGGCCCATGGTATATTTTTACAGGAGTTCCAGCACAATAAATCTGTGTTTCAAATTTCCACGATGAGATCTTGTACCGCACAGAAAAAGACCACTGGAGGGTATTTACTTACGGGGTTCTACCGGAGAACAATAATACGTAAATCCCCAATAGAATCAATGTATCCCATAATAACTGATTTCTTAGCAGGACTGAGAATAACTTGATTATCGGCACCGCAGACAAAAATAAGTGTTTTTCTGGAAGATTTTCAGGAAAACACCTCAAATGCGTCCGGCATAACTGAAACTTGCGTTTGGTGAATGGTTCTTCGCCACACAATTTACCGAGTCATAATTAATATTGAACGGGATCTGAAATCCCCGCTCTCGCAACTACACGAACACCTGGTGGCGGTTCTCTCTGTAAGCGGATCAAAAGGCTTTTAATTTTAGAATACATGGACTACTCTATGTCGCATATCTTCTGCTATACCTGAAACTGGCGATTGAGAAGCAGGAGCCACTGCCGCAGGTTCTCGAAGTGTCTTTTCGGCGCTCTTTCGCAGTTTGTCCACGTTTCAGCTGTCTGATGTGCTGGACTGCAAAGATAACGGGACGGCATGTATATTAATCGCAATTGAGAGTTTAAAAAAATGCAGAGGCCATTGGTCAAGCTTCGCATGCAGAATGCATCCTACATTGTACTATGCAGTATATGCGATTCGTTCTCGTACACGGAAGACAAAGCTAGTGCGCATAGAAATAAATTTATAATCAATTTATTCTTTTTTTTTTTCGCTTCCTTGTAGTAACTTTTCTCTGCACGTTTCGGATTTTGTCGCTGCCGTCTAGTTCACCCCAGTGCCGTGTATTAAAAGAAAGTCTGGCCATTAAGAGGAGCCTAAAAAGAGACTCGACCTGTCAATCAAACTTGGGCGCATTCCATTGGTTGCCGCTTTCCATGGGGAGCCACCATGACACCGAAATTTCTCCAAAATGGAGGATGGTGCTTGGAGCGGCGAAGTGAAGATTTCGTGACAATTTTTTTCACGAACTACTCTCGTTTGACTCTGTAAGTATACGTCCTCTTGTAACTAGCTGCGAAATCGGCTTCAACTTTCGCTCCGTCATCATTATTTACGCGAAAATGACATGTTTCGTCGCCACTATTAGGCCTGATGAAGACCTCGATAAGAAAATAGCATGAAGGGCGCCACTGATGCGTAAGATTTTGCATTATATCATTGAATTTTATTTATATATACATCTTTGGCTATTTTTGATTCCATCTACTTACGTTACGTGATTAAAAGTTCATACCGGAAGACGTCTATTACTAAGAAGCAGTTCTGCCGCTCTCCTGGCCAGTCAGTTCTGCCGGCAACCATTTCTGCAGTTCTGAGTCTTCCCAACATGCCTCTCTCCATGCATATGGCGTTGATAAAAGTGGACGCAAAATCCGTCGTTTTCGTCTGTCACCAGTGATATTCGTTTCAATTCAAATCAATCTAGGTTCTCCAAAATGGTGGCACTCAGTAAATAAGGGTGAGGTATGAGTACTGGATGTATGTAATAATAGAGAACTGTATTTCGACCTGTGATTGGCCAGAGAGCTCAAAAAGTTTGTGGAGCTCCAGGTATAGGCAGGTCCCATTAATGGCCAGACTCCCTTTTAATACACGGCACTAGTTCGCCCTGGTTTGCCCTGCTCCGGTCAACCCCCCTCCCCTGTCGTTTTCAAATGCAAATCATTAACGTCTTTCGGATGGGTAAATCCAAGCAGACACGAATACTCCCACTTCACTATAATCACGCTCCATTACAACAGCGCAGCAACATCGCACTTGCTCGCTGAGAGAGTTGGAAGGAGACAGATATCGCTTGGTTGCTTCTCCTGCATACATCCCCCCTGTGCAGTGAAAGCACGCTTTACAGGGAACGCCACGGAAGGACGAATACGCGCTTTTTTTTCCCCTACACCGCCAAAGCATTACAGTAGTGGGGCTGGACAAGGAAAAAGAAAGAAAAACCAAGGATAACACTCCTGTTGGTTACAATACAACGCGTTCAAAGGCGCTCCCACAGAAAACCGCCATGAATGTGGGCAAAAGCCCACTTGACTTGCAATGTAACGATTCTTCACAACGAACACAAATTAATGTAGAGCTCGTTATGGTCAGTTGAATTCACAACGTATTCTGGCAAACTATTCCACAGGGATATCGACCATGGAAAGAAAGAGTATTTGAAGACATCGGTTCTACATATACACATATTCTCTTACTTTCCTGCCGTGGGCTAATCTCGCTGAGACATATCTTGGAGGAAGTAAGTAATGATATGAATGCAATACACTCATATTATGATACACGCTATAAAAAAACTTGAGTCTGAGGTTTTTTCCTCTGAATACTCATGAATTCTGAGTCTTTCATGAGTATTGTCTGACTAAAAAAAAACGATCACGATCAACATGTACTTCCGCGCGGAATTGCTTGTTCATGACGAGGTCTAGATTTAAGTAAGTTACTCTTGTTGATGAAAATGAAGGCACAGCAGCCAGAGTTACTCCGTACCGTTCAAGGGCCCAGTTGGACAGAACAATGAAGTTAGTTTCAGTCCTCAGAACAGATTCAACTAATTGTTTCTTCTTCCATTAACGTCTAGGTTCCAGTTGACCTGCAGTTACTCCCCGAACTGTAATGTTTATGTCGGTGGTGAACGCTAACGGTCAGCTTCCTTTCGCTTCTTTTGATTTTCCCGTCTCATACGCCTACACCTACACCCAGGAAGTGTTGCAGCTATCCCTATATAACAATACAGTAAGCTACACAGTCGCATTCCTTCTTGGCAACTCATTTAATCACTTTTTGATTCCAACCATTTTGCGTTCTTGTTGACGATCCTCAAGCTTTCACTTTTGAAGTAACCGATACAGGGTAAGTAGTGACTGAAGGTATTGGGTAAGGTGCCTACATTGTTGCCGAAGCATAAAGGAAGTAAGAGTACGCACTCTTACAAAGGCTGCCACCAGCCGATAGAAGTGCGGTAGCAGAAATTCGGGCATCAGCTACATTGACAAAGCAGCTTTTTGCTTGCTTCTTAGGTAGACCGACTCTATGACAGAGAACTGGTGGAACGCACAAGAAGATCCATCGATTATCTCTGCTGTTCACAATTCGTGCTCTCTTGCCATGTCCTGTAAGAGACTTTCCTGAATGATCGCCCTTTTGCATGCTGGTCACAAATCAATGCATATGCTCGAAACGGTGGTATTGTGATGATCAATCGGTTGTGGCCGCAGTAGTGGCAAGGCATAAACCCTATATTTTCCGAAGAATGTACCTATTGACTCGAGAATCTGAGACTCCCTGGACTTGAAACGCGTAAACCAATCATATTATAGATGACACAGTCGGCTGCGATTTCATTGGCTGTCGCATGTGACTTTCCTCGTAAAAGTAGTGCAGGATGAGGTGACTGTCAAGGACAGTGCTGCAGGGTACAAGTACGAAAACATATACACCTTCATTTGCGATTCCGTGCTTTTGACGGTCACTCTAAGCGTAAGTTTCACAACGTCGCCTCTTCACGAATCATGTAAGTGCGACGTTATCATTCACGTGATTGGAATCTCACGTATTACGTTCAAGATAAAATCACTATTGGTGTTGGGATAAAGCACAAGTTATGTAGCAATACGATCTCTCTTCGTTCAAGTGCCCTGAACTTAACCCCTTTTTGGATTTCTTGCCGCTAACAGCTGCATAAAGACTGGTTTACACATGTGTGTAACTAACTAACAACGAGCATGAACAGAGAGGGTGAATAAGAATCTATTTTGTGTAGCCAGTGATAGTGGCATTCAGTCACGTGGACAATCTATAGTACACGGAGTCACTTATGGCAATTAAAGAGACAATATTCCAAGAGCGCGAAGTAAAACTACTTCGTCTCCCGTGCGACGTCCATCCCGTGACCAGTTTCTCGAGTTAATCGACAGCACGCAGTTTTTCTGTTAGATTACATCAAGAACGGAGCCCTATAAATGGCTGTGTTCTGGATATAATCTGAAACGTAACTTATCTGCTCTTACAGCTTCAAACTTCTGCCCGTATAGAGGTAAGGGGTCGAATTTCTTAACCGCTTATTCCGCTGCTAAAAAATATTCATAAAGTTCTAGTGGGTGACTTTCGCCGGCGTCGTTTGGTATGCTGACGTACCGAACTACGCGTTCATCTGCCATTGAACACGCATGTTGTACAAGGACTGCATCGAGGTCGATATGTGCTGAGGTGGGCAGTAATAGTTAATACTTTGTATTATAATACAATTTCTGTAATACTTTTGAAGATTTGTAGTAAGTATTATAATACTCGTTCTCTAAATGTATTTATATCTGCATTATAATACACAAAATTGAAGTATTACACGTATTATAATACTCTAGAAGGTGTAATACTTACTAAGAGGTCGTCAGTCTGACCTATACAGAGTGTCACCCGTGCACTTTATCAGTAACTTTCTTGCGTCTCGCAGACCTTTCGATACAAACGAGGCCCCAGGCAAATTCTCCCAAAGAAGTGACCTCAGGGTCAGAGGCTACTGGAGGTTCTCCTGCATTCCTTCTAGGACCAGTGTCCCTAAGGATGAGTCATCTCATTTATAAATTATAATGCCTTTGTCGTCTGAATTCCGTCTAGTCCAGTCACTCTTGTAGGCGGATACACCATGGGAGGTCACACAAATTTGGACAGCCCACTTTTTGTCGTCCACTCTGAACGAACTCTATGTCCTTAGCACCTATAAATATGAAAATAACTTTCGTCAAAAGTAAATATCACCGGAAGAAATGCTACATAAAGGTTTGAAACGCTATGTTGTCTTATATTGGTTGAATATAGGGAGAAAAAGAAGCACCGGCAATGTCGTTCTTAGCTTGAACACGACTATCGAGGACTGTCCCTTTGAGAACCTGAACCTGAACCTGAAATGCCGCCTGAAATAAAACGTGATTCGAGAATCTCAATGAGTAATGCACAATTTTTTTCTATTTTGTCTTTCTTGAGAACCCCCCAAGGTATGTGTCAATGTACTACTAGTATTACTCGTGTAATACACATATTTTCTGTATCGTGTGTTATAAGACCTCAAAATCAAAGTATTACGTATTAGTATTATAATACTGATTTTGAGTATTACTGCCCACTCCTGGATATATATATATATATATATATATCTTGAAAAGTTGGAGTTGGATCGGACGGCTACGTAATTATAGTTGAAATAAATGGGAGACAGAAGACGAAAGTAGGGGAAGTAACAAAAAAGGGGTTTATTAAAACTTAAAAATCATAAAAGTTAGGGAGGATGTCTACGTCACGGCGGAAGCTCCGCCTTCTTCGGGACAAAAGAGCTAAATGTTTAAATGTTTAATAAATTTTTGTTACTTCCCCTACTTTCGTCTTCTGTCTCCCATTTATTTCAACTATATATATATATATATATATAATGCAGGGAAAAAAGCCATTAAAGGAACAAATAAACGATACTAGATGTGTTTGTAATTCAAACTTACAGGTTAACATGGCTTCTATGGCTGCACGCAGAAAAACAGATACTCATGGAACGATGCGGCAGCACCAGAGGACACGTGTTTCGCCGTGTTTGCGGCTCGTCGGCCCTGGGTAGCTGCGCATCGTTCCGAATTGGCAAACCAGGGGTCACTCAGCGAGCGATATGCACCTGGGAGGGTGACTGAGCACTCCTCAATGCCACAGTGCAAGCCAGTGAATTATAATGCAGGGAAAAAAGCCATTAAAGGAACAAATAAAAGGACATTAAAGGAAAAATAAAGGCTTTTTTCCCTGCATTATAATTCACTGGCTTGCACTGTGGCATTGAGGAGTGCTCAGTCACCCTCCCAGGTGCATATCGCTCGCTGAGTGACCCCTGGTTTGCCAATTCGGAACGATGCGCAGCTACCCAGGGCCGACGAGCCGCAAACACGGCCAAACACGTGTCCTCTGGTGCTGCCGCATCGTTCCATGAGTATTCCATCGTTCTTCGTGCCCGATTACCTTTACTTGAGAATAGGCCTTACAGCAAAGATATCCTTGAATCCAGAGGAATAATTTTGTCAGTGGTTATCCTCTCCCATAACTGCGGGCAATCAAATCTGCCATATGGGGCTGACGTTTTGTCTCACGGAAGTGACTTCCAATAAAGTTAACACTCTGTTCGTGTACTTTCTCGCAAACAGGCGCATAATAGACATTGGTGACGAGTGGAGGGTGGCCGTACCCCAGAAAGTGGTCGGGGAAAAAGAACCCTGTTTCTACATACAGAACGACAGTGTGCACCCCAAGAAACCTGCATTCCATCAGAAGGTTTCTCCTCCTGTCAACGACGGCGTCGCCCACAAAGTCTGGAGAGCAAAAGAGTTCATCGTTCCCGGCATACTCATGTGCTGTATCGCAATGCCGGGACCCTTCTTGCAGTTTATGAGTCCTCGAAATCGTCTTCTCATGCGCATCTACCAAGGGTTACTCTACGTTGGATTCACTGCTTACGAAGTATATCGCCTGATCGAATTCGTTGAGGAGTACATGAATGAAGAGAAAACGTCACTGATTTGCTTCTTTCACTCGTTGGTCAATACATTTTTGTTTCCTTTCATCTACATTTATGTGGCCCGAAAAAGCGACTGTCTCTCTCCTCTCCTTAAACGCTGCGAAAACAAAGGCGTTCAATACCTAGACAGAGACGCCTTTTTCAACAAAACGATTACAAATATTTACCTCGCGGCGACCGTAGTCTTTATCCTCTTCTTCCACACACTGAACACGGTACGATCCAGTTACGAAATTTCCTGGAATTACAGCAACCGCACAATACTAATGAAGGCTGCGGTGATGATGGGCAAGACCGCTCACCACTTTGTGCTACAAACTATGTACTCAGGGCTGGAGTCACTGACTTATGTCCTTACATACATGCTGTTGGTGGAATTCAAACAATTGGCTGCAGAAATCCTAAGACTCTCGCAACTGTCCACGAGGACAGTCGCTACTTTGCAGGAGAAATATCGCGGACTTTGTCTCGTTACAGAAGCTACCGCTGAATTTGCCAACACCTTGCTTTTCCTCTTCTATTTTCGAACCGCGTTTGATTTTATGTCCTCCGTTATCTATTATGGGATGCAAAACGGGAGAGCAACCAAACGCTGGATATTGGCTTACGAGGGAGCTTTGACGATAATTAACTTGTTCCATAACACTATGATTGCGGAAGTTGCGGGGAAACTGGATGTCGAGACCAACGGGGCGCTGCACGTCGTGTCCAAAGTTCCTATCGAGCCTAAGGCGTACATGGACTTGATGTTTCTCCTGGAAGTTTACCGAAAGCGGCCCGCTAGTTTGGCTGGGTGTGGAGTGATGAAAGTCAATAGGGCTCTCATGTTCAAGCTCTGTGGCTCCACAGTGACCATTGTGCTTATCCTATTGCAGCTGGACCCCGCACTTACCAACAAAGTTCGTTTGTGATGTTCACGTTCCAGAAGCGGCTTAGTGTCTGCAACAGTGCATAAGTCCTGTTTTGTGATAGTTCTTTATTGAAGCGCAAATGTCATGACCACGACATATTAGATTATGTCCACCATGTCATAATCGATAACTTCTATGCAGGAGCCATGGGAGTTCCTGTTATTTTTCCAAGGGGGGGGGGGTCAAAGTGCTTGCAGACGGGGGCAAATCGTGCATTCTCCTCGCCTCTTTTCCTGCGGACGGACGCTGCGGACAGTGCAGGTGTTCAGATGTTCATATTATTATGATATATCTAAGAAAAATCATGAAGGCATACGCGTATTAATCAACAGTAACCTTGAAGTAACCTTGACGCTCCAGAAGAAGGTATGTCCCCCACTCTCGGTACGCCCATGGCAGGAGCCCGTCCGCGCGATTCGCTATGTGCGCTACACATTGGCCCGCAAGACCTCTATATCATGATATGACAGTAGAAATTTCAATTTTGAACGTGCAGAAGCGGCCGTAGATGACGACAGCAACAGCTCCCATGAAAACGTGTAGAATGGTGATGATAATTTACAACTTTAGAAACAACACATCTCCCGTGGGACATGCACCGCTTGTCCAAAAATCTGAAGGTCAGCTGAAGTACAAGGTATTCCGGCAGTTGAGGAAGCAGTAAACGGGCAGACCACACGCTAACTTCCAAATTGCGGCGCTGGGATGGGGTGCAAACGACATGGTCTCTGCAACCTAGTAGGGTCGTGGTCATGACAGATAACAATGATAAAGCATTAAAGGATGTGCATTTCTGCAACGTGTCACCTTGGATACTAATGTTTACACTTGCACAGTCCTTCGTGTCATCAAAAGGTGCAATGCTGTACTTACACAAGACTCGCTGTCTAATAAAATTACGTATTCTAGTGAATACGAATCCATCGTATGAGTATATGTAGTTGCCTTTCTATACTTTCGTAGTAGATCTCTAGGTAATGAGTTCATTGTATTTTATTTGACGAAGGGATCAAGAGACGTACACCTCAGGCAGCAAAATGTTGAAATGAATGCTCTAGATGCTATGTACAATGCGCGACCTTGCGTGGTAGCTCTTCAAATTATGTTTTCTGGGAAGCACTTCGATAGCAGATGTCGATGCTCCGATGTCAAACATATGTGATAGAAAGCAAGGCAAAACATGGTCAAGTTCGTTTATACCTTTTATATCCACATGAACCCGTGTCCTGCAGTGCGGTGTAGTTCTGAAAGACAAAAACCGAGACGAACGAAACACGAGGACACGAGCACTATAAATTTCTCAGTCTAGTCTGACACAAAGAGACAAACTGAAATTGGTTGAACAATGTGGTTTGAGCGGAAAATTAACCAAAAAATAACATATAAAGTCCGAACCCGAAGAAGATTCTTAGGGCGTGCCATACACATGTGCCAAGCAACAACACCTGGCGTTTGATGACATGCGCTGCGTCTTTGTTGTCCAGATTTTCATGAAAGGAACTACAAGGCTCATCCTCTGTATACGCTCTGTCTGATGCAGGGAAAGGAATGTGCGTAGCCGTTGAAAATGTTTTTGATTTATAGTGGGCATTTCTTTTTTTATTTGATATAGATTTATCTTTTTTAAAAGTTATGAGAGCAGCACAGATGCCGTTTTTGCAGATGGGTTATATGGCCAGGCGACCATTCTGTAGAAAAGAGTATGTAACTCCTAGGTGATGACGAACTATACCTAAAATTCATCAATTAGAAATTTTCTGGCACCTATAAGAATTGGAGGCAGTAATTAAGAAAGCCATCCTATGTTTTAAGAATCCTGGAACAGGCACATAATTTGAGATATGCGTCTCCAGGTTTTGTGGTGGAAATCAAACGATATACCGAGACCATTCCGTCGGGAGCACAGGAAGGACTCAATAGTTGCAGTGAGACTTTGAGCGCGCGTAAAAGTACAAAATAATACAGTATTTATGGAACATAGCAATGGTATCGACTCTTGCAGTAACTGCGAACCTTCCGTCTCCAGACATTATACAGTCTTCTGGAGGCACGTCATTCGTCTCCCAAGTCCAACAAGAACTCCCATCTCCAACCCCATGCACAAGATTCCTCGTGTACTACTCCGCGCTAGTAAATCCTCGAGATTCGATGCAGACAGTGACCTTATACTTTACCCAGGGAATATACGACCTACCTGTTCTTGCTAAATTTAAAATTATATATAGCTAAACGACAGGCCCATGAAGAACTGCAGGCAGCGCAGCCAATATGGGGACATGGACGACACTGTACACAGCCATTGTGGTCTTCCCCTGTAGCGGTTGCTATGACGCTGTGTAAAGTCTAGCACATTTGCTGAAACGATGGGGTGAAATGATGCATCCAGGTTTCGTCATGTGTGATGATTGATTGCAAAAATTCGTCCCCCTCGGATTGAAACCAGTTCAGCAGCTGCTCAGAGACTGCCATGCGCGCTTCTTTCTGGTCACAAGTGAAGTGTCGGGGAACCCATCTTGCACAGGCTTTGCGGAACAGTAAGTGGTCATGAATGATTGTCTCCACACTGTCGACACTAATATTACGCCGGGCCGCAATGTCCCGAACTGTTACTCGCCGGTTCTCGAGGATGGCTTGCTCAACGCCTGCGGTGTTTACTGGCGTGACTGCAGTCAGACGGAGGTGTCCATGTGGTTCATTCGTCACCATATCCCGTCCTTCGCCAAACTTTCTGCACCATTCGTACACTCTTCCCCTTGGCATCGTTTGTTCCCCATACTGTGCCCGTAACTTTTGCAAAATTTCAGCTGGATTGACGTTCTCCTTCACAAGGAACTTGATTATGCGTCGCTGTTCCACAGCTATACCGACACACTGCTCGCGGCCACGACATCTGCCACTGCTGCACGTGCCGCTGACCCGAGGAGGATTGCACTTTGTCCTCCGAAAGTTTTATTCTATTACATTTACCCACTGACTTTTCTCGAGCAAAAGTCTCGGTTAACCTTGAACGACCCTTGTACATAAAATCGAAAACCGCAGTTAAAACGGACTGCTATAGTTAGCGTATAGGAAGGAGGAAGATTAATTCTGTCCAATAAAAAATAAGAAAAGGAGAGAGAGAAACTGCGTTACATCTGCGATAAGGTTTCAATAACGATTGATAACGATGCGATAAGGTGTTGTATATAGATCGCCGCTAAGTTCTGTTACCCACTTTTTAGATTAGCTGGATGGGGTACTGTTCACATGCTGGTCTCAAAGGTATAACGTAGTCATACTTGGAGACTTAAACATTGATTTGATGAGCAGCAGTCCTACTTCAAAAACATATAATGAAATTTGTAGTAACTATGGTTTCCAACAAATAGTAGGTCATCCTACAAGATTTGGTGGCACCTATAAAAACACCCTTATTGACCATATTATTACAAATCTAAACGAAGAATTCTTAACACAAGGTGTGGCTGCTTGCGACATCAGTGACGAGCTCTGTAACGTGTAATACGACTCCGGTCAGCCATTTGGATACTTCCTTTCGATTGTCCTTGGATTTTGCTCAGGCTGAGCGATATCTATCTTCACAGACGTATTCGTTTCCTGATTGTTCTAGTGCCCAAGAGAAATTTAGCCAATTTTTGAGTATTTCGCAATCCATTATTACAAAATCAACTCGTCAGACACTTGTTACAATACGAAATACACCGAAGAAATCTTGGGTATCTTCTGGTCTCCTGAAATCAATAAAACACAAAAATAATCTGTACAAAAAATGTCGCTCTCATCCAACAAACTTTGACTTGCTTACACGAGATAACCGATACAATAATTTGCTTCGAAATCTGCTAGATGTTGCAAAGAAACAGTATTTTGCTCAGTCCATTGCTAAATGTGATGGTGACCAAAAAGTTATGGAATATGATTAAAAATGCCTTAAATAAAAATACTAGATCTAGCGATATTACTAATTTGACCACCAGCTCAGGTGAAGTAACTAACGACCAAAGACAGATATGTACAGAATTTAATGATTACTTTAGCAGCATATCTGTTCAGGTAGATTATATCCCGCCCTGTGGTGATGTTCCGGTTTTATTACCTCAGTCTCATTCCTCCTCATTTTTTCTTCAACCAACATGTGCACAAGAAGTTGAGAGCGTAATTCAGAATCTTAAGTTGAAACACTCAAGAGCTCCAGACAACATTCCTGTAACGTTCTTAAAACAGTTTAAGTCATATTTATCACATGTGCTATAGCCGGTGTTGTCAATGATATTTTTACTGAAGGAATTTTTCCCCCAAGAGCTGAAGGTCGCCAAGGTTGTCCCAGTGCATAAGAAGGGCGATAAGCTTTTTGGTATCTAACTACAGGCGGATAGCGATACTTTCACCGTTGAGTAAAATATGCAATAGAGACACTCCTCTTACGGAGGCTTACAGATTATTTTGACAAACACAACCTTTTATCTGAATCTCAGTTTGGTTTTCGAAGGGGCAGTTCTACTGAAATAGCATTAAGTAATGTTCTTGAGAAAATTAAAAGGTGCATCGATTCTAAGACACTTACTATGGGCATTTTTATAGATTTAATGAAAGCTTTCGATCTAATTGACCACAAACTGTTGTTGCTGAAACTTGAAAGATACGGGATAAGAGGAGTACCATTGCGCCTGTTCCGTAGTTACTTGACTGGAAGAAAGCAGTATGTCTCCATTGGGAATTTCCAATCAGATTTGGCTGAGTGCAAAGTAGGTGTGCCGCAAGGGTCAATTTCGGGTCCATTCCTGTTTTTAGTTTTTATCAATGACTTGCCTAAGTTCTTAGCCAAAGACTGCACATTGTACACTGATGACACCCACATATTCGTACAAGGCAGCACACCTGAGGGCTTGTTTCATGAAGATAACCTTGTCCTTAGCAAACTATCGCTCTGGCTGTCGCAGAACAGGTTAGTTCCAAATTACACTAAATCAAACTATGTTGTGTTTCACCCTAGCCAACAGTCTTTAAATATAAGTCACTTAACTGTTTGCTTTTCATCAATTGCACTTAAGAGGGTCAAGACTGTTAAATTTTTAGGTGTCACGTTGGATGAACACAGTTGGCACGACCACGTATCGAATATTAGACGCAAGCAGAGGTGGGGAGTAATGCATTACAAAGTAATGCATTACCGGTAATGCATTACTTTTGAGTAATGAGTAATGGTAATGAATTACATTTTGCCAGCAAGTAGTGAGTAATGGTAATGCATTACATTTCGACTGAGTAATGCAGGGTGGCATTACTCATTACTTTTGTCGAATGTTCATTGCGCCACGTGAAGATTGGGAACACATCCAGGTTTTTTCAGAGAAAGAGAAGGGCCCAGCCTGGGGAATTCTACAAGAGTTCAACAGTCGGCGGTGTGTGTCACAAGTGTCCATGATGGTATCACCGATTTTCTCCTGTACGCATTTGGAGTAAAGGATAATCAACGAAATAGAAACATAGCCTCTATTAGGGTAACAAGTGACAATTGCACTAGTGATTCGCTGTTTTGGTATGGTACCGTGTTAGTTTCTCTAGAGTGCAAAACCTCCCCACTTCATCATCACAATATATATGTTGTTGTTGTTGCTCTCTTGTGCTGTCAGAGGTCGTTTTTCTGCAAGGACAGAATTTGAGGGCTGGGCATAGCGAAAAGGCATCATGGAGCCGGCGGGTGAAGACTTGTCCCATTCGTAGGTCGAATTTAGTGCGTATATCGAGCCAGTTAGATGGGAGACATTTTACGGTTCGGTGCAAGCTATAAGGATCGCAGCCTAGAATCGCTAGATGGGTTCCCGAAAATGAAGAGACTGTTCGTGCAGTACCACACAGAAATTCAGTCATTCACTTCCGCTGAACGAGTGTTCAGTAAGGCAAAAGATGTCCTGTCGCCGAAGCGGGCAAGGCTAGCGGATGACAACTTTGAGCGTTAACTCCTACTATGCTGCAATAAATTTTATCAATAGTTTTTGCCTATCAGCCTCGCTTCTGTCGGGATTTAGTAGCACCGATTTGGGGGATACTCGGGTGGCTATTGCCTATAACGAAAAAAGCAAGGAGGAAAACTTATGCATAGCATCTTTGAGGATTATGCCCTAAAATGTAAATGTAATGCCAGAGTAATGCCATTACTTCGTTGAAGTAATGGCATTACTAATGCATTACTAACATCGAAAAAGTAATGAGTAGTGTAATGCATTAGTTTTTTATACGAGTAATGAGTAATGGTAATGCATTACAAAATAAAAGTAATTTCCCCACCTCTGGACGCAAGTTACTACCAGGGCTCCATGCCCTGGCTAAAACAAAACGTCTTCTTCCAATCAATGCTCTTCTTAAACTATACTATGCACTGATACACTCACATATCAGCTATGGTCTAGAAGTGTATGGGCTCAGTGGAAGAAGAACGATGATAAGAGATGGTATGATGAAGTTGCCCGTTATGCGACGATCCGAAATGGTCGATGTCCAGACAGGTCGGGTTCGTAGCAGCTCCGGGCGGGTTCGACTTAGACGTGGTCAAGCGAAGAGTCACGAAGTTCGGTCAAGACAACAATTTATTTACATGTCGATCCAAGACAAGATTCAGTTCCGAAGTTCAGAATTAGAATATCCAAAAACCCCAGCAACCTTCTTAAAAAGGGTTTCAAACCTGGGTGTCAATGGTCACACCGTCCTCCGCCTACACTATCACGTGATTACAATAAACTAATGATAGTTAGATAAAGCGGTCAAACTCACTTTCCCAGACTTACAAACCAATTAAAAGTCATAGTTAATGCTGGACGAGTGGACCAATGGCCGTTCTCGTTCCCTCTTTCCACGTTACACATCTGGACATCCAGATTTCAAATAATGATTCTGAGAAAAGTGTGTGGGTAGCAAGATTATCCACTTTCTAACAGTACACAGGGGAGCTCCACGCTTGTAGCCAAGTCAGTGGCACACGCATTGTTTTGTCAAGTAAGGGTCCCGGACCCCCTGCTACATTATTTATGGGTGCCACCGCCACCCTCACAAAGACGTGAAAACGCGGACCAGATGTCCCGTTCTGGCTGTGGTCAAAGCTAAGTTCATTTGGAGACGCTTCCGTTGTTTCCCTTGTACACTTCTCTTCTTTTACATATAGGGTTCCCTGCCTTTCCCTCGAAGCGGGCATGTGTGTGTTTGGATTCTTGTACACTGCCAGCTGACCGCTCCTGCCCTCCCGACTTACTCGAGATACCAAGAAACACCATCTCACCCAGCACAAAAATTCAAGTGGCTTCGGGAAATTCAGCCGAACACATGTGGCACAGCTTATTCCTTGAACTGCATTTGCCATTCCCAGGAAACAACACAATTAACGAAAAATAATGCATCACAACGTGACAGGCTCACTTATCGTATACTCTTCATCCACTTTTAACCCTACAAAAGCGTGCTCTACGCACAGTACTAAATATTCAACCAGATACGTCAATCACTTTTGCATTTTCACTACTATATCAATCATGGATGTATTTACTCTGACTACGTACAAGGTTAGCCTCTTTATCCATCTATTTATAAACCTAATGTTACTCATTTTATCCACTTAACACGCTTTAGTTCCATATACAGTCAACCCTCGATTTATGAACACCCTCGGTTCCCCGAAAAATCGTTCATAAATCGAGGGATTCGTAAATCGAAAATTCAGTTAACTGAGTTCTATCGAGCAAATGGAACAGTATTTCCGAGTTGGGATTGTGTTTATAATGCCATATATTGTGTAATTTAGCTTTTGACCATGCCTTCTGCTGTATCAATCTCACAAAGAACAGACGTTAGCGCATTCACACTCTGTTTATTATGCAATACTAAATTGTTTAATTTTGCTTTGGACCATGCCTTCCGCTGTGTCAATCTGGGAAAGAAGAGATGTGACCACATTCGCACTGGACTGGACTGGTCTCGGATTTCCTCCGGGATTTTTAACCTCCGTTTTTTAATCTCCGGGTGACAGCGCCCACCTTATTCATCAACTGAGGTCAGAAACACTCGGTCGCACCTTGTGCGACCCCGGACAACCCGTTTGTTGTTCCGATTTGAAGGGGTTAAGAACCGAGGGTGCAATACCTGGAAAACGTTTTGTCCGTTCAGGCGTCATTCATAAAACCACGGAATTATCCCTTTGAAGGTTTCTGTTGACCTCGGAACGATCCGTTCATAAATTGAGGGCAAAAACGCTGGGCAACTCCTAGTTGGTTCCCATAAATTTCGTTCATTATTCGAATATCGAGG
This sequence comes from Ornithodoros turicata, assembly GCF_037126465.1. Classification (NCBI taxonomy): domain Eukaryota; kingdom Metazoa; phylum Arthropoda; class Arachnida; order Ixodida; family Argasidae; genus Ornithodoros; species Ornithodoros turicata. The sequence goes on from NC_088201.1 coordinate 40,674,395, forward strand.
TTCATAAAACGAGGGAAAAATGAATGGAAAAAGTTTGGTTCCGCGTGCTCGTGTTCATAAAACGAGGGAATTCATAAATCGAAGGTTCATAAATCGAGGGTTGACTGTATTCTCTTAGAAGAGACTATATGTATCTTAGGATATCGTTGCCTCGCACAAACTATGGTATAATTGAGCATATGTTTGGTATTTATCTATTCTTCTTTCTCTTTTACCCCTCTCCTTTTTTTTACATATTTTGATAAAGCTGTTAAATTATTCCCATAAGACGTGCTATTGTATGTTATCAGTGTTTTGGAACCATGTATATATTTGGGACTGCATCACAGGCCTGCCCTCGCAGTCCCACATTTAACTTTGTGTGCTTGGTATGTGTAATAAAATATTTTGATTGATTGATTGAATAAAATCGCCCCTGGCAACTGATTCTTTCGCACCCTCCCCGGAGGGGCTCTGGGTCCAAAAACCAGTGGATGAAAAACCACCTCGACAGCACTTGCACAGATTTCTCGGGATATCGGGATTTATGTTCAATGGGCTAAATACCCTACAGTTCAGAGATTAGTAACGTTAAAAAAAAAAGAAAAAGAAAGCAAGAAATTTGGAAATGTTTCTTTCCTCAAGGTAGTCCGTACAGTGGTTTAGCTATATATTTAGGGCTATTATTTAGCGAGGCAAGGTAGCTATTTAGCCTGGAGTGGAGACAACAAAGCTACTTCCAGTCACTGGTAAAATAATCGTATCAAATTGAAATTGATCCCATTGCTGTTATGCTTCATAGACTGAGTAATCTTCACATGTCCATTCAGCTTCAAGTTCAATGCCACAAGGAAACGTAATATTGCTAAGGTTTGCTCGTTTGCACGTTTAACTCGTTTGCATTCCTACGATCAGCACTCATACTGTTGCAGGTCGTCAAGTGTTAAGGGAAAGGTAACGTCTGCATTCTTTCACAGTTGACAATAATTTCACTAGAGTTTCTGGCTTTGCTTTGATGATAAAGTATTTTTATTATTGATGGGAGCTTGTTATGTGTCCGGTGAGATGTGTGTGGGAACCGGAGAAAAGGTCCCCGGAAAAAAGGTCCCCGGAGAAAAGGTCCCCTCAGGAGTCTCTCCCGTGGAGTTATACTTTATCGCTCGTAACTCGAATCAGTGACTATTAGAGCGCGAATTTTCACGTCATTTTTGTATTGTTGACATGGTCTTGTACTTGAACGCATAAAACGAGATTCTGGTCCAAACCCATGGGACGATTAGAAGAGTTCCGCAGAAATGTAGGAAGTGGTTGATGAAGAATGAGAGAGAGAGAGAGAGAGAGAGAGAAAAGAGCAGCGTGGGGGACTTTCAACTACCGAGCATGGAACGAGGGAAATGTATTGTAGCGACCACTACATCGGCACCCAGGAACTCGACACCATGCATATTTCCATGATTTAGATTTAAAAGTGCATTTTTAATTTTGGATTTTTCGATGTCTTATTTTTAACTTGTTTATTTCAGCGTTATCCCTCGGATCGGACGTATGTTCGCTTTTGGCCGTTAGCTCTATCCGCTGAACCAGATCCCAACGGCAGGGCACTGCCCCGTCAGGTGTGTTGGCCATTGCCACAAAGAGCATCATGCAGTGGCGTCGGAACTATTTTTGCACTGGGGGAGAAAAAAAAATGCTATCATCATCATCATCATCATCATCATCATCATTTATTTTCCTTGAGGGCTCATGCAGGTAATACAGGGGTGGTACACACAGGCTTCTCGACAAGATGCACAAAAGGGATCTCTGCTCCTCACAATCAAAATCGCCATACAGGCTACCCGACAAATTGCACAAAAGTGATCTCTGCTTCTTAAAATCACAATCGCCGGGCTACCAAACAAGATGCACAAATCCTTAAACTCGATCAAAATTACCGCACAGGCTACCTAACCAAACAGCTTTTACGTCAGTCTTGTCAACTTCACTTAGCTGTAGGGGTGGGAAGTCCGAAGATTCCTCGAAGAGGCCTGAGACGTCTTCTTGTCGGTGGGGTGTCTTCTGGCATTTTCCTCGACGTCACACCGTGGCAAACAACACTTGCACACGTCACAAAAATAATCTAACTGCACGGTGCAGCAACCTGCAGTTGACACTTCAGACCGATCGTCGGGCCATACCGCTATTACTGCCACCGCCACTATTCCCAAACTTCCCCGGCGGGAAAACTGCTACTATCCCCCTCGCGTTTACATTCTTCCGTCTTCCAGACCAACCACGGGACGAGTCTCTCAAGCTCATCCAACAAGCCCTTATAAAACCTCCTTATAAACTCCACGGAACATCCCTCTTTTCTTGGGCGGGAAAGAGTCACGACGCCACTGTCACAAAACCCCACTATGACCGCTTTACGTAAAAAAACAGTAATTTACTTCCTTTCCAAATGTCAGGGTGCAAAGACAATTCCCAGGTCTGGGGGCCAAAAGATTCTGCGCGAAAACACGTGGCATCGGGTTACCGTAGACGGTCCGAACGACTCGAAAATGCCATGCATGGTCTCGCCGTAGGGGGTCGAGAACTACCCTGAGGACGCACACCCGGACTGTCCCTCCAACGCGTCTGACAAAACATCTGGAAGCAATAAGTTTGGGGATCCCGAAGCTGTCATGGCCAACTGAACCAGTTCCTGTTGCAACAACTCTTCTCTAACGTAACTCGCAACTAAACGAAAATTCACACAAGAACTTGTCGCCCTGTGGTAGTGCCCTTTGACTGGGGGAGCCGTGCTACCTGATCTGTAAATGAGGGGGAGCCGTCGCTCCCCCTGCTCCCCCTGTTCCGGCGCCCCTTGCATCATGAGTCATCCTGATATTAGTGGACCAGCTTTGACATGGGTTATCCGAAACCCATGACCAGGCCATGTTATGGAGGGCAGAATATACATCTTTTTCCTGTGTTTGTATGAACAGCGTGTCCGTCCACTTCATCGCACGACGTTTCATCGACGCCTGACTAAGGTTAGGTCAGCAGAGCCTTTTACGTATTTCACACGTTTGGGAGACTGACCAAGGTTAGGTCAGGAGAGCCTTTTACGCATTTCACACGTTGCAGCAAGAAAAAGCGGTGGCCACCGATTCGATGAACCGGCGTAGGGGACCTTTTCTCCGGGGACCTTTTCGCTGGGGACCTTTTTTCCTACACCCGATGTGTGTAGCTTGGAGTTCTCCAATGCGGTCTAGTCTCACAGGTCTGATGCATTCCAATGCGTTTGCCATGTATAGAGGTGTCAATTCCCGTTGTGTAAAGTTATGTTACCTGTTTGAATAAATCGAAGCAGAACCATGTCGTCGGGAGCCGCCGATATTTCGAACATATATTGTTCTTCTACTGTTGGAAATTTTGGCGGCTCCCAAGCTGAGGCTTCTACTTCAATCTATTTTCACAGGATCGCTGTATTTTTCTACTGTTAGAATAAATGCATGCTTGGAGTAAACTTGACAAGTATCGCAAATATGATCGCCAACGTCATCATAGCAAACGTATCAATTCTCAATCACGATTCTCAATCTATCCAATCCAATCCAGACCGCTCATCGCGCGTTGGGGGTTGTGGTTGTGGTAGGTTTGTGATGGTGTTTTTTATTCTCGTTAGACAATACTGACCCGATAATGACGGTTAAAATAGATCTCCAGCCTAACCGCGGTCTTTTAGACGCAAAATTTGAGTGCTACCGGTTGACACTTGAGCCGCTGCCAGTTTTAAAGAAATCGCTGAAAAATAGTGAGTACCGAAGGTTGTCGCTTTTTGCTGAAATATATGGAGCTGAAAAATATCTATATGTTTTTTTCACACTTCCTTTCCCGCTTCACGTTGAAGACATTCAGAAGGTCCATCTTCAGGATGACCAGTACGGCTATCTGCATGTGCAAATGACTGGACTTCTTAATGCGTTGATCCAAGATCCCTGGGACTTCAATACTGTGTTTTGCATAACCGAATCGCACCATGTCATTTGGGTGCATTTGTCACAGGTAGATTAAAGATTGCACTCTTTCGTTTTGTGTTACATGATATCACTGCAGCACTTGTGCATCCGTTGGTAGTAACTAAGATAACAACTTTCTGCAGTTTGTACATGTACTGTAGGGGACACGGCTGTCTAAAATCACCACTCCGTGGATTATCTCATCTCAAATCTCCAGGTGTTTCAAGACTATTCCTTTCGAGTAATAAGCACGTGCAGCACATGGTCCACCTTCAAATACAATATTGGCACAACACTTTCAAGCGCAACAGAGGTAATATGGGACGGCGAAGTACTGACAGGCGATTTTAGCTAACCGTGTTCCCAACAGTACTTCTTGTGATCTGAAAGAAATAGCCATAGCAACAAGATTCCGTGTGAGAAACTGAGCGTAGTACAACATGAATAAAGAAGTGTGCATTGATGTAATTTACACACAAGATTCCTTAATTCTGTCTCTACGTTGCCTGCCATTTTTCATTTACAGGGAATTTTCGTTACAGGATAACCAGTTAACTGAACCACGCATGGTGTGGCAGGTACCAGAGCCAAAAGGTGTTCAGTACACTTGCACTCTCAGCTTGCCTCATGCAGAATGGTGCCTTCTGTCTGATGGGACAGGGATTGTATATATCTTGAGTTCGCCGAGCAGACCGCAAGGCGAACCTTGGCAGGTGATTTGCACTATTTTAATCTGGATTTAGGGATTCAGTCATTGCTTCATGCTGTGCCATATTCAAGGTATCAAGTATTTTAGATATTTTAAGTATCAAAAGCAATAAAAATGGAGAGAAGGTTTGGTGCCATTCTAAATACGCCATCCTAGCCATTGTAGAAACTCTGCTGAACATCATCTACACAGAAGTGTATAAACTCTCAAGTGGCATTGCTGTTACACTCTCTGTTTTCTAGAACATTACACTTTCTATGTTGCTGGGTGCCTGAGCCGTTCCGAAGGGGGGTAATGGGGGCAGCCGCCCCGGGTGTCTTCGCCAGCGGGGGGCTCTCTCTGTCGCAGAGTTTAACAAGGGGAGTGCTTAATGCTAACCAGCCCCAGGCGGAAGCTCGCCTCGGACCGGCACTGCTGGGCATCATCCTTGCAGGACTGCTCTTCAGCTAGAGTAATGTCCGTAAACAATGGATTTGAGAAAGAGCAACACATCATGCAATTGATGCACTATCACAAATTTTCTCTGTACCTTTTTTTCTCATTCTGCTTTCATGATTCTGCCAAAACATTGTGCATTTAATGCTCGAGAAGTAATGAAGCCATTTGTGCCCCAGTCATCTGTAGCTGACACATTGCGGTGATTTGTAATTCTGCCAAAGCCATTAAAGCACTTACCATAGAATAACTTAACTGTTCTGTATGATGGAAGGTTGTACATGTTTCCTTTTACCTCCATTTGCTACATAATTTTCTGTGGGTGTAATATTGTCCATTGCTGTCTTTACAGCTGTGCCATACCTACTGCCCTGAATGGAGTCAACCAAGTGCAGTACTGATAACCAGTGCTCATTGCAGCTTCCCTTCCAATCAACAAATTGAATGCCTAATGGGCTACATCTCCAGGCCACAGGATGTCCAAGGCAATGTTACAATCTCAGAAACGACAGTCCACTTTGTGTGTGTGCTGGAATGGCTGACCTTCAGCTGCGGTGAGAATTCTTCTTTACATACCCTTCTAGGAAATTGTGAGAGGCATTTGTATTTTAATTTTCCAGAATAGTTAGTGTTCTTTTGGTACAGGATAGGATGGGTACGTATGATGTAACAAACTGTAATCAAATTTTATTGTCATGCAGCTTTGGTTGCTGACTGCAGCTCTTGGAGTCTGAAGAGGGTACGGCGCCTAATGGGTGCTTCAGTGCCTGTGTATTCTGCCTTTGACACCTTGGGCAGTTCTTTATGCTTGGCTTCCGAAAAGGAGTTCAGCTTTATCTTTGACTCTTGCAAACCTGAAATTGGCCATGAGGTAGAAGATGCTGCTACTAAAGGTAGGTTATCCCTTTCCTGCAGTAGTTCTCCTGCAGTTTTCAGTGGTTCATCTTGCTGTTTCATACAGACACTTTCTTCTTCTTTTATGTTCATAGCAAAGGAACCGCCTCTTTATTCATTCATTCAAGCTGGAGAGACAGTTACGGTTGTCTTCAAGTTACCTGAGTCGGTTACAAAGAAAGACGTAAAAGTCGAGCTGTCAGCAACAACGATAGAAATATGTGTCAATGAGAAGACTGTGCTCAAAGGAGATTTTCCTCATGCTGTCATAAAACATGATAGTACATGGACCATCTTAGATCAAAAGTAAGGTTGAATTTCAATAACAGTTTTTGGAACTGTACCTGAAGCAATGCACTATTTACCAAAATAGTGAAAGCTCAGTGAATTGCTCATCCATGCATTTGAGTCAAGATTTACAGCCATATAATGAGATGTATTTACTCTCAAAAGAGGGGTTCTGCTATGCGGACCATGCTGGATATAATGTTACATAGATGAGCATATCAAATAAACTTTGCAGCTACTTTACCATTCCAAACTTCTGCCTAAAATGAGAAATAAAAAATTGTAGAAGTGACTTCTTGTGTGACCTTGCCTATTGCAAGGAACAGACAATCTGCTGTTTTCTTCAGATACAAAAGTATTGCAGGCTTGAAGTGCATCTGACCAAAGCTGAAGCTGGTACTGTTTGGAAAGAAGTGGTAAAAGGAGACACTAGAGGTGAAGAGGTGTTTGACCCAGCATTTGTGGAAGAGATTCACACACGTTTAGCACACCTCACCTCTGATGCTGAGGTAACGCCTTGTTTTCTCTGATGTGTTGGATCTTTAAGTATTCTGTGCCATAAAATTGTCCTGTGTTCCTGCTATTCCTACTACAACAGCAAAGCATGAAATTTATGCATTTCATTACGTTTCATCCTCGACAGGCAAAGGAACTGGAGAAGCCAGCATACAACTACCAGGAGCTAGATGAGTGTGATGACACTACGGAATATTTTTCTTTCACGCGACTTTGTGGAGATTCTCACAGAGCAACACACCAGGTGCTGTGCTACAGATTTATTTATTTATTTATTTTAAAAAACCCCAAGGGTCCGGAGGACATTACATGGGGGGTGGGAACATTATATTGGAACACATCATGGAACATTGAGAATGGTAACAGTAATAACAGAAATAAACAGAAAACAGAAATAAGGAAACAAAATAACAACAACATCTTGGAATAAAAGGATAAGAACAATACAAGTAAGTATACAAAGCGATAAACTCAGCAATACAACAGAACTAACACTAGTATTGAAGATGAAGAAAGTGAGAGAGGGAGCTACAGAAAACTGTATGGTCCTCAATGGTAGCGATTGATGAAGGGAGGTTGTTCCACTCAATGGTAGTTGTGCAAAAAAACGATTTGGAGAACGCGTTAGTAATACAGAGGAACCGAGTAACCTTGTTAGTGTGATCAAAGCGAGGAAAAATGACACTCGAGCGTGTGATGGGTGATTGTCGAGCAGGCAAGGTGAAAAAAAATCTATGGTAGAGGGTTAACTTGGCGAAGCGACGACGATGTTCGAGCGGCTCGAGGTTGAGACTTAGTTTTAACGCAGAAACAGAGGTAGTGAAAGAGTAATCGTTGACAATGAAGCGGGCAGCGCGATTTTGAATGGCTTCAATGGCATCACAGAGATAGTTTTGGGGAGGGTCCCATATTGCGGATGCGTATTCAAGCTTGCTTCGTACCAGAGTGGTGAAAGTTAGAAGCTTGAGATGTTCAGGTGCCGATCTTAGGGTGCGTCTGACAAAGCCCAAGGAGCGAGATGCATTGGCCACGATGTGATTAATGTGTTCGTTCCAAGTTAAGTTGGAAGCGAGATGAACGCCAAGATATTTGTAGGAATCTGCTCTGGTTAATACTAAATCGCTAATTGTGTAGCAGAAGGGAGGGAGATAAGAGACACGTCGGCGAGAAAATGTCATGATGCAGCACTTAGATATATTCAGGGGCATTTGCCACTCATCACACCAGCATTGAATTAGGGCAAGGTCGGTTTGTAAGGATTGTTGGTCAGTAGGAGAGTTGATCTGCCTGTATACAACGCAATCATCGGCGAATAGTCTGATAGTGGAAGATATGCCTGAAGGAAGGTCAGTATGAGGAATAGGAGGGGACCAAGAACTGAACCCTAAGGGACTCCCGAAAGGACAGGGACAGATGGAGATATGCGGTTATTACATGAGACTGCGAACGAGCGCTTATAAAGAAATTGAGTTAGCCAACGGACGACAAGCGGATCGAGATTCAGGAGAGAGATTTTGTACATAAGCTTCAGGTGAGGCACCATATCAAAGGCTTTGCGGAAATCTAAGAAGACGGCGTCGGTCTGATGGTTGTTGTCAGCGTTTAAAAATATGTCATGAACGAAACAAGCTAGTTGAGTTTCACAAGAATAGTATTTTCGGAAACCATGCCGCAGCGGGTAGAAAAACCCTTTTTCCTCAAGGAATTTGACTAAGTTTGAGAAGATTATGTGTTCAAGAATTTTGCATGCGATACAAGTTATAGAAATTGGGCGGTAGTTATTAACATAATGACTGTTACCGGATTTGAGAATGGGGACGACAATCGCTGTATTTCCAGTCCTGCGGCAACACGGATTCTTGAAGTGACTGTCTAAATATGCAACATAGCAGTTCGCTTGAAATCACTTTCGTGTTGTATTGTACTTTAGAGTTAATTGAGTCAGGACCAGAACTTGAGGACAGCTTGAGTGACTCAATGATCTTACAAATTCCGTGGGGGTTGATATCGATGGGCATCATGGGAGAAGAAAGGTTCATGGAAGAAGGGATCACTGGTAATAAAACTTGTGAGCAACCGTCGTCAATGTTGAAGACAGACGAAAAAAATGAAGCAAACTCGTTGGCACATAGATTGCCGGGAATGACCTCCCCGTCAGGGTAGGTTAGGCTAAAGGAGTGAAATTTAGGCGGGGACAGAACTTTCCAAAATTGTTTAGGTTTGTTCACTAGGAGTTCACCAGATGCTGCATGCTATTTTTTTCTTCTGGTCATAGCCTTATGAGCCGTATCTGTCTGATTAAATATGACTAGCACCAGGGAAACACACTAGGTAATACTACATATATGTACATGTAGGAAATACAATATTGTGTAGGAAATGCCTAGGATAAGAGACTGAAACATTCAAAGAATTAATTTTACTAGACATAAGCTTTCGCACAATATGCTTCGTCAGGTAACACGTGTGTTGAAGACACAAGGTATATGTACCCTAGTTTAAAATGAGAGAGGCAGAAAGTACAAAGAAGCTGAGTTGTGAGAAATGGAGGAGAGGGAAAAGAAAGGTCAAACCATCAGGTAGATGAAAAAGGGGTTATGCTACAGGGAGTAGCTACAGGGATATGCTACAGGGAATAGGCGGTCAAGTGACAGACACGCACGTGGTCTCCAGAAGTGGGTGAAAGACTGGTTAAAGGAGTACAGAGGGCCACCTAAAATATTTTCAGTTGATGAAAGTACATGCATCAATTGGTCGAACAGCACAAAAGGTTTTGACGCATGCAATTTTTTCAAAAAAAGTGCACAATGTAGAATGAAAACTTTCCTTGGTGAACTCGACGTTTAGGATCAAGCATACATTGTCGAGTTGAGAACGAGGGTGGAATCACGAAATCATGTCCAAATGAATGTGCAATTTTTGCACGCTTTCCTGTCACAGTTAACAATATTTTGCGGGGCTATAAATACGCGGAATTCACAAAAATTAGGTCCTTGTCAAACCACACAGAGCACAGCTGGTTATCGAAACTACCCATTCTGGATTCTCCCAGTGAAGTTTCCCTTATGATGAGGAAGGAGGTGATTGCAGCTGGGCAACAACAAACAACATTTATGCATAGGAAAAACAGAGAATACAACATGAGAATGAGCATTGAACCGGCTTCTCCGACGAAGTCCAAGCGCAAGCTGCCCGCTGCCGACCTTGGGTCCGCCTTATAAAGGGTGGACGCTCGCAGCCGTCTGCCCGGAACCCTTTGTTCCCGCTGGTTGTCTGCAGCAGGTGTACTTTGCCAAGGACACAATCCTTTTTGGGGATGGGATGCCACAACGGGTAATCCACCGTCTAGACACTTCTTTTTCCGCCTGCTGTCGTCCGGTGACATCCCGTATTTCCATGTTCCTTGGCCGCCTCACTATTTTAGCACACTTCAAATTCTGACACCTCCCTGCCAAGAATGTCACTAGACACTTGATGTCGCGGGACATTAAAAATCCACAAAAATCCAGAATTTGTCACACTGCACCGTTTGCAACGTCTGTCGCAGCGGAGCCACATTCACAGCACACACAGGATAGGACCCAGTCCAGTACGTTCTAAGGCCCACCAGGCCATTTCACAGACTATTTGCTATACCGGCAATTTACCATTATATACAACAATGTATGTGCCCTCTAAGTTGGCCCAATCGCTCCTTCGGAAGTAGCGTTTAACCTGGACAATGCATCGGCACACTTATTCAATTTGCCCCGAATATGTACGATCTCAATATCGTATTTTTGCAAGGCAAGCGCCCAACGTGTTAAACGTGCACTCGAGGATGCTGAGCCACACAGATACGTGAGAGGGTTGTGGTCAGTTAACACCTTGGTTTTGGCCCCAAACAACCACGTGTCCAGACGACTTAATGCCCACACGATCGCATACGCTTCACGTTCTATCGTCGACCATCGTGATTGTGTCGGCGTGAGCTTTTTGCTGAGAAATGCGATCGGCACATCTTTGCTGTCTACTGTCTGGGAGAGACACGCCCCGACAGCTCGCTCAGACGCATCGGTGGCTAGTACATACCCCCTATTTGGGTCGGGTGCCGCCAGCTTCGGGACCGTCGCGAGCGCCATTTTCATTTTGCGGAACGCGTTGTCCACTTCCTTGTCCCAAGGTATATTATTCGGTACCCTTTTGTTAGTCAGATTCGTAAGTGGTCGAACCACTTCTGAGTAGTGAGGGATGTAGTCCCGATAGTAGTTGCATAACCCGAGGGCACTGCGCAATTCCGTTTTAGTCTTAGGCGGCTCTAGATTCAGTATTGCCTTTACTCTCTCCGGATCCGGTGAGTGCGTGCCCGATCCTACAACATGTCCGAGGTATTTAACACTCGGTTGAGCAAAGTTGCACTTCGACGGATTAATCACCAACCCGACCTCCGCAATTGTCTCTAGAACGTTTTCGAGGTGCTCGAGGTGTGCCTCCCAGGTTTCCGAATACACGGCCACATCGTCAATATAGGCCGTTGCATAACCCCTATGTTTCCGGAGGACTTCGTTCATGACGCGCTGAAATGTCGCCGCGGAGTTCCTCAACCCATATGGCATGACCTTCCAGGCATAGAGACCGCACGGGGACGCAAAAGCCGACAGCCTCTGAGATTCCTTATCAAGTGCGATCTGCCAGTACCCACGCGTTAGATCCAGAGTGGTGATGTAACGCGCTTTAGCTACCTCGTACAATAGTTCAGTGGTGTTCTCCATGGGAAAACTATCAGGTTCCGTGAATGTGTTCAATTGCCTATAATCGATACACATTCGGACGGACCCATCCCGTTTCGCGACGCATACTATAGGGTGCGCGTATACACTCTCTGTTGGGTATATGAAGTCCCACTCGAGAAGTTGCTCTATCTGCCGCTCCACTTCGTCTCTAAGCGCGATAGGCACCTTGTACGGATACGTAGGCTTAGGTTTCTGGCCAGGCATCAAAGTTATCTTATGCGAACCCACCCTGCATCTGCCCGGTTTCTCTGAGAAACATTGGGCGAACTTCCCGACAACCTGTCTTAACCTTTCGCTCTGATTGGGGTTGAGATGCGCACTCTCAATGTTTTTCACATCTATGCCTACCTTCGTCTGTTTCACATTCGGGGTGCTTAATACCTCTCCGAACTCATCGTCGTTGTCGAATATCACCCCGACACTGTTGATCCTAGCATAATAGCGTCTAAGCCTATTCGCGTGTACCCATTTCTCAGTACCATCCGGTTGCTGAACAACATAACTGTTTTCGCGACGTCTTTCTTTCACTTTCATCGGCCCGAGCCATTTCGGCGTCATTTTTCCGGTGAGCCCTGTCTCTAGGATAAGCACTTCATTCCCGACCTCGAACGTTTTATCTTTAGTCCTGAGGTTGTACCGTTCTGTGTACTGTCTTTGGACCCGTTCTGACCTTTCGTCTACGACACGCGCGGCTTCTACCATTCTGTCCCGCAATTCCCTTAGGTATTGTGTGGGCGACGTGTTTAGACCGTCCGGCGGCGTCCACTGCCCTGTCCAGGATTTCTGTAAGATGCTTAATGGGCCATTTGGGCTCCGCCCGTACATCAGTTCAAAGGGAGACATTCCCGTTACGTCATGTGGTACCTCACGGTAGGCCCATAATAGGCAAGGTATGTAGCGATCCCATTCTCTTTTATGGGTGGCAATCACATGTCTTAGCATTGACTTAAACGTGCCGTTCCAGCGCTCAACGATCCCGTTGCTTTGAGGGTGTTCGGGCGTGGAGAACCGTACTTCTATGCCTAGACATTTGTGGAGTTCCACGGTCACTTTCGCTACGAAGTTTGTACCTTGATCTGAGCATATCATCTCAGGAGTTCCATATCGCGCGAAGATATCTACGAGTGCCTGACAGGTCATTTTCGCCGTAAGCGTCCGTAGCGGTACGACCTCAGCCCAGCGTGTACACAGGTCAACTACACAAAGAGCATAGCGATGGCCTCGTGAGGAAGGAGATTCTAATGGCCCAATACAATCCATGTAGACTATTTGAAAGGGCACTTGCGGCCTCGTTAGCGGTGTGATTGGGACTCGATCATTTGCTCTCGGAATGGATGACACCTGACAGGAATGACAACTCTGGCAATAGGATTTTATGTCAGCTGTCATTGATGGCCAATAAAACCCGCATCGAATGCGCTGTTTCGTTTTTCTTTCTGCAAAATGCCCTCCGCATGGCATGTCATGCGCAAGGCGCAGCACCTCCTCCCTTCGTGACTTGGGGAGTACTAGCTGTTTCTCCTTCCGGCCATTAATTTCATCTACGTGGAACAGTAGATCGTCCTCGATCACTATTCCATGGGTCCCGACTTTTCCCTGTGCCCAGACGTCCGCTAATGTGGGGTCGCTCTTTTGCTCTGTCCTAAAATCGGAGCGTGCTTGCCCTACATCCTTACTTTCTTCAGCTTCGACTGTCACAACGGCAACTGTACCTGCCTCGTCCTCATATTCCTCTTCCAGTTCTATGCAGTCAACGACATTGGGTTCTCTCACGCACTCCGCCTCTGCTTCCTGTTCCAGGTTTACAATTTCTTGCGCGTCGCTTTCTTGTTCTTTCTCTAGTTTACTGAGCTCTCCATAGTCCTCGGGGGTTAACAGCGCGCCGACACCTTTTGTCAACTGCTCAGTAACCGCACATAGCGTGATCACTTGTTGGTTCACGTTTCCCTGCCTTCCCATTAGACTGAGTGGGACATACACCAAATCTGCCGTGATCGCAGGACCGAATGCGCCCCTCAACTTGACCGTGCCACTACTGTCTGATACATAATCCTCTGGAAGGTGGTCCGGCCTGATTACCGTAATATCCGCGCCCGAGTCTATCCGCGCCTCGATAGCATTGTTGCCAATCGCAAGGTGTACAACCTTTGTTTCTGTCCTGTTACTCGCGTAATCTGGTTCTGTCAGAGTTAACCACGATACCCTAGCGACGAGCTTCGACGCATCTTCCTTGATTTCTGCTGCCCTTTCATGCGCTTTCCTTTCCATTTCTTTCTCCTTTATCCTGACATCCGTTTCTTTTTGACCACTTTTAGTCCCACTTTCGTCTACAACAACTTCTGCGGGAGTCTGGACCTTTTTATCCCCTGACCTTGTTGTTACAGACATGGTGGACCTCAGAGAAAACGGAACCGAGTCCTACCTGCTTTGTTGTCTTCCGTGACGTGTTGTGCCTGGTGACCGTGGTCCTCGGAGCCTCCCACTTAGGTGCCACTCCGTCTCACTGTAGCTCTTGAAGCCTCCCACTTAGGTGCCGCTTCCCAGCCGCAGCTCACGTAAGACCTCCCACTTAGGTGCCGTCTTACACAACTTTCTCCTTCGAAGCTTCCAGCACAGATGCCGCTCCGAAGATGCTGTTCCTTCGAGCCGTAGCTCCCAAAGCTTCTCACAAAGATGTTGCTTTGACTCGTCCTCTCTCCCGCTGTACCGTCCGCTTCCGTGCTGCACGTGTCTGCGCCGCCGATGATGGTGAATGTTGCAATCCTGCCGACTGCGCCAGTGAAGTTTCCCTTATGATGAGGAAGGAGGTGATTGCAACTGGGCAACAACAAACAACATTTATGCACAGGAAAAACAGAGAATACAACATGAGGATGAGAATGAGCATTGAACCGGCTTCTCCGACGAAGTCCAAGCGCAAGCTGCCCGCTGCCGACCTTGGGTCCGCCTTATAAAGGGTGGACGCTCGCAGCCGTCTGCCCGGAACCCTTTGTTCCCGCTGGTTGTCTGCAGCAGGTGTACTTTGCCAAGGACACAATCCTTTTTGGGGATGGGATGCCACAACGGGTAATCCACCGTCTAGACACTTCTTTTCCCGTCTGCTGTCGTCCGGTGACATCCCGTATTTCCATGTTCCTTGGCCGCCTCACTATTTTAGCACACTTCAAATTCTGACACTCCCTTCTCACTTTATCCTTCTCGAAATGACCTTACTCAAAAGGACATTTTCCTTTTATCCCGCATCGGAACTACCTCCCTCAAAATGCCCTTCTCGGATGACCCAGGTGCACCAACCCATCGGACTGTTCCAGGAGAACCGTCCACCTAGAACATTTGAGTAGAAACCTGGCCTGTATGTAGGCCATATCACATAACTAGAGGGTAGACTGGCTTTATTTAAGTTTATTTCTAGAAAGTAAAGTTTGTTTGAACCTGATTTGTTAAAAGTATGTGATATAGCGTGGACGATACATAATGAGATAGTCCACTTGAATTGTGACTTGCTATGAAAACTCCCACTCCTCAGCTTATGAAGCATATCATAACAACATGGTGGTTGATGATTGATGGGTCATATTACGATACTGCCCACACATCAGCTGCCAAGTTTCTGGAACTTTTCGTGTGCAGTTTAAATATGAGAATTCTTCTAGCGGCTCACGAACATTGGAGTTTTACATCACAGTTTCTTTAGATCCTTCTTGTTCATTATTATTAAGCCTGAAGTTTTAGGGTTTAACCTGATTCTTCCCCGAATTTGCACCCCGAATTGAAGGTTCCCTCTTTAGGGTGAAACCCGATTTTTACCCCTCAAATTACCCTGACTGAGACGTCTGTAGGAATGGAATGCACACTAACTTTTTTGGCAGAAAATGCAGTTACATCACCGTTTGTACCAAACCAGTACTGTTAGTTTGAGTCACTGAGCCCGATTTCTCCCTGACTATAGCATACTGGAAGTTTTTCCACCCGAATTTTCATGAATTTCGAGCACATGTTTATTTACCCAATTTTTACCCCCTGAATTTAGAAAAAAATATTTCCCGAAAACTTCAGGCTCTAATTATTATATGTATTTCACCAATTACCGCCTGCAATGGGGTAGGGTATTGCTGCTGGCGATGAAACTCCCCTAATTATATCATCATTAAAATAAAGTTGTTGTCCTCTGACGAGTCCACATTGTCGTGGGGGCTTCTTACTTTACATCGTCGAGTTCGGGGGCGGTTGTTCTTCACAAGGTTACAATTGCGAGAAACAAAATCGATGTGCAGGTTCTGATGCAAGACTGGTCTCACATCTCGATATTTTTTATTTTTCAATCAATCAGTACTTCGAAACAGCCCGGGCTTCACATTATACAAACCAGCACATGAAATTATCTTTTTTTATTCACTTCTTCAGAAAGTGCCCTGTCAGTGAGTCTTATGTTCACATTGTATATACTTATCAATCTGTCTCGAAAGCAAACACCCTGACATAGGGTCAAGATGATCGCAGCAGATGCGCGAATAGGTTGTTATGAGAAAAGCCAGCATGATTTGTTTTGCGGCAGGTACAGCACGGAGGAGGTTTTGAGAAAGGGTAGAATGGCAACGGGTACAAGCGCGAATGGATAGTCACGATATACAGCCCACAGCATTGTGTATGATTATGTTGTTTGACGTGCCAAAGGAATCCATATTAGTACTACTATTAATTTGTGTTCTAAAAATGGCTGCCCAATGTGTGCAAATGGTGTAATAAGTACCAGTCCATCTGAGAGAAGATCCACCAAAACACAAATCTTAGAGAAGAGCTACCAGAACACAAATCCATGTGTTTTGGCGGCTTTTCTCCAAGACAAATGGCTACCAAACAGATTGTGTCTACGGGACGTGTCGGCAGGTTTGCCACACTCAACCTTTGCGTAAGCATATCAGTGAGCTGTGTAGCTGATGACCTGTGACATTTGTGTTTCTTTGAACAGGTGAACCTGAGTGGGCATCAGTGGTTGTTCAAAGTACAAACTTCACCAGATTCCCTTCCTGCGCTCTGCTTACGGCATGATGTAGATGGCCTAGTCTGGCAGCCAAAAGATGTGGCCAGTGATGGAGATGCTGATCCATTTCGAGTGGAGCATGTTGCTACTTTCAATGCATTTGGATATGTTCAGGCCTCTAAACAAGATCGGAAATATGAGGTTTGTATTGCCTAACTGCAAAACATGTATGCGGTTATTGCATACTTGCGATTCCATCAAGATCTGCGAGTTTAACGATGAATAGCTAATGTCATATATCTCTGGATTTTAGCTGGGATCTCCTGATTTTAGCTTCGCTGCAATCTGTGATTCAGTTCGTCACCTTTATCTGTATCGGCAACCAGAGTCACTGAGCAAGTCTTTGGAGCTGCGAAACCGTAAAACCGGCAAGGAAGTGTCAACCATTGCTAAGCAACATGTCATAAGCCTTGAGCAGTGCGATGCCATTTTAGGTATGGTGACGAGCCCTCAGTGTATTTTTGTGCTCAGTTCCAACACCATCTATGCAGTCAGAGTATCCAGTTCATGATATGTGTGACAATGACAAACAAGTTAGTTCAACAGTAGTTGTTACTGCAAGCATACATTTTCATTGAAGCTTTCGGATGTCATCTAAAAATGTGGTTTATAACTTCCTACAACTACAGCATTTAGTTTATAGGGAAGCATTATAGAGAGAGAGAAAATGGAAATATCCTGTATTAATCTGAATACAGTTTGAGAGAGAGAGCAGTGGACATGTTCCACCTATCTTTGCAAAATCCTTCATTTCTCTGTACATATATGTCATACTTTCTTTATTTTCATAATGTGATTTGGCATTAAGAATGTCATATATACAACATTTTGCAACATATATGACATTGGCTTTTTAAGGCAGTCTGCTTGTCTTTCTGCAGTTCACCACACTGTGTTGCTACAGGTTTGTGAGTAGTTTTGCAGTAACTCTATTGACTTTGTGTTTTATATTTTAATGAAATGACACCTTTCCTTTATTTTCATATATTTGATATTCTCTGTGCACAAACTAGATATGTTTCTTGTTGTCTTCCTGCTAGAAATAAAAATGACTAGGTATATTTGGGAAATATTGCGCTTTAAACATACCCCGCTACTAATGTGTGCCTGTGCCTCAGGCTAATCGTGTCGTGCAGAACAGCATTCTCATGGTAGGTCTAAATGGTGATTGGTTGGGGAAAAGTTCGATAAGTTGTTCATCAGCATTTAAACAGGTAATGGCAGCAACATTTCAGAGAGGCCACTTCATGTGGCACACATGTGTTGCACTTGGCATCTAATCAAAGTTGTAAATATACTTTGATTACAGATATTCTTACTCTGCAACAAAAGTACCTAAATTATGTTTTAGTTCCTGAAGAATAGAAGTAACTATAACTTATGAGTAGAGTTAGCATGAAAACTTCCACAAAGCATTCCAGTTGCTGTCCCAATTTTGTTCCCCAAAGAAAAAAGTAAAATTGAGAAATATAGCAGATGAACTTGTAAAACTTAACTTCAAAAATTTTATACAGAAAGATAATGAAGAAAATTGGTCAAATGGATGAATGTTCTTTTGTTTCACTGTGCCTCTTTGTGCTTGCTCGAGATATGAATCACCAATAATTGTCCCAAACAGGTGTATGCGTAGTGTAAAACATGAGTCAACATTCACATGATTGTTGTTGCCTTCCTACATATTGCTTATGCAGTGTCACTATATCTACATCCCCCTTTTTTCACAAAAAATTTAACATATCCCAAAATTATAGCTGCAGTGCCGCAGTCAAAGTCCACTTTTGTTCTTGATGTTCTTGATCTGGAAACCATGTTGGCATTTTTCATATGTCTTGTGCTTTTCCTGGTGGGAGCTTCAGGTGCCTTTTCTGCTGTTGCTTGTGCCTTGCTTGTCACTGCTCTTAGATGCTCCCATGCTCTCGTGAGCTGCTGTTCTTCTGGAGTAGACACTATGTGAGCGCGTGGTGCCAAACCTCGGCTGACTACAACAGCTCGGGACCATGTTTTCTTGCGTTGTATGTAGTAACAGTCAAACCGTTTTCTGGGCCAGGCAGTTTCCTGACACTCCAGTTCTAGTGTGCTTTTTGTTGCTTTCTAATGTGCTGGAGCCTTTCTCATTATTGTGTCCGGAATGATGACTGCAGGCCAGCAGTGTCTCGTGTGGGCAGATGGAAGAGTTCTTGTTTGACAGCTCATCAGTCTCTGGACTGGAGATTTAAGGACTGCGTCTCTGGGGCTATTCTGCCACTCCAAAAGTGCATAGTAGAATTCTTCTTTCATGGAACTTTTTCGTAGAAGTTGTTTCACTTTCCGTATTGCCCTGTCTGCTATACCACCTGATCTGAGATGGTATGGACTAGAGGTAATGTGTTTGATTCCGAGACATGAGCGAACATTCACTTTATTGTCATCGTCGTCTTCATACCTATTGCTCATGTGGTGTCGTTATATTCATACATAGGATCTTACTTTCTTGGGTGGCATATTTTTCTTGAATTCAGGATAAAAAGTAGATGCTATATATTTATGCATTTTGGTTCTACCAGATTAAAATTTCTATGAACAGGGCTTGCAGAACTTTGCATGCAATTGTATGCCATTCCAGGCATTATCCCATTTCCCATGCGAAATAGGAGGCCATTTCCTCCGAAATAACATGGATGTTCCATAGGAATAGCTCCACACTAGTGTCTCAACTACACCTCCACTGGATGAGGAAGAGTAGTCCAGCATAGTCTAGCAGTGGTGTAGACATGAATATCATCACTTACAGAAAGGTTTGGTGAAAAACACAGGCAGTCACTTGGATGTGTGTTTAATTGGTTGGTAGTTTTTTGCAGTCACTAGTGTAGTCAGACGAAATGATTTTATGATTTCTATTAGACATATATAGCAAAAGCATGATCAAACTTGGCAACTACTAGTGTGAAAGGGGCATTTGTCCTTGATTCCATGGAAACTAAGCCCAGATAAGTCAAGATGTGACTTAACTTCTCGAATATCGCCACCTTATTTTCTTTAGAATCAAGGGGACGTTAGCTTCCCTGTTTACACCAGCTATTTTTCATTCTGCTATACCATTCATTCACTAGCTATTTTGCAGACTGCTATACCGTTCATTCACTAGCATGCCTGGGAATTCCACAGAAAGGGAAGTCCTGCACAGATCAGATAACCAAAGCTACTGATACTTGTCTCAACCCAAGAATGGCTTTGGCATCACATTTTCTGCGCCTACATCTAACCCTTATTGAGACACGTTGGTATAACTTTGGAAGAAAGTGTATGTCCATGTTGCACATGTTTGACAGGTATTTCACACAGTGGCATGCAATAGGAGAATGTTAAAAAAAAGTGCCACTCCAGCACCTGTAGTGTCAACCCCAGATTGTGTACACAGGCCTGTAGCCATTTGAAGCTACAGGCATGAATACTCGTTTCACATGGGGTACATATAACATATGTACGATAAACACTGGGTACGATAGACATAGAAAGATGCTGCATGACTAATTTACAATCAAAGCATTGAAATAGAAGATACAGTTGCAGTATCTAAATACCTCAAAAATTCTCATAAGTATGCCTGATTTATATACATGTATATATACAGGGTGTCCCAGAAAATGTGTCATTGAATTATAATAAAAAAACTACACCACCTAGAGTCATGCGGTCAATGGCATTTGTTCTTACTGGGTTTTTGCCACCTCCTCGTGTGAATGTCGTGTAACGTAAATTTAATTATGTAAATTTTTGCGAGCTTAAGTCGGAAATTTGCCTAGTAAAGGTCACTTCTTTACCCCACCAATGTGAAGAGCGTGTCTAATTTAGCCAAATTAATGATAATTGACAGGGATATTCAGAAGCTATCCCATCGGAAAAAATAGCCGAACATCATACTCTACG
The DNA here is from genome assembly GCF_037126465.1 of Ornithodoros turicata. Taxonomy (NCBI): domain Eukaryota; kingdom Metazoa; phylum Arthropoda; class Arachnida; order Ixodida; family Argasidae; genus Ornithodoros; species Ornithodoros turicata. Next base: position 40,694,918 of record NC_088201.1, read on the forward strand.
GAGGTCGCACAGAATAGCGCACGATGAATTTTTCAGCGCAATCTTTGTCAGTCCGACGACAGGAGGTTGGTCAGCCCTCCCCGACACCGCAGAAAGAGATAAAACAGGCACGGCTTATCACGTCCGACATTCGCTGGGATAATGCTTTCCCTCTCCCAAATTTAGGAACTGTTACTTTTTCTACTATCACTCTGTGGGCTGGCTTCGGAACCTCCTTTCGTCGCACTGGGAGCGATTGCGCTCAAAAAGTCGTTGCGCGCTATGGTCCAGTGCTCCGAAAAGCATGATATTTGGCTATTTTTTCCGATGGGATAGCTCGTGAGTATCACTGTGAATTATCATGAATTTGAGTGAATTCGGCACGGTCTTCATATTGGTGGGGTAAAAAAGTGACCTTTACTTGGCAAATTTCCGAGTTCAGTTCGCAAATATTTACATAATTAAACTTGGAGTACATGACATTCACATTAGGAGGTGGCAAAAACCTAATAAGAACAAATGCTGTTGACCGCATGATTCTAGGTGGCGTAGTTTTTTTATTATAATTCAATGACACGTTTTCTGGGACACCCTGTATATATATCACCGGATAATACCGGAGAAGAAATTTAAATAAGCGGTAACAATTGTTAATGAATGACATCTGGAACATAAGCATTTGCTCTGTACTTACAGAGCGATGTAAAATCACTAGAGTGATTTATGTTTATTGATTAGTTATTTTATTTCATGAGTGATTATTTTTTTCCTTCATTATCCTAGTTACAGTAATTAACCTTTGAAGGATATTTCTTGTCTGTTTTGCTTCTGTTCTACTTGTGTTTCTAGAGCATTCTCATGGAAGATCACCACTATAACCACCAGCCAGCAGTCCCCTTCTTTTCTACATCTTGTATCTATCATTGTGCTGTTGGGAAACAGACACAAGACTCCTATAACCAGAGCTAATAAAGCACATTAAACTCAAACAGTATAGAACAACCTTAATAAGGATTGCACAATTTAATCTTTAACCATTAACTACAAAGGTAATTGCTATTGTAATTAAGCACCAAAGGTTGGGAAGAATCTCTCTGAATGGTTGTTGAAATGAAAGGTAAAAAAAATTTTTTCATCACCTGTACCAAATTTGCAAGATATACTGTTGGTGTGTTAGTGCAGAAATTGGCCTTGCCAAGATGGTTGAGTGTCGAATGCAAATGCTGCAACGCCATAAAGATATTCTACGTTACCATTAGATATGCAGTGCTATTTAAATGCAAAAACATTTTTTCAGATGTATTTAAATATAGCCCATTCTTGTTAGTGAAGACAGATCCAAGGCGTCCATGTCTCCGGTAGAACATGACTTGAAGATACACATAACACAGGGCAATGCGTAAAGTGAAACATTTAGGCAAAGGACACACTTGTCTTCTGGTCGCTTTAGTGGTCCTCGGATGAGTACCACAGTGGAATCTTAATGTCTGGAGCGAACAAAATTGCAGCTGGTTTCATACATTTGAGAACGTTATCCGCACGAGTGCTATGCAAATGCTATATCAATTGTAGGAGTGGTTCCATAAACATTTGTTATGGAACAAGTATGTGGACCAAATGGCGTCACACCTATCATAAAATGACCATATTCCTTCGACCCCAATGCACTACATCTACGGTGGGAGGGTAATTCAGTCGGGCGGATCCAGGATTTTTCTGAGGGAGGGGTCCAGCCTTGAACAGCATGCTACATGCACTACCTAGGGTCAGTTGAAGCAGTATGTGAAGACAGAAATTCAGGAGCAGGTCAGGACATCCAGACCCCCCCCCCCCCCCCCTTTCAATATCCATGACCACATGCTGTTATTTTACTTACTTATTTATTTTCACTTTTTATTTTTATTTTCATGTTTATATTTATCCTGTGTCTTCATATTTGCAGATGTGAGGGGAAAATCTCACCCAGATATTGCTGAACTTGCACTTCAGTTTCGTCATTAGCATCAGCGCTGCGATGATTTATCATCTCACTGTGCTCCCACCGTGGCAGCTTGGTGAACGAAGTGTGAGAAAGCGAGCTTCACTTTCGACAAAGTATTGGCTTCTGGAATGACTTGGTAGCCAATACGTTAGTGGAAAGATGTGAGCCAAGAGGGGTCACTCAGTGGCGGTCCCAGGGGGGGGGGGGCGTTCCCCCCTCCCCCCTCAAAAGCATAGCCTGGTTCAGTTTTCGTCTCTTTCTCGCACGAAATCCTATCACTGGTAAATTACCACGATTTCGTGCGAGAAAAGGTTGACCCCATGTCCAGAACCCCCCCCCCCCCTCGCACCCAAATGGATAGCGACTGGCTAAAGGCTCGCAGACGTCGTCCCCCCCCCCCCCCCCCCCCCCAAGTACTTCGCTCTGGGTCACATGCACATCTAGGTCGCATGCATGCTGGGTCACATCTGGGTCACCCCTGGGTCACATGCAACTTGAAAACTCTTCCCCTGTTACCTTACCTTTTTGCTATTCAGGGCTCGTGTCATTGTAGCCAAAAGTGGGGCAAAATGTTGATCTACATGCAGGCTGGTGGGACAGAGGGACTTGTCCTGCCTAAATCGGAACGTCTAGTCACTTTAACCTATCATGAACCATTGAAATGCCATTCACGAACACTTACCACATGCCTTCGTGAGTAGAACTGAAACTTTATTATGCTTTCACATATCCTAAATTTCTGTATTGTAATCTTATACGGGAGACTACAAGCAAAACCAACTATGAAAAACTTAAAGGGACGGTCTCGTACAGCCGGGGCGATTCCGAAGCCTAGCCAAAACTACTTTCACGAGTACTGTACACATACAGCATTCAAAGTTTCATTCGGAATAACCAAGTCGTTTTCGAAGAATTTGTGGAAACGTGCCGTTGCTGACGACGAAACCTGCGCTTCTCTCATGCATACGTCACGCATGACGTCGGCCTGCGGGTACGTCGTCGTTGTCATGGTAATTGTAACTTGCAGAAGCACCTTGGGTTGAGTCATCCCCTTTGCTCTCGAAATGGGGACATTGAGGCATATATCTCCGAGAGTGGAGAATGTAGTCCGAGCATTAACTGTGGGGTGTCCGATAATGTGGTGCATAATCGGATACGTGGAAACTAAGTCACGTGTTTTTTTTCCGCGAGTATTTAATGCGGTTTTTAAATAAACACGCACTCTTCTCCATGTACGTCGTCAGCGACACTTCATTTCGAAACATGGTCTGTGTGCAACGGGGAGTGTAATGGAAGCGCGCGTAATATAGTTTTGGTCGGAGCAGTAATGCGACCGCGCGCTCCGATGGTCGGCGACTTCAGACTTGTGATTGTGGGTGGGGTTGTCCCGCGACTTTTAACTTGTCTCTGAGGAATAACATAGTTGTTCTAAACCACCATGTTTGCCGCTTCTTAGAATGTGCGTTTTTCACCTGAGAACTGAAAGGAAATGTACGAGAATTGCCGCGGCCCCCAGTAACTTCTGAAAGTCGCCTGCTCACGCCGATGCACTAGCGCGCGCAAGAGCAGACGATTTCTGTATCCTATCACGGACTTTCCCGCAGGGCGACGTGGCCGTTCTTATTGTTGCCAACACAGATCGCGGCATGCTGTGCAATCTTTATCAATTTAATTCGGTTATTTAATAACTGTGACGTGTTTTGTCGGGTAAATGCCCAGTATTCCAATTTCAACAAATGGCAATCGAATGGTACGCTTCATGAGAGGGGCACGGGGTACGTGACCGTCCCTTTAAGCTAATACAAAAGAGAGCGGTACACTTACTAGAAAATGTGCAATACCAGGATTCAGTTATCATGCCATTTTATATACCAGGCTTTTTAAAAAAATCCTTTACAGAGTTTTTATAAAGTGGTGAGAGCAGCATAGATGTCGTTTTTGCAGTTAAGTTATATGGCCTCTCGAAGAGAGTATGTAACTACAAGATGACTAATTACCTAAAAATCATTAATTTCCTTTTTAATTAAGGAATTTCGGGCAAAAGCGAGATAGCACAATGGGAGTCAATCCTCGTTGAAAGCCATTCCATCTTTCAAAAATCCAGAAACGAGCGCGTGCGTTGAAATATCTATCGCCGAATTTCGCTATGCAAATGAGCCGAGACCAAAACCCTGTGCGCATCAGAAGTGCAAGGAGTTAATTCCATGTCAGAGGACCACGTGCTTTGGAGCGATGGAGATAATTGGAGTAGGTGCTCGTCCGCTGGCCACCCATTTTGCGGCCCAGATAAGCCGCAAACGGCGAAGGTCATGTGCTAATGAGGCGCGCGGTTTTGGTTTGGACTTACTTGCCTAGCGAAATTTTACTATGGATATTTCAACGCGCATCACCTTCGCCGACGGAGGGAAAGGCCTGGGCCGGAAAGAGGTTAATCTGGCCAGCAGATCAGTACCTACTCCAATCACCTCTATCGCTCCAAAGCACGGTGCTTTCTGACGTGGTGCTCCACGCGCTCCTGGTAGCCGCGGTTTCGGCTCATTTGCGTATCAAAATAGACCTCTACCTGTTTGTAAACAAATGACGTCATAATGTTCGACAGCGCCACGAGTTTGGTAGAGTTGAACTACGTTCAAAGCTAGTGGTGAACAAGTTCGCGCCCGAAAGCCACAGTCTTGAGGGGATTACGATGGTCTCTGAAAAGGACGCGACCTTCCGTCCTACTTTTCTTTCAATAGGAGGCAGCGAACAATTGCCCATTCGTGGAACCCAGCTCTCCCCTTCCGATCTGTTTTGGTTTCGGTGTGTCTACCTACGTCATGATGACGTTTCTCGGGTAGAGGTTTATTCCGTGATGGATATTTCAGTGCACGTGGGCGTTTCTGGATTTTTTAAACATGGAATGGCTTTCAACGAGGATTGTCTCCCGTTCTGCTGTCTCGCTTTTGCTCGAAATCCCTTAGTTTAAAAGTTCATTGAATTGTAGGTAATTTAGTCATCTGTTAGTTACATAGTTTCTTCGAGAGGATGTCCGCCAGGCCGTATAACTTAACTGTGGAAACGATATCTATGCTGCTCTCAGATTTTTTTATTAAAAAATCTGTAAAGCATAAAGAAATCACAGGACGGTTACGGTTGTGCAAGGCAAGGTCACTGGATTGAGGGAAAGTACCGCCATCCTCTGATCTTTGCCGCCGCGACTGCGCCGCCATTATATCTCCAAGGTCGTGGCGTGAAAGGAAGGCGTTACTTTCCCTAGTCCAGTGACCAACGCGAATTTCAGCGAGAGCACCGTCGGCATTGGGCCGTCATTTTTATCGATTTTTTATCGTCCAGTTCTAGTCGGAGCTGTGCGTGGCAAGTCAACGGCAGCGCTGTGAGATAATTCTTGAACCACAAGCGGTCGCACACCGAGCAACTGTACCCAAATGGGTTGTCCCTGAATTGCCTAGTGAAGCCCTTCGTGACTCCTTCGGTTTTCGCTTGCCTCTGACGCCTCTTTACCTCCGCTTCAGCGGCACGTATTGCAGGGTCTTGCCGCTGAGTCTGCCTTGCCTTTGCTTCGCCAGCACGCACTGCAGGCTCTTCGCGCCTGTATTGTTTTGCCTCAGCTTCGGCGGCACGCACGTTGTGATCCTAGCGTCGCACTCTCTTGTTTGCGGCCTCGGGTGCACGACGAGCTGGGTCTTCGCGAGCTCTGTGCTTCCGTTCGCGTTCTCGTGCCCGCTGCAAAGCTTGTGTGTCAGCAAGACTCGGTATCTCGCATCTCCATGGCGTCTGAAGAAGAATCAGTCGACTCCCCCATCAGTCGAGTCAGTCGACTGGGCGAGATAGGTCGATCTCCCCTCTCCATGTAAACCCGCCTACATCGACCTAAAGGGGACGTCGACGCAGCAGAAATAAGTTGCTATGTTGGGGTAGATCAGACGACTGGAGTCGTCTCGCCTTTGCCATGTAAACCGTGCAAGTCGACTGTGTCGACGGTTTCAGCTGCGTCACAACCGCATCTACCGCCGTGCTCCGCCCGCAACACAGAAAATAAACATGGCGACGGACACGGCTGACGTTCCCGCCGGTGCAAGCGTTTCAAGCCAGCAGCATTGGGCGTAGACTGGGCCGTTGGTAGAAGGCTTTAATGTTTATGGGCGCAGTAAAGGAAGTCACACACTGATAAAACAGTATGCGATTGGAAAGTGACCACTTTAGTGCCTTGGCGGCGCTGTAATCGACTGAGTCGACTGAATTGCCCGGCGGACTAAAGCGCATCGCTTCCTGCCATGTAACCCGTCCCTAGTCGATCTTTGCGATCAGTCGACTGTTGCTTTCAGTCGACGTATGCGCCCATGTAAACGCGCCTACTAAGGGTGCCTTTTTAACTCAAGCGCCATGATAACATTGTCCTCGTCATCGTCGTCACTCTAGTCGTCACTATAGCGTCGTCGTGTGTTCGCTTTTCCTTCTGCGGACGACGCCGACGCCGCGATCTCGGGAAGCGAGGCACTATAATAGCTGTCACTGTAAAACGCCCTGTATACTCTATGAACACGGCTTCATTTAAGGATTGCAAGTACACAACAATACATTCAGTCAGTTCTTTATCAGTTTGAAGAACCAAGAGAACTCTTGGCAGGTACAAACAGACTATACGAAACAAAAGATTGAATATCACGTTACCTATATATTTTGTTAACTGCGCGGGCGAACACGTCCAGCCAACCCCGAGCCAACATGAACGTAAATTAAGAGGTTATAACAAAAAACATATGTACCCATACTAGCAATGAGCGTGTATTTATGTAACTTTCTTTAATTCTGTTTGTGATAAAAAGATAAAAATACAAACTACTGTTTATTAACGTACGGCTTGGGACAAAAGTTTACGGAACACGGAACGCTGACTTACTGAAACGCTGTGTGAGTGGTGCAGAACGCGTAAAACAATTGAATAGACCGGGCCGCTGTGGCGTCGCTCATGATCTCAGTTGTCTCGTGTACGTAAACCCCCAATGCGTATTTCTTCATCGGAGAGGTCCCGTGCTAGATATCGGGAAGAGGTCGAATAAGAAACGGATGACCGGCTGTGCTATCAATCTCTCAATATGTGTGTCCACTCTTGGTTGCTGCTAGGGTATCACTCCAAGGGAAAAAAGCGAAACCCCAGTGTTCCGTAAACTTTTGTCCCAAGCTGTACAAGCTTTCTTGCAATGGTCTGCATTTCGTCAACGTGACGACCTGACGTACCTGACGAAATACAGACGGTGTCCGCCCATTTCATAGAACGCCGTTTCATCGACGCTGTTTAATCGACGCCTGACCAAGGTTAGGTCAGTAGAGCCTTTTACGTATTTCACATGTTGTCGCAAGAAAAAGCGGCGACCACCAATTCGATGAAACGGCATTCGATGAAATGTCACTGTGGGTGTCCGCCCATATCATCGAACGCCGTTTCATCGACGCCTGACCAAGGAGGTCAGGAGAGCCTTTTACGTTCAAGACGCGGCAGCGTCACTGTACCAGCGTCTGATGGTCGACGTAGCATTCAGGAAGTGGCCCAAAATATTTGTTGATAGCCCCTTCCGTTTTTGTTTTGTTTTTCTTTAAATATATGCCAGGATTCTAATTATTTCCGTACGCCCCAGCGATTGGGAGGGCCTTGATATTCCCGGTTGCGAAATTTCCGAGTTCCGGATTTCACGGTCTCGAAACAAAGAAAATGCTCGATTGCTTCGTAAGATGACGTGTCGTGTTTAAAAATCCGATATCACTAACCTCTCAGCTTCACTTGTCTTCGATGTCTGTCGAAGTCATTTTAGCGAATGGAACCACATTTTAGCGGCCTATGTCCAAGTGTTTTGCGAAGAATTTTCCCGCGCGCGACTGTGCATTCTTGGCAGCTTATTTTCGATCGGGGGTCCATGAAACATTTATTTCCAGCAGTTTATTTTGTAACGGGAATTTCGATCACTTTATTTCCATTCTCTCTGGCTTATCTATGCCCAAGGTGTGTCCTGTATTCCGAGCGTGTTCCCAAAGTTCCGATTGTTTCGTCGTGGCTTTTCAGTAGAGAGTTTTAGTACATCGTACGCAAAGGCGATAGCGCACGTAAGAGATAGCGTTGGTGGTTCCGCGCACTGCGCGAAGCTCTGATTCTGTTATGGGCGTGCGCAGAACCATCAACGCTATCCCTTACGTATGGAAAGTCGATATCTCTTCTACGGCGGAAAGGCTAATATCTCTTCTGTGCTCTTGCATACGCGTGGACGCGTCTTAATTTTTTTTTCAGTTTCACCGACACATGTTGCCGGACAGTTACAACAGGATACCCCTATGTGAGTAGGAATTAGTAACGACGTGAGATACATTTTTCTCTCCACACTCCAACTTTGAAGTTTTCTAAAACAGCGGAGAAGCTATATTTTGAATTTTGTCTTTCAGAACTTCAGATCTAACAAGGTCCTCTACACACACATTTTTTGAACAAAATCGAAGATAGTCGAGCAGCCATTTTGGTTCATCCTGCATGTGATGACCTATAAAACAGATTTCTGCGACAATTATAATGTAGATAATGCCTCTTATAGACCTTCTACCCTTAGTTGCACTTGGACAAATAACTAAATAAATTGGGGTGATGACGCCCACATGTGCATGCGCATATTGAGCATGAACGACAGATCCTGCTGCACAAAGTTTGTTTTTGTATACATTGTTTTACTTCATGAAGTGTTGTTTTCGACTGTAGAAAAAAAAAATGCTTTGAACTGAGCGGTGCCGTACCAAATGGACCGAGATGCACGGGGCGACGAAATAGTCCCATGACTCGTGTCGGAAGAGGGCTGTGGTTTTCAGTCTCTTTGGGCAAACGCCGACAGTGGCCACCCGGTGCACTAGATGCCCGGACGTACACAGAGAGTGAGAAACAAGGAAGCGGAAGGTGGCTAAGAGAGTACTCAGCTGGCCTGACCGATTGCGAGTTTGCGACCCGCAGCGGGTAATACGAGGCCACGGCCAGGCCAGAAATACGCGTTGCTTAGAACTCACTAACGACCTTCGTTGTGGTTGTACCAATACGGCAGCTGTCTATGAACCAATCAATCCATATTACAGGTCACTTCTTTTTATTTATTTATTTAGTTATTTCCTATTCAAAGAAGTACCCGCGAGGTACCGCGTTAGCATCTAGGTTTGAAACACAGGCGTCTATGTTCAGCGACACCTGCGTTCTTTGCGCTGGCATTGGCACCACTGTCAGCCACTGTCCTACACTTTCCTAGGTCTGTGGATGTAATGGCGCTATGGACGTAACAGCTGTTGGATGTAACGGCTCGTTGTATGTACTGACTAATGGATGTATCGGCCAGAAATGGACGTAAAGTCTCGTTGGATGTAACGGTCGTTTGTATGTAACAGCAGGGTGGATGTAACGACTCGTTTTTGGATGTAAGAGCACGATGGACGTAACGGCGCGTTAGATGTAGTGGGACGGAATCCCCTTGATGTGGAAGGGGTCAGATGATGAATGATTGGATGATAACACTACAGGTTTATTTACGTATTTACAATGGATACAAGATATAAAGGAAATGAACCGGCTGTGACGATGTTTGAGTCCGGGCTGCTTGTGACAGTAAATAAGCTTCGCTTTTGAGTATCGATACTGAGTCCAAGAGCGAGCATGCGCCATCTTGTTTCGGCGCCACGGTAGCCACGCGCACTTTAGCGCACGATGTCATCTATGGCGCGCGGGTGAAATGTTCCTTTCTCTTGCAAGCAGCTCATCAAGGTTGACGGCCTTGAGCTCATCTTGACATCATCGGGACGCCCTGGTGTACAGTACATGGATTATCGCACAACAATCATACACGCTTCTGTATTCCACTGCGAGCATAATGTTAGCCGTCTTTGATGGGGATGGTGCCGGTGTGGTACGGAAACAAGATGGCGCTCCTGCTCTCCCTTGGACCTCAGTGTCGATACTCTGAAGCGTAGCTTATTTAGTGGCTCCAGGACAGTCGAAGCGTCGCTCCCAAATTGTTCTTCGAAGGAGTCCTCTCCCCCATTTCTTACAACCGAAGGGCCGCCTTTCGTGTGACGCAGCTGTGAGGTGATGGTGATGAGGTTTCGGGTATGGCCGGTATGCCTGGTACCGGGTATGCCTGCATCTACGCCATTCTATCTATACGTTACATATATATAGTATATAGGTTAAAGAGGTTGAGATATCAGACGGCTACGAAGTTGAATAAAAGTAAAATAATAAGACGTGGACAACTGATTACAGGGAAGTTAACAAAAACTAGTTTATTTAGTTGATAATTTAACAAAACGGTCGACGTTTCGACAGTGGCACTGTCTTCGTCAGGACAAAGGTGTTAGAAATGTAGCACAGGCTAATGTGCTACAGCCATGTGCCTATCAAGTTATCAACAAACACCCCGGGCCGCTTCCTGTTAGTGCTACACCCCCTTGATTAAATAGTTTCGAGCAGACGTCTTTGTTGATGATGGAATCGTTTCCGAAACGTCATTTTAAATGAGGGGATAGAGAGGTAGCAAGCGAGCTGCTAGTATAACTCCATAACTTAAAAACCCGAGACTGGGGGACAAAAAAACGACAACACAGACAAGGTCTTGTCGTTTTTTGTCCCCCAGTCTCAGGGTTTTAAGTTATGGGTCATTTTAAATGTTTTAATTGATGTGCGTGCCAGTGTGCTGGCAACATGACTATTCCCGGCATTTGGGCCATTAAAAAAAAAGCTTCCATACTATGTTATGACATTCTCACTATAGGAATCTTTCATCACTTTAACCGAGCTATTGAAGAATTGACATTATAGTGAAAGTTCGACAAGATCCGGGAGACGGCTCGAAACACCTTATTGTTGCATAATGTAAAACCCCGAGACTAGGAAACACGAAGGGACAGACACAACACTAAGTCTCAAAAAGATTTCGTGTTGTGTCTGTCCCTTCGTGTTCCCTAGTCTCGGGGTTTTACATTATGCATCAACTTCACCAGCTCGCTTGCTTCTTAGCCACCTTTTCATTACCTTATTGTTGATGACCCCCTGCTACCTTGGTCAGAATATGCTCATTCCCTCTGTTTTGAGTGTGTTTGCGTGGGCATACCTGTGCCCATGCCGTATGCATGATTGGTTAGGAGTCATCACCTCCCGTGGTCGTTCACCTGCACGCCGCGACCTTGACTAGCGAGCCGAATAGCTTTCTCTTGGAAAACATGAAGCATTTGCTCTCGCCCCATCCGTTGTTGAGCTGGTGCTATCTACGCTTTGTGAAAAGCCGTTAGGAAAATCCTGGTGCTCGTGGGAAACGAGAGAAAGAGAGAAATCGAACTGACCCTCATCGCTCTTCCACTGCACGAACACAGATAAAGGGTAAGCTGCTGTGAGTTTTCTCTTGCTTGAAGACAATATCTGTTGTTCATTTCTCCACAAACGACTGGAAACTGTGTATTTAAAAAAAGAGGTTCAGGGTGGTAATATTTGCGTTTCATTTGCATGTACTGTATGCGACTGCAACATTCGGCAGCAGCACAGAAGGCACCGAAACGTTTTACGAGTACATAAATATTTTGCTAACAATAATAATTGATCGTTGGCAAAATGAGCCGAACAACGCAACACGTGGTTTGAGGATCAGGTACGCGATCAGATATATTGCTGATTAGATTACAGCTCCGGTATCGCTGTAAATACATTTTATTTATGATCATATCTTGATATAATCGACAGAGCAACTCGTATATCGGGTTCGGCTGTCGTTGGTAAATGACGTCCGGAAGTCCTCCCCGCTTTTTTAAATTTCCTATTTTGAATTTTGGAACTTTCTTCCCTCCAGTTTGTCGAATAAAGCCGTCGCGAAAACGATGATCACATCACACCTGTCTCTGCTGATTATTATTACTTGCTTGAGTGTATATCATTAATTGTTCAAATAAATCATAAAGCGCCGAGAAAAATATATGGCTTTATATTCCTGTACCTTGTCTATAGCAGCCTAACAAGCATTGAAAATGCCGCACAGAAGCGTATCCAAGAGCAATGACAACAATCGTCAGTCAAGGGTAAGTGCAGGCCCAGAAACACCCCCTTCCCCCTTAATAAAAGGGGGAGCACAAAGGGGTGGCTAGGTAAGGTTCTCTTGAGTGCATGGCAGGTGCCAGCCCTGGGTATCATCAGGTTGATGCATAAGTTCGTAGCATTTTTTTGCTGTGACTACACTCTTATTTGACTTTAATTTGATATGAACAAAAGACACAAATTAATCAGTAACAGATTCCGCACCTGAAGAAATCTACTGGCTTTGAGTTAAAAGAGCCATCAAGCCAAGTTTGAATGTCATTCTCATTCTCAAAAGAGTTTCCTTGAAGGCTGTTAGAGAGAGCGAAAAAAAGAGGGGAATCTCAAGGAGTGAGTTCTGAAGGATACGGGCTAACCTCCCTCCAAGCTCTAACCTAACCTCCCAACGAAGCTGTTGGACAGCGGCTCTCGTCATGTTAGCAGTGTGCGGGTGCACATTATCGTGCAGCAGCAGCAGCATTTGATGCCATCTTCCTGGTAATGTTTCTTGAATTACAGTCGCAAGACGTTTGAGTTGTTGACAGTAAATGTCAGCAGTGATGGTTACGTTCCTGGGCAGCAACTTGTAGTGCATGACGCCTTCTGTGTCTCACCAGACGCATAACATTATCTTCTACAGATGTGGGTTGTCATGGATTAGAGCGTCTAAACAATCTTCATCCAATCCGGATGGTCTTCCTGAACATGGAGAAATCACTCCAATCAAAATGGCTCTCTTTGAAACTATAAAACCATTTTCTTTCTTCACGAATTTATGCATCAACCCGATACATAGTCCATACATGGATAAATGCTTTCATTATGCATTTTAGTCCAGAAGTATTAAGGAACAGAAAACACTGTTTTTGGTTCTCTTGGATACTTTTCACGACCACAAATGTGACACTGAAGCCCCTGCAGTTACTCTGTAATGGTGAACTGTGAACTACAATTTCAAAATGCCTTTACCTTCTGGTTTAGGTGAAGGCAATTCCATTTCCACCATCAGCTGAAAGGAGGACAACAGGTGAGAAACTGTCATCCTTTGAATGGCATTGCAAGATGTTTTTATTGTATTGAAGAGTTTCAAGGACAACAGCCAGAGGTGTATCAACCAAGGTCAGGGAACACAACACCAACACAACCTCATCCAAGTCAAGGAGGATGGAGTAAGTACTAGAGCATTGCTGGTGAGAAGAAATAATGAATTATGCCTTTCGGTACATTGGTATGTTTGCATCTAGAACTAGGAACCTGTACTGCAAAGTGTGCAAGTTCTGGTTGAACCGATTTACCACCCTTAAAGGGATACTCCAGTACAATTTCAAGTTATAATTAGGGTTCCGGGTCTTTGGATTTATCCGAAAAAATCCGAAAAACGTACTCCGGTAAACTTTTAAGCAATTCGGATTAATCCGAAAAACTCCGCTTGGCAGATGTTTTCGCTAATAACCGGGTCATTGTTCTTGGCCTCCTTTTGTGTTCTGGGTTTTTTTCTGACCTGGGATATCAGCCCTACCGCAACATAATAATGGTATCCGTGACCTAGCGTTTTCTACGGCGGTCGTCTTGACCACTTGAGGATTCACCGCCCGGGTTTTTCTCCCAGTCTGTTTCCTGATCTCCTTGTCCCACGCGAGACCTAAGCACTAAAATAAGCATCGAACCGAGGTCATACCGAGTGCCCTTTTTGAAAGGGCAACTAGTTGCAGTGCTGACGACAAGATGGGATGCGAGCGAAAGCTGCCCTGCGACTACGTGAAGGAGTACCCCCGATTTCGATGAGTTCACATCGTCCCGTGATCGCGATGCAAAGGTTGTCGTATTTAAGTACTGCCGCATAACAGTGAGCACTACACACCGAAAGGGTGCATTTGGAATTACGGAACACCTCAGAGTGTATCGTACGAAATGTATTGTTAAGCTCGTGTCTTTTTAGTGTTGAAGCAATAAATGTGACTACTGCATTTTCGCTGCACAACCGTGCGTGAGTCGTCAAGTTCCCTCCAAATTTCGGATATTAACTGAGCTGTAAATCATACACTCCGAAAAACTCAGTTTTTGAAAAAAACAATAAACTCCGAAAAACATCCTCCGGTAACGCCCAGAAATAAACTCTGAAAACCCGGAACCCTAGTTATAATGCTGACTGTGAACAATTGTGACTAGAAAATTGATTTTTCCAAAAAGTGAGAGAAAACTCGACTGGTGGTTAGTTACTTCAAAAAATAGGAAAACGTTACACCGAAACCTAAACACTCTAACAGTACCCTTTCCGATTTACTTAGCTCCTCTTGACGTTGTAGGAGTTTTCACTCACCTGTAGCGGAGCAACAAGAACAACACTGTCCAGATAAAGTACGGTGTTGCTCGAGTGCTCTTTCGTGCAAGTGTGCCACACAACTCGAAAGAAAATAAATTGCAACTGGGATGTATAACTTGAGGCTGAAAAATGTCTGGTAGCAAGACATTATGGGGTATACGAGGGGTGTTCAAGTCAAACCGGGACTTTCTGTCTCCTGAGTGTACAAATGGCTCGCGCTATTTCTTTTTCGTCATTTTCACACGCGACAGGCCTCCACGTTCACCACGTGGTGATTCAAAGTTTATGCAAAGCTGAAGACACGTGCTGGACAAGATGGCTGACAACGAGGTGAGTGCGCATATCGAACAGCGCATTGTCATGAAGTTTCTCATGAATGAAGGCGTAAAGTCATCTGAAATTCACACAATACTTCAGGCTCAGTATGGCCACGATACACTTAGCCGCAGCAAAGCGTTTGAGTGGTGCAAACGGTTCCGAGACGGCCGTACATCAGTGCAGGACGATCCCGGCCGGGGCGGCTCAGAGCCCAGTGTCAGAGTTCCTGAGAACATCCACGGTTTTCTGGGACAAGGCTGGCGTTGTGCATGTTGATTTTCTGCCCAGTGGTACCACCATCAATAGTGCGTATTACTGCCAGGTTCTCAGGAATGTGCATAAGGCGCTGAAGCAAAAGCGGCCGGGCCTCATCACCAAAGGAGTCCTCCTCCTACAGGACAATTCACACCCGGATACTGCACGTGTCATGACACGCACCTTACAGGAACTTGGCTGGGTGTTGCTGCCACATATCTCTTACAGTCCAGACCTGAGTGATTTCCATCTCTTCGGGCCACTGAAGGCGTTCCTTGGGGGCCACCACTTCAGCTGCGACGATGAGGTCAAGAATGCGGTCCGATCATGGCTGCTACACGCCGGTAAGGATGTCTACGCTGCTGGCATCCAAGCCCTCGTGAAACGCTGGGACAAGTGCATTAGTGCAGCTGGAGATTACGATGAAAAATAAAACTAATTTCTCGCCTGTAAGTTCATTTTACTTTTGCGAAAAATGAAAAGTCCCGGTTTGACTTGAACACCCCTCGTAGATTGTTCCAACATGCATTTTGGAGTGATAGTCTCAGCCTGCTTTGTGTACACATTCTTTTATTGATGTACACATTTGATGATGTACAAGGCACGTCAGAAACGTTTTTGCAATTGTTTTATCAAGGGAACACTGAATTTTTACTGTAGCATGCTCTATAATGTTGAACAACAAAAGATAAGGTATTCATGTACTTATTATTAAATGCCATAAGTATCATATTTATTGGTCAATACTCAGGGGAACATTCACAATAAAAATGAAAATACATGGGAATAATATGAAAAGTATCTGCACGATGACCACTATCCAATACACTTGAGCTTGATAAGATGAAGCAACTATCCGATACCTGGTAAAAGTTTCGCGTACAAAAAGTACAGGTCTGTACATATGATGGGCCCTGAAAAGTATTCATTACTTAAATATGCTATATTCAAAATGCAGTTACATTAAATCTGTAGTTTGATACTAGAACACACAATTTTACCTCTAATCACATCAGCATAACAACCGCAATAATGCATCAAAGAATTTACTTCTATCTTCTGTGTGTATCGTAGCAACTGAAGCATCAAGGAAATCTGCATGAAATGTGCAGTGTCCCGAGGAACTAGCCTGTTCAAAGGCTCTACCAAAAAAGTTTTTTGGGGATTCCTCAGATATGGGAGGAATTCCAACTACTATGCTGAAATTGGTGTCATTTGACGCTTGTGCTGTAAGTACAAGAGGCAAGTTAACAACCCTTCGGTTTTTACTGGCAGCAACATGAGCTTGAAGAAGAAATCTCGCGAGCTGAATGAGGTGTGTAGGGTGACCGAACCTCCAGCTGTCGGGAACACCATCTTGCACAACGCCGTACAGAAAGGGTCCTGCAGAAATAACATGATGCATGTCAAGAAACGTACGGACTTGGCGAAAAACTGCCACTGCTTGTGTCTTTGCTTCCTCGATGCCGCCCTTCAGGATGTCGAGCTTAGACCAAGACAGTGCGTCTAATGCATGGAAAAAATTCTCTGATGTCTGGTCAGAGGCTGTCTCTAAGAGTGCTGAAAGACTATGAGCGACATCGGTTGCAAAAAAGCGATGACGATAACCACAGCTAGCCACAAAGCACCCAAACGTTAGACGATCCAGTCCATATTTCTCTGTCAGTTCGGACATCCACTCTTTGATGTTGGTGCGCAAGTTCACATCCATGCAAGCGTAACGCTGGCGGCACTGGGAAAGTGGAAGACCGATTTCTGCTAGGAACTCCTGCAGCTTCTTCTGGCCTTTCAAGCTCCAAAGTTTAAATTTGCACGCTGTGTAAGGGGTGTACTGTAGGCTTTCCAACAGGGACCAGTGACGGTACAAGAGGAGTTGCAGCTCACAGTCGAAGGAAATATTTACAGTGTTCATAGGAGCGGTACTTGTACTGGACTCTGCACCTCCATTGGCATCGGATAGGCTGTAACGTGTTATGTGTGCTTGAAGGTTACCAGCGTCCAATACATATCTGTGAATAAAGGGCAATAAGTATGAGGGAGGGATTACCAACAACCAACCAACCAGAACATAAAATGGCAGGAGCATGATGGCAGAAACTTAAACTACAACTTGACATCTGAAATATCACAAAATGTTTGCCACAAACATGCAAAAGAATCGCGTCGAAATGGTGAATGACATCGGTAGATATGGATTTGAAATGCAATCGAGTTGTTTTTAAATGAACCAAACCAAATCGCTGACCCACTACGTGTAGCTTACTTACTTGTCATGCTCAATTTTGCCGTTGATATACTGGTCAGAAAGGCCTATAACTGCACACCACAGGACATCATTTGTTCCCCTCGACATTTTCCAGCAGAGGTCAAACATGGTGACTGCTGACGACGGTCCATAGTAACTGAACTGCGTATAATCGAAGATAAGCTGGTTTCGTCGCTCTTCCCAGAGACGACGTTCACGTCTCTTGTCCGCTATTTCTTCGATAGACAAATCCTCAGAGTCGGAATCTTCGATTTCGTCTTCTCGAAACAGTTCATCAAAGGTTGGAACTGATTCTTGTTCCGACGGTTGCATAAGCAGCCGTATCTGACTGGGATTGTAGACGTTGTACACATCGATTGGGCGATGGCTGTCAACAATAAAGAAAACCGTGTTTTCACTGCTAGGTTTGCAATCTTCCAAGATGTCCCATGTTGCTCCACAGTTGATGAGCAAAACGTATGAGATGCCTTCACCATGCTCACGATATGCGGTGGCAACGTCCGACTTTCGTGCAATAGGTACTAACGTGTATCTAATGTTGTCAGCATGGAAAAGGTATTGAAGGATACGACACGCAGCAAGCGCATCGACGTCCGTAGCGACGAGCATAAGCACCCTTTCATGTAAAAGTTCATTGTAAAAACCAGCTTGTAGATCAGATACATACATGGCTGAGCTGATCGCGTAATTGTTGAGAATAAACAGAGTACAGTTCTTGAATGTTCTGCAAATCAATAAATAACTGGCAGACAAGGGAAAAGGCTACGCAATAGCAGCTGTTGAGCACATACTGTCCTGTTTGGGCGCGAACTTCGCGGGTGTTGCGTGCTGCCTGATTGGAGGAAGCGCGGAAAGGGAGGCAGCGAAGGACGTGAGAGAGAAGTGAGTGACTAGCGCACCACGCGCGGTTGAAACGTGAAATAAAAATTGGCATGCATAAGTGGATCGAGTTTGGGTTTCAGTTTCATGCTGAGGGCGTTTATGTTTATTCGCTCGGAGGCGCTTCGAGTCGTGTATTCGCCGTGAGTCTGAGCGCCGAGCGAATAAACATAAACGCCCTGAATTGGCATGAAGTGTGCTTTACTTGGTCTTTCACTCCACATTTCCGGACAATTGGGTACTTTTTCAAATGGATGTTTGCTGTCTGTTTTGATGTCTTGCGCAAGTTGTTTTGGATGTTATCGATCATGACGCCTTGTGCAAAGCATAAAGGTGTCTCGACTTTAACATAGTAAAGTGTTAGCAAGCTGGATTCATTGGCCGAGTCACCAAACACGGGCGTTGTAGCCTGTGACAATATGCATTTTATACACGAGCCTATTGGCTTACCTTTTGGGATGTAGTTGAAATGTCAAGACATGATATGTGACACCTCGGTGCACCAAACATAAATAAATAAACGAATAAACGAGATAACCATTGGAAAACGAAGAAAGTTACGAAAATTTAAGTATTGTTGCTGGTTTGTATGGAAGAGATGTGCTGGGTTTTGGTATTAATTCTGATCTATTCCTACTTTCACTATATATATAATATCAGGCGATCAAGAATATAGAAGTTATGAAATTACGTGAAAGGGACTTTACACCATCCTGGATTCGTAGTAATGGGCATAATTTGAATCAGCCAACGACGCGGATGTCGAAACGTACACCAATTTACGTGAATTTCAGGTCGTGAGCATCCGAAGATTTCATAATATACACGCTTCAATTCCGTCCGCAGCCGAAAGAGAGCTCGCCTCGCTCTTTGCATCGGCAAAGTCTATAATCCGAGATACGACTCCTACCTATAGTAATAGCTGTACTAATAGAACTCTAGACACTCGGTGGTCGCGTTATCCTTTCTGTCACGTTCTGCATAGTTTGATAAAACTCAGAAAGGCACAGAAACAAATTCCAACTGCCCAGTAAATGACCTTTCCAAAGGTTACGCAACAGCCGTCCCACATTTCCGCGTTATCCTAACAATTGCTGTGTGTGTGTGTGTGTGAGAGAGAGAGAAAGTTGGTCGCAATTGCTCGAAAGAAAATCTTTGCAGACTATACTCTCAAATGCGCTTCTTAAATAATTGTATGGATTACGGAGTACTGTCGTCAATAGTCCTTTGAAGCTGCTTTATGCCGCTCATAAGTTCAACACAAAGACGCCTTCTCATCGTCCATCCTCCACTCTTCAGAAGGATGAATAACGGTCGTCGTAGTTCATGGGCGATTGGTTGATTAATTGCGCGGGTCGGGCGATCCACCAAAGCTTTTATACGCGAGCTTACTTGATGCCTATAATATAACTGATGTTTCTACATTTCTGTGGCGGAAAATATACACACACAGCAATCGTGACCACGTTTATATTCTCCGTACCGAGCCTTTTGAGCGAGGTTGATTTATAGTAGGAATAAAATAAATATATATATTTTGTGTGTATGTTCGTAGTGGCACTTTGAGAGAGCGGCGTGTGCCAGAAAACAAGTTCGTTGAGGAGCTATACTTGATTTATACACGCATCTCACATTCTCGAATGGCTTCGCAGCTGTATGTTAGCTGACTTCGATTAAAGAAGAGTGCTGTACTCTAGGGCGTCCTCATGAGTTTTGTTGCAAAGTTGAGGTGCTTCTTGCGTTCTGTCGATAGCTGAGTCAAGTGTGGAACAACTCACCGAATTCCGCGTCACACACATTTATATTTGTAATTTATTCACGCCGAATTTACTCGCGTGCTAGGCTTACTTTTTTTATCTGAGAAGTTCTGGCGGCAGTGAGGATCGTCAATGCTGCATGACATAATGTCACAAGTATATGGGGCTGCCGCGTTCAGATCGTATATGACAAATGTTCCACTGGCTGGATAAGAAATTACTGCCCTCGTTATACTGACCAGATGTCTTGCGTGGAGAATGCGTTCTATGAGTATGTATACGCTTATGCTGTCGACAGAAGCCGAATAAATTTCGCAGTGAAATATATGGATACTTCTGTTGTAACAGTACTGTATCACTGTGTGCGTACCTTTTCTGCATACCCAGTTACCCACATGCATCTACTTTATAGCACACCGCCTTCCGAAACGGGGCGTCTTGCCCACAACGATTCGAGTTCAATGATAAGTATTTTCCCCAGAAATATGACGACCAAAGCACGGGGCAAGTACCATGTTCCCACCGCATGGGCCATTCATTTCTTACGTTTTTGCCCCAAATATGGTATAGTTTCGACGGAAGGGAGTGGGCGCAGACTTGCTGGTGCATAACAATTAAATTAGACAAAAAAAGAAATTCGGAACACGAAGATGACACGACAAATTTCTCACGTGGCATAGTTTATTGGCTCAGTGTGCCGGTTTGGACCGAATATCTGCTTCCGCCTTGCTCACGCTCATTGGCGTATCACTATCAGAAATACGCTGAAGCACATAGGTTGTTCTTTTATCGGACCGCTGACTACGCTGCTTTCGGCGCCGACAAACGTCGGCCGTCAACGTCGGCGTCGTTCTCATCTTTTACTGGCCCGCTGGCCCGGTGACTGGAACGCGTTCTATCTCTGTTGACGCGGGACAATTTCGAGCCCAGCCTTTTGCTTTTGGGTCGTTTCTGGTGTCGTGTTGTATGGAAGCAGACCTGATTCCTTTCCTATCCTCACGTTGCTTTTGCGCCAAAAAAAACCCAAACATCATCATCATCATTTCCTATCCTCACACAGGTGATGATGATAGGGGGTTACAAAGGGAGATGTGTATCACGAATCTTGTTAAAGTTGAGCATGGTGAAAGCTTTAATGGCACATGGTTCGCGGAACAAAAGTAAACAAAATGATATATTTTTTTTTACTTTGCTTCGGTACTGGCATCGTGCTTTGACTGTTAAAGTTTGTGAGAGTATTTAATAATCTGGGCATAAGTGTTATGTAAACGTGACGACGTTTCACGTATACAGGGTGTCCCAGAAAACGTGTCATTGAATTATAATTAAAAAAGCTACGCCACTTAGGATCATGCGGTCAACGGCATTTGTTCTTATTATGTTTTTGCCACCTCCTGATGTGAATGTCATGTATCGTAAGTTTAATTATGTAAATATTTGCGAACTGAAATCGGAAATTTGCCAAGTAAAGGTCACTTTTTTACCCCACCAATATGAAGAGCGTGCCGAATTCACTCAAATTCATGATAATTGACAGTGATATTCACGAGTTATCCCATCGGAAAAAATAGCCGAATATCATGCTTTTCGGAGCACCGGATCATAACGCGCGATGACTTTTTGAGCGCAATCGCTCTGAGTCCGACGAAAGGAGGTTCAAAAGCCAGCCCACAGAGTGATAGTAGAAAAAGTAACAGTTCCTAAAATTGGGAGAGGGAAAGCATTATCCCAGCGAAAGTCGGACGTGATAAGCCATGCCTGTGTTATCTCTTTCTGCGATGCCGGGATGGGCTGGGTTTCCAATCTCCTTTCGTGGGATGGGACTGACAAAGATTGCGCTGAAAAATTCATCGTGCGCTATTCTGTGAGAGCTCCGCAGAGCATGATGTTCGGCTATTTTTTCGGATGGGATAGCTCCAGAATAGCCCTGTCAGTTATCATTAATTGAGTAAATTAGATATTCTCTTCACATTGGTGGGGTAAAAAAGTGACCTTTACTTGGCAAATTTCCGACTTAAGCTCTCAAAAATTGACTTAATTAAACTTACGTTACACGACATTCACATCAGGAGGTGGCAAAAACACCGTAAGAACAAATGCCATTGACCGCATGACTCTAGATGGTGTAGTTTTTTTATTATAATTCAATGACACGTTTTCTGGGACACCCTGTATGTTCTTCCATTGACCGGTTCATACACATTTAAATGTTCGTGCAATATTTATTTGACATGGTCACTGATACACGATGCGAGAGCAGAACTGAAAGGTAATGCTCAATGGATCAGGATTCCTTGCATTCCTTTTTCTAGAGAATATTTTATAATGAGCATGTATCGTGAACCGAAGCTGGACATAACCCAAGTCTTTTCTCTTTTCAGAGTACTAGCCTGATGAAAAAAAAGTCTGAAATGTTCACCACGGCAAGGTGGTTCACACGACCTCGTGTCTCAATTGATGCCAATGTACGTGCTGCAGTCCGCCCTTAAAGCTGTCTGCTTCAGCTGTCTTATGGAGGCGAGTAATAAACACGTTGATCAGTGATGCCATGCCGATCCAGGTGCTCTACTCTTTGTGGTGGTTGCAAAGGGTTGCGGTGATGATCGCAGTCCCGATACGCTTCCTTTGGACTACGTCACTGTCACTCGCTCTTTTTCCAGCGTAGCCGGATTGCTGCAATTGCGAAATAATGTATCGTTTACACACCATGGCACAAATGAAGATAGAATAACAATAATAACAACAACGTCTACTAACAACAACGACAGTTTACAATCATGCTTTAATGACATTACGAGACGCTACAAATAACAACTCTTTGCTGCGTGCAGGGCAATTATATTAGAGTGTTCTAAGTGGAGTGGAGATAAATGTAGCTTGTCTTACGACTGCGCTACTGTGCAGCGACTTTTGCTTTCCGCGGAAGCTACAACATCTGGCGACTTTCTCGACACCTGCTGGCCAGCCTATACTCTGTTCGTGGTGGACGCGCGTTGTCGCGGTTCTCAATAAATCCCGAGAGGGAGAAGCCCTACCTGCCAAGCCCACGTGCATGTTGTGAAACGATAGATTCCTCACTTATTGGAATTAAAAGCGTGAGAAATAACTAACGCTCCGCTTGGGTGAAGGACCAGTGAAGGGCTACTGTTTTTCTGCTAATTTCCCAGTTACTTCAGAATAATTTTCGAGCCGAGAGACCTTTCACTTCTCACGAAGCATCCATTCAGCACACAGCGTTTACCGATTTCCGGAGCAGCTCCAGAAGCTGCTATCTTTTCCAAATGCCTCTCCTTCTTGTAGTGTTTGTGGAAGGTGAGCTTTTGACGTTTCTGGAAGGAAGAAGACGCTAAATCCTCCGGCAATAGCCAGGGCCCCGAATATCAAGTTAGGAACTTGGGTCCCATGCGCTTGACCCTGAAACAGAAAGACCTCCTTTCTCAGTTCGTGACTTTCCGAATACATTACATATGCATCGCATTATTTTTCACATTTCTGTGTTCCTTATCCATGCTCGCGAGAATTGCAGGCAGATGGGACCTCCTAAGACGAGATAAAGCTGGGCATGAAATCTGGCTTACCAGAAACAATATCTGCGGTGTGAGAACAAGGCTGAGGCCGGCAAACATGGAGGGAAATCCCATGGCAAACGCTCTCAGCACTGTTGGGAACAGCTCAGCTCCATAAATGTAGATTATAGCAAATGATGCCGTGATAGCCATCTTGCCGATGCTGCTGAGTGACACAGCGACCCAGACTGCATCTGCGTTACAGAAGTTCGGGAGTTTGCACATAACTGCAAATTATGCATGGTTCTATGATGCTTTCGCGAAGGATAGAATGCAAATAGAAAAGAGTCCGTGAGAACGTATACCTACAGACTGCCCTATGTCTGAAATCAGATGCACGGTTAATGACTTACCAGAAGGAAGGAAGAAGGTGGAAGTGCAAGCAACTCCCCCAAGCAGCATTGTGGCAATCATGACTGGTCGCCTCCCAATTCTGTCCATTGTGACCCACGCCAGTATAATGCCCGGTATCTCTGCTGCTCCAGAAATGCAGAAGGACAGATATTCGCTGATGTTTAGAGCCGACGACACTCCAAAGGAAAGCCCGTTGTAAACCATAGTGTTTGCCGTCCAACAGAAACTGACAATGAGCACTTTCTTGATGATGTTCGGGTACCTAATGAGAGCTGTCACAGATAATGCTTCGTCCAACTTGGCTGTGGCTCCCTTCAGGTGGCTTTTCTCTTCCTGCGTAAAAAGTTACGGCACTACCTCCATTTCCATGTACCATTTCCATTGAGAACTTACAAACCAGGTTTGTAGAAAATTCCTTGAGATTTTCCTGCCGTTCTTCTTGGCTATTTTCTGTACCAATACTTCTGCCTCGAGGAGCCTGTTGTGGCTAAGCAGCCACCTTGGAGATTCGGGAACTGCCCTGCAAGGTGAATTTTACACGTATCCTGTCATTCTGGATAAGAAAGTTTGAAGGTGTGTGCGCTGTTCCGACAAACGTGACCTAATGTGTGTGATTGTATGCAGTGTCCTGTATGCTGCAATACGTGTGCGAAAGACTGGCATATCTTCGTAATTTGTATGCGCTATGCACTCTTATCCCCCATGCTCTAAATTAGGGCTGTGCGGAATCTTCAGATTTTTCGAATACAAGCGAATAAGGAGTTCTACATTCGAATTTCGAATCGAAGCGGTATCTCTTCCAAACCGAATGTTAAAGAAGAAGCAGATCTATGGATCGAGCAAGAAGTATTAGCTTCAAAGCCGAAGGGCCACGTTTTTTAATCCCTTTTCGTGTTCTTCGTTGATTAAACATCGTTATTGTTCAGCTGCCTTTTCCATTACATTAAACAGTTGCTGCCGAAATCCGGGAATTCCGCCTAGGATCCTGCGATAAGAGGGCAATGTCAGGCTAACGATGAGTTTCATTAATCAAACACTTTCCAGAAAGTTACAACTTCCGACTGTAGAAGGAGTACTTGGTAATAAACACAGTAGGTAAGGCAGGTACCGAGTCGTTGCAGGGTCCAGGTCAACCTTCGGTCGCACTATACATCACAGGAAGTGTCGTTTGAAGCTCTCGAGAGCCCAGTCGAGATATGCCATCGGCAGCCTTCTGGGTGTTGAGCGGAAAAGACGAGTGCATATGGCGCAGTGGTGTACATTGAAGAGTTGTCGTAAGATGGGTGTTCCGAGATGACGTTCCTACTCAGCAAAAGTATAGTGTCGCCCCCTCAAGCGCCAGTCCCTCCTTCGACTTGAACTTCTCGCAGTTCTCCTTGCGGCCCGCTCGTATCATTTTGTGTTGACTACCTTGCAGACACAGTTCGATTATGTCT
The DNA here is from genome assembly GCF_037126465.1 of Ornithodoros turicata. Taxonomy (NCBI): domain Eukaryota; kingdom Metazoa; phylum Arthropoda; class Arachnida; order Ixodida; family Argasidae; genus Ornithodoros; species Ornithodoros turicata. Next base: position 40,720,107 of record NC_088201.1, read on the forward strand.
GTTGGACCGATTCGGTAATCATGTCACACTTGATAAAATGATCTGCATCCAAGTGGAAGACGTTTGTTGGTACCCGTGTACAACAGATACAAGACTTAACCTTCCCTGATAGATGGCGTCACTGTCCAGGTGGAGATAATTCTGCAGATCTCGTAACAAGGGGCATCAAGGGAGATCAGCTTTACGCCCGTCACGTTTGTTGGAAGAGCCCATGACGGTTGAACAATACACGTGCTGCTTACAGACTGCACTGAAGAACATATGGGATCTCAATGGAGACCAATGTGAGACCAACGTTCCGAGATCTTAGTTTTCACCTGAACGATTTAGTAGTGCCAATCGACTTATTCGAGTTACAGCGTGGATACTGCGCCACGTGCACAACTCGAAAACAACGAACATTAAGCAAGCAGGTCCTCTCTCTAGGAAAAATCATAGCATTAGAGAAGTACTGGATTAGAACTATTCAGAAAAGATTCCTTTCCGGAAAGTCTTCTCGCCACCAATTCTCTCAACACTCAGTGGGCGTCAAGCATAATCCCGGCCATATTGCTACCAGCAGCATCAGAAGCTTGGTTTACGCAGCTTATAATACTCCGAGAACACCCGAGAACGTCCCATGCTAGGGTACAAGAAACGCAACATCAGTTCTGGTGATTTATGGATAATCAAAGGTCGCCAGTCCACTATGTGTGCCCTTTCACCATTTTCTTTTCTGTCGACGACTGCAGACGCGTCCGTACACGGAGCAGGAAGGGCTTTTACCTTTGAAGATAGAGTTACGCAACAACTTCCGTTCAAAGTCGTGGGTGTGGATTTTGCGGGTCTACTTTATTACGACTTGCACAGTTACCAAAGCCATTCATCTTGAGTTGATCACCGATCAATCTTTTGGAACTTTCCTCATGGCAGTGAGGTGATTTGTGACAGGCAAGAGTGTACTGAGGACTTATTCGGACAATTTCCGAACCTTCAAGAAGGCTTCCCGGAAGATCCCTGCCCTGTTGTCGAGACAATTTCAAGTGATATATGGGTGTGCAACGCAAATTCGAGTCACGTGGGAGTTTGTAGCTGGACGTGCTGCCTGGTGTGGGCTTCTGGGAATGAATGGTGTGGTCAGTTGAGGAATCCTTGAGAAGAACACTGCGTCGAAGTCATCTGGGCTTTCAGCGGTTACAAACCGTGTTAACAGAGGTCGAGGCAACCGTGAACTCAAGGCCTAATGACACTCAAGGTTTATCTCTTTCACCGTCACCATCACAATCACCGTCATAATGCGTGCGCAGACGCCGAACCGTCAGGGGTCCTTCAAATGAAAGAATGTCTTCTAACGGTATTCGTGGAGGCAGTGGAGCACCGATCGTTTACTCCAGCTTAGATCAGCCAACCGAAGTCGCCGAGCAACCCCCAGCGACAGCACCAACTTATACTGCTAGCCGACCAGAGACAGTCAAAAATGTTTTGGAAGCTCTAACGAGTGGAACAGCTATACGTACAGAACGTGATGGGCTGGTGCGGTCGTGCATTCTCAGAACGTCCGCTACAACCCTCATCAGGCCTCAGCTGTTTCTTTGAGTTTAGACACGTCAAGTTATGGGCCAGGGTGTTAGAAAAGGGTGTTAAAAGGACGGTCTCGTACCCCCTGCCCATCTCATAAAGTGTAACACTCGATTGTCCTTTGTTGAAAATGGAATACTGCAAATTTACTCGACAAAGCACGTCACTGTTATTAAATAACCGAATTAAATTGATAAAGATTGCAGAGTATGCCGCGATGTGTGTTGGCAACAATAAGAACGGCTACGTTGCCCTGGTGGAAAGTCCGTGATAGGATACAGAAATCGTCTGCTTTTGCGCGCGCTAGTGCACCGGCGTGAGCAGACGACTTTCAGAAGTGACTGGGGACCGCGGCCATCTCGTACATTTTCTTTCAGTTCTCAGGCGAAAAACGTACATTCTAAGAAGTGACCCACACGGTGGTTTAGAATAAATATGTTAATCCTCAGAGACAAGTTAATACTCGCAGGACAACCCCACCCACAATTACAAATCTGTGTTGCCGGCCATCGGCGCGCGCGGTCGCATTACAGCTCCGACCAAAAATATATTACGCGCGCTTGCATTACACTCCCCGTTGCACACTGATCATGTCCCGAAATGAAGTGTCGCTGACGACGTACATGGAGAACGAGTGCGTGTTTATTTAAAGACCGTACTAAATACTCGCGGAAAGAAAACACGTGACTTAGCTTCCACGTATCCGATTATGCGCCACATTATCGGAGACCCCACAGTCAATGCACGGGCTACATTCTCGGCTCGTGGAGATATATGTCTGAGTGTCCCCATTTCGAGAGCAGAGGGGATGACTCAACCCAAGGTCCTTCTACAGGTTCCAATTGCCATGACAACGGCGACGTACCCGCAGGCCGACGTCATGCCTGACTTGCATGAGAGTGAAGCACAGGTTTCATCGTCTGCTATTACGGCACGTTTCGTCAAATTCCTCAAAAACGTCATGGTTATCCCGAATGAAACTTTGACGGTTGTATGTGTACAGTACTCGTGAAGGTAGCGTTGGCTAAGTTTCGGAATCGCCCCGGCTGTACGAGACCGTCCCAGTAAAGTTTCTTCCATTGTTGCTGGAAGATGGTCCGTTGATGTAGCTCACAGATCGGAGATATTCCCAAGAGACGTCCGACAGGCGGTATTTTCGAACAATAACTGGGCTTTATTTACATAGTTATTTACATAACTATATACAAGACAATACTACAGCGACTGAAGCCACGGGGCTTTCGCCTTGTCTTCATCAAATCGTTGCGGCTTCCACACACGGATTTTTGTGTGTCCTCCGCTTAAAAGGGTGACATTTGAGACACAACCCCCCGCCAGCAGACACCAATCCCAGAAGCCCGGTTCAAACGTCTCCAACTCATGGTTGGCCTAGTTTGAATTTAGACCGAACCAGGCACCTCCTAATTGTCCGCCCACTACTCGGTATTTATGGGTAACGGACCAAGCCGTCAATCCGTGCACCATGCTACTTTGGACAGTGCATCTTCCTTTGCCCACTCTACTGATTTATTGCCAGCGAGCATCTGGTCGCGAAGACCCCCTGAGGCGTCAAGTGTCCTCCGTCCAACGTGCCTTCCCCGAGTCTCTGTCGGGTGGCTATTACACTGAGTTGGAAATGCACAATATTCGCGGGGTTTCTAAAAAGTACAACTCTTACAGTCCCTTTAAGGAATAAGTTAGTGTTACAGAAGAAGCAGATCTGGGGATAGACACGCGCTTATAGTTTCAGAGCACGAAGGCAAGTACGGATACGTGCTTGTATTCATTCCCTTTTGTGCTCTTCGTTTGTGCTCCACACCCCCACGCCACCCATACGAGCCAGCACTATGCTGCGCATGCGCACCGCTGGCTCGGGGGATGGATACGGTCTGCGCGGTTTTTCCTGTGCGTCACCAGATGGCGTCACAGAGTGACATGGTTCACTGGGCTTTCAGTCGGTGTGTATGTGTACTCATATTTCATGCTTTTTTTATAAAAACGAAAAGTGGTAGACATATAAATTTGGTGTCTTTCGATTCCTGAAATATTTGGAGCGAAAGTAAATGAGAAGTTTTTTTCGAAATGGCTATAGAAGTTTAATAAAAACCTGTTCAAAGAGGGACGAGAAAAATTGTGTATTTTTTTCACATTCGTGACGTCGCCGTAAAATAATACGACATGTATCCGAAATGTGTACACGTTATTCAATTCATCTCGTCTTCCTCTTTATAGTGAAACCACCCGCGTTAAAAACTGCGCGGTGGTTACCGAGAACCAGCATAAAACATGTTCCATAGGAAATACATTGGGACGGAGAGCTGATATGCCCTCTTAAACACCGAATATATTCGAATGTTTCCGAAGTTGCACGTGAAAGTCCCAAAAGGCCAGAAGAGAGGACACCTGTATAATACAGAGTGCTATTACTTACTTAATACTTCATACGAAGATCCGCATCGACATATCACGCATGCTGTATATCCGCATACGTCGCTATGCGTGTTCCGTTTGGTTATGTATCTCTTCACTTCGTATTCACTTTGGTTGTATAACTATTTGTTTCGCATTTGCCACAGGAACATTTCTATTCGCTTAATATTCGCTTCGGGTGTATTACGTGCTACTGTTCGCTCGTTAATCGCTTCGGTTTTAAACCTACCGTATTTTCACGCGTATTAGCCGCACCGCAGATAAGCCGCAGAACTCGTTTTTAGATACATTTTGAAAATGTTTTTGCAGATAAGCCGCACTCGCAGATAAGCCGCGGGTAATGCGTCGCGACTGCTTTGTGCGCTAAACCAGTGATGCACAAACAAAATCAATAGAGACTCTCAACGCTCGTCGACGCCGTACTCCCTGCCAGCTGCCCTGTTCCCGTACTAGTCCGCGACGTTGACGACTTCTAGTTTGAAGCCGCTGTCGTAGCTGTGCCTCCGCGTTGGAGCCATGCCTTACCTCTAACTGCCGTGCCCGTGTCGATGAATGCTGCTGCTCAGGTCAAACGAGAACTGACGCTTAGCTGACCACGTTTTATCCCGATGTCAGGTGTATTGAACCCTTCCTGCCGACAAAGGAGACCGTAGGGAAGGCTATAAACCCTGTGGTCCACATTCCGGTGTCGGCATGATGTATAACAAAGGAGGTCAGTTCTAGTGTTCTACTAAGATCGGATTGTGCCCTTGTTGCGTGTTTTTTGTGGATTGATGAGTTAGTTGGTGTTCCAGGAGACATTAATCACTGCCACCCCTTTTGTTAAAGATACGTGGGGGAATGTATTCGGAAGGTCAGTCCACTCGAATGTGGACCCGCCCCTGTTCGGTATTGTTCGTGCACTGGCAGGGCGGTCCTGTTCTGAAAAACGTGAGGCACTGTCGGGTCTTTCGTTTAATCCGGGGTATGGGGAAAATACCAGGGGAAAATAGCCATCAGATAAGCCGCACCCGTGGATAAGCCGCAGAGCGTCCGCGAAAAAAAAAAATCGCGCATAAACCGCGGCTAATACGCGTGAAAATACGGTACTATGCGTGCAACACTATACACTAAATCCCATCCACTGCATTCCAAGGAACTTCTTTCATTGTACCGTATCAGACAAACTTGTCGATGAATTCAGAGAGCATACCACCAGAGGGCCAGCAGTGCGATGAAGGGTACAGAACAGACTAGGGATAGCGAGAACCAGTCTCGGAGAAGTGAAGCCAAGCCTGCTAGGGCCATCATCGCTATGGCAAAGAATATGCACACCAGCATACCGCTGAAAGTTCTCTTGTCTGGGCTCATGAGTTCCATTCCTGAAATGATATAAGCGAGTACAATAGGTTAGAAAATTGAGGATGACAGTTACAGGCACAATAGATCCCTACGTCGGGTTCACTGGATTAAGATTTTCAGGCAGGGCCGCACAAACGGTTCCCCATGCCTCTGAGATTTCCTCTTAGGTTTCTCAGCTCGGCAATAGTAATTATATTATTAAAGCATGGCAGAGTGTTACATAAAAGAGCGTTTTGAAACGGTAGGTATGCTGTAACAATAGCTTAGGGTTGTTTTTGAAGCTTTAATATATCGTTTCCTTACTCCTTCCTTTAGGCGCAGTGCAGTATAGTGCATGCAGTTGGCGTGCAGTGGAATGCAGTAGGAGGGACTGGAGGCAGGGGCACCTCGAAATGGGGTATTTAGAAATATTCGGGTACGGACAGTTGGCGGGTCTCAGAAATTATACTGTCTGACCGAGCTTAAGTTTGAAATCTCAGAAACGCTCTTGCTCGCGATCTGAGATACGCAAACGCTCGAGATCCATAAGATCGGTCCGCGCAGGACTGATGAACTGTATCTGAAGCAACGTTTCGGTCAATCGCAAACTAAATCAATTTTAATCGTAATCGTAACCTAGCTTGACCTACAAGACCGTGCTGAATCTGGTCCACGAAATTAAAAAAAAACACACACTAAAAATAGAGCAGCTACAACCGGGGCAGCGTATAGACTGAACCACTGTGACTGAACGAAACAAGACGATAACAAAATCGTTGCGTCTGCCAATACTTCGGTTTAGTTCTTCGTCGACCAAACTGTGTGTCTATCCGCTGTGTGTAGGGTTCCTTTCCTTCTTCTACTCTGTTGAGTTTTTTTTATCTGTGTGTGTGTTTTTTTTTAAAGTATATTTATTACAAGGAGCTCAGATGCCCATAAGTACCCATGATTACTGGTGTTTGGAAGATCGCTGGGAAGGTCAAACCGATGATGCCTCTGTAGGCGATGTACCATTCATAGCTGGACGTAAACGATGTCAGGAGTCCCGTGACGACGTTCAGGAGGATCACGGCAGTGAGTGAAGGCTTTCTTCCAAATCTGCATCCAAACCATAACAGCAGAAAGAAGCCAATAAGAAATGAAAGTTCAACACACTGGCATTCTTCTACCAGTGATGCGAGTGACTTCGTAGGAAATAGCATAATGCTGTTTATACTGTTTATTTTGCGCACAAGCTCAATAATATGAGAGCCCCGTAATATAAACAAGGGTGACCTGTACCTCTTGATCCAAACACAGTTTCGCGTAAACTGACAGCTCGTATTATTTATTGATTTTGTGTTTGTTGTTGTTGTTGGAGTGTCTCGCTGGCTTTATACGGGATGGTCGTGTATATTTAAGATAACCTGAAAGCACACCACTGCATAAATTTGGTATGGGTATGCAAGCACGTATACCACGTCGATGCTCTGAGGTTTTTCTTGTACGGTGAAAAAAAGACACGGTAAAGGCGTCCTCCCTCGCTTAACCGTAACGTGCGAGCGCATGACCCGCTCTGAGCCTGAAGAGAGACCAGCGCCGCCAAACGTTGACGCTGGGTTCGAGACATTGGGCGCAGGGACCTAATGTCTCGAATTCAGTGTCCACGCTTGGCGGCGCAGGCGTCTCTTTGGGCCACGTGATCGCTGAGCGTGAGGACGCCTTTACGTCGACAAGTGGAAAATGTAGCGATCCGGTACAAGACTGCAGATCGGTCGTCTACACAACGTTACCCCCCACAACCAACCACCCCACCCTTTGTATAGGCTGCTCTCAAATCGCTCGTGTACTACTTAGGCGGAGGCAGCCTTCTATTGAAGACTGGAGGATGGGCCAATACGCAATGTCTAACCACATCTGTTTCAAAAATCTTACTGAGCTTATTTTTACCCAGAACCATCTTGCCTCGTGGCTCGCAATTAAGGACATGTGCGCACAGAGGGGCTCATTGTGACCACTAAATTGTGCAAGAGCTGTCAGGCAGGGGGATCGGAAGATTAAGCTTCCGAAGCGCCGCTTGAGATTTGGTTCAAAAGATTACGCGACTTCCAAAGACAAAAAGTGAGTTTCAAAAGTAGACATCAGCAATAACTATCCTTCTTTAGACACAACCGTGGTCATACAGGGTGGATATTTCCGCTCTACGTCCTCAATTCATCTCGTATATTTTCCGTCTCCGAAGGGCGAAGGCACACTAATGCTTTTCTAAATCATCTGCTGAGTCACGCTTCAATCGATACAGGGCGTCACGTCATTGACTCTACATAGGTGGCGCCATTGCTTTCAGCTTAGTCCGCGCTGCTAACGCTATCGCCTTTGCGTACGTAAGGGATAGCGTATACGTAGTTTTCTGCGCACTGCGCGAAGCTCTCTTTATGTTCTGCGCGTGCGCAGGACCACCAACGCTTCGCAGAACCACCAAAAACTCGAGCGAGTTTTAGTACATCGGAAGAACTCAACGAAAACGATACGATAAAGTATATAGTTATCAAATCCAAGCTTAGCGATGTGATGTCACCCGCTTCAAAGAAACAGGGCGATTGGCTTTCGGAACTGTTATCGTGAACACCTTCCGATCTACTAAAACTCGCTAATGCGAAATTCCCGAATTTCGGCGCGGCATGATGCTTTCGGTCGATAAACTATTGTCGGTGTAAAAAGGTGCGTCCTCACTATGCCAATCAACGTTATGGTCACCTCTGTGAACTGGGAAGAGCAACTCACCTGTCTCCGATATACCCAAAGAACAAACTGCCCACCACATTTCCTACGTAGAAGACGGATTGCGCCATGGACACCTTCCAGGCAGCTTCGCATACCGCATCCGTCTAATTAAGAAAGAGGTCGCACTGATATAAATACGAGCACAGTCTGCGGATCAGGACCCAGAAGATTTACGACAATTAATTTCTTGGTACGCATTTGGCATTTCCCGTAGAAGTAACGAAAAAGGAGGGATGTTAGTTAACGAACTTTTGTCTAGCAGGTTGTGCCTTTTCCGCATTTGGTGGAGCATGAACGAATATGTTCTCATTTCTTTCCACCCTTCACTCACGTGTCATACTAGTCAGTATATAGTTGCTACGTATTTTGCCAATGTAGGAAGAATGTTAACCTGTGTGTAAACAACGAACAGCGAACGTAAATATAACCTGAGCATTCTATACGATTCTTAGAAACATAAGAATTTGCGTGCATGTTTTCTCGTAATATATCGGTGACGACACCGATATATTACGAGAAAACATGCCAGCTGATGTCAGCTGATGATGGCATGCCAGCTGATTCTTGCTGCCCCGTGCACAAAATTTACATTCTGTATGGTGATGTATGCCGTAATACATGGAGATTCGTAAGTCGACCACGTGCCTTCAGCTATCGAATTAGAAATATTTCGCAGCCGCGCGATCGAAGTCTTACAAGCTGATGGGCTGCGTCAGCGGGGGCTTCTTATTATAACTCGGAACTAGTCAAAAGTCCCCGGATCAGCACGATAGACAGGGAAAGGAGCATGTGTCGAAACAAAGTTACCCTGCGCCTGTACAGAATTGCTATGGCAGACAAGGTGCCCACGGGAGTATCATTCATTTAGATCAAATTAAGGAACAGTACCGAGCCGAGAAAATATACTGGCCGATTTTAATTTTTTTCTTCTTTGCATTATTACGCGTGCGCATATTCGCTTTTAATTAGCTAGTGGATGAAAATTTTTGGAACACTGCGTCGCTAAAACTTGCCACTGTCATTCTTCTGCACTTCTCAACTCAGCATTTAAAACAACAACAACAATGAACAACTCACCCACCTGGATGTTTGTTACCTCGTGGTCTTGTTGCGACTTTTATTTTACACATAATTAATGTTTCGTATGTAGAGATATTGTCACGGAGCGAAATGGGTCGTCGAGTCGTCGAATAAACAGCGAACGGTTTAGTAGACCACTTGGTAGCAAAACACAAGAGTGATAGCTCTCTGAACACAACGGAGTCCAAAGAATGAATGCTCCAGCTTGGAGCGCACAAACATTTAAAGGACGACGGAAGCGAAAATAAGCTGCAAAGTTGTTTGCCTCATATTGCGATGTGTACCAAAACAATCCGGAATTCGACTTAGATTTACGTATATTAGTTGAAATGTCGCCACAATCGCGATATAAACTTCGGCCGCGGAACACACTGAGCCCCTGGAGAGCGCCGCCGCGCCGCCGTAGCAGACCACGGAAGTGACGCCCGTTGTCTCTCCTGTTGGAGTTCCTGACTTTGATTTCGCGGTTGTTTTGCGTTCGGAGGTTGATTTTCGCGACAAGAAAAACTGTACATGCTTGTGAAGTGTTTCCTGGCTGTGCTACAGCATGTTGCCGACTTCCTTTCAGCAACGCGAGGACATAGTGTTCCTTGCACGAACGACACACGGATAGACAGCACAAACATAGCGTCAAACATCGACTGACGTTTATTACAAAGACAACACTACCGAGGCTGGCCCCCCAAATCCATCCGAAGTAAGGTGATATCATTCTCCCTAGGGGTGAGAGTCTTGCTGCTTACTTTGCTCGTGTCTTACCTTGCGTACGGCCAGGATATGTTTCACAACAAACACGCTCTACCAGTCTGTGGTTGTTTCCGTGGCAGTATTGGCCATTGGCGCTCGACTGACAATCGAGAAATGCGAAGTTCAAATTCCGCCGATGTCTGACTTTTTTGATGACTGTCATATTTCAATTGTTTCCGAAAGACAGGAATCTTATTCTCGCCGCGAATCCGTCTATGCCTACTTGCAGACAGGTGAAACAGGACATGTGCAGACATGTTGTTGACGAATGGTTCAAAACAAATCCAGAGGTGCTCATTAGCCTTGGCTTGTCAACGAAGTACATCAGGCTGAAAGAAGGAGCGGTCCCTTCTGTATTTTAACGAAAACGGAAGGCACAAATTTTTCCTCCAAATGGCGTTTCGGCGTACGTCTGATTCCCGCTATGGGAAAAAAACGGAGACGAAGAAGCATGTACGAACCCATCTCTCATAGGATATATCGCCTTCAGACTTGCACGAGATCTCCGAATCGAACATCTTCATGCGTTATTCGGAATTCGCCGTGTTTATCCCGTTCACCGGGCAGCTGCACATGGAGCTCGAGAGATATTTGACGTCACGCGCTCCTCAGATTTTCCCGCAATGCTTTGCGGCAGCGGGCGCGCTCCATGGGCAATCGTGTCGGGTGGGCGGCCCAGCGCGCTCGTAATCGTCAAAAATATGCCCATCCGTACAGCGTACTCGCAAAATACTAGTGGCACCATAATTCTACGTAATATTTACACCTTGTTCGGACCCTTTTTTGCAATGGACAAATTTCGCTTCCGTTGTCCTTTAAGCGTCGCGCCGAAAAGTCTAGAAACAACACGTGCGTTTGCCAGAGAGCAGGCGATGTGTCTGGAAGCTTCTTGCTTCTTCTTCAGCATGCGCCGGGATGAGATGTACCGTTTCGTGCCTGCCCTGGAAGTTTCGCGATGATGATTCGTGGCATTGCCCCCTCCGTAGACGTGGCATCGTCTCGATGCCGTTTCTTCTCCTTCTTTTTTTTTTGTCATGTTGTCTCCTTCCAGCCAGTCTTCAGCGCTACCTGCTGTAGTACGGCTTGAGTCGAACGACGTGAACTATTTCAGTCCTCGGGGGTCGTCGAGAGCGAACGCTGCCCTCAGGTACCACTTCGTAATCCAGGTCTCCAATGCGTCGAAGTACTATGTAGGGACCGAAGTACTGCTTCAGTAGCTTCTCGCTCAGGCCTCGTCGTCGAATCGGCGTCCAAACCCATACCAAGTCGCCTGGACTGAAGCGTACGTCTCGTCGGCGCAAATTGTATCTTCTTTCATCGACGCGTTGTTGTTGACCAATGCGTAGTCTGGCCAGCTGGCGGGCTTCTTCTGCTCGCTGTGTGAAGTCCAGAGCGTCGTTTTCCACATCACTGGGTTCGTGGGGCAGCATCGCGTCCAGCATAGTCGATGCGTCATGTCCGTGTGCAAGGCGGAACGGTGTGAATCCCGTTGTTTCCTGGACAGCCGTGTTATAGGCGAACGTGACGTAAGGCAGTATTTCGTCCCATGTCTTGTGCTCGACGTCGACGTACATCGAAATCCTGTCGGCAAGGGTTTTGTTTAGGCGTTCGGTGAGCCCGTTTGTCCGCGGATGGTACGCCGTTGTCCTCCGGTGAGCGGTGTGGCTGAGTCGAAGGATTTTTTGCGTTAGCCTGCTTGTAAATGCCGTTCCCGTATCGGTCATTAAGGCGGTCGTAGCTCCGTGCCGTAGTACGATGTTCTCGATGAAGAACTTCGCCACTTCTGTTGCTGTGCCCTGTGGAAGTGCCTTAGACTCAGCATAGCGTGTCAGATAGTCGGTGGCGACGATTATCCAACGATTTCCGGAAGACGAACGTGGGAAGGGCCCGAGTAGATCCATCCCAATCTGCTCGAACGGCGCCGACGGCGGTGCGATTGGCTGAAGGTACCCAGAAGGTCGTACCGGCGGCGTTTTTCGTCGTTGGCATTCCCTGCACGTCCTTACGTAGTGATGTACGGTCTTGGCCAGTTTTGGCCAGTAGTACTTTTCCCTTATACGGGCCAGTGTCCGGCTGTATCCCAAATGACCTGATGACGGTTCGTCGTGGCAGGATTCAAGAATCTCGATGCGCATGTCCCCAGGCACAACGAGAAGCCACGTAGCGCCTTGTGGTGCGTGGTTTTCTTTGTAGAGGACACCATTACGTAGGGAAAAACTTGGGAGTGATCTTCTGAAGATTGGAGGAACATTGTCGGCGCGGCCTACATACGCGCGGCGCGGCGTACGTATAAACATGTTTTACTGGAATCCTCTCAAGGTGAGTTTTAGAACTTTCTCCGGCACGCCATCACAATGTAACGAGTGATTTAGATTGAATTGAAGACACACGGGCCCCTTAGGAAGAAGATGAACCTAACAAAAGTCCCATTTGGATATTGCCCATAGCCTCGGAGATCGAAAAATGACCACTGCCTTGCGGGATTTTGTTGACCTAACCCTTCCTGAGCATCTACTCAGAACATTGGCTGAAACCTGTATGCACGGGGCAGCTAAAGCATTCCTTGCTGTATGGCTGCCGTTAGTTCACAATAATTAGCTCCTTTCTTAGCTGCCCTTTTCATTCCTCCTTCAGAATCTCCATCAGTGCTACGCTTTTGCACCACGGTTTTCTTGGCGGGTCAGTTATCGGAACAGGAAAGTGCAAATGATGAAACAAAATTAAAAGTGACTGGAACTGGGAAAGCAACGTATCGTCGCGACCACGCAGGCAGCCCTGAGCAACGGCGAGCGTACTTGGTCCACCGCGGCCTGTGCGGTGGCTGCATGGCAGAACGGCATCAAACAAGTATCAAAGAGTGTCAAACAAGCGCCAGTATAACCGTTACCTCATAAGAAAAATATAGATCTTAATTTTTTGTAAAAATAAACAAACAAAGCTTCTGCATTATATTTCAGAACGATTTCTAAGATTGCACGTGCACTTGCTTTCTTTTCAGCAAAACAAAATAGTCGAAACTAGAGGAGTTGCACCAGACCCAACTCCTTTGGTTGCGCTTAAACTTTCGTCAGCATCCGGTGGCTCTTCTTTCGCAAGCCATATCTCAGTCAGTGTGGAGAAAAGCTTGCCAAGAGGTGAGACTCAAACTATCGACTGACACACTATACACTGCAGCCTTTAACAGCACTCGTCAATGTAGTGTGCATAAACTTTGTAACGAGCTATTTACTAATCTATTGAAAGTTGTAGCGCGGTGAAACATGAGGTTCAGTCTGGGGATTTGACCCCGTCTCGCAATGATTCTTGTTTAGGTATGCACAAGAAAAAAGAAAAAAAAAACGTAGAAGTATTTTGTTTCGCGTGGAGCTATTTTTCACGTTTTTCGCGTGTTCCACTTAAGTTCCCTCAAAAATGTCCACTGACGTGGCACGTAAAACGTTCGACGTTAAGTACTGGAGATGAGCACTGTTTTTGATCTATAGCATGCTAGTAGCTTTAATACGTTGCCGAAAATCCTTTCCAGAAGTAGGTGTATATCTTTAACGTGTACATCTCAAATGAATTGATACATCTACTGCGTTGACAGCACACTTCCAGCGTAACACACACAAAAGAAAAAGAAAACACATAACTCTAGATAGCTTTGTAACACTGTCACCACACTGGCTAGAAGGATCAATTGCGTCTTCTGACGCCCTTCTTGGTTGTGCTACCTATAACATAAGATCGACCTCTGGAGCGATACGAGCTTAACACTGCCTTCAACCTCTTTCGCGAATTTATGTTCCCCCGAATCACTTGCCGAGGCAATTCTGCTGAAAGCGCGAAAACATTTTCCACGCGAAAGACTTCTACAGTATCATCGAACGCCAATATTTGTGATTAGCGCTGTTAGCATAATTACCCTCCAGCGCAACTTAACTACCTACCTACGTTCAAAAATATCACCCCCCCCCCACCCCCACGCATGGCACCATAACGACAGGAGAATCCTCTGTCGCGACAAACCAAAGGGCGAGCGGGTCATGCGCTGCGGAAAGTAACTGCGTGAGAGGAGGTAATGCGGCGCCGCTGCGGCCAACAAAAGACTAATGCGGGACTTTCCGAGTTCCAGTGACTTTAAATTGAACGATATACATCACCTGCGTCACGAGAGTGCTTGTATAGAAGGTGGTGTCATAATGCCATCCGTTGTCACATGGTTTCCTTGGCCATGACTCGTCGGACACCGGTTGGACGGCGTACAGTTGTGCCCTTGTGATAACTGCCGTATAATTGACATCGTACATTTCACACTTGTGGAATTTACCAGTCCCAGTTATCGGTATGCTAAGCTCCTTAACTGCGGCTGGTGTAAATACATCTGCGAAACAGTCTAGCTCTGGCACCCTGCACCAGTGGTCTGGTGTGGCAGAGATGAAGATACTGCTGAAGAGTGTTAATGCAGATGAAATACTGGCAGGTAAGCACAGTAAAAGGTAGATGGTCTTCTGATAAGACCCGAATTCCCCAATGTGGGGCAAGATGTCGTCGAAGTCCATAGGCTTGGTGAGTTATCCAATGGGAGCAGTCGAGTCCTGTCCTGGAGCATCAACATGAAAAAGAAGAGGTCAGATACACGTATATTAGTGTAGTGTATTAGCGTGGAGCATTAATAAGAAAGAATCGCAGTTTTATTGCAGTTTAAAGCTTATTGTGAAGTGTGATGCGAATGCGATAATACCAAGGTCCGTCCACACGGTCCTGTTTTGGGACGAATGGAAAGCGAACAGAATGAAGTAAACGTTGAAAGATGAAAGTCGCTGAAAAGGTTAGCCAGTTGTAGGACTCGAGCCCACATCTTCTGGATTACCGGTCCAGGGCTCTACCAATTGAGCTAAGCTAACACGCCTCCCCAGTGACTTCCAAGGGTGCGTCATCTGAAGGGACAAACCAGCCACTCTCTCTCACTCATCCTCCTTTCACTCTTACATATTTGCTCACTCATACACACATTCATATGACGGGATTGACGCAAGAGGCAAATGTTGAACATGAGAGAACTGATGTTCTGAGGCTAAACGTGCCAGAAGCCGTCAAGACGCGGCACAAAAACGAACGTCTTCGTGGTTTTCAGGGGTCCCCTAACATGTTTTACGTTGTATCCGCACCAACGTCCTCCCGTTGCTTTATTATAACAATGACAATGTTTGCGGTCGTGCGCAACTACTGCCCTTGTCGACTCTCGAGATAGCGCCATTACAGAGTAAAAAGAGAAGAGAAGACAGGAAAAGAGAAACGCGAATGACGAGTATAACCAATAACGTCCCGAATGTACTCCAAAAATACATCCTCCACGGAGTAAAAACAAAACAGCAGAGCAGAATGATTGATTGCAGCAAGGAGCCTCGGTATATAGCACACCGATAAATACACTTTTGTGAAGGTTCCGCACTGAAGAAATACGCATGCATAACGTAAACGCAGACAAAATGGTGTATAGACTCTATTACGAGAAAATGATGACGATGGTGACATAGAGTTTACTTATGGTAAACTATGGCGGGATTAAACAGAGCTTAAACCAGTAATTTATGAGAGAAGCCTGAACGTGGGCAATAAGTAAGGAGTCTACGTGTCGTCCTTTTTGCTTATTGCTCACGCTCAGGCTTTTCTTATCACGGTGTCAACCTCACGCGTAATTTATTTTGAATGAAGTCCCGCATTTCCTGCTAGGTCTACGTCTAGTAATAGTCGCTTGAGCTAAGGTAGAGAAACGGGGTCTTATCTCTTTGCTGCGTTAAATTCTAAGTAAGACGCTTGAGCGTTGGAATACACGAACCAGAAAACAACAGAACCGACTCAAACCAGATTTTTTGCTCGTTTGTATCTGTTGTGTTGTCTTCCTGCTTTTGTGTGCCAACGCTCAGGCTTTCGTTACTATGGAGTTTTTCATACATACTTACACCCGTACTTGATGGTGAACAATGTCTAACGCTAAGTGAATGTAGTTAGGGGCAGTCAAAACTGGCTCACCCGAGCACCTTCAGAGTGTTTGATGTCTATCCCTTCATCCATGCTGAAGCCATCTTCCCGTTCATCATACCTAAATACTAGGTGGGAGTTACGGCCAATAAAACGTTAACGGCAAGTGGTAAAGCGCCAGGACGAGTGTTTTACACGTTGCTACATATAGATAGCGCGTCAGGTTGGCATCAGACACCGTTCAGAGGCTATCATGGATCATATTGTTTTATGTTTTAGGTGCTTACACCCATGCTCCCTAGTTTCATTACCCTGAGGTGAGAGTAATGGTGTTCTCAAACGGCGATCGGATTAGATTAGATTAGATGGGTCTTGCTAAGTCGTGCTAAGGCCGGTTTCACACTAACATTTTTCTCGTCCGTGTTTTTCACGGAGCCAAAACGGACCAATCGGAACCTACCGGGCTCGATTGCCTTTAGGTTCTATTTTTGAAGCAAACGGACGACAAATGCGGTAGTGTGAAATGGGCTTAAGATTGACTACTCGATGTAATGATAAAGACATATTCATTTTCACGTTTTATTTTATTTCTTTTCATATGCACTTCGGTATATAATGCCAGGAGCGATCAACTGAGCTTACGGCCTGGTATGGCAGTGCCTCGAGTTCAACTGGCAGGCAAAAGAGTAATAATACGTGCCTATGCAAGAACAGAAATAGTATAAATGAATTTCGTTCAAATCATTTGTATTACTTCTGAGAACTCACACGTTCGTCTGGAACAGCACCCGCGCCTGCCCCTTATTTATTAGAACCTGCTCCTTGGCACCTACACTGGTCCACGGGTATCTCTCCTGGTATGGTGCTTCGTAAATTTCATCGTTGAAGCCATCTGGAGGTTTTTGTTTGATGTTCCGTGATCAACTTCCCTGGAGGCAGTTTGCACAATGTCGAAGGACAAGGGGATGGATGTTGCCCTGCGCCTGGTAAATGCATGGCGGCTGTGGTGGAACTGTGCTCGCTCACGCTCAGGCTTTTTTTTTGTCATGGAGTTAATCCACCAGATTGCCTGCGTCTATGTCATTTTATCAGTTGCAACTGTGTAGTTTATTCCATCGGTGGAGACATATCACTCACGTTTCTTGGTTAGCGTATGCACTGTGTCCATGACGCTTGTGTAATGGTGAAACCATACTAAGTGAAAACGTACGCGCAATTCTTAAATTCCATTCAGTCAAGATACGTTATTGCAGCCGAATGAAAGTATATTGTAATAGACAGCGAAAGGCAACACTCTGCACCATACCACTCCGCACCATACCACTCCTCTTTGGCATGACCAGAATTCAGGGACACGACACAGAAAGCCGGCTTCGGAGGATAGCAGATTACCATGCAAGAAAGCCAACTTGACAGATTTGCTCGAGGATATGGGAGGTGGAAAAATTTTGGGGAAGGACACGGCGAAAATAAGTCTCTCATGAAAAAAAAATAAATAAATAAATAAATAACCGTGACGGTCTTGAGCTCTTGTGGACAATCGAGGAACCTTCCGCCGTCACGCCTAGATGTGGACACTTTTTTCAAACCTTCAGTGCCAAAGGATATTCTATGGAAAGCAGACGGAATGCATAACTTCAATGGAGGGCGGCGAGTTCGCAGGTTAAGCCAACTTTAAGAGTAGGTGTCCTGCAATTCTGGGGATGATCGTGGATGTTTCGAGCAGTCAGCGTGGACAACGATCGAAGGTTCAAGCGCTACTCGCAGAGGAACGCTCAGCCGAGTTCCCCCATCCCCATATCCCTGTCCTGTTTTCCCTGCCTAGCGGAGTGACCTAGAGAAAGCGCAGCAGGAGGAGGCGCCTTTCTACACACACATTTTTCAAAGGTCGTGTGGATGTACAGATGTCGCAGAAGTGATGCACGTTGCGCCGGTGGTATTTGAGGCTGGTCTGATATTCGTGGAAAAGCAGGTACTGAAACACCACTGACTTTTGTGCATGTGCTTCCAAATTTCGAAGTGAAGAAGCTACCTTCGCATGGTTAATTGCATTACGATTATTTATGGAGTTCTTGACGACCAACGGTTTGTTCCAGACGATTTAGTCACATATCATGGTTTGTATTACAACCTTTTTTCTGTACTACACAGCCACCAGGGAACGCTACAATCGTTCTGTGTAACAACTTCACTCCATTCCCATATCACATGGAATGTGGTTGGTTGGGTTCTATTCGCGCCGAGAAGTTTGGGAGTCGCCCCCTGGTGTTCACTGAACGAACCTTGTCGTGGGGATGTCCCCGGGCAGTATTCTCACATTGCATTGCGTATAAAGGCATTGCACGTGTTAGGGGCTGTCCAGCATTGATATTTCCTGGTGATTCATGAAGAAAACGACATATGTGTTCCAAGTAAATCGCATTTTTATTCCAATATGACAGTTTTTACTGTAAGTAACAGAAACGAAACCGAAACGGGGATCCCCACCAAGAGACGGCACAGTGGCGCCCCTAGTGAGGGTCTTGCCGCCAATAGCTCCAGCGGTGAAGCACATCACGTTATCGTCACTATGTGTCTATTGTTGTTGTTTAGTTCACTCGATCGATTGAACCTAATTAATGCTTGAAACGTACGAAAACTGCCGTATGACAGTTACATTACCTAAAGCTGGAACCGCATGACGCGTATCTCAGCGCGAGAAACGTGCCGTAGTACGCTTGGCGCAAAATTTCGCACGCAGAACCCCCGGCAAGGAACCGGTGTGTACTCGAGGGCGTCCGCATCCTCTTGATATTTCACGGGGACGGCAACATGGCAATCACAGCGTGGCATCCCAAACAGCGAAATGTACTGAAAGTCGAGTGCAGTAGGGGTGGGCGGTATGTGTCTTATCAATGTTCTTTAGTCTCACGAGTCTGTTGAGGGCCTTCCACCCCTACCCGTCCACCCTTACTGCACTCGACTTTCGGTACATTGTGTTGCTTGGGATGCGTATCAAGTTGGAACAACATGGGGCGTATTTCAAAGCTTAAGCTAGCCCAGCTTAAGACATCACATTGTGTACATATACGCTATGCATATCGTGATATTACGTATGACAGTTCTGTGTACGACAAGACCTAGTACCGTACAACAGTTTCCTCACCTGTGCGGGAGCTCACGTAAGTGCGGTTCCCTTTATTTTATGTTTGTTCTGGTGTCCTTTGTCCAGTACTCAAGCGACGCACAACGGATGTCGGCATTGCAGCGGTCAGCTTCTGGAGCATTCCTGATGCAGGGATGATGCCATCGTCCTTGAGATTGGAACTCCTTTTTTCTTCGGAAGCTTTGAGAGAACCCTTATGAGAGACAGTAGAATGCTAAAAAAAAAAAAAAAAAACAAAAAAAAACGATATATTGCAGGAGCTACGTTTCTTATAGCCAGGCTCGTTCGAGTGCGTGAAACGGGAAGACCGGACTTTTAATCACGCCGGACACTGTGGTATTAAGCTTCATTCCAATAGCTGTTTGACCCACGTATTGACCTTTTACCTGGTCATTTTAATTCCAGGTACTAGCGCAACAAGCCATAGCTTAATTCTGTCAGGTTTAGACGGAAAATGAAAAAGAGATCACGTTACTGTCTATATCTTACTACATGACATTATCTATACGTTGCACACGGACATATCTGAGCTTCAGTATATCAGATATTTATGCCAATGCAGGATATAGCTATAGGCTTATGATGATATTTCACTTTGTCTTAGTGTTCACTGCGCATGCTCTTTCACCATTTATTACCTGTTGTCCTTCTTCCTTTCGTCAGAATAACACTCCCAATCATGCCATACTTCATGCGGGTATTTTCTAGTATCGCATTGTCACCACGGGTTCTCTCGCGAAGAAAAATCGCACAAAAGGTAACATAATTAAAACAAAATGACAGAAAGGGCAATATCAGAATAGATAAATGCAATGACCTCTAGCAAAAACTAACGCCGGACAACAATATAAGTGCGATGAATATTTATAGCTTCGATCACTCGCTGTGCAAACAGCCTTTGTTTTTTCGCTCCGTGGCGACCAGTGACCGTACCCTTCCATCACCCGCTATCCAGTCTTTGTTCGTAGAGAACACTGGTATTAGCTGCCCCTGGTAATAATACGTTTGCACCTTAATAAGCGGACCCTTCGTTGCTTTTAAAGTACTGCTGTCGGCGGCTCATTTATTTCCAACATTCTGTGGCGACCTGACATGCACACGCTCTAACAAAAAAAGAAAAAAAATAACGGGGGGGGGGGGGAGGGGGTAATTACATATTCTAGTCCCCTAGATTGCAAATTAGTCTTCTAGTTCCTTCGTTTTAGTCGTCAGACCATGAAATTTACCACCTAGCCCTAGCAATAGTCCCTGAACTTCGCAGATGGTCCCCTGAATGCAACGGTCTACGTAAATATGAGTTCTACGGGAATTTGATGGAACGGAGCAATATACTTTTCTCCCTGCAGATTAAGAAATAATTAGTGGTTCATTCCCGACAAATAGTGCGCTATGCGTGTCACACGATTTTATAACACGATATATCAGTTCAGTTCAAAGTCAAAGTATTTTCGTTTTGTATAGGTTTTGTGCATATAGGTCTGTGAGGACAAGGCATGAAATGCAGTCTCCACTCTGCGACATTCGTTTACTCCCATGCACTTAATCAGGAGAGGGACTAATGGGTGTGGTAATTCACCTGGTCCCCCAAAAGACTAAAATTACTCCGTTTGTTGCTTATGGCATCTTGGACTGGCAGCCACCGATCGCTCTATAGAGCGCTCTATCTTGGACTGGTCCAAACGGAGCGCTCTGACAGCAGCTTCGGCAGTTGTTTCTCTTTCTTCCTCCAGCTCGGAGCGCTCTGGCATTGGTACCGCCAGTCGAAGATACCATTACAGTGTACATTGGGGAAAGAAAAATGGCCGAGGAAAAAGGAAGACTGGTTGATCCTTTCAAACTCAAGGCCCGTCTTCCCTATATCTACCTCTGTTGTAACATAGCCGATATGTACGTGGTGCCACTTATTACACAGCAACAGCGAGTGTATAACAATTATGTTTGCCGCGTTGGGTGATAAGTATGACGGAGTTGAAGTACTCTCTTTCTAAAGCGAAAAACACTTCACGAAAGCGCGCACAACACTGCAGGATATGTTTGTGAGTGCTTTCACTCGTCACTTTGGTATAAATTACAACATTCCAGGGGTGGGCACTAATAGTAATACTTTGTACTACAATACTGTTCCTATAATACTTTTGGGTATTCGTATTTGCATTATAATACAGCATGTGAGTGTTATTGCCCCCTCCTGCGACGTTCTTCGCTTCTTTGCTGAACACATGTATGCGTGAATGGATGAAGATCTAAACATTTTTCATCATAAAGCACCTCTTTCGATCTATATAAAATGTAGTGGTAGCAATGTACGTTATCCCCGCACAAGCCTACTACGCGCACAGTGCACTAAAACGGGCGGGAATCTGTTTTAAAGCTCTAAATTTAGGTCGCGCGACCGCTGCAACGCTCCTTACCATGCAGATGAGCATCCCTCCGTAGGATGGGCACCCTGACGACTCGGACGACGTTCGAGGCAATTCAGGATAATGTTATCTCACACACTTCCGAGGTTGTTAGCCGATGAGCGCGATAGTGGCGGTGCGATAATTTAACGGAGAACGTCTCCTCGTCCAAGACCTTCATTTACACGCGGGCGTACTTGCGCAGCGTCTCTGCAGTCAGTGGCATTTTGCGGCCGCTCCGGGCGTAGCTGTCTTCTGGGTTCATGTCGAAACTCGGCGTGGATCCAGACTGGGTATACTTGCGAGCGGCGAAAGAAAACTCGTCCTTGCGACATATCCGTACTATTCGTGAGCGTCTTCGAAACGCACGGATTGCTCTACATTGGGTTGCAGTGTAATTTACGAAGCTTCTGAAATAATGGGAAAGGCACGCGCAGACGAAAAGTAACCTAAAGTGCGCGGCCGTTCAGTCTATGTGGAATGCTTTGAAAAGGCACGGTCCGTCGTCGTCATCGTCAGCGGAAAATTTGTAGTCATTAACGCAGCCACTGACAGCAAAATCATTGTCACAGCGTAGAAACATGGGAAAACATGGGATTCCCCCCCCCCCCCCTGTGTACATTCGAAATGCTCTTTCTGTGTCACTCGTCTGCCAACCCCTGTCTCCTGATGTACGGCGCGGTCCCATATTTTTCAGGTGCTGATGAGATGATGGAGTTTTGGCACACATTTTTCTGACAACACTGCATAACGTGGCACTTGTTTTTACTTCGCAAGATAAAAAAAAAATGAGGCCATAGTTGTACACAGCGATGATTGCATATATTCCCGTTTTTCTAACAAGCAAGGGCGTACGGTTGGGCCAGGATCGCAAATAATTTATACCTTCACTGCATCACAAGCACTTGGCTACCGAATATACATAAACGATGATCAGACAATAATGGCTCGAGAAATAGCCGAGATCCCTCACAGAAGCCAAAAATTTCCTTTCCCTGTATATACCTGAACCGCAAATATCTACTGGTTGTGTCTATACACACATTCGGCGGCTCTTGGGCTATACATAGCGAGCGTGACGCCCAGGTGAGACCCCAACGGCTCCACATCACATTTATGTATATTTGTTTACTAACACAGCCGGGCTCTACGGTCCCCACTTCGCATAAACATTGCCCCGTTTTTGGCAGAGAAGATGTTCTGGTTTATGTTTTCTACACGCCACTGCTCGCAACCATTGACGTCAGAGATTTTGCATGTCTGATTGATACGCTTTTAAACATGCCTTCGCGCAGCATTCAATTTGTGGCACCACATTTTTTATGTTTGTGCTTGGCAGCTTTTTTTGTGCGCCTGGACTGTATTGCGTTCACGTTTTGCGCCGGAGATTCGAAATTAAAAATAAAGCCTTTATTTTGAATTTCTATGTGCGTGTGCTGGGGAGAACCTCGATATTACCGGTTGCGAAATTCACGGTATCAAAACAAGGAAAATCAAGGAGAATGCTTCATTGCTTCGTAAGATTATATGCCGCGTTTCAAAATCCGATATCAAGTGATATCGGATTGACATCGGAAACCCGTGAATTTGACTGGTTAAATAGTGCTATTTAACCATGCAGTCAAGTGATATCGGGATGACGTCGGAAACCCGTGAATTTGACTGGTTAAATAGTGCTATTTAACCAGTCAAATTCACGGGTTTCCGATGTCTGTCCAAGTCATTTTAGCAACGAAAGCCACATTTTATTCGACTGTTAGGCTTAGCAGGGCGGCCACGACGAAACAGCATGTTGGTTAGTTTATTATTAGGTTAGTCCAAGTTCGATATTTGCATTTCTATGTCCAGGTTAGTTCGCTGTTGGCATTTTCCAGCGCGCGACTGTGGATTTTATAGTCAGGTAACATTTCTTTCCGGCCGTTTATTTCGAGGTACACCCGTGTACTGTAATCTGTAGTCAGCACACGAACATCAGCATCTCGCACATCAGCCGCTAGCAATTTTGATCCACGATGCACAAGATGAACGCTGCAGCCAACCATACTTTGGGTCAGTACTAGCCTACTAGGCAACGATGAAGTTGGGCATAGTTCTCGTGCTTGATTTGCTATACACACCACACTTCGTCAATTATTCGCCCAAGTTGTGAATCGCATGTAAATAAGTTTTCTGTGCATACTTCGTCACGTATTGTGTATTCTGTTACACACTGTAAATATCATTGTAGATGTCCTAATACAATATACGCTGTAAATATTATTGCCCTGCTGTCACCTGTAAACAAATTTTCTGTATACTATGTCATCGTCAATACTCCCATACATGTCAATACTTGTCTATACTAATGTGGCATGGACAAACAGCATGTACTCTTTCTTTGGGGGAGTTGTTATTCGTTCCATGAGATAATTTTTGTGTGGGTGTAAAGTGACCTACCTCCATAGGTTGATGACAATACACACATGCTTGTGTAAAGAGGTGTTTCGCTCCCGTTCCACTTGTGCGGTTTGGCTGACCGTAGCCTTTCATGATGGCCGCCTCGCGCTCGTAAGTGGTGCCTCAGAGGTCTATTCCTCGACAATGCTACAACGGATGACCTTGTCTATGGCATATGAGATGTCTTGGAAAGGTCTATCGTGTTTCCCATCGCAAGTGATACCTGTACGAGCTGCATCACAGTATAGGCAATCAGTCACGCAGCCTTCCTCGAGGCTTTTCTTGCGCCAGTTTACATCTATGTGTATATTCAACTATCCACTTGTAAGGGGTACGTGGGGAAAAAGAACCACCCGTAGGGCACCATCCATCTAGCCAGAGGCATCATTAGCCAGTTGTATGACATACATAGTCGTTCCACTTCCTAGAATCTTGCTCTTTCTTCCGTGCAATGATTACAAGCAGCCGACAGGAGGCTCCCGCTTAACCCTGATGAACATTGGCTTAAAATTAAGTTTGAATCACGAGCGTGCCGACTTGGGAAACATCCAACGGGGCTATACCTCCAGGGCATGCCAGGAGACAACAACTGGTCGTCTACTAACTTGCATCCTGGTTTCTGGCTTCATTTCATGTTATGACGCCGTTCTAAATCGAAATCCGCGCTGCCTGTGCACAGACTCCCGAACGTCAATATTTTGACAATCTAATTGTAGGAAGGCCCATATGGTCTGGAAAGCGTTTAATGAAGTCTGTGATCCTGGCATTCGGGCTGCCTTTGCGCTTACGCGTCAAAGATCTCTTTCAAGATGTGTGCACCCCATAGGTATAATATACGCATGAATTAGTAAATATGTGCTCTTTAAACAAAATGTCAATGTGCACTAACTTTTTCAACACCATAGACAGCGTAACTGCTTTCCCAGACAGCACAAGATGCTGCAAATGTGTTGCATCAATGTTACCTGAACGTTGAAGTGCAGCGATGTTTCATGCCCACATTCATCGTTGTATAGCAATATATTTGTTTCAATGTTCATGCTGTGTTTCAAAGATTGTATAAAGCTAACATTGCGATGATTTTACTGAAGCAGTGTTGAATATGTTACACTGAGGTAATGTGGCGTTTACGTACATTGTTGATGCAATGTTTTGCAAGCAATGTCAATGCATGCTATGTTGCTATTAATTGCATTTCTTCCAAAATGCTTAATCAGCAACGAAAATTCAACGTTGGTGCAATATCTTTATTTCAATGTTTTTGCTGTATTTCAAAAGATGCGTAGACCTAACAGTGTGATTGTGTTGCAGAAGCAATGTTGCGTGTGCTACACTGATGAAATGTCGCAGTTGCATTGCTGATGTGGTGTTTGGCAAGCAATTTTAATGCAATGTTGTAGAGCATTGCTCACAAAACACTGCATCATCAACCTAATCTTAACGTTGCAGCACTATCATTGTATAAGTGTGTCTGCTGTATTTCAAAGGACGATGATGATGATAATTCGGGGCTTTATTACGTCGCGAGACAACTGCGATCACTTTCAAAGGACGCGAGAGCTAACATTGTGATTCTGTTGCGAGAGCAATGTTGCACATGGTACATTGAGGAAACGTCGCAGTTACAATGTGTAATAGAGATGTTGCCTCTAGGCAACATCTGAAACACTGCAGAAACATTGAAACGAACATATTGCTGCAATGTTGCACATTTCGCATGCAACATTGCCGAGGCACTTCAGTGTTTCAGTAACACAATGCTTGCACTATCTTGTTCTATCTGTGATTTATCAGTTTGTTTTTGACGATGTGTTCAAATGTTGCGGCAACATTTCATGCACAAATGGAATGTTACCGAAATGCTTCTATAGCTCAGTGTTGGTGCAGCATTTCAGGTGTTGCATTTTAGAAACATTACGATTATGTTGCTCATGCAATGCTAATGAAGCAATGTCGTAGCAATGCAAGGGCAACAACAGACCTTCAGTGGAAACTGAAAACTAAAAAAAAAAAAAGTAAATACAGGCAATATGCCGAAGAAAAAAGAAAATATAAGATGTCTGAGAATGTTTAGTGGGCAGACTTAATGCAGACTATGAGAGACATTATATTCTGGGACAACACTGCGGACGCACGATGGGAGACGACTATGGGCGAAATGATCGAGACGAGGAGAACATGCGCTCAAAGAAAATTAATCTAACCCAGAACTTTAAATTCATTACAATACATTCTTACGCACATGCGAATGCGTGCTTGGACCCGCGACATGGCGTTCTTCCATAGTGTCAGTGCGACCAGAGCCATTGAGCCCTCGCGCAGCATAGTTAGAATGATCGCCTTCCGCGCCAAGACTGGGAGGTAACACGGGTTCGAATCTTGGCTGTGCTGTCTACGGCTTTCCAAGGGTTTTCCGGTAGGCTTTCCAGGCGAATGTCGGCACCGTTCCCCTGAAGTCTGCTCAGTACGGTTACTCAATATGTAAACATACTGTGCTACATAGCACACATATCACCAAGACAACACCGCAGAGTTCCTCCAGCGTTGCTTTTGTAATGTTGCTACAATGTAAAATGACTGCTTATTAGCAATGTTAATCAACATTACAATGTCACATTTTTGCAATGTTGTTTGTGTAACATTGTTACAAAATAACGAAGACGGTCCTTAGCAATGTCACATTTTTGCAGTGTTGTTTCCATAACATTGTTGCAGCATAACGAAGACGGCCACTAGCAACATAACATGAATATTGCGTGGCAATATTGGTGCAATGTCACTGCAACAATTTGTGCTCACTGGGTTACCATCCTCCAGTCTTCAATAGAAGATAGTTATTCGCTCAAGACAAGTGAATATCTGAGAAGCAAGAACGACAATCAGTTTTTTATACTGTACATCCAATCTATCGACAGTGATGTCATCGAAGCCGCAACTCCTACATAATTCAACACCTCCTATAGATCGTAGAAGGCCTGCGCAGCGCCCAGCTCACGGAGGCCTGCGTGAGCTTTGCGAGCTGCTTCGAGCTTTTCTCTTGTTCGCTCTTTCATTGACGTCATAGCAGCATCCACAGCAGGCCTTCCTGTGTGACGCTATGTCACGTGAGGCGCTGGCCTTCTGCTATCTAGGAGGTGTTGCATAATTCCGTATCGACAAAAGTGTGCTCTCGACAAGTAGTCTTTTCCAAGAATTATTTTGTTTTGCTTCGGTGCAAATAAAACAGCCCTATTTTTCATCAGCAGAATAATTGAAGCAGCCAAGAACACGAGACAGAGAGAGAAGAAACACCACAACCTGCTACACTCATAGCTCGGCGCAATCATGATCGCAATGCCTTATCAAAGCCTGATGATCGCGATCATGAGTGCGATCACGAAGCACTGGCAAGGCCGCCGCGATCATGATCGCGCCGAGCTATGCCTACACTCACAACTAAGGAAGGTTTATTCCACACACAAACATACAGCGAAAAATTGACACAGGAAAATGGCAAGAGCGAACCCGAGTCAGATAACTTATCTATAACTTAGCTCTGATCGTACAGCCAAGCGCTCAAACATACACCAATCACACAGAGGCGGATCCAGTATTTTTCTGAGGGGGGGGGGGGAGGGGGGGGACGGGTCTGGCCTTGGACAGCATGCTATTAAACCACCAAGGTCAATTGAAACTCTATGTAACGACTGAAATTGAGGGGAGGTCAGGACATCTGGACTCCCCCCCCCCCCCATCCTAAATCCGCCCCTGCAATCACAGGTACCTTGTTAACAACCCCGGAGAAACTCAACCTCATCTCTGGACAGGCTGATAGACGGCTGACTTACGCAATCATCAGTTCATCACCTGCTTCTTGAATGAAATACGCCTCTGAAATTTCCCTGACATTCCGTGTTTTAAACGATAGTTTTACAATTTATTCTTCGTCAATCTTGCGTTTCCAACCACTCCACCTCCTTAGTGCCGTGAGTCGATTCGGACACGGTCGATCTCCGTGCCCTAATATTATTATAGTGTTATTATTGTTGTACCTAATGTAGAAAACCATTATGCGGATTCATGGTGAGAAGGAAAGGAATATTCGCAGAAGGGCAGCCGATGAGCGTTTTCAACTGCCTCGCTCTATAGAGGCACCGGCGCTTTGGTTATTGTTGCCTATGCGTCCCAGACAGTTTCCCACCGATGCCTGTATCCGCCCCCCACTTCTTTCTGGGGCTGCCAGCTAGGCTGGAGCCCCCCTTGAGAGAGTATTGCCCTTGTCATTCAGGTTTCGATGTCACATACTTCCGACATCCCTGCTGCCTTTTTGTGACGTCATAACTCTATTTGTCTTTTTCGTTTGCTGTGACGTCAAAAGGAGTGGTTGCCACTCTGTTGAGCAAGACTGAGACTTCGTGTCGGCAATGCGCCAGACCTTACACCGGCAGAAAACAACAAAAAGAAGAAGAAAGAAAAAACGAGGAGCGTTGATCTGAAATTAGGTCTTTCATTGTGACGGGAAATTTTCTTTTCGTCCCGGGCACAAATTGACACGTTTTGTTTTTATGGGCCTGCTGGAAACTTTCTTTCAATGGAATACTCAAAAGTAAGGAATACCTTAGCATTTGAAGCTCTATGAAAAAAAAATAAAATAAAAAGAGTGCCCGGTGTACTTCAAACGCCCGAATAAAATATTTCCGCTTAGCAAGGTCGTCGAACAAAGGACGACATGTCCTCTCCTTATGGGGGACATAATGTAAGGAGGAAGCTGTCCTTCCAAATTTAGAAGTACATTCTATCCGCAAAGGAGAAGTTATTAGGAACGGCGCACTTCCGCTCGAAAGGCACAACGGTCACTTTCGTTTACTACAGAGAGTATGTAGGCTATGGAATGGGTCTCAACACCATCGAAAGGTACTGTAAGTGAACACTAGATGGGCGAAAGGGGAAGAAAAAGAAAGGGAAACGATTCCCAAGTTTGTGTCCCACATTTCAACGAGCGAACTTTCCATAGAGGCTTCAGTATCGTCGGAGTCTCGAACGAACTGTGCGATGACATTTCGCGATCACAGAAGCGGTGCATGGGCTGAGCATTCGTGGTGCGTTCCGTGCTACCGAGTGCAGCGGCACGGGGCTTCTCCACCAACAAGCATGCACCTACGCAATTTTTATCTTTCCCGGTTTCTCACAAAGCTCAATCCGCGAATGAAGCATTCTTTCTGATGCATGATGTCTACGATGTCTTCTCTATATACGACTGATAGGCGGCTGAACGAGTGCCAAAAATCCTGACTGTTGTCCGCTGTAAATACTTCTTGGGAGTCTCATGTTGTGCTGAGAAGTTCCTGCTTCAAGGCGCTTTTTTTTTCTTCTTTCTCGCGTGTTTGATATCCTTGGCTCCGCTTTCCTGTGAGTCAACATGTACAGGTCCTGAATACGTTAGGACGATGACCCCCTCGTCATCCCTTTCTCCGACATGTCCAATGCTCCAAGTGACGCAACGTTCTGGCAAAGCACTCTGCAAGGGCTTGTTCCGTTGACGATACGATCATTTGCTTGTTTGATTCGCAATCATGCGATCCGTTTTCAACGTGATCGTAGGGGTCATGTGTCTTGCGCTGGACTGAACTCAGTCCACAGCGAATCTCGTCGGACAACAGCACATTACTTAATGATGATGACTGGGGTGTTTTCATCGTGACAGGCCATACTCTACCCCATTGATCGTGATGATTTAGTGAAAACATAATGATGAGCCTCACAGGGAGGACCTAAGTCCTACATTGTCCGCCAGTCAGTCTCGTCGAAGTTGATGGAGGAGTCGCCACAACGCTGCCTTCATAAAGCGCGTTCTGCATTGGCTTCTTGCATGGACGCATCTTGCGACACTTAAGGGTTCCCTGCACTGATTGATGAATGTACTTGGAATCAATACTTCAAAGCCTTTCTTGTGCGGATATAGTCTCATTATTCACCCATCACCTCATCATTTCATATCTCATCCTGCCAGTGTACCCTGGGGTAGTAAGCCACAAATTAAGCGGATCATCACTGCATGTGATCAATGCATGTGAGCGAGTGACCATCACTGCGTGCTTCTAGTTTGTGCGGAATCCGTCTGCAGCTACTTGGCAAATGCGATGACTTCGTCATCATTTTGTTTCGTCAGTTTACTCGTAACATGGATATTTGCGCCATATAGCTCCTTTCCTTCTTTCTATTCCATGCAGCGATGCGGATAGACAAGGCAAAAATGAACCTGTAAGTTTTACCAGGTACCTTCCTGCTTATGTTTGCGCCTATGACCAAGATCAGCCTATTAACCCTGAAAGCTCTTCTGGGTCTGTGGGCCAATCAATATCTTGGTCATCAAAGCGTTAGTACGGTTCCTCAGGTATACGGGATGGGCTTCTTGTTTTTGATTGTGTCTATGTGACGTTGTAGTGGCTGAAGTGCACTTCATTTGGATCGCGCGCGTCTAACAGGGACGCGCGTATTTCATAGCTTCCGCTTGCAGCAACATACGAATGCAGGAGTAGCAGGTTCTCCCAAGCTGAGACCAACCTCTCCGCGTGCTCCTCTTTACATATGCCATCTAGAGGCCAGCTTTTGAAGTCTGGGAACCTATATACTCCCTATAGAATAATAGGGCATGCCGGAAAATGGGAAGGCATTCTGGTGGCAGCTTTTTTGAGACCTTGCCTGACGCTACACAGCAGTTTCTGCCACCGGTAGGTAACAGAATGATATTGAATAAAAATATTTCCCCTCCTGCTGAATACGCTATATATAATTTTCCAGTCATAAATTCAACCATGTATATGAAATATCCTCAGACTTACCGTATTTTCACGCGTATTAGCCGCACCGCAGATAAGCCGCAGGACTCGTTTTTAGATACATTTTGAAAATGTTTTTGCAGATAAGCCGCGGGTAATACGACGCGACTGCTTTGTGCGCTAAACTAGTGATGCACAAACAAAATCAATGGAGA
This sequence comes from Ornithodoros turicata, assembly GCF_037126465.1. Lineage (NCBI taxonomy): Eukaryota > Metazoa > Arthropoda > Arachnida > Ixodida > Argasidae > Ornithodoros > Ornithodoros turicata. The sequence continues at coordinate 40,750,921 of NC_088201.1, forward strand.
CGCTCAACGCTCGTCGACGCCGTACTCCCGTCCAGCTGCCCTGTTCCCGTACTGGTCCGCGGCGTCGATGACTTTTAGTTTGAAGCCGCTGTCGTAGCTGTGCCTCCGCATTGGAGCCATGCCTCACCTCTAACTGCCGTGCCCGTGTCTACGAATGCTGCTGCTCTGGTCAAATGAGAACTGACGCTTAGCTGACCACGTTTTATCCCGATGTCAGGTGTATTGAACCCTTCCTGTGGGTCTGCCGACAAAGGAGACCGTAGGGAAGGCCATAAACCCTGTGGTCCACATTCCGGTGTCGGCATAATGTATAACAAAGGAGGTCAGTTCTACACTCTTAAAAATGAACTTCACCGCATAGCACGCTCCTAGCCAACCATCATCTCGATTGATATCGTTATCTGCCCTGATTTGTTGAAAACGGGGGGCGTACGCCATTTTTGTGACAATTATGAACCGCATAAGTGTCACAGAAAAGGAGTACGCCTACCGCTTTGAACAAATCAGGGCACATAGCGATATCATTCGAGATAATGGTTGGCTAAGAGCGTGCTATGCGGTGAAGTTCATTTTTAAGAGTGTAGTGTTCTACAAAGATCGGATTTTGCCCTTGTTGCGTGTTTTTCGTGGATTGACGAGTTAGTGGTGTTCCAAGAGACATTAATCACTGGGAGAATGTATTCGGAAGGTCAGTCCACTCGAATGTGGACCCGCCACTGTTCGGTATTGTTCGTGCAGTAACAGGGCGGTCCTGCTCCGAGAAACATGAGGCACTGTCGGCCCTTTCGTTTAATCCGGGGTATGGGGAAAATACCAGGGGAAAATACCAGGGAAAAATAGCCATCAGATAAGCCGCACCCGCGGATAAGCCGCAGAGCGTCCGCGAAAATAAAAAATCGCGCATAAGCCGCGGCTAATACGCGTGAAAATACGGTACATTGTTCTTGCGAAGACGTTGTTTCAATCTTACCTGTGTATGGCGGGGCCATTCCGATCAGTGGTCGCTTCTACGTCGCCTTTGTGTTATTCCCACATAAGGTTTGGTCGTACAGATTCATATCGGTTTAAATGGAACGAACGAGTAGAAGTAACAACTGATGGGATCAAAAAGACGTAGTGTTATGACCGTGGTCTGAGAGAGACTTGCGGGACGACTCAAGGCAGGAACAAACGTTCGTTTAATGACGTTCGAAAGTGCATGAAGATGTGGACGACGATCAGAGCTCGATGCAGTCAGCCGCCAACATGCGCTCGATCACCTGTCCATCGCACGAGCTTAGGAGCCCCAGTAGGCTCATGAAGATCAGTATACACAACAGTAGCTTATGATTCTCAACGAGGTAACAAGCGAATTGCCTCATCGATATTGCACATGCACTTAACGAGTACTTTTGTAATGTTGAAAGCTGTGTTTTCTTAACTCCAGATCCTCCTCTGCCTGCAACCAATATTTCGTCTTTTATAGCGCAAACCACTATAATATTCAAGTTATATCTGCTACACACGGCATCAAAAGACGCTTACGTCATTTGTCCCCTGTCTGAATAATTGAGTTGATTACATATGCAAAGTATCTTCCTCCTAGAGCTACAAAACTGCAACGCTATTCCTGGTGCATAAGCACGAGCAACATGTTGAACTTCTACTGGTTGATTGATTGAAAAATAAAAAATTGGAGACGTGAGTCCCGACAAAGTAGGGACAGGCTAGTCCAGAACATGTAAATACAAGAGCAAGTAGGAAAACAAAACAAATGCAACCCTGTCTCCTTGCTTTCTTCCATAAGTAACAAAAAGTAAATTTTAACACGGCCAGCAAGTTTTTTTTTAAATAAAAAAATCCATCCCTCTAATGCATCGAAGTGCGGGTTTCTCAAAAACAAGTCCACCACTCTCGTCCACATCGCGCACGGCAGCCGCTCAAGGCTTGTATTCTAGCTCTCTTGTGACCCCTACTGTACGTTAATATTGATTTTCCCGCTACGCAATTACCTGTTTCCTATACACTACCAGCACGAACATATTTCCTTGAGGATGATTATCTCTCTGCCCTCCTTAATGAGGCAAATTCAGTTTCAGAAAAAAATCCAGTGGTGGCCATCATCTAACAAACTTGCCACTAACACGCGAGAAAAGTCTTGTATTGCATTCCGTCCTTCGCAGAAGATCATTGAATCGGCTGACAAACAACGTCTTTTAGTTTCCGGAAGTTAAGTCGCTACCTCGTCTGTTCGTTTTTTGCGGAACAATTTATATTGGCACCGACATGATCGGGCGAATTTTCCGACTGCTGTCAGCATCATAGCACCATGTTAGTTTAAAGCTACTTTCGCGTAGTACTTCGATGGGTTGTTCGAAAGTTATGTGAATACTACGTTGTATGGGTGATTAAGGCGTACTTCCTGTCGCGGCGCTTCGGCATGATCGTCCCCATTAAGTAAATGACGTTTCTCCAAACGTCTACATAAAATTACGACAATAATAATAATGGTTTAAGTTCTTTGTACTGGTGTTATTTCTCTGTTATCTTTACTTTTTTATCTTAGCATGCAGCTTAAAGCGCTATGAAGTAGCTGGCATCCACGTTGATGGAGCCTATACATTTCCATGTTCATCCTTTTCTCTTCCATTTGCATTTCTATTGGCGCCGCAAGGCAGTGTTATTTTCTTTTTACCATACAGAATTTCCTGCCTGCGAGCGCATTCACACAACAAAGGAAAAGAGCGACTGCTTCACTGTCGTACGCCAGAACCAACCGGGTGACGATGAACCGCGTGCAAGCCAGAGGGTTCGGAGTGCAATCACTGGATGTCCAGATGATGCTATGCTTCAGTGGGTGCTCTCATTTATCCGTACCGTACCACACAAGGACTTGGTTTCCTTTCGATCCCAAGAGTTTCCTGCTCTAACGCAGCCGGTGAATGAACTACGTCTTCTGGAAAACGTTCTCTGAGGAGGGCAACGCACGTTCACCATAGGAGACGCCAATCGAGTGTCAAACGCGCTCTTCCCCGAATGCGAGTTTAAAGCATTCCAGGGGAAGCTTCTTCCGGAAAACGTTGCGAGGCTTTCGAGAGTAACGTGGCGGCAGTTTGAAGAGGGACATCCATACTTCGAGCATACGCTCAGGAAGAAGCCGGGGTTCAAGAGAAAATAACGGGCGCCGGTGCACAGTTCAGGTTCGTGAGGTTATTTTTAGATGCCGACCTGGAAACGCGTGACGGGAGACCCTTTGAACTCCCCTACCGCTTCCCCTCTAAATTTATACTGTAGAAGATTCAAGTGACACGTAAAAAAACTCGACAAAAGCCAGTGACTTCCTCGTTCTTTGCTTTCTCTTCGCCGTATTGAGAATTGGTGTGATGGTGCATTGACACTGCCAGCTTGCCGCACCAACGAGCATTTGGACTACTCATGTGAACCATCTTGCAAACTGTTGGCTTGATCCACTCAGCATCGCAGAACAATTGTCGATGGCAAACGAGAGTGGTTATGGAACAATAACAGACACATGATGATGATGATGATGATGATGATGATGATGATGACATGAAGTGTTGATAATTCGTGGCTTTACGTCGCGAGACAACTACCATCATGAGCGATGCCACAGTGGTCGGTCTGTGGATTAATTTTGTCCAGCTGAGGGTTCTTTAATGCGCGCCGAAAGCTCAGCTCAGCTCAGCACACGGCACACCGTACAGGTGTTTCACAGCTTGAGTCGTGGTACGCTACCGCATATCATGTTGGATATTACATGAGATGGGAATGAAATCGATGAACCACATACGCACACATGACAGGCGAGGCATACGGTGTAGGCATACGCCACCGAGCGGATATAAAAGGCGCTATACGTGCACAATGTCTACCGACATTGTGCCGCCCCAGATGAAATTACGTGCACGAATAATGAAACCTCGGTGGACGACCGAGAGAGCGTGGCACGGAGCATGATGGTGAAGATGTGGCTGGGTGCCAAGCAATGGCGATGTGGTTGCGGCACAGCGGCTACAGGACCTTATGCTCATGATGATGATGATGAGTTTGGTGTTTCATCGCGCGAAGCGATACTCTACCCCATTGCTCGCGGAAATTCGGTAAAAAATGGGGGGTCTCATAATGAGATAGTCCAGACAAGGAGCGCCGCCAGGATTTTTTCCGGTCGGGGTCGGGGTCGGGGTGGGGGTGGGGAGGGCAGAATGTTTGGGGTGGTGGTGCGTCAACTGCGCCCGCAACTACATTGTCTTGGCTCAGAAATCCTACGTTTCTGGAACGGCGCCCATGGTCCAGACACTGTCCAGAAAAGAGAACAGTGCTTTGGGGGCCGGGCGTTGGTGAGCTGGATCTGACCATGGCCAAAAGGGTGAGAGTTCAGTTTCTGTCCACAGTTTAGTCCTGAAAGGTTGGTAGTGCGGGCAATACAGAAGAATGTGTTCCAGATTTTCCAGGTCATCGCAATGGTTTCAGCTTGCAGGATCCACTTGTCGCAAGCGGTAACGCCACTGAGCAGTAAAAGTGACAGTCGCATCCGATGAATTAACGCAGCATCCTGACGAGATCCTCGAAGATCCTCCGTGGTATCCAGAGAGCGAGTGTTAGATCAACTCTTGCAAGCATAGATATGGAAGGAATGTCGGTTGCCCACTGGCGCGAGGCAACGGATTCAATTAAGGGTCGGAGAATGGAAGTTGGTCACCTCTCAGCAGTGCCATACTGTATCGTCCGTCTGCTAGAAGATAGAGCTGCTTGTGCGGCACGGTTCAGCCTGCTCATTGCCCACGACCCCACAGTGGGCCGGAACCCACTCGGGTACTCGTCCAGTGGCCTACTTCGTACACATTGCGGTAAGCCCTTAGCACATCCGTCAAAATCGCGGGGGCGGACAATCCTTGGACAATCGGTGTCCCCAGACGGGTGCTAGGATCGACTCTATTGGAGAAAGAAGAGGAAGTGCACAAAGTTCTGAAGTCAGTGTTGGTTAAGCTTGCAAAAGGCGTCGTATTTGCACTACGCTCTCGCATGTTATTGCAGCTGCCGATGCAGACTTGCCGTCTCATGAAGTGCCATTGTGTATACCCCTACAGAAGTATTCTCTTCCACCAGAGTATAAAAATGTGAACGCTTCCCTAAGGAGCTCTGGGGACGGTTACCTTTAGTGGGCTTGTCGGCTAAAGTGTAGTTGTAGCCGCTGTGCCGTAGCCACATCGCCACTGCCTGGTCATGTTCCGTGGCAGAGCTGTCTCGGCCGTGCACCAAGGTTTCGTTATTCGTGCACGTACTTTCATCTGGCATTAAACATCGTTCCATTGTAGAGTACCGTTGTTGTGGTCCCTTGCTCTACAATTTGGAACGATGTTTAATGCCAGATGAAAATACGTGCACGAATAATGAAATCGCGGTGCACGGCCGAGACAGCTCTGCCACGGAACATGATGGTGAAGATGTGGCTGGATGCCAGGCAATGACGATGTGGCTGCGGCACAGCGGCTACAGGGTTGTTGTTTGGGTTCCTAGGTCCTTTTATTTTAAATGCAATTGAGACACACAGGTGTGGTTATCCTGCTTGATTCACAAGACCCTCTCACAAGTTACGCCACCTCGCATGTAGTAAAGTAACCACAAGTGAACAGGAATACGCTTCCAATGCAAACAGAATGTCTGTGGATCCCCTAAAATGTTGGAGAGTGGTTATCGTTTTAGTAGCGAACGACGCATGCACGTAGTTTCATTTTGTCGACCAGGCAGCGACGCCCCTGCAGAAGCGCAAGTCCAGATGATATACATGCGCTGCATAATCGTTCGTTGTTTGAGAATTATAGAAGCTGCCCGGGTATCACGTTCGCCTTAGAATTCTGCGATGTTCCGAACGAAAAATTGTTTTCCGATGCCTCCATATATGCTGAATGGGAAGCAGAACATAAAATGTGCCACACCACGGTTGCCACATCGCATTTCTGGCTCACATGTACGCCGTTTCGCTGCAAGCTACTGTATCGGTCACCCGTGCTGCAGTCCCCATGCTGCAGTGCTCGCTTATTCTCCCCGGATAACGAGGCAATACAGATGGATTCTGAGGTTTCCATAATACTATCACTATTACATACATGGATTTTGAAGAAGAATCACGCAAACACGTCAAACACTTTGTGAAGAAGAAAGGAAAAGTCAACAGGCGTGAGAATTGAGAAAGTTTGTTCGCCACTTTACGGCTACAAAATAAGAGCACAGACGTTTTTCAGCCTGTGAGCATGCTCTGTGTCATCCTGTTTCACAATATTACGTTTGCAGTTTCTATGTTTGATGCGGATTGAATTCCCATTAACGTCTTTAGTGTCTACTGCATCTGTATTCTGTAACCTATATACAGCTGTTCGAAAGCTACAGGATTTGAGAGTTTGTACTCCATCTATGTGTCTAGTCTTCACCACACTTTGTTCACAACACCATGACAAAAGGTAGAAGCACCGCTGCGCTGAAAAAAGTTACGTACGTCTGCTTGAAGACCACACGAAATGTGCTTGTTCCCAGATTGTGCCGTGCAATTCGTACGCGTGGACCTGCTACGGTTATCTATGGAACCAAGTGTCGGTTTCGGCGATATAACGAAGACGAAGACGTAGATTTATGGGGCGTCTCGAGACTGGTAAATCACATGTGAAGGCATCGCGGAAATAACTTTGCCACGACCGGTGTCTCTATAGGTTGTGGAGATATTTCTTAGAGCAAGAGGATATCCGTCGACGTTTTGAACACGGGCGTCCACGAATACCCAGCAAACCAGATACATCCAGCAAATATACGTAAGATATCTCGCCCGGGACGTTTGGATATCCACTGGAGTTTGCCACAGATCCGCTTTACGTCCATGCGATATCCCAGCGACTATCATTTCTGCCCTGTTTGTAGATCCACTGAAAGTCTCTGTGACGTCTGTCACGGATATTTGGATATATACGGGACATTACGAATATCGTACATATTTTGCTTTTAAAAGTTTCGTGCATGAGATATTTAGTGTTTGTAGAGTGCGTAGAGACCACTGCACCTGTGTTCCGGGAAAGAATATTTATTGTGTGTTTTAACCTGCTTACAATGTGAACTTTTTGGTACCTTGTACTTCACGGGTTATTGTACAGCCTACGTACAGATACTCAAGAATCCTCCGAGATAACATATATATGTAAGGTCCACCCCGACTATATATTAATACAAACATATGTGCATGTGCAGCATCCTGTACACTCACGCAATACTATATACACTGCAGGAACTCAATGTTGTCGTAGAGGTCTGCAGCGCGTATTACAATCGATGGACAAAAACACTCACATAGATGACTAGCAATGCAATGAGTTAAATGCAAAATGATGCGCTGCTGAAGGGTGTTTTTCACATACATTACACATTTTTAACAAAAAGACCAGCAACTGCATGGCTACCGCTTTTTCCTTTGGCTTATACGACTAGGCAGGAGCATTCTGCGTGGCACCATGCACCTGTGAGACGGCCAATTAAGTATAACTGCAAAACTTAATTAACCTTTCAATTAGGGCTTCTAAAACGAAATTGAGACGGCAGCACCAAAGGTATTCCGTGTTTAAGGTCACCGCACTTTTCTAAAATCTCAAAACACAAGCGTACTTTGAATCGCCTAGATTTTGCTAACAGTAAAACTCGAGCGGAACAGGATATAAACAGCCACCCTTGGAGGACCACTTGTGATGACACAGTACGTGGTAACAGCAGCTGATTGGAGCCAGCACTGTGCTCTCAACAGCTCCAGAAGTATGATTCCAGGCCCTACCACGCTGGTGTTTGTAGTGATGCTGTGTAGTGCGTCACAGTGCATCACCCCTGGACAGTGGCTGTTTGTACTCCAGGAATTAGCATACGGGAAGTTTTTCTACCTGAATTTGCCTTAATTTAGAGCACGTTTCTTACCCGATTTTTACCCTCCCAATTTAGGGAAAATTATTTCTCCAACACTTCACGCTCTACTCATGACGCTGTGTCCTACGTCGACACACATTACCATGTGCAGTGTGAAATTTACCCCACGATTTATGCTAATATACACTAGTGTAGTCGAGTCCTGACATACGACATTAGACGACGATATGCCGCATCAGTTATTGGTCATAGAATATATAATAAATGAAATTACAGTGATGTACGAGTTTTTATTTTATTTGCTTGTGTTGCCTTGCTGCGTTTTTTAGCTGTTTAATTGTGATTCACAACAGCAAAGGTTCTCAGTGACGAGTAAGGATTGCGCCTTCAACGTCATGTTATTTAAATATGTGACAACTGTTGACAGTTGTTAAAAAGCACGCGTCATTGGAGCACATAAAAAAATGCTGCAAACGATAGTTTTGTTATGCAAAGCTGTCAGAGCTTCATCCGCCATGCACTGGTCTCGTACTGTTCTCCAAAAGCAGTTTCTGATTCTGTACAGTGCACCAAAATGTGTTTTGTGATGACATGAACTTGGGATGTCCAGTGGATATTGAAAGGACGTTACAATGTCTGGGATGTTAGCGACCTAATTTGGACCAAGCCATGGATAGCTCACAGATATCCGGTGGACGTTGCGATGTCTGAGACATCTGCGACTTATTTTGGATATCACCAGGACGTTTGAGGTGCTAGGTAACCACGGACCGGGACCATCGACTTCGCGGACTAAACGCCAGGCTGAACAGGACAAGCACTGGGGGGGGGGGGGGGATATGTCCAGGGACCTAGCAGCTAGCGGCCAGGGAGACACGTGTATGAAGGGATACCGTGTGCAGGCACGGACATGGTCTTTAGGTCCATGCGGTTCGTCCCACTTGAACAGCACCCCCCCCCCCCCCCCCGAGAGATAACGATTGGAGTAGTTGACAGAACACAGTAATAACTGGAGCGGAGTGGAGCATCCCCGATCCCAATTCCTACAGGAGCCCGTGGTGTTATGAAACCCTATACAGGACCTACATGACCCATCCATAAGGCCTATAGCATCGCGACATGGAAATTTGTAGGTCCCTGTGGGCCCCATGGGAAGTCGGAACCCTATAGATTCCACTAGGACATTTCGTATACTTTGCTTTCTCAACAATACCATAGTTTGCAACATGACTGCTCCCGGCCTTTGGACCATCTTTAATACCGTAGTGTACTGGATTGGACAAAACGAAACAAGTGTGGAATGAGCAATATTTATTCCTGGTTTCCTATTGTCTTTCTGGCGCGTAATGATGGCGGTTATGGATGCTCTAATCCTAATCGACAGGCAAGATGACGGTTAGTACGGCTGTATGGTGTTTAGGCATGACAAAGGCACTGAAACAGTTGACTGGGAACAAAAGTAGTTCTGAAAAGTGCGTAAAGACTCCCTTCTTTAATCTCAGGAATAAAGAAACGCGGAAAAACTTATCGGACAATAGAAAAGCGAATGAGCTCCTCACACTCATTCGCTGAGCGAATGCCAGTTTCATGAACGCCATTTGGGGTCACCTAGTGGCACTGAACGAATGTCATTCAGTGCGAATGTCATTCGCTGGCGAAGAGAACATATTATCAACGGTACGAAAAGTTATTACGTGCCCATGACGTTTTTCTTGTGCATTTTAAGGATGCGCAATGGCTTGTCGCGGAGAAAGAGAGCACGATAGCCAGCTGATCAATGAAGTTACGCGCACAAGCAAATTACACCGATGATATTTGAATAAAGGAACGCGGCTCGTAAAATTCGTTTCGAAATCCCTTTCTAACGCCAGTATTTGCATTTTTGAGCAAATTTTTTGTTCCCTCATCATCAGACGCTCAAGGTATTCTAAGTAGCTTATTTCCCCTCGGCTGAACCGTCGTATCTTTTCTTTCCTCTTGTGACATCATTCCTGTAAAGTGCGCGTACGAAACGCCACATGACGAGAATGTGCGCAGAAACAGTTTATTCAGCTCACATGGGCATCACGAACAACTGCGATTGAAAGCAGAAGAACTGTAGGAACAACTGCAGCAGCAATACTTAATAGTATCTCGAAAGGATGGTTAGGTAGCAAGCGATCTCCCTCCTTGTCCCTCCTCTTGGGGATGTGCTTTCATGGATACTTCTTACTTGCAGCAAATATATTTCGGGTCTGAAAAAAAGAAATAATAAAAGACGGCCTTTCGCCCCCAATATTCGAAGAAGTGACAGCGATAGCTGTCATCTTCGCGCACACACACACACAAACACAAACAAAAACTGTTTTCACGCTTGCTTTATTCAAAGAGCGGCAACAGACATTTACGATCAGTATGCCAGGAAAGTGAGGCGCTGCAGCTCTCAGAGAACAAGGAGCAGTCGAAACAAGGACGAAGACACAAGAATACATACAAACAGAGGCTCCACTATCAACAAGTTTTTACTGTACACAAGCACATTTATACCCAATGGTAGGGAGGGGAAATGCTTGTGCTGTACAGTAAAAACTTGTTGATAGTGGAGCCTCTGTTTGTATGTCTTCTTGTGTCTTCGTCCTTGTTTCGACTGCTCCTTGTTCTCCGAGTCATGTACCAACAAGCCCATCAAGCTACTCTAGGCACTGCAGCTCTATGGGATTGTTCTTGCCGAGGACTAGGTCAGTGCACGTACCGTTGCGGGTGGTGGATGTGGTCAGCAGCAGCGCTGCGCTGCGGTTTCCATTCTCTCTCTTCAGATGGCGTGCGCAATTTGCGTGGCCTAAAGTCCCTTTAGCGTGGCCACCCCATTGTGGGGAGTCTGGTACAATGGCGACAAGCGCAACGCTATGGTTTGTTTCCCTCTCCTTGCGCTGCAACTGACTACCGCGCCGGCCAATGACGATACTGCGAGTGGTGTAATGTCACGTGTGTGTGTAATGTCATAGGTGGCATCCACTGTACCAGATGATGTTGTGACGTCATGGCGCGGTGACATCATTTCATTTCTACTACGTTCGCCATAATTACCGCCAACGCCGCAAAACCCCCTTGATACAGCTATCTGGTAAACACAATTCACTCGATGCGTCCTGTCTTCGCAATACATACAGCAGCATAATTCCAATCGATCCCGCGTTTTGCTTTTCTTTGTACAGCGATAGCTGTAAAAATCGAATCCCGGCATCGGCTGTGCTGGCTATAGACCTTCTGTCTAGGTTTCCATATGACACTCTACGTCAAGTGTCGGCACAGTAGCCTGTAATCTCCCAGGGCGCACGATCCTCTCCGGGCTGTCTATCTGTCAACCTTCTTTTTCAAAGAAGGGGAGCAAGCGCAAATAGACCCTACACGGGACTGGTAAGTTTTCAAGTATTTGTCAGGTGTGTTGGCAAAGAAAAGGACCATAAAAGAAAGGGTACCTCCTTCGTAAGTTCCATTCCATGGTCCGATGACAATATGTGGAAGAACTGAACCTACTGTGAGTGGCACTGCTACGGGAGATTATCTACGTTCCACCGGAGAAAACAAAACGCTGAACAAGCAGTGGACACTTGTCCACGCGGCAAGTTCTATAGGGTACTAAAACACCAAGGAAAATATAAGAAAGGGTATTTTGAGTACAGCACTCAAGATAGGCACAAGCCTGGTGTAAACAGTTGAATTTACAGTGATTGAAGAGAAACCCCGCTGCGAAAGGCAACAAAACGGCGTTCCTCTAATTGCTCCATAAAAACCCACCGCCGCTTATAACCGGGTGGGTTCCCCCAGAATAGAGCACGGACATAATGTCTTCAAAACCTCGATCGAAGCCAAGCGAACCGAGGGTTCAACGTCCCACAAGAGGGGCTTTCCCAGCATCCTCCCTCTGCCAGTGGAGTCGTGCCGGAAGCGCGGAGCCTCCTGTTCGGTATTTGTGTAGACTAGAAAGGGGACAAGCGGCGACAGGTGTTCCATTTCTGCTCGTCGCCAGTATAGACATCCCGCGGCGCAATAAATAAAATCATTAACCAGCAGCTGAGCCACGGAGAGCCTTTCATCTTGAAAAGCTATTGGATGGGTTCCGGGAATGGGTTTCACACCGACCGTGCCAGCGGCTTCACGCGCAGCTTAAGCGATAATTGATCACATGTCAAGGAGCTCTGCTATCCAACGCTGCTTGTTTGTGCGCGCACGCCAGAGAACGAGCGTTTAGCTCCTATTTGGTTGATTTCCTTCGGAGAAAGACAGAGATTTAGACGGAATGTCCTTTAATAATACGTGGATTAGGCGAAATTGGGTAACTTATAAGGACTACGGGGGAGTGAAAGACGGCACTTGACGAAAAGTCAGCCAGTGGCGGTGGCGGGAGTCGAACCCACACCTATAGCTCTCTGGTTGCAGATCAGGTGTGCTATATCATTACACTACGCGGACATCACGCTCTCGTCAACGTACCTGCACTCGCTGACAAATCATTGCTTGTACTTTTTTACTTAAGACTTAACTGTCGTGTTTGTCTTGATTGTTCACTCAGCCTCTGAAATTTACGGTACGGGGGAGATATAGCGTTTTCGTGGGAAGCATCCTGAGAGACTGGAATGATGTTGCATAATCCGTTTTGGGCGATTCTGCAAAATGGATTTTCACACGAGACGAAGCATATGAAGAAAGGGCAAATCAATCTCGTTTTAGGGAACTCTAAAATATATTTCTAGGCGCATCCTTTCTGGTACAGAAAAGGACGCTGCAGGAGAAAAAATCAATGAGACCGACAGAGCTGTTTATTTGAGCTCGCCTGTCGTAGGCTACGTGCGTGGTTCGCCCTGTCGATTGTTGTCCGCAGCAAGAATCTTCTTCCGTACGCACACTTCCTATGACGGTCCACAATGCCGCTATTCACCTCCGCACACACACGCAATACCGTCTCTGCTGCTGCCGTGGGCGACGAGGAGCCGGCACGCGCACGGCTCAACTCTTCACATGCCCTGACATGTGAACAGGCTTGTACATGAAGAGCGATGAAATTTGGGCTTGTTGGTATGAGACCATATCGCTGCTGAGCGCTAAAAAGACGAAGACATAAGAGAGGGACACAACACATGCGCTAATACTTTAATGAAACTTGTACAGTATAACTTGAGTAGATTATTTAACCCTTGTGGGTAACTTGGTATCTTGCAAATACTTTCAAAGGTCAGTACTTAGTAATCTAACTTTAATACTTTTTTTCAGTAACTTTTGCTCACTTTCCAAGTTACTTTGAAGATACTTCTTTGTGTGTGCAGCGGAGGTCGAGCGAAAGATTTTCTTTTGGTCTCGGCAATGCGCTTTGTGCTGTACGTGTGCTTTAGCGTCCGCGATATTCGGGACATCCACGTATCTTGGGACATCCAGCCTTGGGAAGGCGTAGCGTGTAGCGCCTTGGGTTTGGGAGCATGAAGGGTACGCGGGTAAACCATTGATACCCCTATCAGGCAGGATGGAAGACCCGTGCTGAAAGCCGTAGTGAGAGAGGGCACATAAAATATTAATAGCTCTTTATGAGGTTAAAGCAACAATAAGGAGAAAAACGACAGGAATTACTGACGTTTTTCTCCTTGTTGTGCATTTGTTCGCATCTGTAGAGCGTCTGTTCAGCATTGGGAGTAACGTGTTTAAAGCAAAAAAAAAAAAAAAAAAAGAAGAAGAAGAAAAGAAGAAAAAATACACACACACACACACACACACAAAGACGGGGCATGCTATTCGATAGCAATTTTGAAAAGCAGTGTTGTTCCTGCGAGCTAATAAAGCTTTGTGGTGATGCCATTTTCAACTTCACGCTCTTTGTATTCCTTTGATAGAGATTTCCAGCAGTGACGTCAACGTATCTTAAATCTTAAATCTCTATCTTAAATACTTTTCAAGATTTGGTATTTAGTACTCTACTCATTTACTTTTCCCCCGGTACTTAGCAACTCAACTTAAATACTTTATGTGAGTATCTTGTAGAAGCCTGCATGTGAAGCGGCTACCGCCGCTGCCACTGTTTCTCCGAGGAACGTGACTCTCCGAAATGACCAATCTACATCTTGCGCGTTTTTCTCGTTTCTTCGCTTCATCTCGCGCCAAGAGAGAGAGAAACACCTGCGACGCCGCTGGGTTTTCGGCGATGTGACGTACGACAGTGTCTTCACGAAATTGAACCCGCTGCTAGCTGCCGCTGTAAAAAGAAAAATGAAGGAGATAAACGAAGAAGTGCGCGGACGTATGCGCTGTATTATTGCGATACGTACTGTGGTTCGAGTAAAATAATGTTCCGGGATTGGCCTGTTGCTCTCCATCGACAGACTACACAACGCTCACTCGTGTCTGTTCTTAAGGCCGTAGAGGAGGAGACATCATTCCACTAGCCATGCGGTTTTACGTAATAGTGCCGGGCTCCATGTTTTTTTTTTTTTTTTCTACTACGACCACTACTACACAGAACGGACTTCCAAAGACATACATGCGTGTTTTCTTGTTAGGAAATCCTTGCATAATTGCTATTGTACGTCCCCGAGAGCACGATCCTAAAAGGACAGACTAAGAGAAGCTCTCGTTTGCCCGACGTATAAGAATCTTCTTTCACAACTGCTCGAATGCTTTCTCGCTTATAATGTTACCTCGCAACGGTTGCAATATGAACGAAATTTGGTTATGAGCTGTTTTTACAGGGTACGTACCACTTGTTTTATAGCGTGTAGACGACACTACATTGGATAGGACTTGCATGGCATGAAGAGCTGGCATGATGATGATGATGATGATGATGATGATGCTTTTTCGCTCCGTATGTTTATTCATGAACTGTAGTTGAGCTTCTACAACCATAATCATCATCAACCGTGATTCCACGGTGCGGTTCAGCCGAAAATGAAAGCTGTTCTGGAATTGGGCGCGCGTATATGCGACGCGCCTTTGAAATCGCTGAGAGAACCCATACATCTTACCCTCCGTTACCATGCGTCTTGCTAAGGCAACCGTTCTATTTCAGTTACGTTCGGTTTCTCAATCGGTAATGACAAAAACGTGCGGGAATTATGCATTTAATAATCCACTAATATTCGTAAAATGAGATAGAAACAGAGGAACATACACCAGAAATTGGTGTCGAAATAGAAGGCTGTTCACGGACAGGGGCGGATCTAGGATTTTCCCGAGGGGGGGAGGGGTCCGCTATGGACAAGTGCCACGTGCATGCTGGGATTGGTCCACTGAACCCTATGTTCAAGTCTGGAATTGAGGGGGGGTCCGGACCCCTGGACCCCCCCCCTAAATCCGCGCCTGTTCACGGAAGTTATTCACAGGTTGGGGGCGAAGTTCACGGCCTTGCATGCGTGCTTTAAATGTGTCAAAGTCCAAATATGTCATTAGACTGATTGATTGATTGACTGAAAAGAATGATACCTCTTCGTTATTTACGGACGGGATTACGCAACGTAAACCTTCTGTCCGCTATTCAAAGTCAAGCGAACCATTTCGCCACGCAAATTCTTGCAAATTTGCGCATTAGACAAGTGAGTAATTAGTTTACGTAACTCACCGTTGTCTCGCGACGTAAAGCTCCGTATTATTATTATTATTATTATTATTATTATTATTATTATTATTATTATTATTATTATTATTATTATTAGTTCACGTAACTAAGATGCACAAAATTGCTGTAGACACGAAGTGGCGGCAGCATGAAACCATTCCTTGTCGTGAAATATTACCGACCTCGCAGTTGAGAACAGTGAATTTGAGAGTGTACGCAGTTAGGTGTGAATCAGCTAGTGTCTGCTCTAATGGTTGGGAGTCCGGTTGTCCTGAACCCCACCGAGAAAAATCCTGGATGCCTCCCTGGTATGAATGCTGAATACGAGCGTTTAGCTCCTATTCGGCTGATTTCCTTCGAAGAAAGATAGAGATTTGGACAGAATGTCCTTTAGTAATTAGGCGCGGATTAGGCGAAATTGGGGGACTTGTAAAGGTACGCGGGAGCAAAAGAGGGCAGTTGACGGATACGTCAACGAGCGCCGTTGGTGGGAACATGGAACCCACACCTAGCTCTCTGATCGCCGGTCAGGTGTGCCATTACACTACGTCGACATCGCGCTCTCGTCAACATACCTGTACTCGCTGACTTTTCATAAACTGCTGCCTTTCACTTCATGGCTTGAGCGTTCTTGAGGCTTAACTAATTCTTGAGGCTCAACTGTTGTGTTTGTCTTGATTGTTCACCCAGCCTCTGAAATTTACGGCACGGGGAAAATATAGTGTTTATAGGTCGGAGGCATCCTGAGAGGCTCGAATCATGTTGCATAATCCGTTTTGAGCGTTTCTGAAAAATTGATTTTCACGCGAGAGGAAGTATTAAGAAAAGGGGGCAAATCCATCTCGTTTTTAGGGAACGCTAAGATATATTTCTAGGCGAATCTTTTCCAGCACAGAAAAAGACGCTGGCGAAAAAGGAAAAATGAAGGAGAGAGACGTGACTCTTCACACATATGACGTATATCTGGTATGCAGACGAGAAATAAGACGTAGCCGTTGGAATATGCCTTCGTAGTTGCATACTGAAGGTTTGGGATATGCGACGTACACGAGAAGTAGTGTATTACGTGCTACGACCCTTTGCAACCCTTTCTTTTTGTAGTTTCAAACCGTCCAGATAGAACGTGGCATTTGGTTGCACAGAACGAAAAGAACAGTAGGTGCCTAACACAATACTGTTTATTGTAAGGATCGGATGAGACTCCGCACTTGTAAATTCGTGTGCTTTTGCGGTTTGCTGTATTGACGTAGCAGCAACATGCTGTCATCTACCGGCACGCGATACGCTTTGTAACCAAAGAACACCACGCGCTTTAATGCGTGCTATTCCGAAAAAGGCATCTCAAAGAAAGTATCGCAGTAGGGAAAAGGCAGTAACGAAGTAGAAAAAAGTTCCTTCATATATGGTCTGGACACGAAAAATATCAAGTAGTACGACATATTTGTGCATCTCATTCATTCTTGTATCGATTTCTATTATAGTACATCGTATACCGTTCATATCTGAATGTTTTTGGCTCTTATATTTTAAATTAAAGAAATGACTGGTTCGCTGACCTTGCTTTCGCAATATACATATACAATAATTTCGCAATATACAAATGTACAAAAACCGAAGTAAAATAATTGGTTTTCTATTAGTACAAGGAAAGTCTAAGAACATATGCAGCGAAGCTATTTCTTCTCTTACATAGTATTTTCTTTCTGCACGACGTAGGAGTATACACCCACCGTTGATAGGATATCAATAACCCTCTCTCTTCCGTAACTCATCATCATCACTACTTACTCATCATCATCGTCATTACTTATTTGTTGTTGTTGTTGTAACTGGAATGTTTGGATGAAGTCCCTCCTTATTCTCGTCGCCTATAACATCGAACTTTTGTCAGGGGATGAGGGCCGTCTCCCCAGCAAGATCCCAGGTTTTTGTCGGCTTGTCAGACGGTTTGTATGTCTGTATGCTGGTACTAGAGCCCCCTCCTATACATCCCACCATCGGTCAGATACAACGTGGATGAGCTGGGCTCCATTATTGCTGGCCTCCCCTCGCCTTTCGTGCTCTGCGAGGACTTTAATGCCCACAATGAAGTCTGGGGCAGCATGCGCACTGACACCAGAGGCCAGCAACTAGCAGACCTCTTCGCGGACGAGAATCTCTGCGTTTTAAACGATGGCTCACCAACTTTCGTCTACCCGACTTACCGCTCTTCTTGTCTTGACCTCACCGTTGCGTCAACGTCCATCGCCCATCGGCTCCTCTGGAGTGTTGATGCGGACACCCTTGGCAGCGACCACCTGCCTGTCCTGGTCGCCATCCCGCACTGCCGCCGATCCTCCAGCTCGCACTCTGTCAAGCGGACCGACTGGCAACGATTCGCACGAGTGCTCGAGTCTTCCCTTGCATGTGACGGGCTAAGCAATGCGCAAGACTTCTGTCGCGCTGTGGGCACCGCAACCCAGGAAGCAACCACAGTGCACCGCGTCCCACTTCAGTTTTCCGCTACAAACGCGGAATACGAGCGGCTCCGTGCACTCCGGCGACGCGTAGAACGGCGAGCACAGCGCACCTTCCTACCCCATGACCGGCAGGCTGCGAAACGGATTCAGAAGGCTGTTCAGCGACGCCTCCAGAAACTCACACGGGACCGTTGGCGTAGCTTTGCATCGTCCCTATCGCCTCGCACACCTCGGTCTCGGATTTGGGGTGTGCTTAAAGGAGTACAGAGGGCCATAAAAAAAAAAAAAATCAGATTAAGACGTCCGATGAAAGTGTATGTGTCATTATACCGAATAGCACGAAAGGTGTTGATGTGTGCAATTTGTTTCCCAGAAAAAAACTCACATAAACATGGCTCCGCGCGTTCACCCTTAACTCGCCACTCCAGGTATGACGAGGATGAGGAGGTATGATGCCACGTCACCGATGACGTTATAAAGAGAACTTGTTCTGGTTCGCCGGTCAGTAGGGGTCAGCGCCTCGTCCCTTTGCCGCCGTAACCAGTTTTGCCAGTTTTCCCGGAGAATTGGGGATAGAAGGAGCGGCCGAGTCATTACCGAGCCAGGAGAAAGACTTTTTCAGAACCCCGAACAGCCGAGTAGCAGACAAGATTTCTCTAGGCCAATCAGCGAGCGTTCTCCTTATAGCGTCAGCGCGAGGTTCCAGGCAGATCACAGGCTGATACTGCTCTTCACCACCGTTGCGCACGGTCGTTTTTTAGCGGCGTATTTTAAATTCGGTTTCTGCGATAATTATGACTCTGTGCTGTGAATTACTTCGCACGGTGCATTTTACTGGCCTACTTAACATTTTTATAGGAAGAAAACAGGGTGTTAAAAATGACTTCTGTGCTTCTTTAAGGGCCTGTAGAGGAGGTGGTGTTCCTCTACATGAGTCCTAACTGGCGATGATGGAATGTCCCAGCGGGCAGTTGTGCGTGGCCTCACGCTAGGACGGTGCCGGTAGAACTGGCTGCCAGGCGCAATGGCGCGCGGCAGCAGAGACACGTCGTCGTCCACGGGCCGCCACATCACTCCCCCCTCAGACGCAGAGCGGCGCATGCGGTTGAGGTCCGCGTCGATACCATGAAAAGGAGAATGAGGACGACTCGTGGATGGTGAACGACTGGACACACGGCTTGTGCTTGTGGCTGTTGATGCAGCAGCAGCGGGACGGCGGGAACAAGAGCGCTGCGATCCGGGCGGGTTCCAGTGATGAGATGTGAATGCTGAGTGCTTGACTGCTTGCATGCTTGAGTGGTTGCTGATTGTGTTGAGTGTCTGCTGAGTGCGCTGAGTGCTTGTTGAGTGATTGCTGCCGAGCGTTGATTGTTGCTGAGTGAGTGCGTTGCTGAGTGGGCGACAGTATTGCGACCGGTACGAGCGCGTGAATGCTGGTTGTCGCCAGAGAAGTGCCGGGGAGTACCGTCATGAAGCAGATGAAGGCCGTAAACTGAGCTTTCTGTGGTCTCCCTGCGGGTCCCCGATGGAACAGCGGTCCCGGTGCGACTTGCCTGCGAGAAGGTGGTTCGCTGCTTGTTTGTCGAAATATTTAGGATGATGAATGGCCGAATTAGGCCGAACATGGTGTTCGTTGTTCGGGTCACCAAATGTAGAGGAGGTGGTGTTCCTCTACATGAGTCCTGACCGGCGATGATGGAATGTCCCAGCGAGCAGATGTGCGTGGCCTCACGCTGGGACGGTGCCGGTAGAACTGGCTGCCAGGCGCAGTGGCGCGCGGCAGCAGAGGCACGTCGTCGTCGTCGTCGTCCACGGGCCGCCACAGCCTTTCGACACCTGTAGCGCAACGTCACCCGTTCCGCTCCTTGTCTCTGGCCACATCGCGCACCGAAATTCACATTGCAGATTCTCTCTCCATCTGTCCTCATCTATACGCCACTCATAGCCACAGTTGCTTCGCGGAGTTTAAAAATATGGAATTTAAAAAAAGTTAACCCAGTTAGGTCTGCTGGGGTTGCCAGTCCGACCTTGTCCCGACTCATGCCCCCATTTTCCGTTGTTCATATCATCATCTTCATCCTGGATAACTCTAAAACGAGGAGACTTGAGCACCAAATTCTACACACATGTTTGTCTTGGTGTCCCTCGAAAAACGGAGGCATATTCCGTACTCGCCAAAGCTCGGGAGCTGCCTATACCCATTCTGCGGGACTCAGCCACCCTCCGCGACTACGCCCGCTGTCTGACGCAACCCTCTCATCCCCTTCGCCGCATTGCTGTGAGCTGCACTGCATCCGCTTTTGCCAATGCAATTGCCCGCTTACGAGACTATCTCCCGTCCTCGACACCTGCCACTACCTTTGTGCCAGCAATGTGGACCTTAAAACGGCCTCGCATTCACGCCACTATACCAGACCTTCCCCGAAAACAGGCAATCAGCCCCGTGGTAGCCCAACAACTCGCTTTGGCCCACCTCACCTCTGTCATCCCCATTGCCGACAAATCTTCACCGATGCCCCCGTAATGCCTGACGCATCGGGCGCAGCCTTTTACGTTACCGATACAGACCATGAACAGGCCTACAAACTGCCCTACCCCATGTCGTCCACCAAGGCTGAACTGTTCGCCATTCTTACCGCCCTAGAATACATTACTGACTTGCCATCTGGGAAATGGGTCGTCCTCATCGACAGCAAGGCGTCCGTCCTCCGCTTGATGTCGCCCAGCCCCAACCTCATACAGGACATACCCAGCATGATCATTCAGATGTACAACAGACTCCGTGCCAATGGTCATGCTTTGTCCCTTCAATGGGTGCCCGGTCATGTGGGCCAGACCGGTAACACACGCGCAGACGCGGTTGCAAAACGAGACGCCGCAGCTTCTACTCCTGCCACTGCACGTCCACCACTTACACTTTCGGCTTGCCATTTATCTATTCACCGCCGGTGTGCAGCCCGTGCCCAAGCATTTAGATCTCAGGCCGTCGCCTACAACAGTCACGTGCAGTCCATCGACCCCTCGGTTACCTTTTTCATTGCGTGTCGCTGTAGTCGTCAGGAGGAACGCTGCTGCACCGCCTCCGTCTCAACATTGCCCGCACCTCATTGCTTCTTTACAAAATGGACCAATCCAGCTCCCCCTTTTGCTGCAGCTGTGGCGAGGTGGCGGCATTCCTCATTGTCCTCTGCACTGCCAGCAGCACATTCCCCAACGGCAATCCCTCCATAGCCGTCTAATACAGCTGGGCTGCAACACATTGTCCATGGCCACCCTCCTTGGTCCCTTCCCTCGTCCTACTCAGTGGGCCGTCACCACAGCCCTGGTCCGCTTCTTAAAAGACTCGGGCCTTGCATCTGCCCTCTGACTGGACATTCTTGGGACTTTCTTTCGTGCCTGTACTGCACTGCACTGCGTGCCTGTTTTTCTTTCATTTTTTTTCTTTCCTTTCTTTCTTTTTGTTTATTCTCAGTTTCTTTCATTTTCTTTCTTGTTGTTTATTTTTCAGTTTCTTTTTCGGAATAGCAAGCTGGCAATAGCCTGGCTGACATTTCCGTTTTCTCTTTTTTTCCTTTTTTCTTTCACATATCCCCCTCCTTTCGGTTTTCTAGTTATCTTTTCCGTGTAGAAATGAAGGATTTCGATGCAGGTAACCCCTTATATTCGCTTGCTTTGTCAAATAATGCCCGAGACTTGACGCCAAGCTCTGTACGCGCGTTAAAAGTGAATTAGTCGCGAACTAGCCGCGGGTTAGGACCGATGCCGGATGTTCGCAATTTTCGGGTAATGTGGTACGAATATGCTTCGACTTTTAATGCGATATAAGGCTGTACGGTCACGCATGTCCTGATAGTTTGGGTTGTTTGTTGATGTTGCAGTTTTGAAGAACGCAAAAAAAAAAAGAATCAAAATAAAAATAAAATTGAAAAAGAAATACTACACGAAGCCCTGTAGAACTGGACACATTTGTAGCCATGTTGCCGTGCTTACCGTGCTTACTCCTTCTTTTAGTGCATAGCTCATTTGCAAAATGAAGGTGTGGTGATCTATCCGACAAGAAGCACAGCATTTGTTCTTGTGAACAAGCCATATAGGAAGTAAGAAATACAATTTCCCAACATGGGGCTTAAGGAGGTTCTCCATAGGGTTTCCTCGACGCCGTGCACAATTGGCTCCCTTCGCTCGGTTGAAAATGCTTGGGCAGCTTACAAGCGCCGCAACATGGAAAAATAGAATGAACTGCAATACCTTGACGAAACAGGGGTTAAGGTATGAATCGGATACTAAGGGGCGAATGTTCCTGACTAAGATTTTGCATAGTAAGGTATACACACGCGCATGTTTCCAAACATAGCGCGAAATAACGACCAGCAGCTGTTTTCCAGGAATGCTATTAGATTTTCTTGGGTTACGGCTAGCCAAGTCGGCACAGCTGTTCTTGCATTCGGATTTCTTTCTGCTGCTCAACAAATAAGCGCTCTTCCAAGAAATAGCACCTCTGGTAATACCGTGGGTTCTCGGAAGGATAACAATTCGCTCTGCATAGCTGCATGCGTGATGCATCGTGGTGCATCGCGGTAAACGCATGATTCAAGATTCCTTTCCCTGCCAATTCCTTGGGAAACATTTTTGGATGTTATCCGGAAACGGCTATTCCACGCGTTAGGAGTTTCTTCAACGAATGAGTTCGGAAGAGCCATGTATCTCGAGGTAGCATCAAAGGAAGTACTATGAGCAAAGGGCGGGTGATATGATGAAGCCTGTTTGCTGGTTTGGTTTGCTGGTTTTGTAGCAGAAGAAATTAGATTGAAGAGTGAAAAGGGGACGACTACTCGAGTTCTCGTAATTGGAAGAGGAAAGCCAATAGTAAGAGCACGAGAAAAAGCCGGTGGAAACACTGGGAACCACATTCGTGGTCATAGTAAATCCAGCAAAAAAAAAAAGAAAAAAACGCGCAAAAGCCAGTCCTTCTCTTTGATAGGGCGTACTTCCACACCAGGACACAGGCATGTCACAACGACCCAAAGAATGCGGTGATGAGCCACTCTTTGTAGGCGTTGCCCCTTGCTCTGAAGATGGAAATCCGGAAGTCGTTTCCTAGTGAACGGCAACAGTACTGCCTAGCTTGTCGTACGAGATGTCCATTCCTCATGGAACCATGTAGTCGGTAACTCAATCTAATGCGTTCTCAAGACGTGCGCAAAGTGCTGACCCCTGTTTCCCAGAAGGCCATAGACATATATGTCATCTACATATGTACTGATGAATGCGCCTCGGGGTAACTGGGGGGGGGGGGAGTCACTAAGACATTAAATAGCATAGGGCTGAGTACACCTCCTTGGGGTACCCCAGCAGTCGTGTTTCACATCTGTGTGTTCACGACGCTAGTACACATAAACATCGTTCGTCAGTCTATATAACTAGTGATCCATCGTGCTCTGCCTATATCATTCCCAGCGAGTACAATCCCTGCAGGACATTAGCGTCACTATAGACGTGTCGTGTGCCCTCTTTATGTCTAGGAACATGGCTGCAGTCATTCTTCCACCAGAACACTCCTCAACTGTTGACATGGGGTGTAGCCCACAATCTATCGTGCATTGTGCTCTCCGAAAACCAGCCATCTCCTTGTGGGATTCCGAAAATCGCTCGGTTCGAGTTAAATCCAGGCGCTCCATAAGTTTTGCACAAGCAACTAGCCAAGCTTATATAGGACGGAAACAGTTTCCTCCCTATAGTTTCAGTGTTGTTACTGATTGGGAGATTTTCCAGAACTCGGGTACGATACCCTCACTCCAGAGGTCGTTCGTTAATTGCAACAGGACTCTGAGGGCCACATGATCAGGATGCCGCTACAGCGCGGCACGATATTCCATCCGGTCCTGACCTGTGACGGGACACTCGAATAGCCCTTTCTCACTCTTGAATACTGAGGTCGGGGGCAACAACTTGCACTTCTGCACTTCTGGTACGCCGTATTCTCGCTCAGCCCTCCGCTCCGCTTCAATAGCCTTGGCAGCGCTTCCTGCACGCGCAGCGAGCGCGTGCCCAATGCACTGCCAAGTCTACTGAGAGGGCTCCTCGAAATTCGAGGGAGCCCTCAGGGCAGAGCCAGAATATCTCGCTAAACCCATTTTGTATAGCCCAACATGATATATATCCACAGTGTAATTTCGAAAGTAGTTCCTGTTTCTTTTTAAAGCTAAAGCTGTTTGAATACTTTGATGAGCAACAACTCTTTTCTGAACAGCCCTTGAAACAATTCAACGCATCCAGTGCCATGGTGCTAAAATGCGTCTTTTTAATTCCTACTGGAAATGATTAATAAGATTTACTGCATTAGTGAATAAGCAAGGGTGTAGCTGTCTAACGGCCTCGGCCCTATACTGAACGTCCGTGCTTCGATGTGTGGGAAACGCACGTTCGAAATTTTGTAATTTTGCCGTAAGTTGCGATATGAGTTTGAGCACTTTTTATTCCTCTACTCCCGTTGAATGCTTACGTCATACAACATTTCTTCAAAAGTGTTATAGAAGATTGATTCGACCTTTATATATTTATTTTTGGATAAGTACGTCGGCGGCTATCGAGTGGTCACTTTTCTCCAGGGTTGTCATTTCTTCTGGTTATAGGTAGACGTGTGTGTCTCTTGGTGAATGAGCGATCTGGTGGGCTGGTTGGTTTGAAGAAAGAAAAATATGTAGAGGTTCGCCCAACTTTGCATTTGGTCGGCTACTCCAGCGTGCTTGTGGTGGGCCAACTCTCGCTACCAGATTTGTAGACGGACGTGTGTTTCACGAGAGTCCCAAGGAAGGGCTCACAGAGGGGAACACAACTTGCCGATAGACGGCTGGCCAGTCATCGAGCACTTCCTTGATGTCAAGAGGACCATTGACGTGCCTCTCCAGTGTACATGGTCCAATGCATTACGTAGCACTTCACGAATTGCTGTGAATCGCTCGATCTACTTGCTTGCAGCTTGGAGGGTTCATGCGTATTGGGCCGACTTTATAGGGGACCGACGTTTGTCGCGAAGTGTTTGCGGAAACACCGAAAAAATAAATAAACAAGCAGAGCCGCAAGCGCCGCAGCCGGGGTTCGAACCTAGGTCATGTGATGTCCCATGTCCCGGAAGCGGGGATCCTAACCACGCGTCTATACCTGACCTTCTTCTTAGAATGCCGTCCACTAGGAAATAGAGCCACCGTAAATGAAGGTAATAATATCGTCGTAATTAATTAATTGTTGTTGTGGGCTAATGAATGACTGCACTTGAAAGCTCTAACTGCCACACACATTTTCATTAATTAACGAATTGCATCAACGAAGAATAACTAAAATAAGAATTAAGGCAACTTCAACGCAATAACATATATTGTTGTTCAGAAACACGAGGAGCTGTATCGTCGACAACTGGTCTATTTTAATAATTTCTTCCTACGCACAACTAATCTCATCCAATCAAAATCAGTTTCAATAAACGCAATGAGCTTGGAACATTGCTCATAAATTCGTCCTATACGGAGACCGCTTGCATGAGTTCAGGGTTCCTCGTAACATCCCCTAAGTAATAAGAATAAGAAGAAAGCTTTTCCCTTTAATTTACTGGCAACAGGCTTCCTGGCAAACAGTCAAGGGCGTCACTACCAGCTTTGCTTCTTTCTGAGAACTCTCTTTTCCGACTAACGGAAGAGAGGTGACGGATTGCATCTTTTGTTGTTAAGGGGTTCCAACGAGATTCACCGAAGAAAAAGAAAAAGAGGAGCAACGGCGCGACAGTTGTAGTCGGCTACGGATAGTGACGATGATCCTCCTTGTCAACATGTGCCATTGAGTTGCCATGCATTCGTACGCTATTGCAAACAGTTATATAACTAACGCAGCAATAACCGCTCAAAGTGTGGTAGCGGGTGGAATGAGCGGGCTATAGTAGAGCAAAGAAAACACGCAATTTTCCACGTCTAGCAAGACACGGGATACTCACGAGCATCCCATAAGCGGGTTTCACGCACTACAAAAATGCTAAAAACGTTTAAGATATTTCTCATCACTGATAAAATCGTGGAGCCGTAGGCAGTCTCCTACATAAAGTCGTAAATGAGAAGATCTAAGCATCAAAACCTACGCGTGAACGACGGCATCAGTATCGTAATATTGAACTTTCAATATCTCCTACTACAACTACGTACTCGATCTCCTCCTCGTTTCTACTTCCTTTTCTTATTTGTTATTCTCATTTCTTTAGTTAACCTAGTTCCCCCCTGTCTCCCACTCCTTCCTGCTGTTCTCTCTCCATCTGTCCTCATCTATACGCCGCTCATAGCCACAGTTGCTTCGCGGAATTTAAAAACATGGAATTTAAAAAAGTTAACCCAGTTAGGTCTGCTGGGGTAGCCAGTCCGACCTTGTCCCGACTCATGCCCCCATTTTCCGTTGTTCCTATCATCATCTTCATCCTGGATAACTCTAAAACGAGGAGACCTGAGCACCAAATTCTACACATAGACGTCTGCATTGGTATTGTATTTTGGAATTCACCCTAAGGAATTTTCCAAATAGTAACAAAGCACATGCGTCTCTTTGTATCTTCTCCACTCTTTGGAACTTATCACAGTCTAGCAAAACAAAAATTCAATCGAGTGGAATGAAAAAGAAAAAAAGAAGAAAGAAATTATACTAGAAAGGGGGGGCTGAAAAGTTCTCGGCCCGACAAGGAAGAACGTGGTCTTGAGTCATAAACCTTTGTTACAATTCAACTTATTCACCTCGGAGTTCAACGCACGTGGCGCTTCCTGAAGCTTCATTTTAGCGCTTGAAAAAAAGAATTCCGACGTCCGCTCTCCGAAATATGCTTCGGCTGCTCCTATCAGCTCCGAGTCCTCCGAGAGTCTCTTTCCTTTCAAACTTTCTTTCAGGTCTGAAGTTCGATGGGACAAGATCCGGCGAGCACGGCGGATGTTCAATGTATTCAAATCGCAAGTCCTTCAGAACCTGCATTGTCTTGCCTGCTTTGTGAGCCGGTAGCTCGGTACATTGTCAGTCATCAAGACGCCTTCCTTGCCCAGAAAACCGTGGCATTGACTTTTCCTGCTGATCGTTGAGTCTTGAATGTCTTCGACCTCGGAGAGCCCGAGTGCCGCCATTCCATGGACTGTTGTTTTGTCTCAGGATCATATTGATGCAACCATGTTTCATCAGTTGTAACAAATCGCTCAAGAAAAGTGTCACTACAACGCTGAAAATGCTGCAAAATCAACTTGGAGGCATCCATTCAGAGTTGTTTCTCATCGGCTTTCAAACATTTCAGCACCCACTTGGTTGGCAGCTTCCGCATACTTAACTCTCCACGAATTACAAACCCAGTGCGTTCTCTGGATATGCCTAAGATCTCCGCAATTGTTTTAGCAGAGATTCGCCGATCTGCCAAAATGAGGCCATACACACAACACAATCAGCGATTCCGGTGTTGACACCTTTTGAGGTCGTCTTTATCTTCTGGCGTCTTCGGTGTCAAAATCCCCACGCTGAAAGTTTGCACACCACTTCTTCACGGTTGAGTATGATGGGCGCTCGTTACTTAATGTTTTCAGCATGCACTCATAGATTTGCCTTGGAGTTTTCTTCTGCATGAACAGGAATTTCATGACAGCCCGAAGTTCAACATTTGAAAAATTCACGCTTGTAGTAGACATGGTTCTATTGATAGTCCGAGTAAAAATGAACGCTTCGCGTTACAATCTACAATTTAGTTTCTTTTTTCCGTCTCGCTGGAAGGGGGTCGGGCCGAACTTTTCAGCACGCCCTCGTCG
Source organism: Ornithodoros turicata (assembly GCF_037126465.1). Classification (NCBI taxonomy): domain Eukaryota; kingdom Metazoa; phylum Arthropoda; class Arachnida; order Ixodida; family Argasidae; genus Ornithodoros; species Ornithodoros turicata. Next base: position 40,778,661 of record NC_088201.1, read on the forward strand.
TAATACAAAGCGTGAAATTCAAATATTTAACAGCACACATTCTAAACTAGTTCACGGTAACTCTATTTACACCGAAAATTGCCTCGACAAATAATCCGTAATGTTCAGCTTCCAAAATTGAGAGTCCTTTCCAACCGACAGGCTAATTCTGATAATTTTATCACAGTGCGAGGAAACACTACTACCGGTTAATCGTAACGACCGCCATCATTATGTTCTTCCGCAAAATACACAAAAATGCCGAGACAAATGTCTTTGTGCCATGCTACTGTTCAAATTGCAATCCAAATAAAACGATGTGACTCGCGCAGCTAGCTTCACGTTGCCCTGCCAGTGAGACTTTGCCTCTTGTTAGAGCTTCCATTAATCAACGATATCCACAGATGTCTAGCCTTGAGGTGTACCTCTCTTCTCTCCCTATACTTGAAGAACAAGAGACGCCAAAGACATTTTTCAAGCAATTTTCACGTAAGGGTTTGTAACTTGTTTTCGCTTGCGTCTAGCACAACTGCGACGAATGTAAATCCAACACTCAATGTGCTTTCCAGAGTGCACTCGCTATGTGTTTTCGCTGAAACAACCTTTCAACAACAACTTTCCACCTTCGACAAATACATAGCGGCGAGCTCAGTGAAGTCTCCAAGGAAGCGCGAACGTGGAAGCTAAGATCTGCTCCCGACTTTGTTGACGTTCTTAACCACGTGTCTCGTAAAAGAGAGCCGGGCTTCGGTGGAGTGTAGCCGCCAGGATCATTTCACACAAAGGATCACAGCACGCTCGGAAAGATGGACTTATTGTCGAGTACCTCTATCGAAGTTCTCTCGAAAATAGCTCAGTGGATAGATAGACACGAGAGCAGTGATGCATTAGCACTGAGCTGCGTATCTGCAAGAAGACCGCGTTGGAAAAGGACATTCAGTCGGGTGATCCATTGCGTCATGGCCCGAGCTTTCTGCTGCGTTGACAGCCACGTCGTGACCAGTGACGTTAGCTACACATGCATAAAGCAAGTGCACTAGTGGATTTCTCTCGTCATTTGATAATGATGATGATGATGATTTCTAGTCTTACATTGCTCCTTTGAGCAGATGTGAAGCTCTGCATTATCTTTCAGTTGTTTTCAGCTCCTGCACAAATATATGCACACTCCTATACAAATGTGGTGCGGAAAAGTTCTCACTGAATATTATGATCTTGAACATTTTGCATTGTGTGGACACGAACGCTTTCATGTAGCCATCAAGTTAATTGTTCTCACTGTCCTGTCAGCAAGAAGCGAGAAGATATGACTCCCGAAAAAGAAATTCAAAAGTGCTTTGGTTTATTTATGGTGAGCTCACCATTGTTTATCTCCCCGTTTGTGTCGCTCTATGATCGTGCTGTTAACGACAACGCGGTACCGCAGTAGCTGTGCAGAGAAGTCGCTCGTTTACTGCTCGTGCGTTAATGAACGCGCTCTCGAAACGAATAACAGCAAAATGTGTGGTCAAGGGTCTTGTTCAGCTAAACAGACGAGGCAACGACCTTTACAATGTTGTCAGTATTCAAGGCGGTTCTTGCTGGAACGTAATCCTCAGGCATAGTTCAAGCGTACATACCGAGTGTTGCGACGCAACTTTAAAGTTCGGCTGGGAAAACGAAGGCCAATTACAAGGATGTCTCTTACAGGTTCCTCGCTGTGATGAACGCGGAATTCTCATAATTCATTCCACAAAAGCCCCCGCTTCGTAATTAAGAGATGGGAACGCGGTAAATTTGTGAAAGCTCGGTGGCGCGCACTACCCAGCCGTGCGCAGTAGCGCATTTCACGGCTGCGGTATACAACCAAACTTTTACACTGAGATTTGACAGAAGTATAGCGCACAACTACAACAGTATATCGCAAAAAAAGAAAGAAAAAAAGAAAAATTCTGGTTAATTCGCTGGTATTACGGCGTGAACTTCTGTGCACTATTCTGGGGGTCTAATACATATAAGATATAGTACTTCGATCGATGGATTTGGAAACTACTATTTGCTTAAGATTCTTTAAAGGGACGGTCTCGTACAGCCGGGGCGATTCCGAAACTTAGCCAAAACTAGTTTCACGAGTACTGTACACATACAACCGTCAAAGTTTCATTCGGAATAACCAAGTCGTTTTCGAGGAATTTGTCGAAACGTGCCGTAAGAGCAGACGACGAAAGCTGCGCCTCTCTCATGCATACGTCACGTATGACGTCGGCCTGCGGGTGCGTCGTCGTTGTCATGGTAATTGTAACTTGCAGAAGCACCTTGGTTTGAGTAGTCCCCTTTGCTCTCGAAATGGGGACACTCAGGCATATACCCAATATACCTCCGCGAGCGGAGAATGTAGTCCGAGCATTGACTGTGGGGGTCTCCCATAATGTGGCGCACAATCGGATACGTGGAAGCTAAGTCACGTGTTTTCTTTCCGCGAGTATTTAATGCGGTTTTTAAATAAACACGTTCTGCTTCTCCATGTGCGTCGCGTCGTCGGCGACACTTCATTTCGAAGCATGATCAGTGTACAACGGGGAGTGTAATGGAAGCGCGCGTAATATATTTTTGGTCGGAGCTGTAATGCGACCGCGCGCCGATGGCCAGCGACTTCAGATTTGTGATTGTGGATGGGGTTGTTCTGCGACTTTTAACTTGTTTCTGAGGATTAACATAGTTGTTCTGAACCACCATGCTTGCCACTACTTAGAATGCGCGTTTTTCACCTGAGAACTGAGAGGAAATGTACGAGAGTTGCCGCGGTGCCCAGCAACTTCTGAAAGTCGTCTGCTCACGCCGATGCACTAGCACGCGCAAAAGCAGACGATTTCTGTATCCTATCACGGACTTACCCGCAGGGCGACGTGGCCGTTCTTATTGTTGCCAACACAGATCGCGGCGTGCTCTGCTATCTTTATCAATTTAATTCGGTTATTTAATAACTGTGGCGTGTTTTGTTGGGTAAATTAGCAGTATTCCATTTTCAACAAAGGGCGATCAAATGGTACACTTTATGAAAGGGACGGGGGGTACGAGACCGTCCCTTTAATATGTTTCCAAAATTTATTTTCAGGAATATGTACATGCTCCTGAATTAGCTCGGTTTTACTGTGTACTGGAATAATTGTTTATGGAAACAAAACCACACCACACCACTCCTATGCATTCACTTATCAGACTCGTCGTTAGGCTTCTAATCGATATAACGACCAGGCTGCAGGCTTTACACTTTCTTCGGCCAGTTTATTTTGACACATTTACAGGAGTTGCATTATATAGGTTTAACCTGAATATCTGCTCTAGCCTGAGTTAATAATAGAGAATGAGGAATTTTAATGCAACAGGTCTTTCGAAGTAGAAAAAGCTAGTGCATAAATAATGACTGTCACTTGAGTGAGAATCACCGGGCACTAGCAGGCTTTTAGCGCCCTGCTGCGTTCCTTTGTGGAACTTTACTTGAACTTACTTACTCTACTGGAACGTTACTTTGTGTATGTCCACTTCTTGTCTTACTTTTGCTTGGAAATATTTTTTGCACAATAGTAAAAAGAAAACAAAAACCTTTGGCCTGTTTTTCTATTACATTTTCGTTTTTATATATTGCAACGTGTGGAATGTGTTGCGGAGAAACACGTACATCACTTATGGAAACGCGGTACTAAACTAACGGGAAAATATATACGTCTGGACATACTTGCATAATGCATGCTCACTGAGCGTCGACAACCTTGTATCGTCCTCGGTGGATGAATCGGTAACGTGTAGGCCTACTAAGCAGTGGTATCGATGCGGCACGTAGCTGAGTGCTCGTCTGCGTCAGTTGTCTTTCAGTCCCGTGTGTTTCTTCCTGCACTCCAGCATAGTAGGGGTACTAATCCCAAGGTCGAGGGTTCGAACGCGTCCAGGCCGTGTTTGCGCTCTTATTTGTATCTCAACCAGTAAGGTCACGCTTTCCGAAGCGGATGAAAGAGGAAACTGGAGTGACACACTGGTGGGTTGACCGACTGTCATAGCGTGTTTTCAGGCGCAATTAGACAGGTCCTTGTCCAGGTCCTTGTTGCACGCCGTAGTTCCAACTTTGTTGTTTTCCCTCCCAGGCCGTTTGCCCCGCTGTCTTCCTTCTGCATCTACTTCGCCTCAATGTGGCTTTCACCCCGCAGTTCAGACACAGACTAGGGTATGCTTCAACCAGCTCGTGTTCCAACTGCGGCATGGTGGCAAGCATTCAACACGTCCTCATCGACTGCCCTCTCTATACAGTTCGGAGAGAGCAATGCTCGATTCCCAACTGACCCGTATAAACAACAAGCCGCTCAGCCTTGCCGCAATCTTGGGTCCTTGTTGTAACCCTGTGCAACACCTTCAATGTCTGCACTCATTCTATCTGTTCTTGGCGTCTACTAGCCTGCTTGAACTCCTCTGACCTCAGAACTTTTGCCATAAATGCGGAGATGTGATCTTCACTGCACTACATCTCTGGTGGCCGACCGGATGAACTACTATCCCAATCAGTTACCCGGGTGTGTGATATCTCATTTGCGTGTGTCATGTGTGTGTGCGAGTGTGTATGCCTCATCTTTTTCATCGTCATCCCACTCATATATTAACCCACATGTACTGAGGTATGGTACCGCAATTGTTGCGGTGAATCACCTCATCCCATCGTCATTCATGTAATTGTTGTTGTTGTCAGAGAGTCGAACCGAAACGTTTATCGATTCGGTTCGGGTTTAGGTTCGACGATAAGGGTTTAGTTCCGGTTCAGCTCCAGATGACAAGTATAACGGTTCGAACCGGTTTTTTTCCAAACGGTTCGGTTCACGAACCGGTTCAGGGGCCACAGGTGGGAATGAAGCACGGCAGGTAGGTTAAAGGTAGGGTTTCCGGTTTTCGGTAGTTACCGAAAAGCACCGATAAACGTACGCCGGTAAAGTTTTCTCATGTTTTTTTCTCATGGAAACAGATTTTGCACCGACAGCCACCGTAAATGACCTTCTCGGTTTTACACCAAAGAATGGAATCACTCAAGCAACTGATAGCACTCCACTTCCCTCAAAGGCAAGAAAGCGGAGAAAATGCGGAACCTGCGGCTCTGCAGTACTGTATGCTAAGTTGACCTTTCTGTCAGAAACCTCAAGCATTCTTGTTGGAAATCATGAAACTAATTGAGTCAGAGCGTACGCTATAGTAACTGATGTTTTCTGCGCGCTTGGACTGCGATTGGAAGCGAAACTGCAGACGTGGTGTGAAGCAACACCGTGTTCGGATTTTGGAACAAGAACAACAACCCTTCTAGAGACGATGACGGAGTTACATCGAGAACAGTACGCGACAGCATTCAGTAGATTTTACGAAACTGTGCGCACAAAGTGGATCTCTACAAGGGAAAGGAACCTGCCTCTCGCAATGGACATTTCAGATGAGTCCTTCTGGAACGAAGTCAGGGTTATTGATCCCACCAACAAATCCGAAGTAGGCGGTAACGCTGAGCACATTCTTCACGCTTTTAAGTGTGTCGTGTCATCCAGTGACCTACCACAACTCCAGGACAAGATGGCTGAATATCTTTTACCTAACATTTTTGCAATGAAAAGAGCGGTACGCGATGTCTGCCGAGTCTTTTAACATGCACCTGGTCATCTATTAGAATAAATTCAGGCCATAGCCGTTATAACTCTTGTAAAATCTGAAAATAAAGTGATTTGTTACTGTACGTATATCTAGCGCCAGTGTCGTTCCACGCTGATTTTCACCGAGTGTCTTGACGTTTAAAATATTTCCATTGAAAGCCACCGCTTCGTGGTGAGCGGAATAACCACCGCTTTTTTCCACCGTTTCTCTAAAAAAATAAGCACCGAAAACCGGAAGCCCTAGTTAAAGGACACTTCCGTTTGTGTGGTACAGTGCTTGAAGTGGACAGGAAGACGTCAACGGTCGTTCAAGATTTTGAAAGATTTTGCGCGATATGGAAAGACAAGTTTAGTAGTGGTTACGACAGGAACACAACCATGAATTACCGGTTTGGGTTGACTGTCCCCGCACGTATATAGCCCATGTCGCGGTGGTTAACTAACCCACCGGGTTGTTCGCAGAATCTCGTCAGTAATATAACAGTCAACCAAGCCTGCTACCTTGGCCTAAGTCATTTAAGTCGTTGAAATTATTGCTTACCAGTGAGGAGATGCGAATACACGTTAATGAGCAAACGACACTTCATGGTAGTGGGATTGGAATAGTACGATTCTGAGCCCGGGGTCTTTATGTAAAAGGCGCGTTACCGTGTCATCACTGACCGCCACCGCATGTCGCCGTTAGTGTGAAGTGTCTGTGGAACAAAGAGAGAGCACGGTCAAGAGCAAGTTCAAACAGAGAGTTCGACCCATTTTCAACCCAGTGGCGATTTTTAAATACGATGTCAGTATGGTTGTTTTTACCTCATTTATTTCAAATGCACAAAAAACAACAACAACAATAAATGAAGAAGTGACGATGACATGGGATGTTTCCCCGTGGTAGCCATAGGACCCTACCCCACTTCACAGTGGTTAATATGAGAGGATGAATTATGGTGAGATTGAAGCGACGACAGGTCGGAGTTCTGTTTAGAGCTCTTCGAGGAGTCCAGTGGCTTGCATGAAAGCAAAAAGGGAGCGAAGAGCCCGGCACTGATGCGCAGGGGAGCTCCATGGGCCAAGTACTTTGGACAGGCTGAATGGTCTATGGTCGAGGAGTTCAAGTTGGCGTCGAAGTACCCGGCGTTCACACGTGTACCGCTCACAGTCCTCGATGATATGGGGGATCGCAGCTGGGGTGCGGCAATTAAGCTAAGCACAGCGCCGTGTTACTGTAACCCAGCTTAACACGGAACACAGGGGTGAAGGCGACTTTGAGTCGTAGACGCCTCAGGAGTGTCGTAAAGCTGCGAGGGAAGCCACCTGGCATCCTAAATGATAATGACGTGTCCACTGCATGGAGGAGCGACCATTGAGTGATGTCATGCAGCCATTGCTGGCGGGCCAAGGGTGACACCAACGCAGACAAGTACCCATAGGAGCGCCTATCTCCGTTGGAGGGGATAATGGGCACGGCTCTGGAGATACGGCGGGCCGCAGCAGCCGTATCTGATCAGGGCTGATTTTGAGTCAGTGTATATCACCCAGGAGCGGGGAGGGTATTTGGAGACAGACTTTAGGATAACAAGATGGCATACAGCTCCGCAGAGGTCGACGAAGTGCGATGTGACAGGCGGAACCCACATGATAGTGACTCCTCCGGTATGACAAAGGCAGCGGAGGAGCTATCCGACGTAGACGAACACACAAAGAAAACCAGCTTGGTATGTTCTTTTCATTCTGACCAGCATGAGGGTGGCTGGCCCTTTACTTTCTAACGGGTTATGTAAGTTCACACACGCATGTTGGGAGTTTATCCTGCAGCGTCTTACACACGGACGCATGCTGTAGTTGAGCTCAGATAGTTTGCAGTTGTCTCGCGACGTAAACCCCCAATTATTATATATTAAATCACATAGTTTGCTGTCGCTTACGTGGCGAATTTCCCCATTCATTATCATTAACTTATTTGTTGTTGTTATTGCTTTCGCAATGCACTGCACAAAAAAGAACGGAAGAAGAAAAAAAAAACTAGGAAGAGAACATTTGAAAGACCAAAAGTCGCACAGCCGACGACATATCCATCGGTTGGTCGGCGTGCTCGAATTTCTATACAGGATGCCCACGATAACTGTAGAAATGATCTCTAACACATAGCGCTGTCAAAGAAAAACTAACAGCTCTCCTATGTATGACGTTTGTGTTACAGACTGGCTGATCTTACAATGCAGCACCTGTTTGTAGCACAAATGTCATAGAATATCTGCCAGTATTTGACAGCTCTATGTGTCAGCGATCATTTCTGCAGTTAGGGTGGACATCCTGTACAGCTGAGGCTGATTAGTATGTTGTTATAATATATGTCACTCCACGAATGCTACCTAGAACTGTCGTTGATGCCTAATTCTTATATATATTCATGTGTATGTCATAGACATTATAGTCATAACAGTTTTCGGTTACCATCTTTGTTGTTGTTATTTCGCGACTCCAGAAAATCCAGAGCATTCCTGCAGTGCACGACTTTTTCGGCAAGCAAGAGGAAGGCTACGAAGCTACTAAGAAGAAGAAAAAAAGACGAAAGAAATAGTTTTTCTGTTCATGCACAGCATGCAAAGTTCGCCCTTAGTTCGGTATGAATCGTTATTTCATAACGGTTACCGGTATTTTTTAACGGTTCAATTCCGGTTCAGCTCCAAGATGGCGTCTACTGTTTCGGTTCGGTTCAGTTCCGGTTCGGCCAAAAATAATGGTTAATAACGGTTTTCGGTTCGGGTGCGGTACGACTCTCTGGTTGTTGTTGTTGCAGAACTGAAATAAAGCGTTTCGTGAGTACACAGTAATTTTTCACACCTTTCGGGTGTAGATGACTTATTCTCTGGCACACACTTTTGTGGTGTAAGTTTCATATCATATAGAAGAGCGCTTTGTAAACAAAAAAAATCCCTCGAAATTGTGTATTCTACAAAAAGCACCATATTAAAGGGCACATTCTACAGAAAACATCATTTCAGGGGGATGCATTCCATTTAAAAGACCTTCAGGTGGGTGTTTTGCAAGCACCCTTTTCAACACAGTTATTACACCTTTCAGCCGAGCCCGCGGAATAAAAAAAGGGTGTTTAATTTAAAAGAAAAAAAAACATTTTCGCGCGTGAAACGTGTAAAAAAAATTTACTGCGTGGGTATCCCCCCCCCCCCCACACACACACACACGCTCATAAAGAGACGACGATGAGTGGGTATCCCGAGCAACACAATACCCAGCAATCTTCATCCACCACTGGACAATAAGAGAGAGAGAGAGATATACATGATGACGATGATATGGGGATGTAGGACAATAAGAACTCGCTGTATGATGGCTGCAAATTAATACGGTAAACGTGTGAAGCGCTAACTGCAGGTAAGATAATCTGGAAGGCGGACATTTATCTACATAGCCCTTAAGTATCGCTTTATTTCGGGAGGGACGTCCGCTGGCAATCGATTTTTCCGATACAATTTCGTTTCCGCGACTCCAATCTTCCAGCATTATGTACTGATCAGTGATCACAGAGAAATTCCGCACGTCTGCGTCTTGCACAATCTGGGATGCTTGAAATGGCAGACAATTTCCGCTGCTGTGTATGCAGTCTAGAGGAAACTCTGGGAAGGGTTGCTGCGTGACCTCTAATGCGTTTCTATGGGTGACCCGATTGAATTGACGGTACACTGGCAGGCTTCGTTTCTCCGGGAGGGGGCCTCTGATTAGGCAAACAACTTTAGCTGCCGAGAACAAATGGCGAGGCAATTGATCCGAGAAGGGCGAGCTATTTCCTGCGATGCTTCTTATACCGGCGGACTGTAAAGTGCTCTATAACGAGCGAATCACACGTTCGAGAAGTTCAAGGTTCATCATGTACGGATCAGTCCGAAAGGGATCATATTGTGCTTAGCCATATGCCAAAAGACGACTACTTGCCTACAGCGTGTCTATAGGCGATTCCTTTTGAGGTCGACCATCCAGAGTTGTGGTAGTACATGAGGACGAAGGAAAAACTGTTTGGCTGGAGAGGCACGCTACCCTTTGCTTCTTCTTTTTAACTCATTGAGATAGAGTATATTGCACTTGACGGAAACTTGCGGCAGACATTGCGTATATTTGAGTGCAAAAATCTGGTTATAATATACCATTTTTATTTGTAAAATCATTTCCAAAAGTTCGAAAGATTCTACGAATAAGATTGGATTAAAGCTGTTCAGAATATATCTGATAAACATTCGGGCACACCACAGTTACGTCGTTCACATGCGTTACTCCTCAGCGCCGTTAGGGATTGGGGTGAATGTTAACCATGAAATGAGAGGAGTGAGAATGCGAAAATAAATAAATAAAACTAAATAAATAAATAAAAGAGGATCTTGTGCCCCGTGGGAGGTTAACTATACGAATCCGCCAACTTCCGCTTTTCTTCCAGTTGATACCGCCAGGCTTGAAAAGTTCGCTTGGATGTCCCGGGTACTGCTTGGCTATAGCTGTATGTAATTCCTAATGCAAAACAGTCAAATACAAATCTGTGGTGATACAGTGCTGTCTCCTGAGCGAGAGATGGCTATTTCCGCGCCGCTTGGCATGACGGGCGCGCTAAATGGATTTCCTAGCGCCGGCATTTCACGCTATTTGCTATTGAGGGACGGTAGCCTTTAATGTGATTTCATAAAAGTCCTCGAAATCTTTCAGGCTGTCTCGAGAAAGTCCTCCTTCTTCCGCTTTCCCTCTCATCCCTCGGGGAGATGCGGGTTCTCCCTAAACACTCGTAGTGAAACACTGGCGAGAGAAAGAAAGATGACACTTTACCACCGTAGTGAATCTATGCGTTCACTTTGGTGTTTTACAGAGCACACATTACTCTTTCGCCTAACATGATTGGTTAGCATGTGACTCTTGGTACTCTTGGTACTTGGTCTTTCTATTTCTATTCTATTCTATTCTTGGTACTTGCATGCCCCCTGCTCTCAGGCTTCAGCATTAGAGCTTCAACGAACGAGCGAATGTTGTACCCACTCGGCCCGAGGAAAGGACCGAGGAAGTACGAAGGGAGGTAGAAGACAAGGCGGACAAGGCTCTCGCACCTTCTCTGTCCTGTTCCCTTTACTTTAGGAAGCCAAGTTTTCCTCCTAGATGCAGTACCAACTAGCCCATTCCAAAGCTTTGCCGCAATAGAAGCACGTATATAATACATACTTCCTAATTCTGTCACGGTTACGCTCTGGCTCATGCACCGTATATATTACTCATGAGCGTATTGACGTCAGAATAACAGTATTTATTTCTTTTATTCCGTGTCAGCACCGCGACGCAACTGTGGATATGAACGGTGTACAGACGTGGACAGGTGGAAAGAGGACATCAGGAAGGAGAGGGAGACAGATGAGGTTAGTATGCGTCCTGGGCCGGCTTCAGGGGGAACCGTACCGACATCCGTCTGGAAAGCCTGCCAGAAAGCCCAAGGAAAACCTGAGACGGTACAGGCGGCGGTGGAATTCGAACCCAGCACCTCTCAGCCTTCAGCGTAATACCCCTGTCACACGGGCATTTTCGATCCTGCTCGACAGAACCTGCTTGAACCCAATGCAGATCGGATGGTGCTACACGGCCGCTTCCAAGCAGGATCGAACTTTGATCCTGCTTGACTCAAGACAGTGCCCATAACAGGATTGAGAATTTCAAGACGGCTCCACGGCCGCCATTTGCATCCTCCGTACATTAACATAGCATGAGCTCCCACCAACGCTGTCTCAAATTTGGCACCCCGCCGGTTTGGACAGCATTTACCACACGCATTCGCAGACGGGAAAGTTTTACTCTCCACAATGACATTTCGTTACTGCTGTCATGTAGTATTCTTCAGTTTACAGATAAGTTATGTCCCTGTATATGCTCCCTGTCACAATGTTGCTGTTAGCTGTATACATCCGGCCGGAAATGAGAAAGGCAACTTTTCGTGATCAGACGTTATTCACACACTCTTTTTACGTAGTTATACCCGGCTGATGATCCAGTTACTCGGAGAGAAAAGTGATTTAAAGTTTTTTTTTATTTATTTCCGTGTTATCGCCGCGAAGCAACTGTGGCTATGAGCGGCGTATAGACGTGGACAGATGGAGAGAGGACAGCAGGAAGGAGTGGGGGACAGGGGGGTTAGTATGCGTCCTGGGCCGACTTCAGGGGGAACTGTGCCGACATTCGTCTGGAAAGTCTTCCGAAAGCCCAGGAAAAACCCCAGACAGCACAGCCAGTGACAGGATTCGAACCCGTGTCGTCTCCCAGTCTCGGCGTGGAAAGCGATCATCCTTAACCAGTATGCCACAGGAGCTGGTGTGATTTGAAGTGCGTGTGTGTGTGGGAGGGGGAATGACAGGATACGACTCCAACGGCGCAGAATCCGAGAGACTTTACTGCGAGATATCACAGAGAGAATGCTTGTAATGCAACACATCTCGGCACTTCCGCACCGGGCTTTTTGTGATCCTACATCGGAGGAATCCGCTGGATATCACTCATGGCTGACGATAGGCGCTCCCGTCCTTTAGCTGAGAAGGCTCCGATCAATACGGTTCTAAATACAGTCGTGTGTTCGTAAATCGCGTCATGTCAAAGAAACTCCGTGTCCGTGTAAACGTAATTGTTTAGAAAAAGGATGTGCCTGAAAGAGTGATAATGCATTGCGTGGCAGTCAGCTAGAAGTTGCACAAAGAGTGTGCCGATCTCTAACCTTCGTACGCTGTGTTGGAGCTGGTAGCCGGTAAATCAGGTGACAAATATGTGAGAATACATTCTATTCATCTCTATAATATGAATATGCTATATAGATTATTTATTTATTTATGCTCGTACGCTACATCGCCAATTGCATTACAGTAGCGAGGGTATACAAAGAAGAAGAAAAAGAAAAGATACAACCAGAAAGATTCCATTCCGTTCCATTTGAGTCAGTAATTTGACACAGGCAACGGGCATTCCGCACTATTGCTAAATGTTTCTGGAAATGTTTTCAAACACCCGTTGCCTCGAAGTGGAACTTACCGGACCCCATCATTGCTTAATAGCCTCGCACGCAGTACTACTACTACGATGTCACGCAGTGACTCAGGTGCAACCACTATCTCCATATTTTGTTTTCGTCTATCCAATCTAATCCAACCTATAATTTGCGTGCACGCTGTACAACATCTTCATTCGTTCAGTTCGCGTGCAACCTGTGAGTATGGTAATCTACTGTGAGTATCGCTACGCTTCGTCTTCTTTGTCTGATAGCCAGAAGCAATGGCTCTGCACCACGACGTCCTATATGTCACATCGCAACGGCTACGAAAATAATGACCAGTTCTCGTGACCGAGTCAGTGGGATGACCGCATCCCACGCCAAGACTGGGTGTTGACTCCTCTTACCGCACCCTCTTTGTTGTTGACTGTTTTCCTTAGGATTTCTCTAGACGCTTTCAGATCGACGTCGGCTCAGTTCCTTATGGAATCAGCTCAGCATCCTGATCTAGAGCTTGGGGATAACTAGGGAAATGGTTATTTGTGAAACTGGCCAGCGTGGAGCGTCACGCGACGACGCCACATCTAAGCGCCACCCTCTACTATCGCCCTGCATTCAAAGGTGGTGGCTGAACGAGTTCTGTGTATTACCTTTACTTGGAAAATATCAGAAAGTTTGTATTCATGTGTACATGTTTCTACCCATGTGGACAGCAATAATCTGGAAAATTACAAAACAGGAACCATTCACATCCACAGTTTTTTTTTGTTTTTTTTTTTTCGTTTTGAGCCACCGACTGCAGGGCAGCCTAGGTCTATCGAAGCGTGCGGGTTATCGTTTTGGTCGACATATGGTTCAGCATAGTCGACGGCGGCCCTCAAGAAGTGCAGCCATTGGCCAACGCACAGAGACTCGTGACTTGTTCGAAGTGTGACAATAGAGATAATCTTCCGATTGATAAGAGGCCGCCTCCGATTGAAAGTAAATCAGTTCGTGACCCATCTGCGTAATAGTCTTGTCTCGCTGCCTCTCAAGGCCACCTACAAATATTACAACAAGGGGGCCACGCAGGGGGGTTAACGTCGAACGTCAGCGTTTGGAATACACCATGGAACAAGCGCGCTACAGCAGCAAAAAAGGAAACCGAAGAACTGGCCACAGCTTGCATGCTTCACGAAGCGTGATTTGTGCTGCAGAAGCATCACTCAGATAGGTGAGCACCAGAACGCGTCTTATTATTCACCCTACGCGCCGGCTGTAGTGTGTCCCTGGGTTTTCCTCAGTCGCTTTAAGACAAATGTCGGCACACTTCCCTGTGAAGTCGGCCCAGGACGTCCGATCCCCTCATGCGATAGTGGTGACGTTGCCCGCCTGAGCGTGGCCAACTACGACAAGCAGTTCCATCACCACCACCCTAAGCCGTCGTTAAGAGCAGCGCTTTTAACGAAACGCCCGAAGTATCGCGCAATTTCGAAGTACAGGTTAAGGTTTGTTGGCAACTCATATTATCTGTAAAGCCTGGAACTTGGAAGCTTGGAACCCTTCGTGCTTTTCGAATGAGTTATTTCAAAACTGGGGCTTTAGAAACGGAATGCTGAAGCACGTAACTCATAGTGAATGGGCCACATACACGACTGGCTTGTGATCTGGAAATTCTAAAACCACCATAAATCCCGCATTACTGGCCCCCGTGGACCAGTTGTTAACGTTGCTAGCGAAAATCGTACAGGAGGGACAGCACACGTGACCAATTGTTACGACCTTTGTTCTCGGCTCTTGCACCCAGGGTGTCGAACCGAAACGTTTTTCGTTCCGGTTTTCGTTCCGGTTCTACCATAAACGGTTCGGTACCGGTTCTGCTCCGGAGCAAAAAAAATAACGGTTCATACCGGTTTCAACCGGTTCCGCTTCTGGTGGGCATATTGATTCCCAGAAAAAAAATCGATGTTGCAAAATGTAAACCCGTTTATTCCGCATACATGGTATTTAATATTAATAGGCAGCTGTGAAATTGGTAGCTCCTGGTTCCTGTAGATGACTGTCTCTTCAAATAGGCTTTCTCCTTCTTGAAGCGCATGATACAGACGAACTTGTTTGTTGTGATGTCATACGTAAAGTACTTTCTTGCTGGATTGGTGCGATTGCATCCCATCCCATTGTCTGTTGCTGCTTCCTAGCCAGCAAGCACTACCGCACGAGTACGACGCAAATCGAGGAACATACACTCACAAACGCGCTCGACGGCTCCGTTTTCTTTTCTTCGTGTCCTGTCCACAAAAGAGGCACCACTTCGCACGCGCTTGCCTCGCGGATACGTAAATGTATTAAACTTCGCTGCTCTCAAACAAGGGACGCGTTGCGCAACATTACCGATAGAGAAGCCGTTACGCACCCCCCCCCCCCCCCCCCCCCCCCCCCCCTTGGGTCGCTGTTTAGTTGAGGAGAGTTTGGGCGGATGAAATTAAAACGAACACTACGGCACTTTGGTAGAGAGCCACAACCGGTCACATGTACCTGTAAGTATATTGTGCGCGAACGATAAAACGTTACCGGAGCCTAAGATCCATAGTATACCGACATTCATACATTCCACCGTAACCGAAACCCTCGTAAAGTATCCATGACTTGACTTCAGAACGCACGACGTCAGTTTAATTCGCCTACTCGTAGTCCAAACCGGCGAAGTTTTTGCTTGGACCGAAAACCGTTAAATAAATTTTTCGGTTTCCCTCCTGAGCAAAAAAAAACGTATACGGTTTCGATTCCGTTCCGGTTCGCTCCAAAATAGCGTTTTTTTTTCGGTTTTCGGTTCTGGTTTTCGGTTCGCTCCGACACCCTGCTTGCACCTGACTTTACCTATGTCACGATTTATATGCGACTGTGTAGATTTGTTGTCTCCAATAGTAGTACGAATACAAGGTAATTATGAGTAAGTATTGAAAACACTGTACGCGGGGGACGCTTTAGAAAGGCAGAACTTTATTGCAGTCACTGGAGATGACATGTTTCAGTAAGTCGCCGGAAATCTGACAAAGCGTTCTCAGAGTGGTTTTCTGTGACCTGTACTCCGGCCATGAAACATTTCCTCCGAAACAATTTCCTTCATTCTTCGCACAGGAAGATCACCGACGCCTTATAGGAAGGGTGAAGGGAGCTGCGGATGCGTTTAATACCAGCGGCATGACCGAGTCGGCTAAGGCGTCCCGCTCGTTGGTGGTGGCCAAGGTCGTGCTGTAGACTGCGAGGTGGTGGGTTCGAATCCTACCGCCGGCTGTGCTGTCTGAGGTTTTCCCTGGGTTTTCCGAAGACTTTCCATACGAATGTCGGCACAGTTCCCCCTGAAGTCGGCCCAGGACGCATACTAACCTCCCTGTCCCCCATTCCTTCCTGCTGTCCTCTCTCCATCTGCCCACGTCGGTACGCCGCTCATAGCCACAGTTGCTTCGCGGCGCTAAGTGCTAACGGTCGGTCTTTCGCCGGAAGTTGCTAAGGCGTATTTGTAAAGGCCGTGGAGCATGTTCACGGTACTCGAGACGACGGCTTTTATTTCGCTTACTGGTACGCGGCTGACAAGCCCAAGATACATAATAGCTTCTCGCCTTCTAGTTTCGTAAAATAATTGTTTTGGATGAGTCAGGGGGATAGTGGTAATTCTTTGGCACGGCGTTAGATGTCCTTTAACACGCACGGAAGTCTCAACACACGGTACACCGTATTTAACGTTCCTCGCGGAAGACTGTGTGTTGATAAGCAACTTCTACCCTGTCTCTTAGTAGCTGGCGTCCTGGGCCAGGTTCGAACCTGCAACCTTGGGATCACTATAGGTAGAAACGTTAGAGAAGCGGAAAAGCCAGCGATCCGGTGACCGTGAATAAAAAGAAAAGCTTCAGCTTGGGATTTGCTGATATTTGGAACAGAGACTGTTCTTCAACTGCCAAGTAGAAAAACAGTGTCTGTTCGAAAGTATCGGCAGCTCTCGACCCTGAGGTTTTTGC
Organism: Ornithodoros turicata; assembly: GCF_037126465.1. Taxonomy (NCBI): domain Eukaryota; kingdom Metazoa; phylum Arthropoda; class Arachnida; order Ixodida; family Argasidae; genus Ornithodoros; species Ornithodoros turicata. The sequence goes on from NC_088201.1 coordinate 40,795,295, forward strand.
TTCGATTTACTCCGGTAAAAGATTCTAGTTACCATAACAATTCTTATAAAGCAAAGTGCCGAAATAAACACCTTGTCAGTACTGTTTAGATGCACACTGATGTACAGGGTCGATGATGAAGTTGGCGACGCGCTGTCCGTTATCAAAGTTGACCTCTGCTCTACCGGAAAGGTGGTGAGATGATGGTTACTGGAGCGGATGATTTAAGGCCAATAAAGCATTGCCACGCACTGCTATTAAGTGACGTCGAAAATGAGGCAAAATCTCTGGTTTCACACAGGAGCGGCATCCACATATTTACGCAGATGCGTCCATCTCACTTAAAGAGTGGCAGTTGACAAAAAGGCACAAGCAGTGGGGTAACTGCCCTTCTTTAGTGAAAGTATGCAAGTGGGCGTTGGAGGGCGTGTTCGTCTTTCGACATTTCTTGCCTCAGCTACTGCTACGATCCATCTCGCTCTTATAGTCTAATGCACCTCTCTGAAAAGGTGAGATAGAAACATTTCTACGCTCTGTCAAAAAGATATGAATAATCTAGCGTACCGCTGCATTTTGGCTCATACGCTAAAAGGAAACAACAGTATTGAGAAATGCGCTAGCTAGACTTCTGCAAAAGCGAGCCATTTTGAAGACGTACAGTGGCGGAGCTCCATTCGGAAATAAGAAGTTCTGCAGAAGAAAGATAGCGGGACCGCCTGAAGGCGAAGTAAAAAGTGAAAGAGCTTCTGCAGTGGACGGAGACATTATAGAAAATTGGATCACCGATCGTGGAGGGCGGCTTTATCATATAACAAAATGCCATTTTGGAAAATTGTGCAGGAGGGACAGCACACATGATCAATTCTTACAACCTTTGTTTCTGCTTTTCCTGCTCTTCCACCTGGCTTCACCTATATCACGATCTACAGAATGCGTCACGTAAGACTGACCCGAAATATCTTAAAGTCGGGGTTTGTCTTTCTTTCGGAAAAGTCGTTGAATGTATCTATTCCCGATGGGGCCTACTCAAAGGTGGTGGTGTATCAGTAATTAGTGCAGCCGTTAATTAACTTTCATAATTAATCTTTATAACTAGTGAAAATAGGTTGACCACGGAATTGCAAAGTTATAGGCCTCAACCCTGAGAAGCCTCGTCCGCTAGAATTGAAACCGTAGCTCCTTTTCTGTACTCTAGTAAAAAAATATGCGAAAATGCACAACTTTCGAGCATTGCGCGAAATTTCCTGTTATTACAAGCTTTCTTGTTAAGGAAATGCGCCTCCCATAGAGTACTGCGATGATCTAATGCGAAAGTAATGCACGCCCTTATACGTTTGAAGAATTTCCTACATAAGTTCGGATATAATCGATTAACTCTTCAACGTTCCTCTTGTGCAGCACGAGGCACGTTGCAGGTAAGGTGAGACTTTAAAGCTCGTTTTCAAACGCCCGTTCCGTCGCGTTGTATTAGAGCGTACAGTGCAATTACAATCGATATTTTTCGAAAGCGCGGAAACTTAGACAAGTGTTCTTCGCAAAACTGGTATTCTAGTGTTGTCAACATGTGTAGCACCGTAGATGAATAAAAGAGCAAACAAAACAAAAAGGACAACACATCCACCCACAACCAACACCACTCCCATAACTCCCACTCAACCCACAACACTAACCAACTTGCCACGTTGAGTATGTGTACTACCATGGTCAGCAAGGGCGAGCAAGTCTAGAGGAGCATCCCACACATTTCTCTACCTTCACCTTTTACGTTCAATATCACAAGCGATGTATTGGCCAAGAGATGATGATGACACAAACACACAGACAGAAGATAAACATGAACATACTAGACTCGACGCGATTAAGACTCGCTACTCCAATATTTGTAGTCTGGGAAAAATAAACATGGGCGTCCAAAATCCCTATAAGAAAGAAAGAAAACAGAAAAGGCAAACAGACCCAGAATAAAGAAGCGAGAAGACACGAATTGCAAACTACGAAAGGGCAAATGAGACAACGTTCTGCACCTTGTCTTGTTTGAGGAACTCCGGGGCAACACCTAAACACGATGGGATTGCGATAAATTAGAGATAATATTGAAGTACTTCGCTGAAATGCCAAAAATAACTGTGACGACTGTGCTCCTGTAAAGCGTGCTTTCACTACTGAACATCATTGTATTGTAAGGAAGCATGCACCATTAGTTGTTGCGCATGTTATCGTCAAAATGTGCCACAGAAGGTATATTTACAATAAAAAATATCGTAATAAAAAAACCATATCAGTTTTAATTTCCCCAGATTTTCGTTAGTACTAGCAAGTTAGCTAGAATGACACGATGCAATAAATAAAACGACGCAGATTACTGTAGGAATCATTGTCTCGATTCTACAAACTACTAAAAATGCTTTTGTGTTTTCAACTGTGGGACAAGCAGAGCAAGCAAGAGCCCAGTTAAATACATACAAGCATTATACAAGAAATCGTACGGTACGTAAAAGTCTTAAAGAGCACCTTGTACAAAGAAGAGCTACGTTAACACCGTTGTGTGTCGCATAGACGGGAAGGGAAATTTGGAGATAGAGTGAACTATCTTTTAACTAACACACTAGATCACATATCAAAGTGCTACAATACAAATATATAGCACACACAATACAAAAATTGCGTATTCACGCGATCCTCTCACACGTTCCCAAATGATGTTAAATTACCGATACTGGCCTTGCAATGTGTTTCCTTCTTCTTGTGTGACCTTCAGGCGAGATGTTACGTCCTGTCTCGTGTAGGTACCCCTTTTCGGCCTGCCATTGCAGACATTGTAATAATTTTCACGTAACTTGGAATGAAATTTGCATTGTTCTTTATGCGTATTCTCGAATTGCAGCGTTATACACCGTATATATATTTCTATGCAGTATTTTGCAGCTGTGCATTTTCTTAATTCTATTGTATTAGTTGTACAGTACTGGATAAAAGTTTACGGAACGCGCTCCGGCGCATTCCTCCCTTAGAGTGACACACTAGCAGCGAATGGGACCGCACGGACTTACAGACATGTGCCTAGGTAATCCAGTCACCAGTTTGCAAGTCCGTACGATACCATTCGATGGTAGGGTGTCACTCTGAGGAAGGAATGCTCCGGAACGTGTTCCGTAAACTTTTCTTCAGAGCTGTACTTTTCTATAAATGTATTGGGCTCCAATACCATAGCCCCGGTGACTGTTCTTGGTCACGAATAAACATATTATTTGATGTACAAAGAAGATAAAATTACAAGGAGAACTAAATATTTAGATACCATCTTTAGTTTTGCTTGCCTGGGGTGTTTTTCTTCTTTGTCATCGCCTCCCAATTCGCCTTTGCCCTTTTGCCGTTACGTCTACGTCACGTCATTTTTCGGCTATTTTGCCAGCACAGATTCGATGTGCGCGACGCATCTCAAGGCTAAGAAAGCGTCCTGGAGAATGTATCATCGTGTGTATGTATCCTTTCAAGGAAGTGTACTTCTTTGTTTCGAAATGCAGCACCGTCTTGCTGTACTGATGGCACTTTTTGATTCCTAGTACCCCTGACCGACATGAATGGCAAGAGGGGAAAAAAATGAAGAAGCTTTTCAATATATGCAGTTTTATGTTTGTGACTGAGGATGGTGGTGGGAAGGCTTCAGTTAATGAAGCTTCACTAAATGAACATAAGGGTGCCTGCGCTGTATTCTGCGCGACAGTCACGATGCTTTGTCAGACCTCCAAGTCCAAACATTGCGTTTGAATCGATAAAAAGGGTTTTCTCCCTACTGCGACTTCTCCCGACATTTAATTGTGGTACAAACCCACTCGGCGACATGCAGTTACCCGTTGTCTTCATTTTCCTTCATTTCCTCTTAATTTACTTTTCCAATGTTTTATGTCTTGCCTCTGATACGACGTTTAGAATTTAGAATCATTCGACGTCTCACATCCTTCACACTGAAATCAATATCAAAATGGGTGCATTTCGATGGGGTGGATACATGAAAATGATTTTACGGTGCAACGAACCGTTAGGGGAATGTAGCGAGCTCGCTTCCTAAGCGCTCCTCTTTTTTCGCACGCGTCACCCGACTTCACATCCCTCCGGCTGCTGAGAATGAACCAAGATAGACACGTCGAGAAGAGGGAGGGAGCGCCGTTGACGTAGCGTACCACGTGACGTCGTTCGGGTATAAAGCGGTGCGCCTGTGCGAGCGTTTTCGCAGTACACGTCGGGCCAAAGTGCGGGCGCTGCGAGTTTTTGCTGAGCAGATTACTGCGGTCACGTTGTACACACTGCCTTTCGTGACGTCTCACTGACTTTTGGTGTTACGTACAAGTTCTCCGTGGATCTGAAAGTGTGATTGAAGAAGAAAAGTGCTGAGTACATGAAAGCGTGTGGATCAAATGAGACTTGTTGCTCTCGACGGGTGATTCGATTCTTGGAGCGGGCTGGCTGGCTGTGAGTAACTGAGGCAGCCACTTGATTACGCCTTTCCGTAGTTTCATCCCACAGCAACAACGGACGAAGACGCACGCTGTACTTCCTCCTACACAAGGCGCACCGGCGCGCCACCACTGAGATCGAGTCCCGACACCGACCGATCTCGCCGAAGTCGCAGTCCAGGGGTTCGTCAAGGGACACCCCCAGTGTCTTTCGTCATGACACTCGAGAAAGAGTTCCCACCACGGCGTCCTTCTCCAACGCGGAGTGTCGGTACAGGGCCCCGACGATCTGTCACGTCGAGCCAGGCCAAAGTGATAACCGACATCGAGACTTTCCTGAGTGGCGGAGGTTGCAGCGTCACCGCTGGGACGAGGACTCCCACGACCCAGCAGCAACGCAGTCCCAACCACAGCGTCAGGAGAAAGCCTCGGTCGTCCCCACACCGGTACCACGGCAGTCACAGCAACGGCTGCGCCTCCGCGTCGGCCTCTCCCCAGAAGGATGCCAGCTGCGTGAGCAGGTCCCAATCCATGCGTACAGCCCGTCGACCGCAATCCCTCGACCATCGCTTCAGACAGCGGATCGCCAGTATCCCAGGCGATATGCTCATGGTGAACCAAGACATCCCACTGGGATGCAATGACTCACAAGGATCTTCAAACAATTCCTTACCCAGCGATGAAGGTGGAGACGTTCTCAGGCTACGAAATTTCGCAGTCACCTCCAAAGGCGTTGTCAATAGAGGCGATTCCTTCCGTTCCAAGTCACGCAGCACACACAGCGTCGCTTCCAATGGAAGTGGCAACAAACTGATCGTCCCAGCATCCCAAGATGAAGCCGAATCCCCAGTCGAAAAAACGTATGCCTGTGCTACACTCGATGATGCCGGTCATGTCGTCAGCTCTGTACAGCACCTGGGTGCAGCAGTGGGCGACACAGTCAGACCCGATGGTGCGTGTCCAGAGGAAGCCATCCCTCTGACAGCCTCACTGCCACCCGAGGTGGTGGTTACCAGGACAGGCGATACGGAACTGGCACGGTACAGGGTACTCGTACTCGGTTCCATGGAAGTGGGGAAGACATCGCTTACCAGGCAGTTCATGACTTCTGAGTACATCTGTGCTTACGACAGCTCCCTCGGTGAGTGCACAGACTTTTTCACAATAACTCACTACGCAAAACTTTCAAATGTTATGACTGGGACGTCTTCGTCAGATTTCGCATGTATTGGGAAATCTGGAGGAGTCGTTTCAAAGTCCATTTCGTCTTGCTTGTGGTCTAACCTATTTGATTTGTTTAATACAGTTCACATTGTTTTATGCAACACAAACACCATTTTCCTTGTTCAATTTATCGATATAACCTTACAATGCCAGCAAAGTGCTGCCGACTTCAAACTATAGGGGAAAGGAAGGCACATTGAAATATGGGGTACACTGAAACAGTAAACTTTTCTGGTCCCCTTCTGGCGCAAGCAGCTCCCCCTTTCGACGGCAGCATCGTTCCCCACTTCTGCTGCATTCAGAACAGCGTGACGATGCTGCGTAGAGCGAATCGCCCCTGAGACAACAAAAAGTGATTCCTGACCTCAAAAGCAAATTTTCTTTGACTACACTTATTGTCTGTGTGCTCGAGAATGCTAGCACGAGAAGCACGAAAGTTGGGACGTACTTGTAGGTCCTCCTTTCGCAGTCTTAACTTCCCAAACTCTAGTAACTTATGGCGCCTCCCTCGGAGGCACAATGGCGTTTACCGGTGCCATGCCGCTATGGGGCAAATTGCAACAAGTGTTTCAACTTGGAAACGTGAAGGCGGTATGTACATCGCAGAGAAAAGCAAGACACAGTAAACATTGAGCAGAGCAAAGCCTACTGACGTCCAGGAATAAACGGCGCCCAAATGCGTTTGTGGATGACTTCATGGGATATATTACTGTCTGGTGTGACATGAGAAGTATGAATCGAACCAGCAGTGGGTTCAGTTCAGTGCAAGGTTTGCAAAGGCTGGCCACATTGGGATTGTAGTAACAAAGACCTATTATACGTTTGCCATGACTGCATGGCAAATCCCTGATTTCTGCCTTATGTAATACCTAGGGTTTCCAGTCTTCGGTATTTACCGAAAAGCACCGATAAACGTGCGCCGGTAAATTTTTTACAAGTTCGGTGGAAATAAATATTCACCGCTTGCCGTCGAAATGTCGACTTCAAATGTCTCGATTTCACATCCTGTACCTTCGCTTTGAACTGGTTGGCAGCGGACAGTGGACATGAGGTCGTTCTTGAAAGAACATATATTTCGTCTTTAGGCTTCTCACGGGGTCTTAATGTTGCCGATAGTCGTGATCCAGGCCAGTTACAAATGGATCTGCATAATGAGAATAGGTCTGTTCGGTCAGAAAGTGCCCCAGCTAGAGCCTAGAGGCCATGGAGTGTACCAGTGCAACTATTCGCCTATTCCACAGACACTGAAAACTAGGACGCACAGATTTGCCTTCCACAATTAAGCTCCGATGCTAATTCCTTACAGTGAAAAGAGTGTAACATGTACCTCACAAACTTATCAACCCCTGATTTTAACAGTTGGCATTGTAATGAAAAAAACAAAAACAAAAAAAAAAACACAAGGACATCAAGTGTTGGTTCACTGTATGCATGGGAAACTCCCGTCACGTTCCTCGCCTGTTTCCACCGGGTGTCTTCACGTTTCAAAATATTACCACCGAAAGACACTTCTGGTGAGCGAAATAGCCACCGATTTCTCCCACCGAATCTCTGAAAAATTAAGCAGTCGCCATTGCTACCGCTGTCGGCCATTGTGACAAGCTACAGTCACACCTAAGCAATTCCGGCAAGCACACAGGCAACTGTAAACAGGCAACTGGTAGTGTACTGCTCTCCAGCGGTGAATCACCCCATGTCATTGTCATGAATATATTGTTGTTGTAAAACCCAAACCGGAAAACTAGCGCTGGTGTCACATGGCTGGCCCTCAATTCCAGCTTCACTTTCCGGTGGAGTAGGACACCAGCTCGAATTCCTTACTCCGTGCTATGTGTTAAACGGGGAAAATATACGTATGACAACAGTTAATCTTTAATCCAGACAGAAGATGAGCTAAGCTGAACGTCTCGAAGCCCACAAACGTGTACAATGCATACTTTAGTCTACGTACATTCATACTACATGCGTTTTTGTCATGTGTAGTGATAATATAGGAACCTTATCACGTGTATGTACCATATCATAAGTCAGCTGCGCTACCCCCTTTTTCCGGAGGTTCGGTTGTTGAAATGTGTAGCGCAACAATTACAAAGAAACAATTTATCCGAAGATGATTCGAAAAATGGCTAGTAAGACTGCTTGACAGAAGCTTCCAAGATCACCTTGTTTCGGAGAGTTTTCCGGTACCTGAAAGTGAAGTAAAAGAAATGGACGAAGTGTTATTATTTTATCTATGTTGAACTGCGGACTCTAGCAATTGCGTTGTCTGATTAAAGTTTTCCCGCATAGCACATAATTGGGAAGTTTTCGACGGTGACACAGGAGTTATGTTTTAATGTCTTTTGCTATGAGTTTGACTCGCAAAAGGTGTCCCATAACCTCGCAGTTAATTGGGCTAATCAATCTTATTCCGCACTACGTACTGTTGCATGTGGCACTGCCCTGCAAACGACCGCTTTTCTGGGTGCCTTTATATTAGGTCACTTGCTTCCATAGAGCCACACCCAGTATGCGTATTTCTGTGGAAGCGTGGTATAATGAACCCCAGTGTCGGCATTACAACCCCACAAACAATTGTGTTTGCACATAAGTTCCAAAATAAGCTGATTACTTCGTCACATAGTCGTTACGGAGTTACGGGTACAGTTTATTTCTTGCTTTTTTTTTTTTTTTTGCAGAATCGAAAAAATAATATAGAAAACCGTAACGAATAATTTTATATGTTAGTATATACGCTCAATAGGTTACTTAGTTAATGCTTTACTCTCTTTCAATCGAATGGTGGCAGTTGAACAAAAGGCACCAGCGGTGGGATTCGAACCCACACCCTCTGATTGCCGGTCAGAGAGGCTACCTTTTTGTCCCTCTATGTTTATCTGCCCCATCCACTGCAACGTTAGCCCTCTTTCCGCGAAGAGATAATTTTCATGCAGCGTCGTCTCAGTAATATTTCAGAACCCAACATGCAAATCCACATCGACAGGAGCATTTTTTTTTCAAAAGAAACGAGTAACGATAAACGGTTTATTTCGCCCTTTCCACCACTAACAAGACGATCAGTATACGAAGTAATTGTCCACAAAAAAATCGACAGACGAAAACGTTACCATGGTATGTTGATTAAGACATGTATTTTGCTCCCCTTCTCTCGCTCTCATGTGCGGGTTCATTGTACCCAACCTCCTTTCTCCTCATTTACAATCCTTTTTTCTGTCAAATTAAGTGGCAGATTCCCTCACTGATCGTCACTATACATAAATTTGTTGTTGTTGTTCTGTCAGTTAGGTGTAAGATTAAAAACTCTTACCTATTTCTCTAGTCCAGGTAAGTGCTAATCCGCCTAAATCCAAATCGTAACGATATTACGATGGATTATGGAAACGACCCAGGCGCTACTTGCCTCTCGCTTCGAAAAGTACTAAGCATATGATGAGCATCTGTTCTGAAACACTCATTAAGCCACAGTCTACACTGCGAAAAAGCCCTTCTCATAACGTGCATATAAGTGCCAGCGAAACATACGTGGAAGCGTCGGCTGCACAGCCGGCGTAATTGAAAGTTTCTGCGAAGGTCACTCCTTTTGACAGACTCTGGAAAATTTCGACGAACGTGTTGTAATTTATAAGTATTTCCGAAAACATGTCACACTCAAGTAATGGAATAGTAGCGGCACGTTGGTAACACATATTCGTAATAGGGTGCGGAGAACGACAAATGTAACGCAGGAACAGACCGACGAAACAAGCACAAGTGCATGACAAAAAAAAAAAAAGTGTATGGCGAACACCTTTGGAGGTGCTAAAACGTGGCTCATATATGACTTCCCCAAGGGTGTTCCTACTACTCCCCTACTGAGGGTGCTCGCTGAAAAGAAAGTAAAAAAGACAAAGCAAGTGCATTCATTGCAACAACGTATGTCAACCTGCAATGTACAGTTACTGAAAGTCTTGAACTAAAAATTAAATGAACTTGACAAATGCATGTAATACACAAAAATGCATACTTCTGAAGTCGTTGAAAAAAACTGGTAACATAGCAATGCACAGAATTTGTAACCTTTCATTGCCCTTTGCCCGGGGGCTTCAAATTGTCACACGTCAGATATATCTGACGTGTGACAATATGGCATGCCATGTGTAAAAGATATCTTGTGGTGAAAGTGCCATTTTTCACCAAGACGCGCCGAGACGTATTGTGCGATAAATTACGTGTCATTACCCGATTGAAGGAAAACACCAACGCCTTTATGCTGTGCACTTGTACTGTGTTCTAAATAAGGAATACAACTCAACTCAACTCAACTCAAGTCCTCAATATTTTTCGCCTCTGAGAAAATAACACCTGACCGTTTCTTTGTGACGTTTTTCCGTAGTGAGCGTTCATGCCACACCTCTGATCCAACAATGATCGGCTACCTGACTTTAGTGCCGTCGAAGCCGCCTTGCTTCGTGTGACCTTTTACTGTTAGTGATCCGGTTATGTCGATCGTCTGTCGAGCACAGTGTTGCCTCTTCTTTTACTAATGACGCGGCGGGAGGATAGGGAGAGAGGCGGCCATCTTTTCATCGGTTCGACCACTGCCAGTAACAACGTTTTCTGTTGCCATAACGATCGATATGCCCGTCCCGTTACTGGCATGCACCGTGATAAGCCGTTATGACCATCAGTTATTGGCGGTGGCTCGTAGAATTGCGTTTACGATAAGGTTCGGGAAACCCATACAAGTTGATGAAGCATGAAAAGCTGTTTAGAAATAGCCAAGTGAATGACGCGAAAGATTAACTGTAGCGTGACCAGCGGTGTGGCCGGGCAGATAAAAGCATTCGCTCGTTGGTGGTGGCCGTGGCTCTAGGGACGTGCCGTAGACTGGGAGAGGGTGGGTTCGAATCCTTCCACCGGCTGCACTGTGTGAGGTTTCCCCTTGATTTTCCGGCAGTCTTTAGATTCCCAAGAAGTCGGCCCAGGAAGTATACTAAGCCCCCTGTCTCCCACTCCTTCCAGTTGCTCCCTCTCCATCTGTCCAGGTCTGTACGCCACTCATAGCCACAGTGGCTTCGCGGCGCTTACACAGAATAAAATATTAATTGAATTAACTGTTTTGTGCCTTGAATCCACTGTGGATTTTCCTTGCAACCCACGACAGAGGAGTAGCAGGTCCGCATAGCATTCGCATCCTATATTGTCGTTTGGATAATTCACCGTTTCTTCCAACATTGGTTAACTCTGGGGGGGGGGGGGGGGGTACTCATTATCAGAAGAAACTATTGAAACAGGCATTGACCACTGCCAACAACAACAATTAAATTATGAACGATGTCACGGGGTGTTTCCCCGCCTAGGCGAGGGGCGCAGTGCTTGTGGGTTGATATTACCGACCACTTTAACATTGATTCTACAAAACATTAACAATTATATAGATACCAAATCGTCCACAAGTCCCAGGCCTTCTCTCTCGAAGATTGCCTTTCTTGGTCACTAGTGACGGGTTTCTGGCACATCTAGACATTCGGCTTTCATTACTACCGAGGAAGCATCTTAAATTCGGAGCCTCCTAAATTTCTCTCTTGTCTTGTGTAGCTGAATATGTGCAAGGAATAGCTGTAAAGAATATATGCTTATACGAAGAAAAAGAGGAAAACGCATAGTCAATTTTGTATTCCATTTAAAACAAAAACGAGAAAAGGAACAACGAAAAGAAGACCAAAAAGCTCACTGTTGGTTGTTGCCTGGAGTGTTCGATGACTACACCAGTGGGTTCAGGACACTCAGGTACAAAGCAATGAAAGTTTCATGATTACAGACTTTTGCGTGGAGATTCATTCGATGATATCGTCAGTATTATTCCTAACATTATGATTATAAAGAGAAGCCATGAGCTCTGGCTTAATAAAGCTTGGGTGTAAGCCAAATTGTGGAACCTGGGCTGTGGAAAGGGATCGCAGACGACAGGGAGCGAACCACCCATTTAGCCACCACGGTGTAAACCACCGTGGTGCCTTTATAGCAAACAAACGACTTTATTGTAAGATGATGAATGGGGAGTGTCATCGCCAGGGCGATACTCTACCCCATTGCCGGTGGTGATGTGGGGAATTAAATAATGAGCCCCTTTACAATAAGGATCGAAGTCCTATGGTGTCCAAAAATGTCAAAAGAGCTTTGAGGGCGAACATTGGTGGGCTGGATTTGGCCAGCTAGGGACCAAGCAATTTAGAGAGAGAGAGAGAGAGGGGGGGGGGGCGAGAGTCCAGCTGATTAAGAGACCCGGAGAGTGCGGTTCGGGAAGGTTGGTAGTGTGGGCAGTGCCTTTATAACAATTCATCCGGAGTACGTAATTAATTTTCGCCACTAATTGAAGGGAAGTATATCTACCTTTTCCCCACCACACTCCAGCGTACGTAGTGCACGTGGAAGCACCAGTATAGTTCCACGCGAAAGAGAAATCCTCTTGCAACAGACGTGATTGATTATTTCTATCTTTACCCAGCTATCCATCAATTATAGCTCCCCTGCTCTCAACTTTCTTCAAGGCCCTTGGGTGCAAAAAAGAAAAGAACTGAAGTAAGAAGAAACACTTCGTTGAAAAGCTCCGAACGACCTCCTTTCCTGTGGCTGATGTCGCTTCCCTTTCCGATAAACAGTCCTTGGTGCACTGTGAGAGACGTATCACAAGGATGACGTCGATCTTACGTAATCCCTGTGATACGTGCCTACTTACTACTACGTACAGCACGGTGCTTTGCGTTAGTATCAATTTAAAAATCTCAGCCCCTAAGCACTCCCCTAGCATTTTACACACCAAAGTAAATGCTCAGAAATGCAGTAATCACGAGATAACTGCTGGTCCGATACGACTGATTTCTAGGCGTCATTCTGAAAAAGAAACATAAGGTGCATGGGGCGGGGTATCCAACGTCTAAACCTCTTGGTATTTAAAGCGTTTGAAGAATAGAAAGTATTATAATGCTTTTATAAGGGGAGCCTTATATTGTGTTCGACATCAACCGAATTCCGCCGTATACGACGTTCTTTTTGGAGACATTTCACAGAACAGAAAGAAACCGACCAGTAACAACAATGGTATAGAAAAGAAAAGCCAGAGCGGAAAGATTAAATGTCAGGATGAATGCCGTGAAAAGAAAAGCAACATTGAATGTGTGCCGAAGCAAACGAACTTCAAACTATGACCGTGCAAGCAGTTAACAGCTGTAAACTGCGAAGCAACTCAAACTGTACGCACAGGACACGGAAAGGTACGGAAAGGAGAACACGCTATTGCGCATCGTATAAGAAACACCGTGCAACGAGAGCAATTATAAAAACAAGAATGCTCGTGGAAGTTTCCGTTTCCTACTCCCACGCGGTGTACGCCCTTAGGTGCCAACCTTTCGCGCGTTTGAACATGGGCATTAGCCTTCCACTGACGAAGTATGACATGAACAGTCGCTGTACATTTTAGTTTTTGACCTTTCCAGTTATCAACTTCAACTACCGAATCAAGAACACCCGCATGCATAGGCGTTCCCAGGATTGTTTCTAAGGGAGGGGGGGGGGGGTGACCCTCTCACCTCTTTTCCTGGAGACGGACGCTGCGGACTGTGCGGGCGTTCTGTTCTCTTTTTCCTTTTTTTTTACATTTGAGAAATATCATGACGACCTATGAAGAAAGTGTGCAGTTTTCACAAATGACGTTGAAGCTTCATGGAGCGCCACTGACCCCCCCCCCCATGCCCCCCTCTCGGTACGCCCATCGCCCATGCCTGCATGCGATGCTCTCGGACAGACCACGAGCCCAGACACAATATCATTTCGAAGAAGCGTTTCAAATAGGATTCTAAATGCCAATGCCAAAATGTAAAACCGTAAATTATAAGAAAAGGTGTTCTCTCTTAGAAATCCATGTTCGGTGGCACGCAAAGGGTATTGCGCATGTGTCAACACGACATCAGGACACATGTCACGCATCAAGGCACACCAGAGCTGAGATGCCTGTAATAGGACACAAAGATGTGTCCAAATGTTAAATGATATTAACAATGCTAACGGTAACAAGAAAACTTGATATCGTCACTACTGACGGCACGCTTTTGCGTTTCTGCCAACATCTGCCATGACTTTTTTTCAACGTCCCGTTATCTGCTCAACAGGAAAAAGGAAAAGAAAATGTAACGCTAACAATGCATTACTTATTATAGGTTTATAGCTGCTAGCAGCTTTTTGCTTTAGCGCCCCACATTGTGGCAATATGAAATAGAGTAGTCAGTTCAGTTCAGTAGTTGCGTTAGCAAACAATTTTGTCGGGAATCAACGTCGCCAGCATATAGTCACGTACCAACATTCAGTGGCGATAGGCGGTTAATTTCCGCCTGTCATTTTTGACGGAAATTACCAGGGCCCGCCATGCTGTTACTCCGGAATCTGTGATGATGCAGTTACCTCGTAAGTGCGTAACATTCCTAACTCTTGCCACAAGAGAAACAAAACAAAAACAAAAACAGGAAGTCTCCTTCTGGAGCAGTCTGTCAACTTCTTCATCCGACAGGATGTTCCTGATCTCAGTACGTACGATACAGGCAAAACACACACACACACACACACACAAACGACCGCCATGGTGAATGCCAGCATAGCATGGTGGGTCGACAAGATAGCATGGTACGTAGATAACTGACATTCAGTGGCTGCAATGATTCGAATGTAAGGAAAGTCGGGTATTATTTCGTTGCCTCGTCGGCTGGAAGGCAGGGTGACAACCATTATGATAGGTCGCATAGAAACGTTTACGGACAATAGCGAAAGTGCACGCTTTTCCTGCCTGTCAAGGGTGCAGGATAACAGCATACTTAGATGGCGGACTGCTGCTGAATTTGTAATCGGAGAAAAGAAATCGTTGAGGGTTTTGTGTTATTTACCTTCGGCTTCGTTCTCGACCTTCCATGCAGCGCTGAACGAAGGCGTCCATATTAAAATCTAAACATTTTGCAACTGCTCCGATCTATTGTGGTACGCCACGTGTATCAGTCGTCTTCATCACAGATGACGAAGTTTTGCTCGTTTTCTTGTCGGCTCGATTGTGGCTCATTGTGAAATCCGAAATAATTGAGACACCTTGCGGGCGCAGTCGACTACAAATGGCGTGCGTAGATTAGTGTGTGCAATTTCTCTTTAAGATAGAAGACGACGAATGAGACAAAGATACGAAAAGAGTGAGAGAAGAAAAGTGTCCTATAGACGTGGCGAATGGTCCGGACGTTATTCCGAGCACTACGATGAACTTTGTCTCGAAACGCTTAGTGCTAACGAATCCCGTGTAATTATGAGTCAAGAGCCGGAACATCATTTTATGTCGGCTGAACCATAATTAAACGCATGCTGACACGAAAATTGCCGTTGCGGCCACTGCCGTCCACAACCTCAAGTATCGTTTGCCGCGTTATATAGGCGTCTGCCATGTACAGGTTGTAGCATCCACATGTGGCAACGGCTTCTGCTCTTTGAATTGTTTGGCTGTTGTTGGCATGCAGACGTTCTTGCAGCCCTCGCGCTCCATACGCGGAATGGCGATGAATCATTTCGACATAAACCTTTCGCTTATGAGGGAACAGACCCCGGCAACGTGTTACGTTGACCCACAGCTGCTCGAAGCTTTCCAGATCTGTTTTCACGCTCTCAGAGGCGCATGATGCAACATATCGCACAAAAGCGAGCGTATAGGGCTGTGGTATACTCTGCAGTGCGGGCATTCGAAAAATTTCTTGCAGCAATAAAACTTTGCTAAGAATACGAATTTTACTAAGTGTTGCGCTAAATACAGGAAGCATAATTACGGATCCACACCAACCAAGTCGCTTCCAGTCTTTCGCTTTGAAAATCGACGGTGTGGCATGCATCTAGACGTGTATCGTGCCAATTGCATTAGCTTGATTTTAGCACAAGGTTCTCAGGTGGCTAGGACAGTTCCCTGGTAGATCCTGAAAATGTTAATGCGTAACCAGCACAGGGGGTAGGAAGGCGTCGAGATTGGAGGCTTCCCTGCTCTAGTATGGACCTAAATTTAGGGGTCTAGATCGATATCTAAGATTACGCACGAAACTCAGCGGCTTCAGCGGAAAGTTTTTCGGCCCCCTCGGGCTCACCTGATCAGAGGGGGCAGAGGTAATGCTCGCCTTTAATCCCACTGGACTTACCGTTGATAAGACGACTCCTCAACTGAGCTCATTGACTTTGCTTGTGTCTACTCTTTGATTCGGATTAATGAGATTCACGTGCACTCAGGCTATACGCTACGTATCTGTCCGCTTTCGCTTGACATGCAAAGCTGGATTACGTTTTCTCATCGGTGTAAAACCTTCATGAGACGCTCCACCGGTGAGTTACGTGCAGAGGTCGGCACTTGTGACTCTCACTCACTCCCGCTCAGCTCTCCGCTTGCTCACCCATGCTCACCTCATTCGCCACATTGAGCATGAATAAGCACGTTCATGAGTGCGTTTTGCCAGGGTTTGGTTACATGCTCAACCGCACCTGGCATATTGCAGAAAGCTCTGTCTCAGATAGAAACAATGCAGACACGAGAACAATGGGCTGCAAAGATACAATCCGTTGAGTTCGACACGCCCAACTAGTAATTTCCCGCTTTTGCACGGTACCTTAATTAGATGCCATATAATACATTGCTTGGGCTGACCTATATATTAGAGGGACAGCTTTACACAAGGAGACGCCAATCCCTCGAATAACCTACAATGCACAGTGCAGGTGTAGCCTGCGTAATGTACAGTGCAAGCAGAAGACGGCTGAGCACCATTGAACACCGACACATGGGATGAAAACCCAGACGTACACAAGCGCTTACTTCCAACAAATATTTACGTCTGGTTCTCCGTCTCTTGCTGTTCAATCAGTGCGCTTTCGGATACAATATATGTCGTACCAACGAGCCCAATCTTTTACGTTGTATAATGAGCTCGCGAACTGCTCCAGATGGCTACATCGCAGCGTATAATCATGTCCAGGCCTTTCTTTGTGCACTTAGTCCAGATCTTGAGTATTTACCCAAAATACTGTATTTGAACTATTTTTCTTAGTATTTTATTATCTTATTCGGTACTTTTTCTGGAAGGCATTTCTACCCTATTTCAAATATTTTTTCGGTATTTCCTACCCAATACTCTAATTACTTTTCGTTTGTCTGCTCGTCTTTATACCACGTTCAGTTTCACAACAAGATACTTTTGGGGTCTTTCTCTTTCTTTTTTTCTTTTTTTTTTTCAATGGCACTGTGAAAAGGACAACGACTTATTGACCGACTAAGATTATTTTTCAAAGTAAGAGAGGAATGCTGACTCACTAGCACTGTGAAATGCAGCTCTTACAGCGAGCCGTGCCTGTGCTTAAAAAAGAAAAAAAAAGAAAGAAAAAAGAAATCTGTAATCAGTTTCGTGACGAATACTCAAGTATCTTAAATGTGTCTTAAGTACTGTGTGAAGTATTTGTTACGTACTTTAATTACTTCCTTTTACAAGTATGTGTGTATCCCAAGTATATTCACTCTTCAGTATATAGTGTCGTATTGGCCTCCTCGAAGAGCTCTAAACAGAACTCCGACCTGTCTTCGCCTTCGCGCTCACCATTAATTCATCCTCATATATTAACCTGTGTGAAGTGGGGTAGGGTCCTGTGGCTACCACGGGGAAACATCCCATGTCATCATCACTTCTCCATCATTTATTGTTGCTGTTGTTGTATTTTAAATATATTTTTTATAGTATATCCTATACATGTCTGACTTAATCCCCGATTAGTCCTGCTCTGCAGCGTTCAGTTGTCTTTTGAAATTCTGTCCTCTGCAAATGGAAAACGTCCGAGGGTGATACCCCGGTGGATTCTGTTGCAGAGTCGGTAGATGGGTATTAACTACAGCGTAAAATACTGCGGGCAATGAACTCAGCTCAAGAGAGAGAGTCCTTCGTCTCCTTCTTTGTCAAAACCTGGAGTGTTCTATTTCACTATACCCCACTTGATGAACTGTTGTATTACGGTTGCAGTATCGAAAGACGATCAAGTTGATTGATTGATTTAAGAAAGAAACGTATGGAGGTGTGAGTCCCGACGCATAGAAATTGTGACGTGCGAGACAGCATAGAAATTTAACGTGTAAAAGCCGTAAATACACAAAAGCAGGTTTCACGAGAGTATCCGACTACTGTGCGTGGATGAATTACCCCCTCTGATGTATGACAAATTCGCATAGAAAGTGTTTCTCCTCTGGCCGTAAACGACTTCAGAAGAATGTAACTTTCGCAAAAAAAAAAAAAAAAGACTAAGGGGGGGGGGGGGGGGCACCCCTCCAAAGATCTTACAACCCAAGCACACACACAAATACCAAAGAGGCGCAGAAACGCCCGAAAAACTAGCAGATGACGGGTATCGCAGCATTGATACAACAGCAGTATGTGGGGTTGTCGCACCCCCACACGCCCACACAATTCCAACGCCCCCTAAGATGAAAATCCCCCGCAAATCCCTGACTGCTGTACCTACGTATGAGACAGCACAAGTACCGCGATGACCTGCTACATAAAACGAGCAGTAAAGACGACTATCCTGCATCAGTAGTGATTAATACTGCGTTCCACAGCGAGCGCTTTCCACCTCGTTGGCTCAGCACGCTTCGCCGACGAAGTTGAGGCCCAAGACTGCACCTAGGTTGATGGGCAGCTGCGCGGAAAAGCCAAAGGGCTCATGCAGAATCCCGACAACGCTACGCTGTCCTCCGGAATCACAGTGCTTTTGAAGCATTATAGGCTCCGAGACGGCCTCGAGATTCGCAACCGTATATAGGCTGTGTTTGCGTCTTTGTGGATCATCTGTGGACTTCATAAACCGACCCCGGCGAATCAGTTGGTAACGATTATTGATCCCGAGCGTGCGGGTTCAGCGCACGTTAAAGTAATTAAAGTATTAATCCACGGACCGACCACGTTCCTCACGACCGTATAGTTGCCTCGCGGCGCGTGAATTATTAGATGTAGCCTATATATTCCACAGAAATGCATTTTAAGTGTCTCATGGCCGCTGAAATAATCAATGCCTGATCTCCTTCAGCGGAATTCAGGTGTTTGTCTCGCAGCTTTCCGTGTGCCTGGAAATACGGGTCATTCCATGATAATACTGGAGCATACCGCAAAGAAGTCGTAAGTTTCGCTCTACAACCTCGCTACCTGTTTGCTTTGCTGATCACTCATTTCGCTAACTACGCAACTAGTAGTTAGTCTAGCACATTTTGTTAATAAAAAAGAAGGGAAAAAGAAACGACGTAAATAAACGCACTCAAAACACTTATGAAAGCGCTGGAGGCACAACCATTGTTTGCGGAAAGCATAAACCCGGTACCAGATATCGACGGAGCCCGAAGGGCAGAGTACTTCGCAGACGCTTAATCAAATGTAGGGGCTCAGAAAATTCGCGTGTCGTCGTCTTTGCCAATTATGTAGCGGCGCTACTCATTTGGAAATGTTCGAAATTTACAAAAACTGTAAAAGAAAAAGGCGGGGATATTTCGAAAGCAGTTCACTGCACAGTGAGCTTCTATCGTAGTGTCCACTTATGAATGCTGCCAGACGGAAACGTGGTTTAGTGAAACATTGAACGCGAAGAACAAATTTTTAGTTTTTGATATGCTGAATATTGGATTGTCGAGCAAATAGTATTTCCGGTGGCGCTATCACAAAAAGCGCATTTGGAATCAGTTTTGCTGCTTTCCACAACACTTCGTTCACCTGGACTCTCCCAAAATGTAGCGAAGGGCGACTTCATAAATACGATTAATGTAAGATAACATCGGTTCTTGTTAGTATACGCTTGCTCTTTATTAACGAGCTCGCCTGTAAGAGAATGAGTCCAGCTTCTCTCAGTTTGTATTGGGATATAGTGCTCTCAGGAGGTATATGTAGGAAGTAAGGAAAGGTTAGCCAGGCAAAGAGCCGGCTTGCTATTCCAAAAAATTGAAAAAGAAAAAACGGAAAAGAAAAAGAAGGAAAAGGAAACAAAGGAAAAGGAAAGAAAGCACCGAAGCAAAGAAACGAACCGCTTAGCATTTGGTTATAAATAGAGAGCTTTAGTTGTAGCGTACGCATCCACCGTGCGTACACAGTCAAACGTAGTAGTGGATGAGGACATGAAGTAGCATGCGCACGTGCTGTACGCAAAGTCACGTTCTGCGCATGTGGAGTAGGCACCCCACTGTTTCCCTCCGTACGCAAAGCGATTCCCTACGCAGTACTAAACCCTTGATGAACGCACATGCGGGGTGTTTCACCTATAACGTGTTAAAGGTATACAAAATCTATTTGTCTGAAAATTAAAGGGTCGACGATCTCGGAGGATCTTTTGCCGTGACCAACAGAGCACTTTCTCAGTTGTAACTTGTGAGAAGATGAATTTTCTGAATTAGATTCCGAAATTTGCCGAGTGAATCCCATATTTTTTGTTTTTGTTTTTAGTAAAAAGAGAAAGCGCGTGTCGGATTTACGCCATTCCATGTCACCATCATAATCTAGTTGTTGTTTCCATTGCAGATAAAAAGCGTTGACCCCATAACTTTCAGTCAAGTAGGTTTTTGAATACAATTTTCTAACACGTTAGGTGAAACACCATGTATTCATACGCGCGACGCACGCTCCCACGAACGCTACAACAGAACTTAGACATTGCATTCAACCGTGCAATTGCAGAAAGTAGTTGCGAAAGTTTGGCAACCCTTCCCTTCGTTTGCTTACTTTTGAAGCAACGTTTATGCTGTCGGTGCGTCTAGTCTTCTTTCTGTAGTTCAGACCAGGTTTAGGACAGGCAAGGCGTATAAATATAGAGAGTCAGGTGCCGACCTGTAGCCGAATCCGTTTCAAGCTTACAGAAGCGGATGCCCACCTTCCACGTAGGAAACGCAATTGATGTTGAAACACGTTGGACTTCTTCGTGTAGCTAACACAATGCGATTTGTATGGAGGGATTTAGAAAAAGGGGTTCCGGCTGTGCAACGGGCCAAAAGACGCCGCCTCATATTGCGTTTTCATATGTCGCAGAAACAGAATGGAAGCTTCTCTCGCCGATTGAAAACGAGAAGTGCAGTCTTGACTTGGACAGTGTGTCACGAAGGACAGAGGAGTCAGAAAAGTTTATTTTGCAGGATTCATTGTCTGGACGGTACGGCCGAGTTTTGCGTGCGTCCGCCAGCCAGGTGCTGGCGTTCCAATTTCTAAACTTAGACCACTTTCCGCGCGAGGCCAGAAGTTGTGCTTTAGCGCCGGCTGCGCGACCTTCAAACTTTCAGGCTGCCCAAATCTGCGCAGCTTGCAGTTTGTCACGTTTCTCGCCAGCTCATCTTGCACGGCTACCCAGCGAAGATCTCTAACTCAGACAAAACTTTTCCTTCATTTTTTATTTATTTTTTCTCACTGACCATTTCCGAGTGGCCGGTAACTTACAGACGAACATGCACTCATGCTCACTCAGCTCCAACTCAGCTGCTTGTTTGCTCACTCATGGTCACTCACTCGGACTCCTTCGTCAACTCTGTTTGCTCACTCATGCTCAACACATTCGTCACGCTGAGCATGAGTGAGCGTGCTCATGAGTGTGAGTTCTGTCAAGTATGCCACGTTCCCCATAGCAGCTGCCAGGCGCTTTGGTCATGAGACTTGCCTTCGCCCATTGTCTTCCGCTGTCATTGTAACTGTTCCGATGGCTTATGATGGCTATGATGATTGTGGGATCCACTTAGCGGTACCTGTCCGGCTGATCTGCATAGCGTCCACAATAATCCGGAGCCTTCCGTTACCGCTCGCCTCAGCTCTCAGCTTGCTCACCCATGCTCCCTCCCTTCCTGCTCAGCTCTCCGTTTGCTCACTCATTCTCAGCTCATTCGCCACATTCAGCATGAGTGAGCATGCTCAAGAGTGAGTTTAGCCGAGGTACGTGGGTGACAGTCGATCACACAATATACCCTACAGCGACGGTAAGGTTTGCACAGTCATTTACGCTAAGAAAGTTATTGGATATATGAGTGTGCAATGGTATGTAACAGGGTGCCTCAATCTACATGCACCAAGATTGAACAAAAGACGGAGCGCTTCTCCAGACAACTGAATCACTGTTTGCAGTTTTGTATCGCGCACAATTGTTTAGTTACATAACATAAATTAGCTAACACTGAAAGCATTGGTTCAAGGGCCGACACCGTTCAAACAATGTTTTCAAAGTTAGCTATTAGTCTTGTCTAATTAACGAATTCGGCGCAATGAAAGATACCAGCGGCTAGGACACACGACTACTAACAACATGCGGTTGAAATCAGGCCTGAAAAGCGGTTTTGGATCGCCAATGAGTCTGGGGACTGAATAAGAGCCACAATGTTTGCGGAATAAATTACCTTTATAGTGGGAACTACGCTCTCGAAATAATGTCAACAACGTAGAGATAGCTGAACCCCGAGTCTCCTTTTAGTTTTTCCGTTCCAAGTCCGCAGACCTTTTTTGCGACCAGTCTTTTGACCAGTTTGCGAGGCGGATCTACGTTTTGTTCTTTCCTTCATAGCCCCGCCATAGTTGTCTCACGACGAAAAGCCACGAGTTCTCATTGTCTCCATAGCACTGCGAATAGATGAGCTGCTAGCGTTTTTGTCCCGGGTCAATGCTTTCCACTTAGTGCTGCTACTATGGCCTTGAGAACACTCGTATATCGACGGCTACTCATCCTGCTGGCAGCCAATTAAGAATGAAGCTTCCGTTCTTCTGTAGAACTGCGTCTTTTCGAAATGTCAACTCCTGACCTGAGGCATCATTGCCAACACACTGTCATGGAATCGCTGGATCTTCTTTCTGTCAAGGCACATAATACTATGCGAGTAGCGCATCTCGGTTATTAACATTTCTGTGTGGTCTCGTCTCCTCATGGCGTCATCGAAGTTTCGTTCTGGGTAAGCTTGTATACAGTGCGAGAGGTGTGCGCTGAAGGCTATTCTGTCGGCGGCGGCGCACCGTATAAGTATTTCGATACCGGCGGCGACAGCGGCGTCACGCCGATCTGCTGCAGTCAGGGCGGCTCTTTCTCCATTACACAGTTACACTTCGCCTAAAGCACAAGTCCAGTGTTGACCTGTGAATTAGAAAACACGTGTGTTGTTTGTTGTTTTGAAGCACTGAAGTTTCAAAGTTTATTAACTGTAGAATATCATGAGTATAGATATATTGACAATACTAGACATACAGCACTGCGGTGATGCAATGAACGTCAAAGCTTCACAACTCGTTTATTATTTACTGTCCGCTCATAGCTACAACGTACGCATCAGTCGCTCGTAATACATCGGCCTTAATTCAAACAAGCTGATAATTGGCTATTATACGTATGAAGTATTTCTGTTATATGCTGTAGACACCACGAGCGAGGCTCTACTTAGTATGTTGCTTTGTCCAAAGAAAACGTGCAGAGAGGGAAAATTCTTGTTGGAAGTACACATACTCACGTACGACGGATATGGCGTCTATTTTGCACCTGCAGTTGCCCTTTCCCACCTTTCCAAAGCCCCTTCACCCTTACTGTGGTGGACTGCCTGATAGGCTACTGAGCCCATTCTGACGAAGGCGCACGCCCGTGCTGCAAAAGGCGCCCCAAACCATCACTGATCCGCCACCGAAGTTTCGTTTGGAATGGTAAAGCGGGTCCTTGCGCAAGACCGTCCAGTAGTGACGGGAGCCGTCAGGACCGTCCAGATTAAACTTCTCATCGCTGAATGTCACCTGAAACGTGGAACTGTAGAAAGACACGCCTATGGGAAGTGCCTTCGTCCAGTCGGTGCTGATGTGTTGGCGGGCAAAAAAGCCCACTCGAGCGCGCTTGGGCGAATACGTCAGCCGGAGCAGTTTTCATGGTTTCCGGGACGACGTCTTTGATACGGTGAATGGCCCTCAGGATCGTCCACTTGGAGACGGCGAGGCCCATTTCTGCTTTCAGCTGGTTGATGGGTATGGCGCTGTTGGACACGTGTCGTTCTCTTGCGTCGTGCCCCGTAAGACCACCAGCTAAATTCAGCAGGCACGTGCGTGAGATTCACGCGCAAGTCTTACACACGTGACTGCTGTCATGCTTCCCATTTTCATTTAACATTTCCGTTAATGGCGTAATCCACATAGGTGTCCGTATAATTTTGCACCACTTCCCGGTTTTGCCCATGTCATCATCACTTTTCCACCATTTATTGTTGTTGTTGTTGCACCGGTTCAAATTTGTGAAAAGTTTGTACGAAAAAAGTTGCAACAAAATACCATACTACCTTTTTCTGCCGTTTTCATCCATGCCGAATCAGATAACACAGCTCTGAAAATGGGAAACCGCGAGTGGGACTCGATACTGTCACTTTGAGAGGTGTTCCTATATTTATGCACCACACTGTATATCAATTTTCCGTCGTTATATTGATCTTAGCATTTCAAATAGGTTGCAACGATGTGAGACGTTTTTCGTGTAGCTCTTAGCGCTTCGGAGAAATCGATATCCTATACGACACGTTCCCTGTGTTCGACAGATGCGTCATTTTATGCGTCTGCGAAGGAATGAGGGTTTAAAAAAAAGAACGACCCGTTTTGTACATTTATATCTAAACCCCCAACACGTAGAAGCTTCCGCTCATGTCAGTGGTATTCGTGAATGCCGTGAAACCCCTGGCGTGAAATCGATCGATCAGAAAAGGCCAGCCAGGTATCGTCCCATAAATCGATGCAAAGTGATAAATGTGCGCGAGGCTACGTTGGATACGCAAGTTGGTATCACGTAATACTACTGAATTAAAGGGACTATCGCATCCGTCGCGGTCGATTTCGATAGTACAGTGCCATTTTACTCCCCGTTCATCACCGACAATGACGCCAAAAATCCGACGCGGATTAGTGGGAGTTGTTTCTGTTCAATTTGATGTAACGCATGACAAGAGCAGACGACGGATGTTGAGAGCATTCCGGTATTCCCTCTCTGCAAACGTCACTTGGACAAGGTCAATCAGGGAGCGGCAGAGAGACTTTTGCGTCCGAACGCCGGGCGGGAGTGATGGATGGCGTCCGCAGGTCGCGAAGAGGTCTGAGATCGGCTCGTGGAATGCTGTTTCTGCATGCTTAGCGTCGTACGTGTTTGTACAGCCAGGAGCGTAACACCGCGTTCCACGGAGCACGGTGATGTTGTTAGCACCCACACTGGTAAGCGAAAGTCGGCGTATTTACCTAGGTCTTTTCACTTAGTATGTTACGGTGCGAACGCGAAGCATGCGACCTCGGAGACAATCACCTGCGCTGCGCTCCCATTCGTGTGCCCTGCTTACGTCATTCTGACTTAGTTGCAGAGGGAGTGCGAATCTTGAAAACCCGTTTATTTAATAAGTACGCTGTTTTCGGAAGAGAAATTTGGTCAAGTAGACTGTGAAACCATGTCGAACATTACCGTATCGGCCTCATACACACCTTTCCGGATGCGATAGTCCCTTTACCTGTGCAGCTGACGCAACTGGGGCGATGTGACATGGACACACGGAACGAGGAGATCAAGTAGGAGCAAAAGACTGAGCGATGGCGGGGGGGGGGGGGGGGGGAGGGGGGGGTTAGTATGCGTCTTGAGCCTGCTTCAGGGGAGACTGCCGTCTGTCTCGAAGATCTACCAGAAAGCCCAGGGAAAACCGGGATGGGTGGCTTTCCATCCTACCACCAAACAGTCTTTGGAATGATGTTTGAGTGACCGCACACGATGCTATGCCCACACAGCCACGCCGCTTTCTTTAAAAGTTTACTATCGTATTACGATGTGTCACCGCATTCGGTTACAAAGAGCATGTGCACTATGCCTATACGTTCTTTCATGTTTGCCATTGTTTTTCGGTGCTGTACACGTATCAAAGTTTGGCTGCAGGACATAATGCAAGTATGGCGCTTGTCCCATCCTACAGTTGGCAATACAAAGACATAATGAACATGGATCTTCGCACGTCTGCTGCCTCTTCGTCAGCGATAAGTCACGAACACGATGGTGCGAGTGACCAAAGGAAACTACAAAAAGAGGAACGACGCGTGCATGGAGACAGTGGATCCTTTGTTTACTTTAATAGTTGTGCAACAGTGAAATCGGATAAACATCGTCATTGCATGACGAGAGTAAAAATAGCGGAAGCAATAAGCGATTTGTTTTTCGGGGTTGCGAAAGTTATCCACACGCAAATACATTCAGCAAGTACTACGGCGTAGGTAAAGTGATATCGGCGATGAGATGCTGTCTTTAGATGATTTTCGTTGTTGGGGAAACATTCCCGAATATCTAAAAAAAAAAAAAGCAAAAAGTCAGTTCTTCAGTTTGATGCAAAAGATGCATAATTGGAACGTATGAAACGTCAATTCATGTGCAGTACAGAACGGTTCAAATTACCAAATAGGCTGACACATCTTACTACCTGTAAATTTACTTCAATTAGCTTGATGATGATGATGATGGTGGTGGATAGAAGAAAAAATGCCTTACCTTACCTTAAACCAAGTTCGAGCGCGTGATTTCGTTCTGTATCTGAACTATCCAACTTCGCGCGACCTTAGACGACCTTAGCGTTATATGCCCCACCCATTTATAAACTATCGTCAAAAGTCTCACATTGTATGTTTGATATACTGTCATTGCGCGCGTCTCGAACTGCTCCACGAAGACGTCAATATCTATTAAACGCTAACACGTTGGTACCCCTCAACATTTTAGTTCCCCCTCAGACGAAAACAGTTGCTTTATGCATAGTTCTACATGGAACGCATAAATAAATAAAAAATGGCTCCGAACACTCCTTCGTTCACAGCTCCACTACCCTCTGAAAGAAACGTCCTTTGTGCGCATACATTTCCAAATAATGGACACATGCTTGGTTCCAGGAGAACTTCATACTGCCTGGTGGAAGTAATTTATTTTTGGAAAAGTCGTTTGGGGGGGGGGGTGAAGTCCCAATTCGAATTCATGCAGATTCACGGAACGCGGAGTGAGCACCTTCGGACTCATAAACAGAATCAAGCTATTATGCGCTATACCTATTGGCGCGAGCAGTTGGCATGGCAACGGCTGCTGCCTCTGGGTGAAACGGCAAAACGTAGTGAAACGAAGGTTAAAGTGCTTCTCAAGTATAGGACTGCATTGCTTGCAGTGCTCAAAACAAAGGTTGCTTCGCAGAACGTCTCGGTACCGTGAATAGATCTTCAGTGCGCTTCCGGTTCTGCTGTTTGTTGAGGAATATCTCGAGGACACTCAGAAATGATGTGGAGCTCTCGAGCCACACAGGTGCCCTTCGTGTTGTGTGAACAGCGCTTTTCTTCCTTCGCGTGACCAATTTTTCTCGCAATCTTTTTTAAAAAAGGGAGGCGGGATCTTCTCAAGCTGAGGATCGTAATGATCTCTCCACAAAATCATGTGCTCGGAGAATACCTATTTATTTCTTTATAGTACATTTATTTATTCGTAAATAATAATCTGATTTAATACCATATACAAAATAATGAAGGAATAACTCTGTCGCATATCTGCCTGGTTAGGTACCCCCCCCCCCCCCCTGTAGGTATAAAAACCCCTGTCCCCCACTCCTTCCTGCTGTCCTCTCTCCATCTGTCTACATCTGTACGTCGCTCATAGCCACAGTTGCTTCGCGGTGCTAACACAGAATAAAAAAAAGAAAAAAACTCGATAAATGACTGTACTTAACTCGATAGCAAATTGTGCGAAGGCATAATGTGAATATAACTATTATTCCAGCCTAGAAAATAGCGTGTGGCTAACCATGGCTCACCAGTTGTTTTCCACCAAAGCGCATATAATTGACGATGCGAGATGCTACACCCATTAAATGACCCTCCTTGTGTCACAGATCCATTCTGTGACACACACACACAAAGAGACGATGATGAGATGGGGCTGATGCCGGCCAGCAGGCTGGGCCAATGCCAATTGTAGAGAATGAAGGATGATGATAATGGAGATGGCAGTTTAGGTGATCAAAACACGGTGGAGAGTCCCGTTGATGTCAGAAACTCCCAAAAGTGACGGAGACCTTGATACATATGGAAATTATGTGAAATAAGTAACAACGCTAACTAAAGACGACACAAATACTCAAATACTTGATGCCTCCCACGCCTACGTACCAGTAGAATCAATATAGATAGTTGATTAAAAAAAAAAAAGCCGACGTCTCCCGGCTTCAGGTCTGATTTGAGCTCTGGGACAGGACATATTGGCTCAGTCATTATTTCTTTTTATTTTTGTAAAGTACCTTACCCTCATTGGTCGCTTCTATGATTGAAATGGCAGATAGATCTTTTCGCACGAAGTTTTCGGCGTAAAAGATTTAGACGAAAGTGGGGTTAGCGGAGGTACGGCGGTTATCCTGTTAGTTCCTGTTTATCGGCAGGGTCATTGCAGAAAACCCACGAAGCCAAGTTCTAATGGAAAATTAAAGACGTTGCCGCAAAACAGTTGCGGTAATTCGGTAGAAAGTTTCTTTTCTTTTTTTTTTTGAAGTTCTGAAGATGTATCTCCAGTCCACCTTTGTGAGAGATAAACAGGATGTGTACATTCAATCCAAAGGAATATGTAGTGGGTTTTGTGTGGGACCCGTCTTATGCTTAAAATCGGTAAAACAGTGCAATAATACTAAAAATGACGAGACACACTGACGCACTGCACTTCCAACACAATTTTATTGAGAACGAAAACATGTTTTTAAATGAAGCCTCCCCGTTGCTGATTGGTTGGTTAAAACAACTCGTCGCGCCCCTAAGCCTCCAGGAATCGGTGTATCTTATCGGTATATTGTACCGACGGGAAACCCACGTAGCTATCACCGTGTGTCTTAATCTGCCTCGCTTCTTCAAACAGTAGTGACCCTTTCCCCCTACACACTTTTAGTACCTCAGTGCTCTTAAATAACGCTTAACAATTCTTACACCTCGACTGGTGTTCAATTAGGGAACTACTGTCATTGGTTTTTTTATTTCTATGCTCTTGGAGCCTTGTTTTACTGTTTTACCGATTTTAATGATGAATACCCAACAGGCCCAAGTTGCTGCTGTATTTAACCGTCGTATGCGACATTTATCTTGCCACTGTTGACTGTGCCTCAGATGAGACGTTACCTGACTTAATTAGGTGTCAAGAAAAGCTTTTCGTTATGTAGACGACTTTTTGCTGTTTTGAGAAAACCACGTACTGGCGAAAGGTTTCCCGTTAACAGACTGTTAGCCGCATCCTCGATGCTTTCCACCGATTCGGGAAAGGTATTATCTTTACGTGTGAGAGTCCGACTGAAGGGCGGATCCAGTATCTTGATTTAGAACTTAACCTACTGGAAAGGCATGTATGTTGGCGCTATGCACCACGTTCTAAGAAAATATTGTTACCTTATGAGCGGGCCCACTCAAAAATTGTAAAAACGTGGTGTGACTGTCAACTGCGTTAAAATCTCACTGGAACGCTCCCGCTATCAGTGTACACTGTACAGACTGAAACTTTTGAGACAAGCTGGCTATCCCTAGGAGCTAATCCTAAGTGTGAGCGAGGCCCTCTTGAGAAATCTTCGGGGTATGGGCAAGCCTCTAGAAGATGTAAGCAAGATCCTGTGGTGTTACCTTATGCGCACAAATTGTCACATGCTGTAACCTGGAAAAAGTGGCTGTCAGATTCCACGTTCCTATAGTATTTTCCGCCCCTGGGACCCCAACTGACAAAGCTGTGTAGAGCGGTTGGGGTCCAGAATTACAGTGTGGGCTAGCTGCCAGAATAAAAACAACCAGAAATTTGTCCCATGCAGAAGCAATGTTGTTTATAGTATTCCCCTGTCCTGTGGTAAGTCCTATATAGGACAGACTGGACGGTGCGTCAATGTGAGGCTAAGGGAACGTGCCACATCATGAAGGGTACTCCATCTGGCCACCTTGCCAACCACTGCGGTAGCAGTTGTTGTTGTTCAACTGTGTTCGACCAAACTAAGATTAAAGGTTTCTCTGTGTCGACCAACAAGAGAAATAATCGAGGCCTTTCATTTAAGAAAATTGGAGTCGCTTTGTGAAAGGGCGGATCAGCTGGCGTCCTCAGCACACCTGTGCTGCAGCCCTTGTTTACCAACTCCGGACGACACAGACATGCAACTGGCCCTTCAGCTGCTTGTTGAACTGCGCCATCCTGATATACAGGACATCGTGCACTATCACCGTCCCCTTCTTCCCATGAAAGACCTCCCTCGAGGCATACAGTCCATGCTCCATAGGCTACGCACTGGATCTGCGTTCACGAACTCCCGACTATTCAAGATCGGCTCAAGGAGTGACGCCGGTTGCGGCCACCGTCAACAACCTGAATTGTCAACACCGTCAATAACCTGAACCGTTCTGCGCGCGAAGCCCCCCCCCCCCCCCCCCCCCCTCACTCCAGCTCTGGCACGCTAGCGGACATCCTCTACCCGGGTGGTCCTTATGCCGAACGTTCCGCTAAAGCAAGAAACCTTGTTCTCTTTCTGCAAGAGGCTGGTCTTGCCCAACGGCCCCTCTAGCCCTTTGCACTCCCCGAGGGACGCACGCACCCTCTACGCACCTCCACCCTTCATCCTCCATCCGTTTCTTTTTTCTTTCTTTTTTTTTTTTTTTGCTATAGTCGTGACGATGCCCACTTCTGTGTGGCCAACAACGGCGAGTCGATTAAGACATTACCCCCTCCCCCTATTTTTCTTGATACCTTTGCTTGTAATAAACTGTCCGTTGATAGTCTAGCGCTGCGGTGTTTACTTTGTGTCTGCCCGTGTTTTGAACGCTTTTTCATTGTGATTTTTTGTAAAGCGGGGCTGTGTCGTCTTCGGTTGCTTATATCGGTCGTGGTTGAGAGAAAAGCGCGAGTCCCCAAACAACGATGAGACTCGTTATTGATGGGCAGTTGCGCTCGAGGCATTACAGAAAGCTTGGAATATTCGATTATTTTTAGTTCCACTTCAAGAACTGGGGACGATGGCTCTAATAACGACATTATTTAAGCGAGAGAATTATACCGCCGTCCATTTTTTTTTCTTCTGTTCTTAAACGAAGTCTAGTTTCATACGTGAACGTAATGGCTTTAAAGATTAAGTTTCTTAATTTACAGTGACCATTTAACCTTGAATAATTTTAAATACGGGGACCTTCATTTTCTTTTCAAGTATTGCATGGTATCTGACTGTCTCCATTAGTATACTCGTTCTTTTAAAGCCCCAGGATAGATTTCATCTTCCCGAAGTACGGAAATTTGATTAACCGCAGCATGGGAGAGGATAATCAGCGACAAGATCAAAATAAGAAGAAAATGAGCGAAATGAGAAAATTTCTGGGCCCGCCAGCCCTCTTTGAGGGGTTCTTCGTGCGTTTATCTGCCCATCTGAGTGACACAGCAGCGTCACACGTCGCCCGCTGTCTGGAAAGGAAACATTCCCGTGACGTGATCGGGCGACCGAAAGTATTTCAACACAAACTATAGATTCGTTCCCTGCCAACGGCCATTGCAGTGTGCATCGGTTACACCGTGCGGGACTTGTTGTAGTCAGTTGTACGGTTATGCGTGGAAATTCTAAGATGCTCGAAAAATAAATCGCGCAGAAATGAGCAAACCTACACTCTTAAAAAAAGGGTGTACTTTAACTCCTTTTTCTTAGAAGAAAGATGAAAGTAACTGAAAAGGTTAGCCTGCTGTGGGACTCGTCCCACATCTTCTCGATTGCCGGTCCAGGGCTCTACCAATTGAGCAAAGCTAACACGTCTTCTCAGCGACTTCCAGAGTGCGTTATCTGAAGGGACAAACCAGTCACTCTCTCTCTCACTCATCCTGCTTTCACTCTTACATTTTTGCTCACTCATACACGCATTGATACGACAGGGATCGACGCAAGCGGCAACTGTTGAAGATGAGAGAACTGATGTTGTTTCAGTTTGCTTCTGTTTGCTTCTATGTTGTTCCAGCCTCAGAACATCAGTTCTCTCCTTTTTCTTGCCACATGTATAACTCCCACCAGCTCCCGTGGCGTAGTGGTTAGGATGATCGCCTTCCACGCCGAGACTGGGAGGTGACATGGGTTCGAATCCTGCCACCGGCTGTGCTGTCTGAGGTTTTCCCTGGGTTTTCCGAAGACTTTCCAGACGAATGTCGGCACAGTTCCCTCTGAAGTCGGCCCAGGACGCATACTAATCCCTCTGTACCCCACTCCTTCTGCTGTCCTCTCTCAATGTGTTCACGTCTGTACGCTGCTCATAGCCACAGTTGCTTCGCAGCGCTAGCACGGAATTTAAAAAATATATAACTCCCTTTTGGAGAGTACACTTACTCTCAACAAAGGAGTTTCCTCACTTCCTCAAGGAAGTAACATTACTCCCTTACCCCTGCTGGAGAGTGTTCTCCAATAGGGGGTTAGAGCTAAACCCCACTCCCTAAAGGGAGTGAGGAGACTCCTTTTTTGAGAGTAATTGTACTCTCCAGAAGGGAGTGATATATGTGGTAAGGAAAGGGGTTAAAGTACACCCTTTTTTTAAGAGTGTAGATAATCTCATTGAGGAAGAAAACAAAGAAAATGGCGTTCTGATAATGATCCCGGGGGATATTATTTCTGAAAGTGAAATATATTCCTTCGTTCAATTGCAGCGTACCTTTCGAATTTGTCTCTAACTATTATTGTAGATTTCTAATAATCCAATTCCGATATTAATTTCATCACACTCAGGAATCTCCACAATCACGACGCTTCCCTACTCTGCCGTCCGAGAAGTGTTACTCTACGGTCTTCATAACATGGATTCTCGCAAATAAGTGAGGAGTGACGGGAAAGAAACAACGGAGCAATGATGCATACAAAGCTGTTACAACTTGAACGTAAACTGTTGCGATGACGCCCTCCCTCACAGCCCAAATCTTTTGCAACACGGCCCCGTGCTTGCGATCCTCGATAAACCACGGTTTACAGAGGTTATTTGTGGTGACGACGCATCGTATTTCAGACAGGTCGCCTACCCGACGTTGCCTCACCACCGCAGCGTATCTCATCCACTGAAGAAGGTGTCGGGGCGGGGGAAGGTGTCTATCCTAGCGCGTATACCATTTTCGAACCTTTACAATGCGAGAGACAAACCTGTCTCCAATAATCGACTACTCCAGGTGCGTTCTTCAATTGAAGGCGTTGCCATCGTTACGTAATGGAGGTCTGGAAACAAACCACACACAGTGCGCGGATCGGTCGCCATTTCCCCGTCGCAGGAAACTCATTTTCCGTTAGCGGCCCAAATCGGAAGTAGCAGGGATGACTGATAAATGGAATCAAGAATTCATTACCAGACAAGATGAAAAGCGAGGGACGAAAATTATTTTCTCTGCGCGGCTCGGTTTCAGCGATAAGGAGAGAGACGGCTTCATTCTGCGAGGCGCTTTGCTTTTTCTCCTCTGCGTGGAAGAGATGACTGATCAGGGTCGGGACCGTTTTCTTGCTCGCTGAGATTCGGTCAGAGCCACGTACGCCAATATATGAGACGGTGAAATGATTTTATTGATATTGCGAAACGGGGTCAAATGTGCAGTAATGAATGATCGTAATGTCTCTCCTGACCCGAGGGAT
The DNA here is from genome assembly GCF_037126465.1 of Ornithodoros turicata. NCBI lineage: Eukaryota > Metazoa > Arthropoda > Arachnida > Ixodida > Argasidae > Ornithodoros > Ornithodoros turicata. Next base: position 40,828,628 of record NC_088201.1, read on the forward strand.
ATTATTTCCGAAAGTGAAATGTATTCCTATCAGTTCGCGAGAGGAACGAAAACCTGTTCTTTTTAAGGGCAGATACGTGAACGTGCTGTGGGTGAAAGCTCTCGAAATGTCATGTAAGCAACCACCGCCCCATTATGTCTGATTTTGAATAAAACTAGTATTTACTGTTGACCTTAGATGAGCTAGGGGTCTCAAACACGAGGCCCGCAATCAGCTATTCTGCGGCCCGAGAGACTTTGACCATCGAACGGAAGGAAGATGCATTCTCAATAAAATGAAGGGTTAGGAATGAAACCATACATATGTGGTCGTGCTGAAAACTGAGTCGTGCAGTCTGAGGTTTTCCCTGGGTTTTCCGAAGACTTTCCAGACGGATGTCAGGCACAGTTCCCCTTGAAGTCGGTCCAGGACGCATACGAACTCCCCATGTCCCCTACTCCTTCTTGCTGTCCTCTCTCCATCTGTGCACATCTGTACGCCGCTCATAGCCATAGTTGCTTCGTGGCGCTAACACGGAACTAAAAAAAACATACGTATGTACGCATTTCTTGTGGCTCATGAACAAGTTACGTTCACAGCATCCTGGAATTGTTGGTAAACTTGCACGTTGGTAAACTAACACTGCGACAAATATAAAGGATAAGACGATCTCATCACTCATCTTAATCCTTATACAAGCTGTTTACAAGCTTATAGAAGCAGTAGCGTGCCCGATGTCATCCGCGGGAAATTAGAAAGGAAGAGAGAGAGAGAGAGGTGGGGGGGGGGGAGGAAAAAAAGAAAGCTGAGGCGGAACAGTTATGCACAAGGGCCATCGTATTTTAATGTTTTAGGGCTCATATTAAAGTAATGAATCAGAAATCATCGTGTCGATAAAATCAGCTTCCTGTTTCTCTCTGATTGTTCTATTTCTTTTTCCAAGTTGAAACTGTAAACAATGGAAACGATACAGTATGTAAATGGGAGATAATTTCAGTGATCCTGAGCAACATTTTTATGATCGTTCGTGAAGAACGATGTATACGCATTTTTCTCAAATTGGATTTCATATTTGCAGTACCCCATTTGGAAAGGCAGCTCATTTATTTCTCTTGGTGTGTCAAGTGGAGTTTTTCAGTAATGAATTGTACACAGGTCGTCCGACTACACAATAACGACACCGCCTATGTTCTTTATGTTTTTTTTTTTTTTAGATATGTTATGGTACTTTTACGGTCATTCCTTTTCTATGCAGCCCTCCATGATGTGGTCTAAGGTCAATGCGGCACGTGTCTCAATTTGAGTATGATGCCTTCTGCACTAGATGGTGCTCGCCTAAGCATTTCATTTTCTGTGTCTCATTTCATTTCCGATTTCTAAAAGCCCGTATTAATGCGCCACAGCAGTGGATGGTCCGTGTCGCGAGCCATTTAGGAAAACGAAAGGAAATCGATATACCGTCAGTGAAATCCCCGAAACAATTGTACGCTTTATGTCCTATCATTAAACTCGAACCCAGACGCAGAAAGAGAGAAAGGAAACGTTTTCTGATACTGCCAGCCGTTATGCGAATATTTCATCTGCGATATTTTTATCAAATATCCTCACTAAAGTTAAAAAAAAGAAAAAAGAAAAAGGTCGGTCCGGATCTCTACTAAAAAGGCTTTACGATGTTGCCATCTTTTTTCTCATGTGTCTCGACTGAGGGTTTTTTATGGAGCGTCCGGCATACATTGGGGGGAAAACGTTGATCCTGTGCACCATTAAAAGCGTATTAGGATTACTGCTTGTCACATACCTCAGCTGACGGATTTTCATGAAACGTTCGGTATACGTTGGACTAAAGGCGAGGCGGGACACTATACTGAAAATGCGGTTTTCGGGACCGCCCGACATTTCCAGTGAGGCTCGGGCAGACGGAAGCAGAGTACGACACAAGGCGATCAAATTTTACGTTGTGTCAATTATGGCCAGGGGTGGATCCAGGGTTTTTCTGAGGGGGCGGAGGCGGGGGGTCTCCATCGTGGTACGCCACCTAAGGTCTATCAAAACTCTATGTGAAGACGAGAAATTGAATTGAGGGGGGGGGGGGGTCAGGACATCCGCACCTCCCCCGCCCCGCCCTGTAGATCCGCCGCTGCTTATTGCCACAGTGTATTTAATTAGTATTAGGAGTGTTTAACGCTCTCACACTAGTAGAGAGAATGAAGTTCGGGTACAGTTCCTGGCAGGTGCACAACTTGACATCTGCGAGACAAAAAGCGCCGCTAGTCAAAGTTTAATCAGAGCGAGCAGATCGAGACTGGCAGAAACGGGGCGAGCATTCCTGGCGACGCACCCTAGCGTTTCTCTGCGCACTCGTCGAAGAGCCGCACTGGGTCAGGGATATAGGCACCTGTTCAAAACACAAAACGCGCCTCTACCTGAAACTGGCACTGCCGTGTGACCCAGATGCTTCTCAAGCAGGCGGCTCTTGGCCCGCCTGGAAGGGATCGCACTCGAAATCAACAAGAAAAGCAGGGAGAAGGCCAAGTGGTACTCCGCGCGGCTCTCGTAGCTGCCTCCAGCCGATGCCGCACTTATTACTAGCTCTGTGCTAGACTGCTCTCGGGAACTTATTGCCGAAGGTGTGCCCTGTGAAGTTGTGAGGACTACATTAAACGCTAGTCAGGTTGAGAGCTAGCCGTCAGCGAAAGATTGTTTTCCGACGAAATTTGATGCAAAAACGAACGGATTGCGTGTCGAACTGTGGCACGTGGCGAATGTTATCGTGGCACAATTACAGTGACCCGCAGGCAGGCCACCCGCAGCAATTTAACGTGCGTGGCCGCGCTCGTATTAGAACCCGGTCTCACGTCTTTGCACCGTATAATATCGACTTATCGCTTGAAAGCACTGGTAGGAAGTAGGAACACGCTCTCCTTACATGTAAACAAGTATCTTATGTAGTCGTTTCAGATGGAGTTCGTTTCTCACGTACTTGGTTTAGGTTCTGTGGAGTGGACCGCCGGTCCGGCGCATAAAATGATAAGAAATGACGCAAATATTGATGTGGTTAGTAAGATTAGGTCCTTAACGTTACACTCTAAAACAATGAAGTGAGATTCATTTATTCTCACAGTCGGCTTCGAATTGTTACGTTAATACAATAATATTACTGCACTTATTGTCACTTTAGAACAATGCAATGCTCTTAAGGCTATAAGAACGTAATTTTTCTCCCCATTACTTCGGCGTGGTTTATAGAACATCACCGGCATGTCAGGAACCCCATAAATTATGCCGGCTTTGGCAGCTGCCTGGGCTGACCTCATTGACAAGCCGGCCCAATAGAGGTGCTACTCTATTCGCTGCAGATAAATCGTCAATGTGGAGAGCTGTAGTGCTTCCGCGGCGCTTGATGATGTTTTGGTATTCTACCGCGAAATATTGGGGGGGGGGGGGGGGGATCGCCACTGATGTTTTTGGACGGCATCTCCCGTGGACGCGATTCCTGGCTAGCTCCAGCGGCAACGTCTTTGTTGGCCCTGTCTCAGTGGAGCTACTTTTAGCGGGACAACCGCTACCTCGAAAAATGATAACAAACTCTGTTTTTTACCTGCCGCGCCGTTGCCCTTGAAGAAATAAAGTTAGAAAATCGGGTCAGTGCGCTTCGCGACGGCCGCAAATAAGGTGGGCTTTCTCGTAGTTATCGGGTCTAAAAGCGTACGCGGGGAAATTGCAATCAAATTTTCTCGTTCTCCTCGGTCATGCAATTCTTTTTTTACTCCGTTGTAGCGCCGCGAAGCAACTGCGGCTATGAGCGTCGTCAGACACAACAGTCTTCAGCACAACCTTGGAGATCCCACCAACGATCGCATGCTCTTATCCACTTTGCCATGCCTTTCGTGATTACGTTATTGAAGACGACCGCATGCACGGAGGACGCCAGAGTGCCTGGCGTAATAAATTTCCTCTTGGCGGTGTATCCCATTTAGCTCGTTCGCTTCCCCGTCTGGGCCCAGCCGAACGTCGCACACACAAGAGGGGTGAGGGGGAAAATTTACAACTGGTCAAAAGTTATATTGGCATAGAGTTTATTTTTCGTGGCTTTCGGTTGCATTATTCTTAGATAGAAATATCTTCCTCTCTCTGTTTGTTTTTGCACCAGATCGGTGGCATGACTACACTCTGTTCTCGGTGAGCTACAATAACCTAAAAATACCCGGAAAGAAGAGTTGAGTTTTTCGCTTAGTGTTCGCCTCGGATAGTTCAAGTTCTGCTCCTGTTGTTGATGTTGAATGCTTATTCTTCGATGCCAAAATCATCTAGAACTCCCGAGGGAAATTTAGTAAAAATAGCGCTTTAAGGTCGGTGGTCACGCAATGTACGTATGTTTCATACACGAGGCTACCGAACATCTGGTGGGAAAAAATCCGGGCAGTATCAAGTCAAAGGTGGGCACTGGGCAGTAATACTCATATCCCGTATTGTAGTACAAGTTCATAGTACTTGCAGGAAGTTATTAGTATAATAATTTAATCATTCTTCTTCTTCCGCGTTTTCCTCCTTTCAAGTGTTTTCTTCCGCTGAGTTGCAGGCATTGTTTGTGCACGTCTGTCTTGTTTCCGAGTCTCGGGTGTTTACGTTACAGAAATTCTGCAATCCGTTGGATGGCAAGTAATAATTGGTATAGTGTATCATAATACAAATGCATACTACTTGGAAGGAATCGGAAGTGCGGATAGGAAAGACTAATTCTAAGGTGTCATAATGCATAACAAGAATAGTTTGGTGTGATGTGCATCGATTGAAGTGGTGGTGGAGTGCGAGAGGGCGTGAAACATGCAATTGTTTCTTGTTGGCTAAGATGTGGTTCTGAGGCCCCCGTGATTGACCAGGACCTCTTCTACAAGTACGGCGGTACGAGACGTTCAAGTGTAATCTTACCAGGAAGAGAGTGGCCAGTCGGCATACCGCCGATTTTCTGAAGAGGCTTTTTATGGTGGACCAGTGAGATCGCCTACTTGTGCAGTTGCTGGTGGACTACACAGTACATCTTGCTGCAGTTGCCGCAGTTGCCTCATAGGTAACAGTAGTTTGGCGTGATCATCACATTGGTGACTATGCACGACCATGAAAGCGTACTCTATATGGGCCTAGTTACCCCATGCAAACAACAACAACAACAAATAAATCGTGACTATGACCTGGGGTGATTCACCACTGGAGAGCAGTACACTACCCCATTACACGTACATCTTGCTGCAGTTGCCGCAGTTGCTTCATAGGTAACAGTAGTTTGGCGTGATCATCACATTGGTGACTAGGCACGACCATGAAAGCGTACTCTATATGGGCCTAGTTACCCCATGCAAACAACAACAACAACAAATAAATCGTGACTATGACCTGGGGTGATTCACCACTGGAGAGCAGTACACTACCCCATTACACGCGAAACGTTAGATGTGAGATATGAAAATGAAGTTAAAGTTATGTACAAGTACAACAATTGAGCTCTCCTCCACTGGCTGCGCTGCACTACGTCACAAAAAAGGAACGTGATGAAAAAAAATCATGAAAGAAGCACAAATGGTAATTGGGATACAGGGGAGGACCCTACACAGTCTGGAGCAAACCGGTAGACAAGAGGAACTCCAGGAACATAAGAAGACCTCGACGGTGTTGCACATGGCTCTGACATGGGCCAAGAATTGCAGCCAGGTTGAACGTCTGGTGGCTAGCAGTACTCAGCTGAGCGCAGAGTTGCCGCCTCTCCGTTTCGTAGAGCTCACATTCTGTTAGGACGTGCTCAATGTTCGCCACAACGCCACATTTGGAGCATAGGCTGCTGTCACAGTATCCGATCCGGTACTTGAATTGGGGAGTGAAGGCTACGTTGAGACGAAGCCTGTGCAGGAGGGACGTAAAATAGCGTGGTAAACGGTCTGGAACTGAGGAGGACCAATAAGTTGGATCCACCGAATACATGAGAGACCTGTCAGTGATGCCCCGACTCCACTGCTGGCGAGCTAGTGGCTAGATGAGCTCAATCAGAAGTGATCAGAGCGGATCGTCACACGATGTCTTACGCAGAAACAACAGGATAGCATATAGCTCAGCCGACGTTGATGATGTGCGGTGTGAAAGACGGTATCCATGTGACACACCGTCCGTTGGGATAACAAACGCAGACGATGAACATTCATGACTGGTGGATCCGTCAGTGAAAACTGCAGTGTGGTCAGTATATCGACTATGCATCATATCCGCTGCCAGCTGTTTGAGAACTGATGTATAGGCACTTGGTTTCTTTTGACGTTAAGACAAGGAATTGACAGTGAGATCGATGGTAATGGAAGCGACCACGGAGGCGTCGTGGACACCGCTCATTTTGCAGAAAACGAGGGAACCTTAGGTTTCACTTCCATGAAATACACCACCATGCAGTAGTACCGAAACGTCGCAAAATTGTAATAGCCTACAATGTGTACACCTGATTACCTTTTCTATGGAGCCGCCAAAGCAGTCATATTCAGAATCGATGTCGTTCACATAAGTTGCTTTCTTTCTTTCCTTTTTCTTTCATTCTTTTTTCTTTTTTTAATTACCTGACGAACGACCTCCCATAAGGTTTGAGCTGCTTTAGCGAGAAGGTATAGTTTCAGTTCCAACTTCTTGAGTGAAGGCTACACGTCCAGATTATACGAGAGAGCTCAGTAATCAGCGCCGAATACTTGTGCCCTCACTTGTCCACGAAGTGCCCCGAGACAATCCATCGTCCTGCACGACCCTAGTTGTCCAATGCTATCTTAGTGGTTTCGGAATATCCTCGAGTTGTCACAGCGATAGACTGTAGACAAGGTAGCACGATGCAACCGATCTAGCCATGGCTATCGTTTCTAAGTACCCGTCGCAGTCGTGTACTTCGGTCTCTATCTCGTCGTCGTCGATGATGCTAGTTACCTCTCGATTCATGCCTGCAAGGACTGAAGCATTCGTAGTACGGACCTCCGGTTTTATTTGTATAGTGACTCCCTTGGTGAAAAAAAAATGCCGGAGAAGCATGTCTTGCGTTGTACACGGGCTTCGTTATCCTTTCGACGCCAGTCGGTGCTCGTTCCTTTCGGAATCGTTCCACTAGTCGGCTTGTAACATTTCGTTATTCTGGATCAGAAGTTCAGTGCACCTCCAGGGCTTCGGCGCCAAGTAAACAAAGAAACAAACAAACAATAACACCAGACGAACATTTTGTAGGTTGTACTGTAGTTGTGTTCTGCTTACTGACTGTGGATCAAATTAACGGAAAAAAATGGCACGTGATCCGTCTTCGTGGTAGTGGAGTTGTTGTCATCCTTCCTTAACAAAAGGGTTGATCGCCACAGAGTGGGACCTGCTGTTCGAGAGTCTTGGTTATAGCGGACGCAACCACTTTGCGCACGCAAGGAAGTAGCATGTTCACATTGCGCACGCACTGTACGCAAAATCACATTCTGCGCATGCGGACTGTGCGCCCAGTATTTCCTTGCGTACGAGGACGCATCGATCCTCAAACACAGTGGAAGGCACACTCCTTTGCTTTCCCTTGCCTTTTTAGCATGCACTTACTTTCTGTCGGGATCAAGCTTATGCCCGACGGAATTTCGAAAGTTTTCACTTAGTTGATGCGAATGATAATCTGATGATGGCACGACCATTCGCAACGGTTGACACGTTATTAGTTCGCGGCGGATACAAGGAATAAACATCGCGCGATTTTCTCCTTGTGTATGCATATCGTTAATCCTTCAACCGTCAAACGCTGTTCATCTTAATAAAATCGGTACAACCTTCAGATAAAACGAAGGACGAGACAAAATGACGACCACACGACACAGTATACAGGCTTTAGGCAGATTTATTGACGAGAACACTTCGTTTTATAAGTCACCGTTACTCGTTGCCAACTAATTCATTTTATCTAAAAGTCTGCAAATTTGGCCGCGTTTATTATGAATGTGCACCACTCTTTTTTTGCTGTTACGCGACTTTGAAGCACTGCGGTCCAACATGAACACAGTGATACAACATTTAAAACACTTTTCTCAGACGCACGGTTGTTCTAATCGATGCTCGCTCTCGCTGTGGCTCTCTGTGCCTTTATGCTGAGTGCAAGTGTAGAACAACAACAAATTTATTGACGTCATGAGGTGTTTCCCCACCTGGGCATTGCATAAATCTGTAAAGCACTTTGCGAATTTCTGTCACTATTGGCGCTGTCGTTTATTGGGATTTTTTTTCCTTGAATAGAATATTTATTTCACTTTTTCAATTTTTATTTCACGAAATGTTTAAAATATGACAAAACCTGACTGCTGAAAAATCTCGGACTAGTGTGCCACACGGCCGCCGTCCTTCAGAAACAAAACGATGTCATTTTTTTTTCTTTTCTGTTCGGCATCTGTCACGTATTGTATTCAATGAAAAGAAGCCAACTGAGCTTCGCTAATTTTTTTTTTTTTTTTTTTTTTGCAGATGAAGAAAATGAGAAAACAGTAATGGTCGTCCTGAACGGAGAAGAGTCTGAATTAGTATTCATCGAACACCCAAGTGTAGAGGATCTGGTAAGTATCAAACTGTATTGCGGAGTGCGTGCTTGATGCTATTAAGGGCTCGTTGATACGTTGTTGTTTCGGCTGGTAGAACGGCGGTTATTTCGGCGGGTAGTAGTAGCGGGTCCGAACCCAGCCGAGAGGACAGCAGAAACTTCGTAGCATGGTGCAGGTCACGTTAAATATTGCTGAGATTCCAGCGCACGGTAAACAGACCTTTAAAGTGGGCAAACTTATTACACGGACGGACGTGACAATTGCTGTCCCGCGGAGTAAAAGAGGTGTCCAGAAGCTCTGTATATACGGTAGTTAAACCGGAGGCTTAAACAGGGAGAGGAGAGATTAGTGCCACTTATTTCTGTTCACCTGTGGAATCCCAGTCGACACGTGCCTGCTACTTGGATAGATGTTTAGTTTAACACTATAGGGAACCGAACGCATTTGCAGTGACAAGGCTCTCTTACAAGGCTGCAAACGAAATCACTTCCACTTTCTATATGCCATAAGCTTAGGTCGTCGCAGTCTCTTCTTACGGTATGTTCAGCAACAAGGCATGGGAATGCAGCCGAGCACCGTCAGGACCTTGCCGCTAAAACGCGATACGAGCTCTGTAATGCAGTGTGTCTGATGTGTACCCGTAGCGCAAGTGCTTAGGGAGAACTCGCTCTAATGATGTCAGCCGAAAGGGGCTTAGCACTGCGTTACTTTTGAGCTCCATCTTGCACACGTCACGCCGAGGTAATGAGACCGGAAAAAAGTCACTGGGTTCACAGAATATCCTGTTTTCATGAAATGTCTGTAGAAGCTTCGAGAGGAAGGTTAACAAAGAATGCAGACACAATGGTCAATTATAATCTGTACATTAATGTGCTTTTGATTTCTGCTTGCAGTATGCAGTGATATCGTTGAATATTACATGTGTACATAAAAGAACACGTTAGTATCTGCCATTTACAATAACTGATCAATAAAATAACCTTTTTTTTTTCTTCTTTTTGATGGCGTTCACTGCAAGGCACTTGGCGACGACACTATCTATATCTAAAAGCATCATCATTGCAGATATATCGACAAAATACTCACCTTGCACATATTATTATTACTATTTCACGAAAATGATTTAGGTTGAGCAATAAAGAGAACGTACGTAAGAGAACTAGGGTATCGGAAGGCGAAATATCTCGTTTATTTGTGGAGTGATCAGAGCTTCTAAAATGAGAACATAAATGGTGAACAGCTTCCCATGGGAATTCAAGGGGTTCCAAATCTAAATACCATCACCACATTGTATTTTTTTACCATGCTCCGAAACTTACGTGCATGCTTCATTTCAAAATGAAGTCGCTCCGCTTCGTATTTCATAGGTATAGGCAACGTAGTTCTCTTAATGACCTTTATAACACTGCAGGTTTAGAAACAATGGAGGAAAGGCGCATGCAAGGCTCAACATTTTGTACTTGATGATGAATAGAAACATTAATATCAAGACGGATCGATATATGGCATTACCTCCGCCCTCGGTGGCTCAGTCGGTAGCGTGTCCTCCTGCTGATCCCAAGATCGCGGGTTCAAACCCGGCCGAGAACGGTGGGCAACTTGGTGGAAGGGTACAAGTTGCTTGGACACGTCGTCTTCCGCGAGGGACGTTAAATGTGGTGTGCCGTGTGTCGAGATTTCAGCGCATGTTAAAGAACCCTCAGGTGGGCACAATTAATCCACAGACCCGACCACTGTGGCGTCGCTCATGATCGCAGTTATCTCGCGACGTAAAGCACCGAATGATTATAATTATATGGCGATTACCTGACAGGCGTTCCACACGCAATACAGATAGATACCATATTAAACCATATCGCTGCAGAGTTGATGCGTTTAGGTTTCCTTTCTTTCCACGCACAATTGTAGCGTGAAATAGCCTGTCGGACGATGTGGTGTCGTCGAAGTCTACTGACCAGTTCATGTCTGGTCTTCAGAGACACCTGTGATGTTTTGTGAACTTTAGGTGTTCATCTGAATTTGTACCTACTTGGGCTTCTAGGAGGAGGCCAGTAGTATTTGTAAATAAATAAATAAAAAATAAAATCCAATTTGGGAAAACTGTTCCGGAGGTGATTTTTGTTTGAGACGCGTAGCTCTACTTATTGATGTGCTGCTTCGTCGGTCAAAACTATCCTTTTGACTCTTACAGAAAAATCCAGTGTCCACATACAACCCGGACGCGTACCTGGTCGTGTACAACGTGGCAAGTCGGAGCAGTTGGCAGGCAGCTAAAGAGTACCTTTCCATCATACACCGGTGGGACAATGCTGAACACAAAGCCATCATACTCGTTGGGAACAAGACGGACCTAGTCAGGCTGCGGACGGTATCAACAGAAGGTACGTTTGGCGTACGTCTCGTAGTCTCGAAGCACAGCAGGGCATATGGCATGATTTTTAAGCGTGTTATCTGATTGTTTTTCGTTCGTGAGCTGTAAGCAAACATAAAAATGTATACGCGATATGGCAGCGCCATTTTTATACGAGATACACCGATAAGAAGTACTTTGACGAAAACTGAATGCGCTGGGGGTCACGGTGGAGAAGGCTAAACTGTTAGATCATTGTTGTAGTCCGTCGCTGCGACCACAACGTTGGGATTCAATGTTGGGTCACGACGCTTTGGGTTTCCAATGGCTTAGGTAATTTCACGGCTCGTTTTTAAGAAGTATGCTGTTGTTCCACTCAATCTCTAAAATGTGTTCAACGTCTCACAATTACTTAAGGAACCCATACAATTGTAGGCATACAAGATAGGCAGCTCTAAACCGTGGGCTAAGCAGGCGCCATAACGGTAATGCAAGCGCATTTTGAAAGAAGTGAAACGACGCCTCCGATGTGTTTGGGTCCCCTCTGAACGGGTAATTCGAGAACCAGAGCGCAAGATTTGATTGTGCAAATGAGCCTGAATTCCGAGTTTTCCATTCCCCAGAGGGGAAATTTGGAATAGTGTCTGTATAATTTTTGATTGGTGGTATCGTGGCGTACACTCAGTGTAGTGTTGAAGTGTCCCAAAGGCGTCGTTTCGTACAGCTAAAGCTAACTGAAATATTGATGTGGTTACAAAGGCTGTTCGTATCCTGTGCGGGAGGACACCTTTTGGAGGTCGTGTCTTTTGAACTTTTGATATACTCAGACAAGTGACGTATATGATTTGAAGTGGTAAAGAATGTCAGTGTGAGATTTTTTAAACACTCTCCGCCGAAATATTCAATCTGACAAGATGTTAAACGATATTTGTGCAGTTTTGTAACCGTCTAAACCAGTCTGTTGACATCCCGGTTAACTTTGCATGAATATGCAAAGAAGCGACGGCGGAGAACGATATTGTTACTGAGGTTCTCAAACTTGCAGTCATGCGCACAGAGCTCTTTCGGGAAGCATTGTGGACAACGATGGTGCGTTGTAGAGAAGATTATTACGTTTAATCTTGCTTCCAGCAGAGATGCTTCTCTCAAAGAGCTCCATACTGTACAAAGCGTCTCTTTCAATCATCCAGAGCAAACACTGTCGGGCCGTGCAAGTCTAGTCCGCTGAGATATTGAGAAAACAGGTGTCACGTACATTGCATTGGCTATGTAAGCCGGGTAAACACTGCTACAGGCACAATGCGGCATAACTTCGTGCTACTGTTGCGGCAGCGCTGGCGGCATCTCCATTGTCAGCGCCGAGAGCTATCACGCACACAGAGGATAACGATTTTTATCGACGATATCCGTCATATTTCATATGAACTACTACGTTGTTTTAAGAACAAAAAAAGGGGAAATTGACGTTTGGATGTGATACTAGGGGGGAGGAATATGTTTAATGCAAAGAAACAAAAGAGAACGAAAAGGTTAGCCATGATGTAGCTTGCTATTCCCAAAAGCTAACAAACAAACAAAAGCAGATAAAAGCAGCAGAGACACAGAAAATTATGGAAAAATACAGAAAGAAAAACAGCTCCTTCACTAATCGTTGTGCAGACAGTCATATAGGACGTATCAGAGAGTGCCCAGGAGTTTAGATTCCCGAAGGAATCTAGTGATCTGTGATACTAGTACACATATTAAAACTTCCGTTAGTGTTGCCCGTGTAGCACGCACAAAAAATCGTCCTAGTACGAGAACTATTATGGTACAAAACTACACTGTCCAAAGTAGGTTCGTACAATGTCGTTCCACCTCCTAGCGTGGGAAAAAATGAGAAAAGGAATCAGGCGATTGCCTTTAGAGAGATTTAGAGAGTCGTAAGCGGACTCCGACTCCATACGTCTTGAGAATGGGATCCGGTTCGTCTTTCGGATGGACGCTCCCCATGGTAGTATTCAGACTACGACGCGGCGGAACCCAGCTGTTTATCCATAACCGCAAGCTGGGGGGGGGGGGGGTGCAAAAAAATTGGTTGTGCAGTTACATTGTAACAGTGGTATACGGGGAAAAAATTGGAGGTATTGCCAAACATTTGGGGGGGGGGGGCTCTGGATAAATCACTGGCGGTACCTATGACCGAAAGAGGAATTGAATTGGTCACTGCGACATTCCGTCCGCTTAGCTGTTTTGCATCTCCTATATCTTTCTTTCTTCTGTCAGGTACTTCACAAATGGGAATAAATCATCGTCCACCGTTAAGTGCTTGCATGTAATTCGTGACGTTCCCGGAACAGTGGCCGGGCCTCGTCGTGTCGTCATATTGATTTCACGAGATGGATCCGGAAAGGGGCTCCCTTTCACGCAGAGGAAGTCGTTGGCCCGTCAAACGTATCAGCCTCAGACCCAGCGGTTGCGCTCGAATTGGCTGATGGCGATTCGGAGTCGGAATCAGAGGGTGCTTACGATTCTCTAAAAGTCTCTATTCTCTGAAACTCCCTATTGTCTCTCCGGAACTGCTATCGCGAATGCCTTCCAACCCACTAAGACTCCCTAACAGCGAGTTCTAGCAGATCGGAATGGTTTACGATAGCGGTTCCGGAAACATCATAGGGCAATCACGCTATTGCTTTCGACTGGCTGACGTCACGTTTCTGAGCTTGGATTGGACAGCTTCCTTTATTGCGCAGATTTCGTAGACTGCTTCCAGTGAGTAGCTAGTGAGATGGGCTAAAGAGAAGAATAAAGAAGTGAATAAATCAAGCTTGGAACAACCAGTTAGCTTTAATTTCAAGCTTTGAACTTCAGCACCCCCGATGTAGATGCACTAGAACTCCCTGTTGTCTGAAGTAGATCAGACAATGCACCCGAAATGTGTGGCCCTCGCATCCCATTCGGGTAATAGTGCGCATCAACATTTAGAACATTTACAATCAGCACTTTAGAAAAGAGCTTGTGCCAGATTAGGGCGTTTGACTGCGGATAACCGCAGCCAAACGCCTGTGATTCTGATATCCTTTCTGATTCTGTCTTTTGTAACAAGAAAAAAAGCGAGCGATATCAATTCACTCTCAACCCTCTATTGAGGGCCCACCCTCGTAGCACGAGCGGAAGGCGTTAGTTTCCGATTAACAAGAAGTGAAAATAAAATTTGTGTTTCAATCTGCTACTGGCTGGGCCGGTACAAATATCGATGCATTAGAGTGGAACCTGGTAAATAAAAGATACACTCTTCTTTTTTTTTTTTTCAATAAAAATTTGGTGTCCTCTAACCGAAATTTCGAAATTGAATATGGACCAGAATTCAGTCCCATTAGCGGAAATTTAGCCATTAGCGTAAGTCAGTCCATTAGCGAAAAAGAGAGCTCATCATCCCGTGCCAGAGATCCTATTCCTGTAGTTAGGGTTGCGCGATGCATAGGAAGCACGAAAGGAACACGACCGCTGTGCAAGTATGCGACATATAGGGCATGCGTTTGCATCTCCCCTTTTATATTTTTTATCGTGTGTGTTCAAATTGTGTCTCTTTTGGGAAAAAGCATGCAGCCCCAACTGGTAAACCGAGTCCATCCACGTTTCACGGGACCCGTTCACGATCTGCACGTACAGCTACGCCAGGAAAAATTGTTCCCCGGAGTATTTCTGAAATCGCCGAGTTCAGCAGAGCACGTAACAATCACCGGCACCGTCGCTACAAAGCGCTACTCTTACTTCGCATAGCAGGGTTTGAAGATGCCTACTCCTTGCAGGAAACAAAAAGTGAACCGTGTGCATTTTACGTTTACTCATTTTTCTTTATTTTTTTATTTCTATCTCCATCCACCCATCTGTTTACTCACGAGCACACCAACTGTTGCAGGATTAGTTTGTTGCAGTTACTGATATTGAAATCGTACAGGGTGCGCGCACGCATACCCAAGTTTGCGCGCGTAACGCGTTGCTTACCTACCGAACGAATTCCCGGTGGCGCACGGTGACGCATTTTAGAAGCATCGTACGTTTGCGTCTTTCGACCGCCGTCGGAAAGCAGATGCCAGCGTAGCGCAGTGCATGCATTACTCTCTTTCCGGGTTGTGGATCGAAGAAAACTCGAAAGGTTTCTTTTTGTTATCATAATATCCCATTGGAAGAGCGCACGAATAACTTACTCATCAAGGGCCGGGGGAGCGACATAGCGATTGGTTGCTTCTCCTGTGTACACCGTGGTAGTGCAGTGAAAGCACGCTTCACAGGAGACGTCCACGGAGTGCTCGGGCGCTCTCTGTGCTCTTTCAGTTCCAGAGGCGTCTTTTCAAATTCTCTTCCCGCTCCTACTACAGATAACTCCGATAGGCGGCTGTGTTGCGTCTTCAGTGTTTTTCTGTTACCATTACACAATTAGTGGGTAGACATAATGCCTTTGTCAAACAGTTAACGAAATTCGGCAAACAACGCCCACTAGTAGCGCGAAATGCCGCGGTACATCCGAATTGTGGAGATATGATAGCACGTAGTCAGGCGTTATTCTTATTATTGAGGTGTCTGCGAATTATCAATCAATGTCTCCTATACCGGTGTTTGAAAACGACTTTGCGAGTCATAGCAACGAAGCATTGATCTTTCCTGTCAGCTGCCTGGCCTTCCGATATCCGCACTGCTGTGCTGCGTTAATATAATTTGGAAATTAGTGTCGGCACAATCTCTACAGACAAATAAGAGGTTTCGGTATAGTGAGCGAGCTTTCCAGAGTATTCTCATTATTGCGTGAGCACACAAGCAGTATTGATGGATATGCTTCGGGAAGGCAGCCAGACACTTTCGTTACACAAAGTGTGTTGCATGCGCACAAAGAGA
Organism: Ornithodoros turicata; assembly: GCF_037126465.1. Classification (NCBI taxonomy): domain Eukaryota; kingdom Metazoa; phylum Arthropoda; class Arachnida; order Ixodida; family Argasidae; genus Ornithodoros; species Ornithodoros turicata. The sequence goes on from NC_088201.1 coordinate 40,844,402, forward strand.
GCAGTGTGTGACTTTGAAAACGCCGTATGGCGAGAATATTCTGGATGACCTGAACACCAGAACGCAAAAGCGCGTTCTTTTGCACATAGCTGGATAATGTTTACAGTGATAATTACAGCTATACAGGATGTTTTTTTTTTTGTGTGTGTGTGTGTGTTTTTTAGCTGCACCAGATTTTTAAAAACCTATGAGAGCCGCATAGATGCCGTTTTCGCAGTTGAGTTTTTTTATTCCGTGTTAGCGCCGCGAAGCAACCTAAGCAAAGCTATGAGCGGCGTACAGATGTGGACAGATGGAGAGAGGTTACTGCAGGAAGGAGTGGGGCACAGGGGGGTTAGTAGGCGTTCTGGGCCGACTTCAGGGGGATCTAAGGCCTGCCGCAAAAGCGGTATCTATGCTGCTCTCACGTGTTTTTTTTTTATACCTGGTGAAGCTAAAAAATCACCTTGTATATTCAAAGCTTTTGGGAGAACGATTCGAAAGTCACCGTGTCAATTGTAAGAAACCCTCGTGTGAAGGAACACAGATGCCTTAAACAAAGGGATTTGAAACAGTACAACCAGGTTGTTGGAGTGTGTTCAACCTTTGGCGGCTGCAACCGCTTAGAAATTAGGCACGATATGAGTAACGTTGAGTTCTTGCTGTGTTCCAAAGAATATGGTTGCGCATTCCACACGTGTTGAGCACGACATGTATGGCGTTTTACGTATGCCCATCAAGTGTAATTTGCTTCTTACCTAACATCGTAGTAGTTTTAACATGCACAAAGCGCCTCACTGGACATTGAACTTTAATATCATTGCACAACAGAAAATTGCCAACAGGTAATTGTTGTGCTGGGGAATATTACTGCCGTATTCCAAACCAGTTTAAGCGAAAGTCACGAAATAATGGAATCTTTGCTTCACACTACCGTCACTTAGCCGCACGGACGTTCAATCAGCGCCCCCTACAGCAGCGCAGACGAAGACAGTCAACGCATGTCGCGACTTGTTGTATATGCACGACTCGTGCGTCCCGCGCTTCTCTGCATAAATTTAAGGAGAGTGTCCTGAATCGAAACCTCCGCATTATTGTACCCGAAGTATGTCCTCAAGCGTTGCCAGCATGCGTTTATTAAGGTTCAGTGTCACGTCAAGTGAAACACCCTATTTTTGCAGTGAGCTTATGTTTGCCCCGTGCCCGTTATGTTTGCTTAAAATGCCCCGTATAAGTCTCCTTTTGTTCGTTTCTTTTCAGATGGTCGTTCCTTGGCAACACACGAGGCCGTCAAGTTCATCGAGACGTCTGCGGGAATCAACCATCACGTGGACGAGCTTCTCGCGGGCCTGTTGCACCAGATCCGCCTGAAGCACCTGCACATCGAAAAAGAGCGCAAAAGGCGAGACTCTGTCAAAATTCGTGGTCGTAATACTACGTGTGCCTCTTCCTTCTCGGGATGCAAAGCTAAGGTGATCCTCAAGCGATTTCTGCGAAAGGCCTGCTCGCGCTCGCGTTCGTGCGACGATTTGCACGTGCTGTGAAACAAAAAACAAAACAAACAAAAAAGAAACACACACACACACACAGGGTGTTGCTTCCCAACACAGAAGCAGGACTTCTTTTTGAAGGAAACAAAGACATGAATGTACATGAATGTGAAACTTTCACGACGTGTTTATTTATGTACATTGAGCTGCGCGTGTCCCTTGTCCCTCGAGATAGCGTCAACAAAGACGTTCTCGAATGATGTGAGTGTTTGGAATGGTTGCGTTCTCTGGGGGGTTCATCAGTGATTCTCTTTTATAAACGTTCTATCTATCTATACAACCAGCTTTATCGACTGCAGGACAGTGTATAGCATCATGCGGCGCATGCAAGCTGCTCTTGTGACGACGGTCATATCGCCGTCACATTTTCTGGTTGCGTCTCCGGCAGTGTGCTTTCCTTATGTTTGTCTCTCAGTAATGTGTTATGGAGTGTCGTGTTCGCTACATTGTTGCAATATTTAATAAACTCTGGGGATCCATTATTCGGATAGCAGAATGTGTACTACTCGAATCTTCGATGGCTGCGCCCCACATACGATCGGCCATTTCCGAGATAATTTCAACGACGCTCGAATGAAACATTTAAACAAATTTCCTCTTTGAGATTATGGAAGAATAAGAAGGGCATTTTCCCGTTCTTTTTCTTTTTTTTTCGTTTTTTTTTCTCTACTTGAGGTACATCCAATGTTCACAAATTCCTAAACATGCTTTTCGCACTCAGCGTAGCGAAAACTGCACGCCTTATTTCCTGACAGAAATGTTCGTGATGCCAATGTGTAAATTGGGGTGTTTCACCAGTGTTGTTACTCTCAAGTGCAGAGCTCAGTCTGTCACTGGCGTGTCCTCATAATATCGCGTTAAGAAAACGCGTTAAGTGCACGTGCCTTGATGTATATACATATCTGAACGTCCCCTCTTTGTTGTTACAGAGGTGGCGCTGTCTTTTATCTTTTGGATGTCGTTTGGAATAGTTCTTATATGTTCCCTGAACTGTATATGGCCTATGCACGTACTGTCTGATGGCTACATAACTTCAATGTGCCAAATGCTTAGAAAAATTATGCAGGATACATCTGTGGAAGTATATTTCTGGAGAGCTGCGTGTAATATTAAAATGCCTCAAAGGTGGTATTAGTGCGTGATGGTTTCTTACGATTGCGGTGTTCAATCAATATTCTTCGATGTTGTGGAAGAGTTTGTATGTCTTTGTAAATGGAGTAATATCTGCGTCAAGTGCCTGTGATAGTTCGCGTTTGCACATAGATATCGTGAGACCTGTGTCCACCTTTGAAGTGACTACGATCGACTTTCACAAAAGTGCGCTTTTATCCTCTCGTCAATATTTGACGTCTATTTGACCTTCGAACGTATTTGCGTTGATAAAGCAACTGCCTGAGTATTCGTTTTACGTCTAACACGGTTTTCGCTGTATAGCAAACTGCGACAAATGGGATCAAACTAGGAACATACAGAAACAAAATGAGCTTTGCCAAACATTAGCAGGAACATATCACAATACTCCCATGCTCGCCGTAGTATTTGTCAAGCGCGCTTTGCTATTCTTTGTACACCTATCTCTCTCTCTCTCTCTCTCTCTCTCTTTACGCACAATTCAATTAACTTCCTTGTACACACAGATGAATTCCTATTTGCCCATTGAAATTGTAGCTTCAACGGAATAGAAAGATATAACTTGTTTCAATACCCTGCGGATGAAACCACTGAACTGGAGTAGTTGTTTATTTTTAACGAATCGGACGTACTTTGTCGTGAAAATACATACGTATGTAAAGAATATATCTCGAAAGAAAGTGTAATTTTTTGCCAACTGTCATCATCAAAACCGTCCCGGGTAAATGTTTCCGCCACAGTCCTTAATTTCCTTTTGCGCACACACACATTCTACGCGAATCATTGATTTCGTTTCAAAGAGGCTAGCTATATCTGGAATTTCAGAAGCACCACTGCTTTTGTCATTGTAAATGAACCGTAAAATGGTTTCCTTTTTAGTTCTGTTGCGCGAAATGTGTCCAGGCAGCGAAGGAGATTTAATTTCATTTTTAATTTGAAGTATTCTTAAGAGATAGCATCATGTGCGCTGTTGTCCGTGGATATTAAGGCAGTGCGAGACGTCGTCTCGCTCAAATTTCGTTATCTTCTCTAATTCGGGTAGAAGCCAGAAACTACAGAACAAACTGCCTTGGTGTCGAATCAGTTGAGCTACCATGATGATTTCATAATTTTGGGATTTTCATGTAACGCTGTAGCGTAAGCGGCGGATACACAGGGTCATCTGGGTCACAAATTTTCGGTGATGGTATTTTAGGGGGCTGAAAGAGATCGGCAGAAAGAGAAAGAAACGGTAATTAGTGCCTTTGTACCGTTCTCTAAGGTACTTTATTGATTATTTACAACGAGATCCGAATACATATCAAGAAAACGACATCAGAAATGCACTTCACTTCTGAATTGTGACGTAGCTGATCGCAGCTGCAGTGATAGTGAAATTATTATCGCGATGTAGTTCATACTATGCTTACTGTCTGAGCTATGTGCACGTTATACAGTAATTACTAAAATTCGCAATTTTCTTTTACTTTTTGAAGGACGGGTTTACTTTAAACCACGACAAAAACGCATAGAATATTGTTTAGAACGTTAGAATATTGTGAAAGGATTAGTGCACGTCTTCGGGTTTCGGCTGAAACCCGTTCTGTACATACCCTTGTGCCTTCTAAATCTGTGTTCCGCAACGAGACGCTGCACAAGCCCAGAAAGTGCGATGGGAAATCCGGATACTCACGTTACCTGCTGTTAAATTTTAGTCGCAAAGAATTTGATATTATTAGCGTAATGACGACATCAAGGTAACCCTCAACCGTTGTATTGTTATCTTTCAGGCGGAGCGTTGCTGATAATGTAACTCCTCTGTCCTCCTATATTGGTTTTCCTAAGAACTACCGTGTGATTGCGGCAGCGGGATGCGTGAGCTACCGGATGGCTTCATAGATCATGACCAGAGAATAATTCATCTAAAGGAGCACTACATTGAAAAAATGTGTGTCTTTTTGAATGGGTGGCTCTCTCCCGGGATTCGCATCGTGTCGAATTGTCACGGCACTCCAGAATTAAGGGCCAATCCATGTAGGACATAACAGGCTACCAATTGACAGGCGGACGGTGACAGTGTGTTGAAGAATCGTCAGTAGTTGTAACAAAAATACGAGAGCTTCGAAAAACACTGACGTCACCAAAAATGAAGACACCTACTAAGACCCCTAAATAAGCGCGAACTAAACATCGTCCGCGCGTAGGTCACCGTCCATTGTTTTTGCTATTCATTGATTTATTTGCGAAAATTAGGATTTCGCATTCGGCATATTCAGTTGTGCTTATGAAGTAAAATATAGAAAACTGTTAGGCGAATGTGCCTTCGTCAGCACTGATCTGTGTTTCTCCAACGCTCCCCAAAACGATGGGAAATTATTTGATATCGCCTGTTGTGAAATATTTTATTTATTTCTTTATTGAAATAAATTCTATCAAATATGGGAACGTTGATAGGATATGCCAAGTGCCCGCACAACGGGCGTTAAGGGGGTTTCACGTCATGAAGGTATATAGTGGTAAAGGAATTTTACATAATGAAAACATCATTTTCAGAAGTTACGAAAGGCTTTTCTATAGAGTATCGCCCGTGGCGATGAAACTCCCCATTCATCATCTTGTAATAAAGTTGTTGTTGGTTTCCTATATATCCTTACTCGGGGGGGGGGGGGGATATATGTTTATTAAGAAAAAAAAAAAGAAAGGAAAGGTTAGCCAGGCAAAGAGCCGACTTACTCGGGTTACATGCAGAAAGTACGTTCAATTAGACCGGCTGTACGGTGTCCCGACTTGCTTAACGTTATTCGCTGTCGTCGTTACCGTGTTCATTTGATGTATGAGTGTACAACGGACATTTCTTCGAGATGTTTTCTGAAAATCGATTTCCCTCTGGTCTGGTCACACAACGCGTCTGCACTCAGTGTTTTGCACATCTTCGTTCTCATGAGTTTGTTACCTTACTTCTTGATTACACTGACATCTTGAGGCAACTTTTTCTCAGTAAGATTCTGAGCGGTAAATGTGGCCCATGTTTCAAGCACTTGAGACTCGGCTGTTGACTAGTGTCCTATGAATACGCTTGTGTAATTATGGAAAAATAAACGTGTATACACAGTTTTTACATGGTTTGTGTGAAACTCGCATGCGCCTACAGTATACAGTCTGTCGTGCATTTTTCTAACATAGTTTGTGTGTGTTCCCGAAATTGTCCTGGAAACTTGGTGTGGTGGTGGTGGTCTGTGTTGGAAGGTGTGTCCAGTCATTTAGACAGGAATGAAAGAAAGTAAACGTGTCAGAGAGATAAAAATAAGGGTGTTGACCGGTGTGAAATGCACGCATGGCTTCGAGAATAAAACTAACTTAAACATCTCGGGTTCTTTTCTAGGATCCTTTGGTCCGTGACAGTCACGGATAACGAGTCTACCTGAGCTTTTCTTTAACAACTCGCGTAAGAAAAGTATCTGCTTACAAGTCAGTGGAACTGTTTTTCGGCTACAAGTAAACTTAGTCTATGGACGCATACGCGAAGCGACATGCAGGCGGTAGGTCACACAAGCAGCTGCAGGCAATGCTGTTCGAGAACATAGAACACAAAAGACCGCAGGCAGGCGGACCTAGGCGGACCATTCGTTAACCAACGTCACCTATCACCGTCAGAGCGAGACCTAAAAGACACTTACTTGCCATCTTCATATTTTTATAATTAAGTAAGTGCGTAGAGGGTCCTGGCTCAATTCCCGAACAAGCTAAGCTGAGTAAAGTAACAGATTCGGCGCGTCAGTGTTTGAAGTTCGTACTGAGGAGAGCGGATAACTGGACGAATCAGGACGACAGGCACACAATGAACAGCAATCACAACAAGTTGTATTGCAACCAATGCGAGGTTATCTATAGTTCTAAAGATATGATATCTAGGGGACAGACGGAAAGGCCCACATTCACTTATCAGGGAGATGAACTTAACGTGATTATCAGCCCAGACCAAGAGGAGGGGGTGGTTTCTTCTGTGTTCCTTTCAATAGATATTGTTGGCAGTGGGTGCTTGTTCGTGTGTGCCTGTCGCCCCGATTCGTCCTGTTCTTCCGTGGGTTTCCGAACGTCATTTCGAATATGTGTCAAAAAGAGTTGTCCAGAAAGGCGATACAGAACGCCTTCTCTCGTGCCGAGCATCCTTGTCGAAATGTCTAGTGTAACAACAATGGCCAGGTAAGGTCTGACATTGACTGCTGAAATGCTTCAGAAAGAAGTATGAATCTTGTCACTCTTGTATGGTTCCGTCTGGATGAGGCACTGTAATACAGGTTGTTCACGAGCAAGGACGGGAAGTACAAGCCCAAGACATTTTGAATCATTGTGAAACCAAATGCCTCTGAATGGAAGTGAAGCTGTCCTTCTGCAGAGGTGCACTACAAGGCGCTAGAGCTCCATGACGACGAAGCCAACTGCTCTTGTCTCCCTGCCTGAAGGTTCTGCACTCACTCTGATGCTTTGTAAGTGTATTGCTAAATTTTTATGTTTACACACTGCGCTTCACTACAGAACAAAGTTTCACGAAGTTCCAACCGCTCTAATAACATCATAACTGACCAAAAGTTCGGGCGGGCTACTTGAGTAAACACACTATACTTTTAAATCGCCCTCTGTGGGGTCATAAACATCGCCTAATGGTTGAAATAAGAAACTGGTGCCTGGCGAATATTAATACAATTAATGAGAATTTAGCCGAGGCGAGCTCCATGTAGGGCCGACACAAACATGCAAAACTCCAACGCCCAAGAAACAATGAAATTGAAAGATGATGAGAAAGGAAAAAGATGGCCTAGGTTCGAATCCTCGCGTCGACACACATTGCCTGCGTTATTTGAATTTGAAAATTATGCCCGTATAATGTACTAGTATGATTTTTTTTTTTTTTTTCTGCGTGACGGGCGACAGGGAAGAGCGACCGATTTTCGTCGAAAGTTCTGCACCCTGTTCAGTTCATTAAACCATGTTTGCTTTAAGCCCACACCAGGAAAATTACACTCCGCCTGTCCGTATAGCTGTGTGCAACAATGACAAAGTGTGGTACTGCTTAGCTACGAGGGGCGTTCAGTAGTCATTGCGATGCTTGTCCCATCCTACAGTTGGCAATACAAAAAGAAGAGGGATGCTTGGGACTACCTGCCTGCCTACTACATCCTGGTCTTCGTTTTTAGGGCGAGGGCAGTACTATTTTTGAAACGTGATGTGGGCAAGACTTGCGCTTGTCCCATCCTGCAGCTGGCAATACAAGATTTTTTCTAAAATCTAAGAGACATCACGCTTCAATACAATATTTTTGAAGCGTGATGTGGGAAGGCATTGCGCTTGTCCCATCCTACAGTTTGCAATACAAATCTAAGCCTAAGTATGATGCAATAGACTGACGGTGTCGCAATGTTGCATGGATATTGGGGGGGGGGGGATATGTTTATTAAGAAAAAAAGAAAGGAAAGGTCAGCATAATGCATATTGGATCATCCTTCTAGGTAATAGCTATGAGTCACGTGGCTCACCTCTGTCAGTCGATCTCGCGTCGCACCGCGTTCAGGGTCGCTGGGTGGCAATAGCTGAAGCGAAGGAGAGCATCAAGCATCGTGCTGTCATCAAATTTTTTTACGAAAGAGGGAACACCGCCGGCAAATATTCATGAGCGCATGAAAAATGTGTACGGGTACGGGGACCGTGCGCCTTCATATGCGGCTGTCAAAAGGCGGGCAGCTTTGTTTAGGCATGGCAGGGTGTCCTTGGAAGACGACCCATGGACCGGCCGAGTTGAAGACGACCCAGTTCAAGTTACCACTGTGGAAATGTGCCGCAAAAACGGAAGACATGGTTACCAATAGGCGTGTGGCGGTTCTTCAGGTTGACTGGGCATTATTGGGTCCGTAGAAAAAGATATTGCAAGAACACTTGGGTATATCCAAGGTCTGTTCGCGTTTGGTGCCCAAAATGTTGACACCCGAAATGAACAGAAATCCAGGGGAATGTTGTCGTGAAATGTTAACCATGATGAACGCTGATGAGAGCTGCTTTTACGGGCGGTTGGTGACTGGGGATCACGCTGGGGATGAAACCTGGATCTATCACTGGGACCCCGAGAGCAAGCAAGAGAGTATGGCCCGGAAGCACAAGAATTCTCCTCCGCCCGCAAAATTCAAAACAGCCTCTGTGTTCTGCTGACTGGTTACCTACCAGGGGGCCTATTATGCCCAAGTCCTGATTCGGTTCCTTGAGGCCATCAAAAAAAAGAAATAAACGTCGGGGAAAATTGAGCAAAAAAAAATCCTGCTTCATGACAATGCCCCTGCCCAAACGTCCCACACTGCACAAGACGCAGTATACAGGAATGCAGGTTTGTGGTCTCCAATCACCCAGCCTATTCTCCGGACCATGCCCCCAGTGACTTCCTTGTGTTTCGATATTCGAAGAAACACTTTCAACGACAGCGATTTCTCGATGATAAGCTCACAGAGGCAGTTGAATACTATTACCCGGGGCGCGACAAAAGCTTCTTCTCTTTAGGAATCGGAGAACCTGGAAAGCGACCTATGAAGTGCATTGACGTACGAGGGGGCTGGGTTGAAAAATAAAAATGTGTTCTTGGTCCTAGAGTTCTCGGCTTAGAGGCTTAAAACTTATTGAACGTCACTCGTGTATACTCGCTATAGAGTGAAGTTAGACGTGGCACAAGTCAAATAATTAGACGTTCTTGTGTAATACGCGTTGTTTCGAAAAACGACGTTTCGCCATAAAGAAAAAGCGACGTTCGACATCCAAGTGTCCCCGCTCGCTCATTAATTGTTCAGTAGAGGAGACATTGTTACACACAGAACAGCTTTCAAAGAGGGCGATTTTCAAGGGATGGCAGATGCGTTTGTTGATTCGTTCAGATTCAACCTCATCTAGGTGCAATGTCTCTGCCATTCTCGTTTACATCTGTTGCCAAACTTCAACGGTACTTTCAGAAAGACAGCATTTGACGAAAAGTTAGCGAGTGCCGGTTGCGGGACTCGAACCCACACCTCACTGATTGCCGGCCCTGCAATTTACCGAACTTTCAGCGTAGTCTTTTTCAAAAACTCGGTGGACATCATCTATATGAGGGAACGCACAGTGACTCACGGTGATTCGCTTCGAAAACCATGCCTGACCGAAGAACTATAAACGATATAGAACATGACAGACCCAAGAGGAAAGCCCTCAGGCTCAGTATCGTCGAGGCACAGCTACCAGCCGGCAATCGAACGGTGCATCAATACAGTAGGGTTGTGTTATGCATTTTATTTACTTAGAATAAGAAGGTCATCTCATCCTTCTGTTTTATTTCGAGACGCTTCAGTCAATATTTAGTAACTTTTGACTGCTGTCTCGGATGCCAGATATAAGATATATCTAGGGTTTGTGGTTTTCGGCATTTATTTTCAACCCAATTCGGGGGGTGTTTATCGGCATTTATATGGGGGACTATAAATCGGATTTTTTCGGCATGTATATTCCGCCCAAAAAATAAATGCCCGAATACGGGCATCTATTTATTTCGCTTGAAGGAAAGCCTATTTTGCGCGCGAAGTAACAACGAACCGAAAAGAAGTGAATCGATTCATGGTTTCATTCACAATGTCTTTTATGGCCTGTGCCAAACCAGCAAACAAGGAGACTACCTCTTGTTGTAATAGATGCAAGCGTACATCATCATGCTCGCATCTGTCATAGCGGCTCGCTCCTTGCGATTAATAACACGCAGTTTAGAGAACGCGCGCTCAACATTAGCGCTAGAAACAGGAATAGCCAGTATGCTTAAGGCGCACTGCGATAACAAAGGCCATGTGCTGGAACGGGCCGTCCAAAACTGAATAGGAGATATATCCACCTGAGGGGCAGGGCATACAGCATGTTCGAAAAACTCGCGCTTTATATCATCCATACGAGATTCATCTCGTAGAACAAATAATAATAAGTCCTCATACAGTAAAGTGCCTTGAAGTGCCTCACGAACGGAAACAAGGGTCACTCAAACTCAGAGCTGAGGTCAGGGCGCAGCCCGAAGATAATACCACGCTCGAGAAATAGTCGACAACGGGAGATTCCATGGGGATTTCCCTTTGCGGTTCCAGGAATGGCAGCTGTCAAGATACGAGAAATTCGGATTTTTTCGGAATATTCCGAATCTGAAAAAAATCATTCGGGGGGTGTTTTCCGGCATTTTTCGGAAAATGCCGAAAACCACGAACCCTAGATATATCTTACTGCTCCCATTGGAACATATAGGTATACCGGTTGGGGCAGACTTATGAAGACGCACCTTGAATGGTTCTGAATGGTCGACCGCTTATATGAAATATATATAGTGTGTGAAAAATGTCATATAAAGCGGGTGAATGGTATGCGTTGATGCATATGCATGGATCTGAGAGTATGTTTTTGTTTGTTGTAATGAGCGGCATAGCGTTCTAGGGTTCTTCAATTTTTTTTCGTCTAACGTTAGAATTATTTGGTCCCACTTGTTTTATGGGCTAGTGGCTTCTCCGCAGTCCACTGAAATTCACCATTATGAGATGTTTAACCCATGCTTCGTGTCCACATTTGTGGAACCACCATCTCCATACGTTATCTTTAAACATCCATCCATAGTCGGGCCTCGTGTGTTGAGCGCGTGCGAGAGTTGAGTTTGAGTTTGATTATAGAAAAAAAAACGGAAGATATTGAATTCGTCACTGACGAATTCTGCTACTCCCACAAGGAGAAAGAAAAGGAGAAAGATGCGTGCGAGATTTATTGCTGTGTTAGATCTTTTCGTCGGAATTGTTCCTGTAATTACCTCAGTGTGCTTAGTCGACCGAATATGCATCCGCTGTCTGCTACAAGGGCAGCGCGACTTTTTATTGATGCATAAAGTTGTTCATTTCATCTGCAGGGTGTCTTAGTTCGTACTTTCATGTTCTCCACAAACGAACCCGCTCATTCTTATCCCCGTAACTCTTGTAATGCTACAGCCTCGTTATTTGCTTGCATGACACTTCCTCTGAGAGCGCTACAGATATTTATCATCTATTGAACGTCTTTAAAGGAGAATCGATGGACTTTTTCATCTTTTTGTATTTAGTGATTTTTTTTCATAATTATTATTTTATTTTTACGGTTTCAGCCCTATAGGACACGAACGCAGGCAGGCATAGAACCATTTATGTTGCCTGGTTGACGCTGTCTTTATACGTGGCGGTGAACCGCTCCTAACACTAGCGACATTGGTGGATACGTATAAATCAGTAAATCTTGAAACCGTTAGAAAAAAAAAGGCCTTTACCAGCGGCATGGCCGAGTAGATCAAAGCATCCGCCCCAAATGGTAGCCCCCAAGGTCGTGCTGTAGACTGGGAGGTGGTGGGTTCGAATCCTACCACCAGCTGTGCTGTCTGAGGTTTTCCTGGGTTGTTCGGGGCAGACTTTCCAGACGAATGTCAGCACAATTCCCCCTGAAGTCGGCCTAGGACGCACACTAGCCCTCCCCCCCCCCCCTGTCCCCTACTCCTTCCCGCTATCCTCGCTCCGTGTGTCCACGTCTGTGCGCCGTTCATAGCCACAGTTGCTTCGCGGCGCTAACCCGGAATAATAATAAAAAAAAAGCGCGTCATAGAGAGTTTTAGGAAAACGTAGTTTGATGATAACGTTTCCGAAAACATGATAAGCCAATTGCCTGATTCCTTTGGAATGGGCGACATCACCCCAAGCAGTACAATGTACTGAAAGTCGAGTGCAATAGGGGTGGACGGTATGTGTCTTATCAATGTCTTTAGTTCCAGGATTCTGTTCACGGCCTTCCACCTACCCGCCCACCCCTCTTGCACTCGACTTTCAGTACATTGTGCTGCTTGGGACGTTGCTCATATCTGATTGACTGATAGCGATACGGAATCAGAGGGCCCTTACGATTTCCTAAAACTCCCTAATTGTCCGAATAGCTTTTTCGGTCACCACGAAAGACAGTGCGCTATCAGACAATTCCTAGTTTGCAATCACATTCCGCTCGGCTGGGTGTTCCATTTGGGCGTAATGGGGTAGCCTGCAGCATCTTTCACCCCATTAAACGACGCTGCCGTCGCACGAACGAGTGCAGGGACACAGAACACATTAAATATGTACACATAACTTCCTTCTGCATAAACTATTAGACGGACGTCACTTATTAAATGGGCACAGGCAATGCACTGGAAGCGATTAAGCATTAATATTTTGAGGTAACGCCACAGAAGTAGAGAAACTCATTGGATTTTCTCAGTTCCATGGAAGGCGCAACGTTGTTCTTTTATCATTATATTATTATTATTGTGGTAGATTTGAGATTCTCACTGTGGGGCACACATTAATAAAGACTCGAAATTCTAATTTACTGCTTCATTAATCATTTACGCTGGCTTCGTTTATTTTGCGTAGCCCCAATTGCAGAACCGCAGGTCACAAAGAAACGATTTCCCGAATGGTGCCGTTCCAGCCTATCAACCGTTTTTTCCCGCTGTTGAAAACGATCAACTTGAGCAGCGGCGAGGAGCTGGTTACGCCCAAATGGGAAACACCCAGACGAGCGGAACGTGATCGCAAGATAGGAATTGCCTGATAGACCACCATCTTTCGTGGTGGAAGAAAAAAAAAACTATTTCGATGATAACGTTGTAGTGCAGGAAACTGTAGAACCAGACGTGTGAGCCTTCCCCTTCCCCCTTCCATCCCTTCCCCGAGCACCTATTTCTTCCTCCTTCCCCCTTCCTCCCTCACCCTTTTTTTTGTGTGTTTTTTTAACGTACCCACCAATGTCGATAGTCCTGTGGATGGTGCATCGCCATGTGCATCGACAGCGCCAACCAGACAACATATAGACATGAAATCGTAAAGAAGTCGTCACTAAATGCAATGAGCTGAAAAAGCTCCTCGGTTTCCGTTTAATGCAGGCAAGCCGGCCAGCCAATAATGTGCCACCAACGAACAAATCAAACGCGGAGCTGGCGCTTCAGCGAGCTTTTATCGCAGCCCCTTTGTGGTCCTTTAACGCTGCCGTGTTTATCGGTGGGAACGCGGATGCATGTGCAAGAAAACCCTCCTTCCTTGGCCGTTCATTCCATGTCCTCCAGGGAAAACCGTCGAGCGTGGATCACATTGCACTGGGACAGAAGCGCATAAGTATCTTCATACCCTGCGTGCGAGCCCTTCGGCACGCTCAAGCTGGGTCTTTCTCAACGTCGGGAAAATCGGTCAGTGGGCTCTAAACATCTGTGGGAATTGTACATCCCGATATCTTCCGTGGTGGCCGTGGTCACTCTGACTGGTGCCGTGCCAATATTTTAAGTAACAACAAAGTTAAATACACAGGATGTTACACGTGCAGTTTTCAATGACGATTGAACACACTGTACATTGAACATGCACGTAGCGACATCAAGCTTGTCAACCGGTCAACCTGTGGAACATTGGATCCAATGCTCTTTGAGAGGATGACACGTTACACGTGGCAATTTGAATATACGGAAATTGTCACAAAAAAGCGTACACCTGAGAAGCGATAACTGTATCATTACTCAACGGTTGGCGATTCGTACTGAATGACATTCGTTCAGCGTCACACGGTCACACCAAATGGCATTTCATGAATGTTTGGTGAGCTCATTCGCTTTTCCCTCTCGCACCAACTGCGCACCCTGGACGACGCAGCAACAAACAACAATGTTAAGAAGCAAAAAGAAAAGAAACACGAATAGAAAGTTAGTGTCCTTTTTTTCATGTGTCTTTGTTTCTGGAATTAGAGAATGAGGGAGCACGTTTGCACTGCTCGTCGTTATCCACTGGAATGGCACCTTCAGCGCGACCCGCCATCTTGCCTGTCGATCGGTTAGGTACTTCTCAAGGCTTGTGCCTTCCACGATGGTCAAAGCGAAGCAAACAGTTTACTTTTGCCAGCGACGTCCATAGTTTTTAAAGTAGACAATAGATTTATAAGGAACGCCCTCCAATATTCAAACAAAACACTGTCAAACTATTTCACGGACCGTCATCGTCGCCATTACCGAATGCCATCTTTCTTTGCTGCGTAGCTCCATCTTGCTCGAGCAAATGACATTCAACGTGACTGTCATTCGTTGGGAATGACATTCACTTTGCCGTGTGACAGGGGTACACCTTCGGTTCTTCTACACCTTCGGTGTAGCAACATTGCATGATGTGTACAATGACATGCTTCGGTACAATGACGAAAACAGCTACTGTTTTGCTCTCTTTCTCCTCGGGTTCACGGTGATCTTTCTGACTAAGCACATCCTTTGTTGTGAGTCCCATCATCGATCCCTGGGAGCATATTGGAAGATTTGGCACAAAGGAGACATCGTCCTTTCTTTAAAAGCGATAAAACGCCCGTGTCGGGGAACAAGTCAAAAGACGACACAACACACAGGCACAGTCCTTCCTTGCCGCGCAATCCGATCTATGATGGGAAATACCTGACACGTAACTGACTTGTAACTGACTAACCCGGACTTGTTTTCACGCGCTCTTACGTCGTAACTACGAGTCACTCTAAGGGGGGAAAGAATGTAGAGTAACTATACTTTCTTTCCTGTTCCTCTTTACTCTGATCACCCCGCCTTATACTCTGCCAAGATTCCTGTTACCCATTGAGAAGTGTAAAATATATTCTAAGGGAACGCAGACATACATACGGGGAACTGTCCCTTTCACTTTTCTTGTCGGATGCATACAACCTTGTGTGGTGGTTCCAAAGCTCAACCCAGTCAATGCTCATGACAGAAGTAACGATCAGCTGGATGATAACAGACACAGAATGTAGGTAATAAAGCCTCTTAATGCCCCTGTCACAACGGCTGTCTTCAATTATTATTGAAACCAATGGCCATTGAACATACGCGTAGCGCCACTAAGCGTGTCACATGTTAACCTGTCAGGGAGAGTTGGTTCCAATGCTCTTTGAGAAGTTGACGCGTGGCCCGTTTGGTGGCGTTACGCGCATGTTCAATGGCCATTGTTTCTAATCCACATTGAAGACTGCCCGCGAGACAGGGTGCATGACACATTAACGGTAGCGAGAATTTTGTTAATTGTGCCCCTTATTTTTTTGGCATAATATTTTGGCCTGTACGAACATTCGAATTTTTCGAATACCGAAACGAATAATTTTGTACTTTTGGTTCGATTTCAAAATCGAATACGGAGTTCTCTATCCGAATTTCGAATCGAACTGATGTTTCTTTTAAACCGAATACGTATTCGCTTCGTATCATTCACATCTTTTGTATCTAATGTTGAAGCATAAAATATCAGTTATTGCGTTACGGAGAGGCTGCAACCCGTAGCTTACAACAACTATACCCTGGTGTGCTAGGCGACACGCATATTTTGCACCAACCTGGAATAACAAAGATTGAGGCAACGAATAATATTTTACCCGTTCGTTTTACGTTAGAAGAGCAAAAGCTTCAGATCGATCCTAGAAGAGAAGTTACAGGCACGAGACAGTAGCCTCATGTTTCAAGCGGTTTATCTCGGCAGGTCGGCGCGCTAGACAAGCAATTTTCTTGTCAGTTACGCTCATAATTAGAATATAATTATGCACGAGAGCTGTAGCATCGTTAATTAGTCATCAACAGTTTTATGTTTCCCACGGAAACACGACCTCTAGAAATTATGGACATGTACGAAACAGTGTGGTCGTTTCATATCGGCAGTGTACCAGCGGCATGGCCGAACGGGTTAAGGCGTCCCGCTCGTTGGTGGTAGCCAAGGTCGTGCTGAAGACTGGGAGGTGGTGGGTTCGAATCCTTCGGGCGAATCCCTGTGCTGTCTGAGGCTTCCCTGTGTTTTCCGAAGACTTTCCAGACGAATCTCGGTAGAGTACCCCCTGAAATCGATCCAGGGCACATACTAATCCCCATCCCCCACTCCTTCCTGCTGTCCTCTCTTCATCTGTCCATATCTGTGCGCCGCTCATAGCCACAGTTGCTTCGTGGCGCTAACACGGAATAAAGAAAAAAGCACATCGGCAGTGCAAACTTGACGGAAGACCCAGCGGCGGTCGTTACTGATGATGCAAACTTGGAAAAATACAGGTACGTCTATTACAATCGGTTCCCCGACTTGTCGTTGTACGTCGTTTCATCGAGAAATTGACATTTAATCCAAGGTCATTTGTTGTTGTGCGGCGGCACTATATGTGCACGCGCGCATTGTCACTGCCATTGTCAGGCGCATCTCGTTACCAGAGGGGATGGAATCTACGGACGTGCCGACGCCAAATTACCGATTGATGCGCCGGCTAGACTGTGTTTCTTGATAACCGCAGTAACCTTTATCATTGTTCTATTCAACGTATTTACCAAACATTTACACGTTTCATCGAACGCCGTATCGTATCGTTTCATATTTCGTCAACAGTATTTCGTCAACAGTATTTAGTATATTTTTTTATTTATGATGAGCCGACTTACCCCACTGGATCCAAACGACTAGATTATATTGGATATGCAAAAGAAAAATACGGAAGGGATATCTGAAAGGTTATTTGCTAATAAATGCTACTAAGTACCGAATCAATACCAAAATCGTGTGCCAGAATACACGGGAAGGATATATAGGGTAAGGTGGGGCAAGATGAGACACGGGGCAAGACGCAACATTTTGTACTCGACACCGCCTCTCGCAGAGACGCACTGCTCCATGCGCTTGTAACTTTAGTCATAGGTGGCTCTGCATGTCCGCTTTATTGTGCGTGAGTACTGTCCGGCTTGATGTTTGCATTGAAGAGAAAAAAATCGGTTACTTCAGCATGGAATGTAAAGACCCCCCCAAAAGGCCCCATTTTTCTGTAGTCCTTTTTCTTGTCATCTGTGCTGTGCAGCAGCGTTTCGCAGGACTATTCTGTCAATGTAAGTCCATATCCTATTTCTTTATTCATTCATCTACATATATGCAACATATGGACATTAATGAATCCGATTATATGCACGGGGCAAGACGCGACAATTTATATTAATGCAATTTAAATTTAATGTAATTTAGAAACTGATAAGTCAACTATTAGGTAGATTTCTGCTTGTTCCTCAGATATTTCTTTTTTTGGATATTGCCTAGTATTTCTCAGCAAAATTTTCTGTTTCCTGGGATATTTCCAGCAAAGCAGAAGCGCACTAAAAAGCGAGCTACCAGCGACACATCAAACTGGCGGTGCCTTGTTTGTAAAGGACAGTGGAGGGAAATAGCACCGGGTTCTGTGTGGTTTTATTGCACATCATGTGGGCCAGGGTCTCAAAGGAGCTGTGTAGGTGCTTGGATTGCAAAAACTAAGTTGTATATTTCATTACCACGGCGTGTCTAATCTTGCTCCACGCGATGTCTCGTCTTTCCCCGAGGGTTGGGGCAAGATGAGGCATTTTTGAATTTCTTGTTCTGTGTTTGTTTTAGAACCAGCTGCGTCCGTTCTGATCTATAGATCAGAAGCTCTAGACCTCTGAGAATGTGCCTATGGCTAGCTTTTTTTTAACATGAACAATAAAAATTCCATATTCAATTGCAAATTTCTGTCTCATCTTGCCCCACCTTACCTTAACGTCCCCAAAGAGTACTCGAATAACGATCTCGTGCTTTGTCATAAAGATGGAGGGGTGACATCTGCTAGCCGTCAGATCCGGTATTCCATGAACGTGGCAGTGATGTTTACTGAATTGCGCAGGGTCATACTGACTTTTCAACCCACAATCCGTCTCCTTCAGTGAATTGCTCTCAGATTTGAGACCTTCATAGTTCATGAATACATTGAAGGCCCCATATGCAGAGGCTATAACTGCTAGCGATTTGGTCATTTGGCTCGAAATTGCCGAGGTGCTACAAAATGTGGAATATGTACGAATATCGATCACATCGAAGATCACACTGCAATGCTAAAAGGGAGCCAAAGGGTGCCAAGTGTGGTTCCGGCCATCCAGCATTCTTTTCCATGTGTCCTTCGAAGACTGCCGCTCCGTAAATGCGCCAAGAAGTGACAGCCTAGGGCTGACACTCATGGGAGTGGAGATGTCCATTTCACATCTCCTACGAACGTACAAGAATTTCCGGCATTCCCACCGCCCAGAAGAACAGTCTCTGTTCGAAATATCGGCGGCTCTCGTCCTGAGGAACTTCATTTTCCTACTGGTTTATTCACTGGATTTTCTACCCTTCTACAACAGTACAAGATTCCTCTGGTGGCTATACGCGAACACGGCATGGATTATTCACATCGTATTAATGGATACATAATGCATCGACCTGAGCTATATCATCTGATCGTAGAACAGCGTTATACATTCGTAACAACCTCGTAACAGCGTCCAAAGGCTCAGCTTGTCACCGCTCTTTGGACTATGTCACCTGCAAGATCCGCCTGGGGCTCATGCCGTTAACGGTAGTCGGTATATACAGGGTGTTCCTTTTTTAGTTGCACCACAAAAAAAAAAAAAAAAACTATGAGAGAAATGCCTTTTTGGCAGTTGGGTTATACGGCCAGGCGGACATCCTCTGGAAGAGACTATGTAACTACTAGATGACTAATTGCCTAAAATTCATTAGTTAACTCTTTAATTGCGGGCTTTCGGGCAAAAGTGAGATAGCAGAATGGGAGACAATCCTCGATGAAATTCGTTTTCTTTTTGTTTGTTTTTTTTGGCAATCATGCAAACAGCAGGTACGTTGAAGTACCAGAAGTACTATAAGGTAGAATAATGGGGTAGTGGGTAAATCACACTAAAAATGACGCAGAAATACAGAGACAGGGACCAAGAACCACACAGGACAACAGCGTTCCTGTGTGGTTCAGGAATGCTGAACGTTCAAACAACGACACTTTTCAAGCGCAGAAATTACGCGACCTTCGCCGTACTATCTGGGTCGGAGAGCGGTCTTCTGGCCAACAGATTACCTTGGAGCCGTGCCTTGGAGCGATAAAACTGACCAATCAGTTCCATCGCTCTAAGGCACGTGGCCCTCTCACATGGATTGCCTGTCGCTCTTTCTGCGTTCGAGAAGCGCGTAAGTTCTTGTTTCGGCTCATTTGCATAGAGAAATTCAGCTATGGACATTTCAACGCATGTGCGCATTTAAGGGTTTTTTTAAACATAGAATGGCTTGCAGCGAGGAATATCTCCCGTACTACTATCTCGCTCTTGCGTGAAATCCCCTAACTAAAGAGCTCATTAATGAATTTCAGGTAATTAGTGATCTTGTAGTTACATACTTTCTTCGAGAGAATGTTCGCCTTGCCATAGGGTAAGGTGGGGCAAGATGAGACACTGGGCAAGGCGCGACATTTTTTTATCGTCGCCGTCAGTCTCAGAGACGCGTTGCTCCATGTACTTGAAACTTTACTCATAGGTGGCTCTGCATGTCCGCTTTATTACACATGAGAATAGACCTCTCCCTGTTTATAAACAAATGACGTCATAGTGTTCGACAGCGCCACCACTTTGGTAGAGTTGAACTACGCTCAAAGCTAGGGGAGAACAAGGTCGCGCCCGAACGCCACGGTCTTCAAGGGATTACGATGGTCTCTGGAAGGGAGGCGACCTTCGGTCCTACTTTTCTTTCAGTAGGAGGCAGCGAACAAGTGCCCATTCGTGGAACCCAGCCCTCCCCTTCCGATTTGTTTCGGTTTCAGTCCGTCTGCCAACGTCATGATGAAGTTTCTCGGGTAGAGGTCTATTGTCCGGATTGGTTTATGCGTTGAAGAGAGAGAAACAAATCGGTTTCTTCTGCCTAGAATGTAAGGACCCGCGATAAAGGCGCGATTTTCTGTAGTCCTTTTTCTTGTCATCTGTGCAGCAGCGTTTCGCAGGCTTATCTTGTCAATGTAAGTCCACATTCTATTTCTTTATTCATTCATCTAGACATGTGCAAACTATGGACACTCTTGGTTATCCGGTGTTGAATAGAAAAATTAATGCATCCGATGACATGCACGGGGCAAGACGCGACAATTTAATGCAATTTAGAAACTGATACGTCAACTATTAGGTGGCTTTATGCTTGTTCCTCAGAGATTGCTTTTTGCATATTACCTACGAGTTTCCAGCAAATTTTCCTGTTTCCTAGGATATTTCCATCAAAGCAGAAGCGCACGCAGTAGCGACACAGCAGACTGGCGGTGCCTTGTTCGCAAAGGACGGTGAAGCAAAATAGCACCCGTTTGTGTGGTTTTATTGCGCATCATGTGGGCGGTGGGACCAAGGGGGTTGTGTAGGGGCCCACGGGCTTTACTTTGTCTACTTGGATTGCAAAAACTAATCTTGTATAGTTCATTGTATAGGCACTGTGCTCCTTCACCCTCTCACATGGGGGGGGGGGGGGGTGAAGGCAAGACGCGTCTCCGAAGATGCGCAATGAACAAAATAAAGAAGAAGAAAATGGTGTCCTTTCAGGAATTTTTTGCGGGCGAATTTTATCGAACGGATTGTTCTGAAAACGGTAACGCTATCAGGTGACCGAAGGGACCAGGTGTTCTCATTGGAACGACCGTGTAGCTTTTATAATTCAAAAGTTAATTAACGATTTTTAGGTAATTAGTCATTCGACGGTTGAGCAACAGATGGCCAAGAACGTCCGCCAGTCCAGAGAAGATAGAAGTGAAAACAGGATGTCTATAGCCCTTATAGGTTTTTTATGAAAAATCTGTATCGAAAAAAAAAAGACCATGTATAACTCAACTGCAAAAACGGCATCTATTTTGCTCTGCTCGTTTTTAATAAAAATTATGTAACGAATAAAAATAAACACGCTGTATGTCAGTGTTTCTCAAACTTTTCCAATACGTGACCCCTTTGAGTAGTACCAAACCTACCATGATCCCCCACCTTTGTAAGCTTTCTGAAAATTGACTTTTTTCAATGACGCAGATACATTTACATTGTAATTTATTTAAAAGACATCACAGAGAGAGCTACCAAAAATACTTATTAATGTTTTTAACAAGGATTGGTTTAATCATGTATTTTGATGAAGGATGTATTTCTTAATACAAGCAAATCAATACGTTGGTCTGTGTGGCTTAAGGCATATCGCATGTCTGCTTGGAACCTCCATGACCAATTTGAGGGTCATGACCCGCAGTTTGAGAAACACTGCTGTATACAGTAAATAGAATAAGCAAAGTCCTTATACGCGTATGGTGACTTGCAAGTTGCAAGCATGAGTAACATTCGTGAAGACCTTAGCTCTTCAAAGAAACCACGCATGTATATTTTTGAATAAATGTTGTGTACACGTATCCCTAAAGTCCTCCAAATAGATTTCAGAATATATACGAGGGGGGACCCAAAAGAAACCGGAATTGTCCTTGTGAGGGCGGATCCCTTGTAATACAGGCTTCCACCACTAGGTGAGAGTTTTACGAACTGTTTTGCATCAGTGCACAAGATGGCGTTGTTGTGCAACGCTGCGTTTGGCTTCAGTGAATTCTATTGTTAGACCCCTTCAATGCGTTTGCCTATTTCGCGATGGCTGATTTGCACGAACAACGTGCGGCAGTGGAATTTTGTTTCCTGTTGGGCAAAAACGCATCAGAAACGGCAGTTATGCGACAGACGGCTTACAAGGAGGCTGCTTTGAGCAAAACCCAAGTGTAGGAATTGATTTCTCGATTTAAACGAAGCGAAATGTCGATTGACGATCAACCTCGTTCCAGACGGACTTCGACCAGCCACACTGAATTAAATGTCGACAGAATTCGTCAAGCCCTCTTGCAAGACCGCAGTCGGACCATTGATGAGCTTGTGGAGTTGGCAGGGATGTTGTAGAGCTCATGTCAGCGAATTTTATCGAACGATTTGCACGTGAAACGAGCTGCAGCGAAATTTGGCCTCGACTGCTCACGTCCGAACAGAGAGAGCTGAACATGGCTGCGTGCCGTGCGTTAAAGGACCAGTTGGAGACGGACTCCGACTTTCTTTCTAAAATCATAACAGGAGACGAATCTTGGTGCTACAGTTACGAACCCGAAACGAAACGGCATTCTAGTCAATGGAAAACAGCCAGTTCACCACGTCCCAAGAAAGCACGACCAGTGAAGTCGCACGTCAGGACAATGGTGATCTGTTTCTTTGATGTGAGGGGCTTCTGCACTTGGAATTTGTTCCGCCGGGTGAAACGGTCAACCAAAGCTCTTATTTGGAAGTTTTAAGAAGGTTGCGCCAAGATCTACGGAAGAAACGTCCCCAGCTGTGGCATTCAGGTGGTTGGTTCTTTCACCATGACAACGCACCTGCCCACACCACGCTGAGTGTTCAGCAGTTTTTGACCAAAAATGGAATGACCCCTGTGCACGACCCAACCTACTCATCTGATCTCGCCCCCTGTGACCTTTTTCTGTTCCTCTGGATGAAGAAAGTCTTCAAAGGGAAACATTTTGCCGATGTCGAAGAAGTGAAACAGAAAACGGCACAAGCACTAAAAAGCATCAACGTCGACGAGTTCCAAAACTGTTTTGAGCAGTGGAAAAAACGTCTGGACAGGTGCATTGCATCAAAGGGAGATCACTTTGAAGGTGTTTGAAGTTAGAGCATGCAACAATAAAAACACAATTTTGTAGAAAATAATTCCAGTTTCTTTTGGGTCCCCCCTCGTACATAGAGGGATTAAGTTTCGTCGCGGTCTGGAAGCTTACAAAAAAGAAAAAGAAAAAAAAGGACAGGCGAGAGATGAGGCGGTACCGAGAACCGTAACGGAAACGTAACTGAAGGGAAAGCAACAATGGTGGTAACGGAAACTGAAACAGAAACAAATATGGGCCAGTAACAGAGGCTTAAAACGAAAAAGATTCCGTTGCGGTTTTCACAGGTGGTTGTGCGGCCAGGCGGACTTCCTGTCGAAAGCGTATGTGACTCTGATTTAAATCCACCCTCTATTTAAGATATCCTGAAACGAGCACGTACTTTGAGACAGAAATCGCTAAATTTTGCTACGCAAATGAGCCGGAACCGAAACCACGCACTTCTCGAGCGCAAAAGGAGCGAAGGGAGCTAGCGTTGGAGGGTTACGTGCTTTGTAGCGATGGAGTAGGCGATGACCTGATGGCCAGATAGACCGCTTTCCGGCCCAGACAAGCTGAAGGTGTGAAGAAGTGCGTAGTTCTGGTTTCGGCTCATTAGCATATCGAAATTTGGCGATTGTCTTCAGTTCTGCTGTCTCGCATTTCCCCGATTGCATCTAATTAAGATGTTAATGAATTTTAGGTAATTAGTCGTCCAGTAGTTAACAACGCTCTTCCCGACAGGACGTCCGTCTGGCCGCATAACCCGGTCTGCAAAAATGGAGTCAGTGTTGCTCTCACAGCCTTTTTAAAAATCCCTAAATGATAAAAACAAAACATAAACGTATAAGAATATATCGCGGAACAACGAGAGTATATGTGAACGAGGAATCCGTTTTTATGTTCACTCTGTTTTATTTGATGGATAGTGAATTTCACAAATCCTAACTTGATAGTATCTTGAAAGTAAGAATTCCTCTTGCAATTATTCAGTATTTTACTCAAATATTTTTCAATGTTGAATATTTTGTACTCTGCTCAGCCTCTTTCTGCATGGTACTCAGTAACATAATTACTTTTTGAGTGTCTTGCACAAGCCTGCCAAATTTATGCCATTGCAATTCGAGTCTCAAACTGCATGCTCCAAAAATATGTTTTCTATGCTCCAGACGAAATAAGGAACGATTTGATGAAACTGCTTTCGATTGAAAGTCTATTTGTCGACGAAACGGCGTTCGATGAAATGTCCCGAGCGATAGAGAACAAAAGCTTCCGGAAGCCATTGCGATTTTTTAAGAAGTCACTAATGCTGGGGCGTCTGGCACTCGGAAATACGCACTTATCCTCTTCATTGTGAACTTCCAGGAAAAATCCGTCGCATTATCGTACTTTATTTGCTTTATTAGTAAAAGAGACTTAACAAGCCGTAGAAACAAACATATGCAACATTTCAACCTTTTCGTCTTCTCATGCGTTGCATGTTAAACTTTACAGGTGCAATGCTTTTCTAAATGCCGCTACATCATTACGCTCAGTCTGAGCCCTCAAAGCACGTCGCATGTTTCAATCTGCGTAATACCTCCTAACGTGCAGCTGTTAATTGTCAAGCAGTACAGTCAGCCTTTTGCTTTACTGTGTGGCAGCTCTTTACTGAGAACATGTGCATGTTTGTTGCGTTATCTTGCACTAAGCTGCCCCTATACGGACTAAAAAAACTGTTTCATTCCGTACTAAAAAATAATTAACCTTGCTCAAAGACTCAGTACGCAAAATGTGCCACCAGCGAACATTACATTCTCAAAGACAGTGACGCAACCACCCAGTAAACCATTCATATCCATAGGACATCCCTACAAGGTCGCGAACGCCCTGAATATCTGGTCAACCATGCAATATCTATGGGATGTCCCAGAACGACATTCGCGTTTCGATTTTATCCAGTAAATAACAGATGTCCTAGGTACGTCTGCAGGATATCTTGCTTTGGATATTTGAATGGAGGAAAGGCCTGGAGATCCCTGGGATACCCATGAAAGATCCAGTACACGACATTTTGGGCACTGGTTGAACGTCGCATGAAGATATGCGAATAAATGTGAAGTTTGACATCTTGTTCCGACAGCCAAATTTTTGTTGTGCTTATTATATATTTCTATCGTTCGCGTACTGCTAGCCGTGAAAGTATTTATCTATATGCGTAACGTTCGTCAAGGAACAGTGGAATTCGATCACTTTTATAGCTCCACTCAGAAGCTAATCACATTATAGACAAAGGCCTGTAACCAGTTGATTCTTGTATATGCTGCCTTTCTCGTAGAAGACCTCGGCTCTGGCAGTATCGTGATATTTGTACCTGTGAGAGTTGCAAGTCATTCTATTCCATCATGGAATGTCATGTGCAAGTAACAATTCTAAACAGAATGGCGTAAATGCAGGCTAGCTGGTGGATAAATTCCATGATAGGCAAGCCTGAGTGTTTGTTTACGTGTCTTGCCCGTCGCTCAGGCTTGCCTATCATGGTAACAATTCTAAACAACCTCTCAACATGTTGATTGTAGTTTCAGTGAATTAGTCACACAAGAACTGTACAGCAATGTACTGTACTGTTGATTGCGATGTCCTAGATTAAAATCATTGCATAATCATGCGTTAATAAAGATCCGAACAGCAAAGTACATTGTGAACAAGCAACTGCCTCAGATGCAAATCTCGCTGTTATGTTGGTCCATATCACGCTGGAGAGTCAGGAGAGTGGCCACACTAAATTCCTTGATTGTATGATGAAAAATTTATTCAAGATGTGTATGCACTATCTTTTCATGGTTTACACCAAAACGGAGAAAAGCAAGCTAGATCTAATTTAAACGACATGATAGATGGGAGCGTTCACATCCCTGTACGGTCACACAGAGCAATTGTACACATTATGTAAGTCTTCAAACGGTCTGTCAGTCATACTGAGTTGCAGAGTAAATCATGATCCACGTGACCTGTGGAAAAAAAAAGTAAAGTCCCTGTTAAAGATGGCAGTGCAAATCAGCTTGTGCAAGAAAGCAGAAGTGAATTAACTTCAGTTACAGTCGGAGAAAAAGTGCACATTCCGATTACATTTCCAACTACTGTATGTACTTTCTGTAAAAAGTACAAGCGCACCACAGAAGTGTCAATCCACATAAATAGTTTGAACACATCAGTTGAATATTTCTGTACTAGTTTCCTCAACAAAAATGGTGAAGGCACAAACTGAATGCAAAAAAACTTTATTTGATGATGATGATTGGGGAGTTTCATCGCCAGAGTCCTACGGCCCATCCTATGGTGTCCAAAAAAGTCAGTAGAGCTTTGAGGGCAGAGCGTTGGTGTGCTGGATTCAGCCATCTAAGCAATTTTGACAAAGCGAGGGGGTGCAGCATAATACATTGTGTTGATGCTTCTCTCTGTGTTTATATTATGCCAGAAACAGAGAAGCAGACTGTACTACAAGAGTGATGGTGGCTTCTCACATTTGTGATGGAGAAAGCAAGCAGCTTCCAACAAGCATTCTGTTCGTTTGAAGCAGCCTAACACAACACCCATGCACAAGATGCGTAACAATAGTAATCCTAGAGTAATTCTAGACCGCCTGTGTCAGCACTGCTCTTTTCTGGCTCCTGCTTTCTTTTGATGTGCAACTGCACCAAAATTTTTATCCCATCATCTTCTAGTGGTAGTGCACAATTTTGTGGAATGCTGTGAATTCCACACCCTTTTACAGATTTCTAAAAAAGCAGGAGCCATAACTGCACCTCTGCTTACTACATTCTGGCACAAAAATGTTTTTTGAAGCAGCTCCTTTGTGATACACACGCTGTAGATGGGAATACAAACAACTGTATTCACCCGCATCAGCCACCATGCCACATACATGCGGGGGAGACCAGGATGCCGCAAAACTCTGAATTTTGTAGCGTGCCGTGAAATCCGAGGTGAACTTTTATCCCACCATCTTCCAGTGGTATAGCACAATTTTGTGGAATGCTGTGAAGTCCACAACGTTTTACAGATTTTAAAAAGCCAGGAGCCATAACTGCACATCTGCTTAGTACACCGTGGCGCAAAAACATTTTTAAGTGGCTCCTTCCTGATACACACCGTAGGCGGGAATACAAACTACCGTATTCCCCCACATCAGCCGGCATGCTGCATACAAGTAGGGGAGACCCCGCAAAACCCCGTATTTTGCAGCACACCATAAAATCTCTGGTGAACTTCTGTTGGTGATAACAAGAGCGCGGATAAATATGCACTAAAAACCCCCCAAAATATGCACTGAAAATCTTCTAAATATGGAGTAAAAACCCTGTTTTTAATTGTTCTTGGTACGAAAGTAGTGCACAGAATGCCTATTTAAAAAAAGAAAGCGAGTGTTTTATTAGGGATCACACTGTAAAATAGAGCCGCCTTTGTTCTGCAGCACACAACAAAGAATACTTCTGCCGCATATATGAATTATAAAGCTGAAGGCTTTGTGGTTGTGATTGATAAAATAGCATAAACATGAGCGCTGGTGGATGGTACACATAACAAAACAAACCTGATCATGGGCAACACACACACACACACACAAAAAAAAAACACGAACATACACAACGAAGCTCAGCTTTGATCTTCGTTTTATGTTCGTGCTGCATAATGTTCGGCACTGCATAATGCCAATTAAAATGCGAATGCCACCCGTTTTCGTAACAATAAAGTGGCGCTGGTGAAGTATGGCCTATCGGAGAGGATAGAGCAGCCAGGGTACAGGCTGAACACCACACCTCATCCCACCGAAACATGGAAAATGTTCGATTCTGACCAGAATTTTTGCGAACGATGACCCAATGCCATCCCGAAACCAGCAAAACCATCCATAAAAAAAGCGGTAGTAAGCTATCGCACCTAAAGATATGTCAAAATATGCACTATTCGTGCACTTTGACGTGAAATATGCCACAACGTGCAAAACATGCAGTTATATGCACCATAGAACCCTTCTGATCAGTCCCAAACCAAGACCAAAAGTGTTTTTTTATAGTCTATAAATGAAACCATATTGAGAAAAAAAACATGCGTTTGCATGAAAATTCACACTCTAGTGATAACTGTTGAAGTAGCAAGCACCACAAAAGGTTCATTCCAAAGAGGATTATCCCCAGGAATGGCAATATTTGACTCATGCTAACATGTTGGCACATCCAGGTCAGGGGCCACCCACAAAAGGGTTGGGGAGGTACGCTACTGTTTAAGGTCGACAGCCGCAGTGATATTTGTCTTTCAAGTTCAGTGCTAGAACAAGAAGCAACGGAGATGGACGGGAGAGACAGCTCTCGTGACAAATCTGCCTGAGACACCAGCATCAGAAACATCGGCTATATGCGGGGCTATGTGTATCTGACATCACACTCTAGTGGTGGCACTGCGGTTGACAGGGCATTCACTTGGTGTGTGCAAAACAGCTACGATTTTCAACTGGAGTAATTGCTGTTTTCATGCAAAGTGGGCATGCAGCAAAGCTGTGCATCTTTCGGACGCACATCCCGATGGAAAAAGGGTGGCGAAATCACTTTTCATCAGTTTCCGTGCAACGCACAGAGAAGAAATCGTTTAATTGCTGCATGTGAAATGGAAAGATTAGACACAAGGGAAAGATGATAGAGTATGTAGAAAACATTATCAAAATGGCAGGTTCCTATAATGAAAATCCAGTTTTGAGCGTTAATTTGGAACTGAACTGAACCGTAAATACATGAATACAAAATTTAGATGTTCTAGTGAACGTAATTGTTTTGTGTTTGTTTGTAATGCAACCTCTATGTACGTAATTTTAGGCCGGCCGGCAAGTCATTCACTCGACGTCGGTTTCAAGCAAAACAGTGGTGCACGAGGAGCAGAATGTTACGCACATGTAATGACTAAGGCCCCAGGTTTTCTGCGAAATATCGTGGAACCCGGAATTCATCGCAGAATCCTTCATTCGGCACGGAATTTCACGAAATCCCTTATATTTAGGGGTGTGCGGATATTGGAGTTCTCGAATTTGAATCAAATATCAATCACTCTAAGTATTTCATTCGCGAATCGAATACCCAATGATCAGATTTCCGAATATCCGACTATTCGCCAAATATGAACGACACCTCCTGAAAGTGGGCTTCACCTGAAGCTTTCCTGCTTGAGGTGAAGCCTGCTTTAAGGAACTTTCCATGCTGCAGGACCAGAACATACAGATTGCAGTTTAGCTTAAGATAACGTTAGCCCAAGTTTATTGTGCATAGTACGTTGCCTGAGGAAGGGGTGGCATCCCTCCCGTGTGCAGTTTAGCGGTGGCAGTAGAGGACTTTGATTTGATGTCTGGAAGTTTGCCTTTAAACACTCTTAAATAATGTCTATAGCCGAGAAACAAAAAGGGTGTCCTGTAACTTCCACAGGGCATGTATTGTAAGCTCCTTCCTATAATCTTCCTATAAAGTTCCTATAAACTCTGTAGATACTGAAACAAGTTTCAGCAGGTATAAAATGATTGCTGGTGACAGACCTTTGTGTTTGCCAGAGAAGAACACAAGATATCATGTATGTAATGCTGAGCCACAACAGTGCTTTCAATCTGTAATTTTATAAAATATTTTTGTTTCCACATTGTTCAAGAAAATAAAGGAAAATCTCAGAATTTACAAGTCGGTGCCGCAGAATTTCGAATTTGCCGCAGCAGAAAACCGGGGGCCTCAGTAATGACCCGTGCACACTTGACCCTTGGCAGTGTCGAGACCAACCCACCAACCCATGCTCCATGTGGCTCGTCTGATACTCACTGTGACAGCATAACTTTTGTTTTTATGAAGCAAACTCTGGATCCAGGAGGGCTGCACATTTGACATTCCCTTACAAAACCTGTGTACAGCAGAACCTTGCTAATTCGATCTCGCATAATTCAAAGGATTGCTATGGTCCAGTCTTCGTGCATTGCAATCTGACTGCACGATTTGAAGAAAACTGGCTCGTGTTTTGCTTAATTCGTAAGTTTCCTACAAAATTTCATCATTTTCCATTGGCTTCCAACGCACGCAATGACGACCTGCCATAAAAACCACGTGCTTGCTCCCTTGCTGACATCCCTATCCCAGCTGCCAGTCCCGCGGTGCAACATCCTCGCGCTTCCTTGCAAGCCAGTGTCCCAGCTGTGCTGCCATTACGGATTACGCGAGCGCATTTTGGCAGGTTTTCGTTTCATGCTTTTGTTGAGATCACCACCAAAACACCACTTCGAAGTTCACTTATTGCCAGTAGGCTGTGGAGACAGCCTGCGGGTGAAGTACAAGACACCGACGATGAAAGAAAAGACGGCGATCATCACAGTCGCGAGATCTGCAAAGTGCTGTAAGCTCCTACCGGTGATGCAAGCTACGAGGAAGGCTTCGCGTCTTTCGAAGAGTACGCCAGGATAGAAGACACAGAACAGACCTGTGCCGCAAGTCTCACAGGGGACATCGTTCTGTACACAGCTCGCGCACATGAACAGAGTGATGGCGACGATGAATCTGCATGCGCACCGTCGTTTTCAGAAGTTTGTTAAGCCAATGGCGCGTGCAGCAATATGATGGACTTAGCATCCCATCCTGAACAAACGGTGACGTTCGATGTCATTTTCGGAAGGTGGCAGACGAAGATTTGTGAGTTCTTCAGCAAATAAATATATTTTCCTTCACCATGTGCCCAGGTTCGCTTAACGCCCGCTTAATTCAAAATGTTTTCGCCGTCCAGATGACTTCGAATTAGCAAGGTTCTATTGTACAAATAAACGACTCTAACATAAATAGGTGAAGGTAGCAAAGAAGCGCTATTTTCAGAAACGACCCGATCAAACAGCTTGCCTGAGGAGAAATAATTGTATGCTTGTACAGTATCAGCAGTGAGTTGGCTTTGCAAAGGCAAAAATATTAGATAAACTACAACGCTAGCGATTGTCGTTGGCAGCATTTTTTTTTTTTTTTTTGATTGGGTGTTAGCGCCGCGAAGCAACTGTGGCTATGAGCGACGGAGAGAGGATAGCAGGAAGGAGTGGGGGACAGGGGGGTTAGTATGCGTCCTGGGCCGATTTCAGGGGGAACTGTGACGACATTCGTCTGGAAAGTCTTCGGAAAACCCAGGGAAAACCTCAGACAGCACAGCCGGCGGTAGGATTCGAACCCACCACCTCCCAGTCTTCAGCACGACCTTGGTTACCACCAACGAGCGGACGCCTTAGCCCACTCGGCCATGCCACTGGTCGTTGGCAGCATGCTTTGTGGTTGGGCCGTGCAGTCTTCGATATGAAGTGCAAAGGGGTGGTCATGTTGTATACCATTAAACGACTTTGCCTTGTAGCGACACTTGTCTCAAGTAACTAGTCTTCTCTAAAGTACAGTAGAACCTCGTTAATTCGAACTCGGATAATTCAAATTCCCGGTTAATTTAAACAAATTTCGAAGTTTTGTTTGGCCCGCTATGTTTTCAATGCATTTGAAGCCCACTTAATTCGAATTCCATGCAAGAGGGAGAGCTGAGAGCAGAGTGTGCCTCTCGGAAGGTGCACGTGCGAGTGTGGCCGGTAATTGTGTACTTGCGTTTTGTCCACTCAGAACAGCATGTTGCGTGCGTCCTCTTCGCGAGAAGTGAAACAGACTGTGTCTGCGGTGTGCTGTAACCAATGTCAACGAGGGCCAAGTATAAACCGCTTTCCCTGAAGGAAAAGCTGGCTGCTATCGACGAAGCGGAGTCGGGATTGAAGAAAACTGCTGTCGCGACTAAGTATGGCATCGCAAAAAGTACTATAGTGGCGATCATGAAAAGTAAAGACACGATTCGAGGGAAGGCACATGGCTTTACAGCAACCCGGAAAAGGCTTCGGGAAGCTGCACTCCCGCGGTGTGGAAGAGGCACTTCTCCTGTGCCTGAAACGAGCCAGAAGTTCGAATCTACCAGTAAGCGTCCCTATCCTGCAGGCGAAAGCGGAGCGTCTGGCGGAGCGTCTCGGACTTGCGGATTTCAAATGTAGCAACGGTTGGATCTCACGATTTAAAGAGAGACACGGCCTAGTCTTCAAAGCTGTCAGCGGTGAGGCGGCTGCAGTGGATCCGAGCGTCGTAACCAATTTGCAAGCAACGACGCTGAACACCGTCCTGAGGGAGTATGCCCCGTGCAATGTTTACAATGCCGACAAACTGGGACTGTTATTTAGGTGCCTGCCAGTCAGAGCTTGTGTCGTCGTGGCGAACGCTGCACGGGAAGGAAACTAAGTAAGGAAAGGGTGACCGTGATGGTGTGTTCCAATACGGATGGAAGTCACAAGACCCAACTGTTCGTCATTGGAAAAGTGAAGCGCCCGAGGTGCTTTAAGGGCGTCTGCACCCTTCCCGTTGCGTATGCTGCGAATTCCCGCACATGGATGACGCAGGAATTGTTCGAACTGTGGCTATGCAAGCTTGATCTGGAGTTCAAACGCGCGAAAAGGAACGTTGTCCTAGTGATAGAGAGGGAGAGGGAGTGGAGGGAGACAGTCCAACACGGCTGATGTCGCACTCATGGAAAGCATTCGCAGGCTGCGTTCAGCGTGTTTTGCCCACACCAACCCTGTTTGATGCAACCCTGATGCAACCCTGTTTGATGAACACCAAGATGGCACATCTTGTTTGGAAACTGTAAACAAGTCTATAGATGATGAGCGGACATGTGGAGGACAGCGGGAATGATCTCGCACCCGAAGTTACTCCATCGGATTCAAAATCAATGTTCTGAAAAGACTTGAAGAAGCTGGATCAAGCGTCAGTGCTGCTGCAAGGGAGTTTAGAATTCCTCGTCAATGTGTGCAAGTCTGAGTCAGATGTCAAGACCAGTTTGCAGCACAGCCAATGACATTTCCATTCATGATGAAACTCACCTGTAAATAAAGTTTCATGGGTATGTGGAGATAAATGAGCTCATTTCGTTTTTCAGACCTCAAATTTTGTGGCATGCCAGCTGAAGCAGGGGAATACAGTATGTGTATATTTCTCATCACAGTCTCTACCATTTCCCTACATAATGGTACATGGCATTTAGAGTCTCTGAATGTGAGCCTTAATGCAACTAGTTTCTCTGTTGCCGAAAGAGATTGAAAGGGTGAAATATGCTCTGAATACCTACCAAAAACCCAGCAAAAGATGTCATAAAGCCCTCCTTGGCAAGTTCCCATACACCACCATATTCTTCGTCGTCTACCTTTTGGAATGAGCTTGTGTATCCATAGACGAGAAAGGTGTTGACACAACAAAATCTGCAATGGGATAAATATAGGCTAATCTGTAGGTTGGCTTCATAATGAATGGGCACGAAGCGCACATACACACACAAACACAGTGTTGCTACCGAAAGGCAGTCTTGTTTTTGCTCTGTTGTGCATACATACAATTATGCAACAGCAACATGAATAAAGAAGTGGAGAGGAGCAAGGAAGCAATGTAACTTATACATCTGAGGTATTATGGAACAGGAAGACTAACAGGATTAGGTGTAACAAGTTACCACTGTGCTCCTTCAGCAGCACTGTCTGCAACACAGTTTGAATATTAATACCATACATTTTATCTTATATTAACAATACTGCCCACAGCTTCTCATAAAATTCCACCCCTCTGAAAAATTGAACCTCTGTATGCAATAATGGGATAAGTCGAAAAATCTCAAACCGAGAAAAGGGGCCTGATCTGTGTGTCCCTCCCATTGACACACACGCATTTCCCGTTTCTTACTCTCCTGTAGCGGGCCAATAAATTGCAATGCGGTCCTAAATTTTCTTTGGCAGGTACATACTGGTATGTAGATGTCATTGCAGCAAAAATAGTAAAAAGGGGATAAGTCGACTTATCCCCTTATTGCATACAGAGGCTCAATTACTGAAATATATTTAGATTGTTTAATTTATCCAGAAATTTTGTTGTTTTGCAAAATCTGCATTCTGTTACATTATTATTGTTGTACTGTTATTGTATATTTCTGTGGGTAAATAAATAAGTAGGTACTCTGCTTAAGATTCTTTTCAGCTTGTTGCTGTGGGTAGCTATTCAGCAGGTTTTCAAATGTTGTCCACATAATTAAGCAGTGTTTGCATTTATAGTAATACATGGTACATACAAGGTAATTCCAAGAAAGCCCTTAAGAGGAACAAGGCCCCAGGCTAGGCCTAAAAGGATTCCTAAAATTTGTCTGGACCAGTACAGCACATCCAAGAATTCATCCTAGAAAAAACAGAGAGGCACAACTCAGAATGTTAAGGTAAATAGAGTGGATGTTGCAAACAACTATAGGTGGAAAAACTGGAGCATCCTGTTAGAAAAAGACAACAGTAAAGCATCATACAGGTGCAGCATTTTTCACAGTGCCAGTGAGGGAAACGAGCGCCCGTAAACAAAATAAATAAGGCATCTCACACGAACTGAAACATTGCTTACAGAATTACAAATGTAAAAACTAGAGAATCTGAACTATGAAATAGCAGAACTGATCCATTATTTGAGATTAGTCTGCAAACAGGTTGAACACAGGTAAAAATTTCTGCACATGCACAAACTTTTGAAACGCACATGCCAGCACCAGCTTGAAAGCTAATTCACTTGGGTTTTGGCATTGATTTGGTAGGCGTCACCATTCCGCAAGTCGGCTTTACCTCATTACCGAAACCGATTTGGGGAGGCAACGCAAGCTGCCAAGGCCGCACTAAACTAGCCCAACTCATTACTAAACTAACCAAGTTTGCGATGTCTTAGGTTAGTTTAGTGATAGGTTATGTTAGGTTAGTGTGGCTGTGGCAGCTTGCCTCGCCCCCCAAATCTGTTTCGATGGGGTGGGGGGCGAGGATAGCTACCACTGCCGCACTAACCTAACCTAACACTAAACTAACCAATGTATGATGTTTTAAGTTAGTTTAGTGACAGGTTAGGTTAGTGCGGCTCTGGCAGCTTGCATTGCCTTCCCAATGAGGTGAAGCTTACTTACGGAATCGTGACACCTACCAAAGCAATGC
This sequence comes from Ornithodoros turicata, assembly GCF_037126465.1. NCBI lineage: Eukaryota > Metazoa > Arthropoda > Arachnida > Ixodida > Argasidae > Ornithodoros > Ornithodoros turicata. The sequence continues at coordinate 40,879,664 of NC_088201.1, forward strand.
CCGATAGGAAAACATTTCCCACGAAGAGAAACTATGCCACAAATTCTTCCCTATGCTTCAGACTCTGTGGGTTGCTCATGGGCAGGTAAGCACCGTAAGCACTTCTAAATAAACCTAGGACTTTTTGCCAAGTTTGTTTTTGACTGACTACAATCACCAAGAGCAAAAAAAGGTTCATAATCTTAAAACAAAAATGAGACAAAACTACAGACATACATGTGGCTGAATTTAAATTGTAGTAAGCATAGTCAACTTTGTCATTTTGAACAACGCAGGGATATCCTTCACTTATCACAGCACCCGGCAGGGGCTCAGAACAGCGAGTTGACAGTAGCAAGTCTTTTCCAGTTAAAAGTGATAACAAGGAGGACAGCAAAACCATGACCACAAGTGTTTTCAGTGTGGTGAAGGATACCTGGTGAGCCTAAATGCAAACCCACACACTGAACATCACCACAGTATTGCTTAGCAGGCTTTACCAGGGTCATGCAAAAACAAACTACCAGCAATGTTAGATCATGAGTGTTCAACATTTAAACAGAAGTTTGGACCCCTGGTCAAATGGCACATTACATTCAGGAAGGTGTTCATTTGAACGATCAGCAACAGAGCAGGGTCTACATAAGGTTGCACTGGTAACTTTTTCAGGATTTGCGAATGGAAGGCAGCGAACAACTTTCATGACTTGCGTAGTCATTTACTCAACATCACACATAGCTAAGATACAAGTTACAAGTCGACTGCATATGGATGTACAGATTCGACCGGGCCGTGCCATTGACACCTCGCACGTGAAAAGACGCGTAAAACATGGTTGTGGAAAGTCACTCGCATGGTAACATTGCCAATTTATAGACTAATTTCATAGATCTAACGAGAACTCCTCAATACCAAGCGATGGAAAGCTCATGTTCTTGCCAGATGTGTATCTACATCACCAACAGATGAACTACATCAATACCAGCACTGGTCACCAGGTCACTGAAAGGTTCAAAGAACGTGACAGCGTATGAGTGGTCCTAACCTTGTCGGGCCACTCTGAACATGGAGTTAGTGCTCTAGACCAAACTGAGGGCAAAGAACTTTTGGTGTGCCCGTTCCTTTCGTTCTGTTTTCGTTTGTTGCTCATTATGTGTTGTTAACAGAACCTAACACATGCACGCAACATTCACGGAAACTGCACGAACCACTACGTGACCAACACAAACACCTATGCACGTGTGCACAAAAAAGTGATTAGGCTATCGACGAGTCGTCTCCGCGGAGTGAAGTAGTTCCGACCCTCTATTGGCTATAATGTTCAGATCGAGGTCATCCAACGTGTCCTATTCTAAATAAGCGTAATTCGTGACCTTGTCTGCCACTGTGAAGCAAAATATGCAAGCAGTATCATCAATACCACAAAAGAAGTATGTGCCTACAAGCGGCTACTTATGCGGCTGATAGCGACCGGCGGGAGACAATTTCGCAGCCAGTCACGTAGCCAATAAAAGTTTTTGCAGCTGCCATGGAAGCTCTTATAACAGCACGAATAATGAATATACGTCAAATAAAAGGTAACGTACTGTAGTCAAATGCGTTAAAGCCGTGCTATACAGTCTTGGGCTTGCGGGCTTTGTCTTGAAAAGCGTGTACGGCGGCACGCTTCTTGAGTGAATAGCTCTTGGATAACCACTTTAAAGGCATGTGAGACAGAAATCCATTGGTAAGATTTTGTACAATAACTACAGGGAGAATTAACGGATTTCTTCATTTGGATAATGATTTATTTAAGCAGTTGTTCGCAAGGCTGTTTCTATTTTTGTGCAGTTAAATTGCTGGTGTTCGCGGGTGAGTGCACGTTTCCCGTTTGCTCGCTCCCGTCGACTCATCCGGTACAAAGTAGCAGACTTGTGATTGAAATAGATTGGAATTGCCATACGCTTCAAAATTGTACAAGGTGAAGAAGAGCAACATTCTCATGTTTAGTTTTCTTTTTCTTTTTGCTTCAGTTAGCAGAATTGGCCGAAGTAATGCGTCAAGTGTGTGGAAACAACTCCATGGGAATGAAAGCCACATATCTTTCACAGCTTCTTTTAGAACATTAAAAAACACCTTTGCAGGAGAACAGCAGAATGGTGTAGAACGTTAAAAGAAGTAAACTCCTGCTTTTCTTTATTCAAAAATTTTAATGCCCTTAATGACCTTATATACCTTAAATACCTTATATATACTGCATCGTTCCACTGTCTACTCTGCTCACAGTGAAAGAACGACTAGGAGATGCGTTCTTATAAGAAGAAACTACATGTCTTGACCCTTTGGTAGTAGGACTTGGGTACCTTCAACATTCTGGAGATTTACTGTGGGGAATCGGAATGAGTAACAGGAGGAAATGAGACTTGAAGCTGGAGGGTTGTGCTACATCTGTGTTCATTAGAACACAAATACTCTGTACGTCCTCTAGACATCATTAATGAGGCTATAACAGCATTTCATTTTATGTAGATATTTCGAAGTTCTGCTTTCGGGGCTTGCACCAAGGTAGGGCCATCAATATTGGCAAGCGACTGTGGAGAACTGAGTAAGTCATTTTGTTTGAGGTCTTTGGTGCTGCTGCTTGTTGCTGCAGTCTTGTCTCACTTACCTGGACACCTCAGTCAGGCACAAACAGCTCCCCATAGAGCCTATAGTTTGAGATAATTCACACAACATTGGGCATATTACCAATGAAAATGTGACGTTCTGCACATTATGTATACCAGTCGGCCTTCCTGTTTGGATCTCCTTTCGACTGGTTATGGCTGCCATCGACTCCTACTGGTTTTCACGTCTGACGTCTAGTTATTCAATGTTCTAAAATAAATAAAGCAACTTTTGGATAAAATAGACATTTACTTGATACATCGTGTTACAAGGCCTGACACATGTGCTCACTCTGCATACAAAGCCCATTGCGTTGCACTTTCTGACACATTGTGAGAAAGTTCAAACTTGCAAAATGAACACACTGTCTAATTCCTAATAACGAGCGAGTCTCATGCGTGGCATACAATTTCATGTTGAGCATCATCTTTCGATGCTTGCAGCGCACCATACATTAAAGCAAAATGGAAAGCGGTTGTGTCGCATTTAGTCCTGTTTTTGTTGTCACTGTATTCGATATGGTGCTAGAAAATTTCGCGCGTTCCGACTCGCGACAGCATTCCAGTTCCGCACTTGGTAGACTCAATATTCATGTCAAGAAACAGCACGACACGTGTAGAGTCACCTCAATATACAGATTAGCCTGCGAACACACTTGCTTTTTGACAAACACTACTGTCAACTGACACCGCCAGAGTGCACAATGCAGGCAGACATGAAACAGTGTTACACGTATTTGGAAACTATGAACTGTGCTGAACCGCTGCAAGCAGGTGTGCGCAGACAAAATGCAATTTCAAAACATTGTCGACCAATCGAAGCGCACACAGCCTCTCAGCCAATTGGTGGGCGACGAGGTGTCTGGGCGTAGTGGTGCATTTTCTACTGCCACGACGGTGGAGAGCTGAGGAGAACTGCCTCAGTTATCACCTTCTACTTTGGCCTCTTTTCTATGAACATATCATCAGTGACAACAACATACCGAGTTCACATGCTGTGACACCAAGCAAAAAGCGCGGTTTGCGCCAAAGAAAAGTGAAGGGACAGATTTCGCAAGGGATGACATTCCCTTAAGACAGTGCAAACTCCAGCAAATGTGAAAGGCAGAGGCCATTGCCACGTCTCTCTGTAAGCAAGTCGCAATAACACATGTTCTGTAAAATTGTTTCCAGTACTTCATGCCCTGATGCAGATAATGAATTCAAGATAACTGAATAAATACTGTAGACCGGATAACAAGGTTTCCAGTGAACTGAGTTACGGATAAGTTAGACATGACTGTATTTGAATGGGAAAGAAAGCTTAGACAGAAATGAGGATTCAAAGTAGTTAGGATACATCGTCCCAAGTTAAGCCAGAAAATTGTCACAGAAATTGCAGAAATTTGGTTCAATACGAATGTGCATTTCATTTTTTACAGCAACTCGGGTAATACGTAATTAGATATATGCGTGCATGCAGTTATATCCGCACGACATTCCGCTCTGCCTTTACTGCCATTATTAGCTTAGTAACTCCTGTGCCTTTAACTGAAGTGTATCGCACAAATGTGGATAACGTAGCATTGCTGAGAAAGTTTGTACTGTGAAAAGTGAAAATGTTAAACATTACATTTTCGTCGTGGAGATATTTTTTCATATGGCAATAACTGTGGGTTTGCGAATATACTCAATATCCATGCGAGTACCGTCCTTGCCTCGGGTACTCTCCTTTTGAAACCATGCACCAGCTTCTCAGCGCCCTACTGCTCCTTTCAATCCGTGCGGATGTGGATGCACCCATTTCAACTATAGTCGTGTTCGACTGTCAACTAGTCCGTCAACTACACACACAGTTGGAGACACAATATCGTGCCAGGAGTAATACTGCAGCGCCACCATGCACCATCAGCGGGGGAGTGGCAGGGAAGGCATGAAGGCACTTGCGCAGATTCTTAAGAGCCAATACAGAAGCAGAGTGAGTATGATGGGTATGATTATCTCGCGGACGAGCGAGCGTGACCCCTCTGTGTCCAGCCATCCTATCTGCATCAAGGGTTGCCACCAGGCCGGTATTATACCAGCACGGCCGGTTATTTGCTTGTTCTGCCGGTTGCTGGTAGGAAGGTGATACCGGCAGCTTTTTGCCGGTATTTGTGGCTCGAGACCGTTCACAGGGGCTTTCGCGAGGTTTTCGCTTCAACATTCCGCTACAGCTTGAATAAATCCGGAGCACAGACCCAACTCCGCAGTCACCAGTCATTTTCTTAGTTATTCATTATTATTATTATTATTATTATTATTATTGTTATTCATTAAGTCTTGTGTTCGGAGGGGACAAGATCAGTGGTTGTGCAAAGCTATTGGTGGTTGTGTCGAGCCAGATAGAACTTAGGCCGTATACAACCATCATGAGATCTCTTCCTGCAAAGAAGGGTTTGTGTGCATCGATGCGTTTTTCAAAGTAAATAACAGCCCAAACAGGTTGATCCAATACGATCCAGTGTACCGTTTATGCCTGTTTATAGCAATTTCTAACATCAATAATCCAGCCACACACAGGAACTTATGTTTCCTCCTATTATCTCTGTGTGTGCTCATCCACCCCTCACCCACTTTCCCTTTCCAGTGAGCCTTCCCCTTTCCCTCTATTCCACCTCCTCTCCCTCAGCCGGTATTTTTCACTACGAAGGGTGGCAACCCTATCTGCGGCACAGGAGCTGATGGAGTAGATTTCTTTTCTTCTTAAGTTGAACACGACTATAGCGTGGCTGCCGGGTGCGGTCACAGAGGTTACTTGCGTGGATGCGGATACTGTCAATCACATCCATGCTCACCTCTAATACGCCGTAATTGAAAGTTCCACCGCTTTGCTATCACGCACATGTGATAGCAAATTTAGCCCAAATATATCTCTACTATTGTCTAGGTGAAACTGGTTAGAATAGACCTGATAGAAAAAGTGAGTTTGGCAATCTTTTGTCTTACGGATAATGCCAAGTGAACTGAAACACAAAATTTTGTGGATGTGATGTCTTATATTTGGCCTATATTTTCAGGCACGGGACCCCTGCCAAATGGAATGCCTGCCGCATATTTGCTGATGAACCCGACTGGTCTTTTGCTGGTGAGTTTTCCAACTCCAATCTTTACATTCACTTTCTTTTCCCCCAATGTTTCAAACGTACCAAAAAAACAAAAAAAAAAACAAAGAAAAGTCAGACACGGCCATATAAATTTGGAGATGGCACTCATTGCCATTGCATGATTTGTTTTAAATGCTATGCCATTTTGTGACCTGTACCATATGTCACACTACAAACATATTGCACTATATATACAAAAGTAGGACAAGCTCCCGTGGCATAGTGGTTAGGATGATCGCTTTCCACGCCGAGACTGGGAGGTGACCCGGGTTCGAATCCTGTCACCGGCTGTGCTGTCTGAGGTTTTCCCTGGGTTTTCCGAAGACTTTCCAGACGAATCTCGGCACAGTTCCCCCTGAAGTCGGCACAGGACGCATACTAACCCCCCTGTCCCCCACTCCTTCCTGCTGCCCTCTCTCCATCTGTCCACATCTGTACGCCGCTCATAGCCACAGTTGCTGGGCGGCGCTAACATGGAATTAAAAAAAAATACAAAAGTAGGGAACTTCTCTTCTAGAAGAGTATAAAAATGGTCCATACAGACGTCAGGAGGAACTTTGTCTACTAATTTCTGAAGACCTTGAAGACTGATCAAAATGAGGCGTGCCTGTGGAGATCACAGAGCCCTTAGGTGGTCTTACATCCTATGTTACAAAACCATTAAGATTTGTGCATGTCAGTACAACAGTGAGACCCACATTTCTAGCGAAGAGAAGTTCTTACTTGAAAAACCAGAGTAAATTCTTCAGAGGGCAGTTGCATGTTAAGCATGGAATTGCTTATGAATGCAGGCAAATGGAGATGTAAGTTTATAAACTTGTAGGTAACATTGCTTTGAGTATTAGGAGAAGACTACACGAAGGGACGAACTCAAAACGGTTTTGAGTTCGTCCCTTCGTGTCTGTTGTCTTCATGTCGTTGTCTTCTGATGCTCAAGGAAATGTTACCTACAAGTTCATTACACCAGCTCGCTTGCCTCTTACAATTCTTTCAGAAGTTTATAACTCAAACATTGCCATACTTTCGCTGTATAGCCATTTAATCAATATTAGGAACTCACACTCACCCCTCACTCACACAATGCTGATGAGGTAGCAACTGTTACTCCTACACTGTCTGTGTTCATTGTAACGCACAGATCAGTTTTGAAAGTGTGAATGTTTTTTTGTCCTGCTGGCTGTTTTTTGTAAAAATGGTTGATGCTTGGCTTTTTAACTTCAGATGGAAGACCAGCCCCCTTAAACGTGAGACAAAAGGAGCGATACCTTCAGCAAATAGATTATTGTGTGAGTAGTTTTAAGCAAACAATTCTAGAAAAGTTTTCCAACATTCACACCTTGTGATATGTAATACAGTTGCCAACCAATTTTTCAGACTCCAAAAATTTGGACTTTCCAATATTTAGGACAAAAGTTATTGGTTTATCTGACGCCCCATTGAGCCAATGTATTTTGACGTGCGAAAATTCGGACTGTTTTTCACAGGTATGGTTCGATTTTTCGTACATGATACGCCTCAATTTTTTTTCCTTCTTTCTCTTCCCCTTTGCTGATGGCGCGCCTCAGAGCGCGCGGAGGCAGAGTTTACGCGCGCGCACCGCTGATGAGGTTACGCACACGCGCCCACAAGCACCCATAAACAAGGTATTGTTGGCGACGAGGTGAAACCACAAAATGATGTCCGTGCCTTCAAGTGATTCTGAGGGTGTCTCGATCGACTTCGTGGATACTGAAGAATGCGATGAAGACGCGAGCATGTTGGCGGCACATACACCCGCTGAGTCTGCGACTGATTCTTCAACGATGACTCATGGGAAGCGGTGAAAGGGAGAACCATAGGGAACAGTTTTTGTCACGCCAGAATTTGCTAGGACAGTACGCAAGTACGGAGTACGAGCATTGTTGGTACCGCCATCGGCGACGACAACGGATTGGCAGATGGCCGGGCATTGGTGGAGGACCTCCGAAGCTGAGGTATGGCAATACCTGCAAGTGTAACATTTGAAACGTACGCCGAAGTGGATGAATGTGCATTATTTTGTGCCGAAATGACTGATAGGCAAATCGTTTCACAAGTCCTCGACCTGCCAACGGAAGGCTCCAACAATGACGACGACGATGACGCGAGTGCTATTGCTACCCCTTCAACGGCAGCAATACTTGCGACCGTCGATATGCTCGGAAATGTCTACCGTGACAACATCACATTAGCCGAAATACATTGCGATGCCATTTCTTGCATACGCGCAGCAAGGCAGATGCGCATTGATAGTTTTTTTGTGCCTCTTTGAGTTTTCTTCAATAAAAATCGTTTTGGGAGAGATTTCGGTCATTGACTGAAAATTCGGAGTGCTCGATAATTCGGACCGATTTTGTGGCTTTTAGAAGTCTGAAAAATCGGTCGGCGACTGTAATTCTGACATATCTCAGTGGGGATAGTGTTGTTAATGCATTTTTGTCTTCTATTAAGTTTCTGATGCATTATCAGTTTTAATACAAAGTCATAGGCCGCGTTTACATGAATGCTGTGATAAGTGGATATATATACAATTTTGTCACATTCATGTAACCACAGCTGTAGTAAAACAATTTTCAATTCATTTTTCAAAAGGAAGTCTTCAGAGCAATTGTGCAGCTTTGGGGTTAATAATGGGATCCGCCCATTTTATCGAACACTGTTTCATGGAACTGCATTGCAGCCAGTTATTCTTCCAGGTTTGCAGTGCATAGATGCAGTAACAAAGATATGCTAATTACTAGAGGTGTGCAGATATTGAAATTTTCTGAATGGGATATGAATGGCATTTCTAATGTCACATCATGGGATAAAGGCTTGCAACAATTAAACCCAGGAAAGTAGCACGGTCACACATGGTCACATTCTTGCACTGGCATTGCTTCTCGCATTTCTTATATAGGCAATGAACTGTCACTCGTGAGAGCGTAGTTCCTGATGATGATGCATAGTTTGGAACAACCTTCTTCATCAGTACTGTAATAGCGTAATCCTTGAGGATGCGTATATATGGTACGTATATCACTGATGACTGGTTCAAATTCCAAAGTACAGAAATGCGAACAAACCAACACAGAAAAGTAAAAAAGACAAAACACACACACGCACATAGGAAAGGTTCTTACCACTGACAGGCTCATGTGGGGGACCCTCGTTACATGCTTACTCTTGTTAAGTGGGTAAGTGTATATATGTTCATAAGAATTCGTTTCTTTGCATGTCTACAACTAGAAAACGGTCGTGAAAATGCTGAAGGAGCTGCATGATGCTAAAGAAGCTCAAGTTGGTCACATAAAGTCAGTGTTAGAGAAGAAGCAACAGATTATGTCAGGAAAGTTTCGTGCCAAAGGAATTGAAGCATTGAAGACACAACATCATGCAGAAAGGGCAAGATCTTAACCCGTTTGTCTAGCTTTGAATTGTTCAAATATTTCAACAAATGCTGGTGTAGATAGCCGCTTGGTCATGAGTTTGTTTTGGACCGCAGTTGTTTCATGGGCCTGACCTGACTTCTGTGTTACGTAAATAAATATATGTGCTGCAATAATTTACGATGCTACATCTCAGTTGAAGATAAGGAAGACTGGCATTCCCTGCGGGGCGATTTCAGAGAAAATATTTAGCGCCTGAATGTGAGAAGCAATAGAAAAACTGTAAAATCTACATGGAATGCTTTGTGCACATGAATAAGAATGATATACTTGCGTGCTAAGAAAGAAGGAATGGAAGCAGAAACCGTTCTGTTCAAGCCGAAAAGCATTTACTACATGAACAATTAAGATAGTTTGGCAAAAATATCTTTGAGGTCTCACTTAGGTGCTTAGGTCCCACCCGTCATTCTTATAGAAGTGTACATCATTGTATTCCCTTTCTTGAAGGTGCACACACACACACAAAAAAAAGAATCATTTTTCTGCTTTCCTCAGTTAGCTGCATATCAGAATTTTAGGCATTTGGCTAAAAATGCCTATAAATGCCTAAATGCGACATTTTCGGGGTTGCCTGACTTTGTATCGACGGTGGTGAGTTCTGGCCTTTTTTAACATTTCTAGATGCCATAACAGCCTTTTTTAGACATGCAAGTGCACCTTGCAGGCTCATGCTGAGTGCTGCATTTGGCTTTTCGTTTCTGTGTGTGTGTGCCTTATGTTCCTTTTTTTTAAAGTTTTGTTTCCTTCAGTACCTTGGTTTTCCAGAAGGGGTTCATGCATATCTGATTATATAAGATTTGGCCTCTTTCTTTGCAAGCTATCGGTTCCAGGCAAGTATGTCGCATGCTGTACCTACAATTTTTTGTCCATGCGAAAAGCGTGGAAAATAGTGCTACATGAAAGAAACTGACTTCTACAGTAATTCTTTCTTCCTCAATACTCTGGGATGCAGTATGATGTATGCACAATGGAATGAAACACATCTATCAAAGTGTCACACCCATTTAATAGACATTTCACATGAATATCAGTGATGGAAGTGCTGCACCATTTGTGCCAAACTGCACTAGTCATGGGGTGCTGTGGCATCTTGTGCTGTTGAGGGTGTTTTTGCTGCAGTTGGCGACTACTTCACAGTCCACGGAGATTGCGCGTGACACGAGAAAACAAAGCCTAAAGTGAACGAGACACACCAGTTTTTGAGAAAATTTAAAACGTGAGAGGGAGCTGTTGCAGCGACTTACTAGCTGGCTAATCAGTTGGAGCCGATGCCAGCTCTGCCCTAGCGACACACATGTGCACCTTCATTTTGATGCTCCAATGATTGTGCTGTTTGTTCTGTGCTATCTTTTGTGTTTTCCCCAAGCTCAGGGATGTGTTGCATACGTCAAGTATACACAAACTTGCATGCATTTTACTTCTGTGTTTGTCGCTATTCAAGCTGAGAGGCATGAGGTGTCTGCATACTTTAAGACCACTTTTCGATTCCTGAGGGTAGCTTTGCGTGTCTCGAGATATGGTCTAGGCCTACTGTTGATGGTCACTGTAACTTGCTACCTTGGAGGATCGCAAAGCCTTTTCAACAACAAAACACATTGTGAATGTGGACATTTCACTGTCCACGTGCTCTGCACCGACTCCTCGGATGCGGCTATACTAGGTCAGCTTCGCAGCTCCCCGATCTTACCCCTCTAAATCGAGTGGAAAATTGCTCCAGCCCACACAGACCCGATGCAACTGAAATTGAATGTGGAAAGCGTTCATTCCAAATCATAAATGAGTAACCATACACGGCCGAGGCTCCTCGACAGCGGATTGCGAAGCTGCGCCAAAATGCTTCGAGGCACTTCCATCACTGGAATATGGAACTTGTGCTCATAGTCATTTCCTAGCATCGAGCTCCTTGTTGTTCTTCAAATGCAGATAGGAAAAGTTTAGTACCATAGGATCCTCATACATTAAGCATATGCATTTTAGCAGGAAGTTACTTCATTGTCCAGGTATTTATTTCTTGCAGTTAAATTTTATTAGAAATTCTGCATGGGAATCCCCTAGTGCTTTGTTACCTGCAGTCAAAATCATGGAGAACTCGGTACATCACAGATTTAGTTGGTAAAGGGCTAAGATCTGGAGCTGCTGGCTGTCCGCACAAAAAGCAGCAGAATCACTCCGTTGAAGCTTGATAACATATACACTACTGATACAGCAAGTGGCACTCTGCCATACCAAGTGCCACATGTTATTTTATGCCTGTGCGTGTCAGTTGGTCCCACATGGTTGTATCAGTTTTCGCAAAGTAAGTTTATATTCCTGCTAGTGTACATAGATAGCGGTACTGCAGCTCACGTGTTCAAAACATATCATATTGTTGAGATGCTCATGGTACAGATATAGTGCTTCCTTTTATTTCAACAGTGAGTTATCAATACATACCATGCACAGTAAGGTATACCAGAAAATATGTGGTACTTGTATGGTCAAGCATGTATAACCCATTTCTTCAACATTGTTTCAATATACAAGAATATCACAGACATGAAATACCAAACAAATTTCAGATATGTACATTTGCTGTTCATAAAAGCTGATGAGTTCACATAAATGTACAGCAAATTCCGGTTATGGCATTCAAAGTTGAGGTTATGCAAACAAGTAGTTGTCTAGGCTTCAGTAGGTACATAGGTGCTTCTGCATTATACACTGTAATTATCCTCTCCAGCCATAATTTGAAAAATTAATGCCTGCATGCATCAAAGCAGAATGAGGAAAGCAGAATGAACCATGCACTAATTATGGGCATTATCTCCTGAGCAGCAATAAAGATTTTTGCTGACCTATTACTGGCCACCAAGCTTACCATTTTGCTTGTCTTCCATTGTGGATCTTGCATGACTTGAGCTTTCACGTTACTTCTATGCAGTGCAGGCTGAGAACACCTTGCTACAATAATTTAGTATGCGGTTGTGCACTTCTAGTTGCACAAAACATGTAATTGTATATACATGTTCTGGAATTTGCCACTTATTCAGGAACAAGCTTTGTATTTATGGTGATTAGATTTTTGTAGCAACATTGCAGTATCCATACTTATATGCATGTCTGAAGCATGTAGCATCTCTACTATACTGCTGCAGTTTCTATACTGCCTTGAACATGTTAAAGCTGTAATTGTGCACATTTATGTGTGTTTTTGTGTACGAGAACTGTCGTGCAAGAGGCTGCTTTTCTTCAGAAATACAGCCTCTTGCATGAAAGTTCTCGTTCGAATAAACGTTAGTTGCTCCTAACCGTTTTAATATTACGTTTCTGATTTCATCATCGTGGGCTCCTGGACAGTGTTTTTTTCTTTTTTGTTTTGTTTGTTTTTCATTTCGACACATTTATGAAAGTCAGAGTCTGAGATATGATGCATCGTCTAGCATGCAACATGCAATGTCTAAGCTACCTTCCTCCACGTATTTTATGTATAACCATTAACATCCTTTGGATATTGTGTATACCAATTTGCTTTACATAACATTTACAGCATCTTTGACATCCTGAGGGTAATAATCATGGGGCCTCAAATGATAGCTAGTTTATTTACCATTAAAATTTCACAGTTCCGGCTACCACTACACAGGAGTTGCAATGAAAAATATTGACGCAGGTGTAATGTTTCTCTCCATAGAGGAACATTGTATACAGTGTTACCACAACGAAGTTCAGCATTTTGTGTACATTGATTGATAATATGACCCTCTTTCACATATGCACTCAAAAGAATGCTCATGGTTGAATGCCCTGTAAGAGGTCTGCCCTGGTTGGTGCCAGTGCTGAGGAGTGTCAAGCATATCGACAAAGTAAGAAGTTGGAGTCAGCACCCAAAGTTTCAATGCACCACGTCAAATCGTACCTACCACGTCGAAAGTTTAAATTTGACATCGATTCAGTTACCAACCGAAGACCGTAATTTTTTTCCGCCATAACTGAGATGCATTACATGTTTATTAGTTGTTTGCTACCACAGGAACAGATCCATGCCTTTACTCTGTACCCTGTACAATTGGAATTCATGCTGTGGCAGTGTATTCCCTGTTCTATGAAAATATTTATGGTAATTTTGCTAATCTCTTTGTTGATGATATGTGTACCACATGGCGTATAGGCTTATATACATTTATAAGAGAGCATTATGCAGTGCAGGACTTCTTTAGGGCTAAAGCCTCAAATATGAGCAATATGGCTGTCCAGGTTGTACCGTGGTGACGTTCTCATTACAAATGCATGCACTAAGCAAAGCCTAAGAATTTCAGTAATAATTTTCTGCCTTTGGGTGTCTGTACATATAGGAATAGGCATGCAACATGTCTCAAATTGGCCCCTGAACTCATGTCAGACACATTCTAGATGTCTGGCCTGGCGACTCTGTGATCTACGTGGGTATGTTATTCAGAGATTTTGGAAGTGATTTGATTACACACAAGCACGTCTGCGGGATGTCATCTGCTGCCACTAAGAACGTCTTCAGATGATTATAGAAGGCCAGAGTGGTCTTGGTGAATCCTTTTATGTGATACTAAGTTTTTTTAGTATGCTCCATGAATGAAATGCATGAATCAAAGTGCTCCAGGATGGATTACAGTCATAAGTTACAATATGTGGTACAAATAATGAAACCAATTAACTAATTTCCTGGCTTAATTGGAGATCCTTCCAGCAAATGAAACTCTTGTTTGTTTCTTTGTTTCTTTTAATACGAAGTGTATGAAGTTCTTACCAATTTCAAATTCTAACGGCATGGTAGAGTGAACACTTACCATAGAACACACAATGATTACCTCTGAATAACTTATTGTTCACAATATTCCTGTAGATCACATTTGCAGGTTGTACAGGCAGACCCAGATTTTTCTGCAATTGCTTATAAATAAGAAGCAAAATAAACGTATGCAAATTGCTTGAAATCAAATGAAACCTCACTGGTATTAGTATTTAACCTTGTGGGTTTGAGCCTTAGATTCATTTGTATAGCTTTTTTCCCCCTCATAGTCTAGTGTTCAGAAGTTTTACATTCTTCTATGTAAGTTTGCTCATGTTAATATTTTCCCAGAAAATAATTGGAAATTGTAATTGAAATACAATCACATTTCTCATTAACTAAATCAATTGCCGTATTTTCACGCGTATTAGCCGCGGCTTATGCGCGATTTTTTTTTTTTTTTCGCGGACGCTCTGCGGCTTATTTGATGGCTATTTTTTCCTGGTATTTTCCCCATACCCCGGATTAAACGAAAGGGCCGACAGTGCCTCATGTTTTTCGGAGCAGGACCGCCCTGCCACTGCACGAACAATACCGAACAGTGGCGGGTCCACATTCGAGTGGACTGACCTTCCGAATACATTCCCCCACGCAGCTTTAACAAAAGTGGTGACAGTGATTAATGTCTCTTGGAACACCACTAACTCGTCAATCCACGAAAAACACGCACAAAGGGCACAATCCGATCTTATTAGAACACTAGAACTGACCTCCTTTGTTATACATTATGCCGACACCGGAATGTGGACCACAGGGTTTATGGCCTTCCCTACGGTCTCCTTTGTCGGCAGACCCACAGGAAGGGTTCAATACACCTGACATCGGGATAAAACGTGGTCAGCTAAGCGTCAGTTCTCATTTGACCAGAGCAGCAGCATTCGTGGACACGGGCACGGCAGTTAGAGGTGAAGCATGGCTCCAATGCGGAGGCACAGCTACGACAGCGGCTTCAAACTAAAAGTCGTCGACGTCGCGGACCAGTACGGGAACAGGGCAGCTGGAAGGGAGTACGGCGTCGACGAGCGTTGAGCGTCTCTATTGATTTTGTTTGTGCATCACTGGTTTAGCGCACAAAGCAGTCGCGTCGTATTGCCCGCAGCTTATCTGCAAAAACATTTTCAAAATGTATCTAAAAACGAGTCCTGCGGCTTATCTGCGGTGCTTCTAATACGCGTGAAAATACGGTACTCCATTTGGGTTGTTGAAGACTAAGCTAAATAATTTTGAAATAATGATATCCCTGTAGCTTTGCCAAACCTGGTAAGGAATACTAACACAAATAGTGGCAGAACCTGGGAACAGCAACTCTGAACATTACTCACACAGTTACAATTTTCCATAATGCCTGTTTAGTAAAACTCAAGTTCAGTTCTGACGCAACACACTGTACATATATGCTCTCGATACACCATATTTATTCACATAATTAATGCACTTTTAACCCCTCAAAACTACCATCATTTGGACGCCCAAGCAGGGGGTGCGTTAATTCAGTGAGGAAATACAGTAATTCCCAACAGCATGTACTTTAGAGTTACAGCAGCACCAGTGACACAAGAGCACCATGATATAGACCCTGCTGACACTTCAATGGACGATGTAAGAAACTTGTATGCTGGTTGCTAAAGGTGCCTTCCATACGACATGGTTTAAATTTATCCCAAATCAGGCCACTTGCTATTCTCTTCACCTGTATGCAACATGTCAGGAGCACAATCATTATAGAGGGCATAGTAAAATAACTTTCTTTGGGATACTTCAGAGCGGGGATATTATAAAGCCAAACGAAGGCATACTTCCATACCCTGTTTGATATGTCTGCAAGCATGAGGCACATGGATTTGACCACAACTCATATGGCATGCAAGGTGCATTTCGCGACTCTTCTGTGTTCAGTAACAGCAAGAGCCCTATCATTAGTTCTGACTCTGTCGAAGGACGATGTTAGGATGATTCTATGTATCGGTTAGGAAATACAGGAGGGAATTCTAGAAGTATGGGTCCTAAGAAGGGCAGATAAACATGTCCCTCCTATGTGGGCATGCTGATCATTTGCAGGCTGAAAGATCTCCTTCGAAATAAATCTTCCTAGTAGAAAATTTGCTAGTTATATGATTGCCGGTCCACGCATTGGTTTCCTTCATGGCTATCATAGACGGACGGATCAAGAAGGGACTTCTTGCCCCCTCCAAACTAGGAATTTGCTTTTAATTTAACAGGTTTATTCAATAGTTTCCATTATATCGCGCATTTTGCCTCATGCTCGCTTCTTTACCCCTTGTACACACCATATATACTTATCCACTCTGCTTTATACAACCACAACTTTCAGCTGCTTTGTACGGATGTGTGTGCTTAGATGCTCTTTTTTTCCTATAGCTTGTGAAGGTTTTCGCAGGATTTGGACTTGACACTCTTGCTAGCGTGGCGGTTTAAAAGCTTCTCAATGATGCCTAAACATCTGCTGGCCCGTCCAAGTGAGCCTCTGTTCTTTCGTGAGGCTGTCTTACTAGATGCAGCACCCTGACCAAAGTCTGCCTTTTGCTGAGACATGAGTCGTACTTGGGCCACAATGCCAACTAGAAGCTCATCGACGTTGTGACCAATTCCTGCAGATGTCTCTGTAAACTTGCACTCATATGCACGAGCTGTTGATTTGCCCTCTGAAAAACCAATAGTTGAACACATTTCAAAATCAACAACAGTACTCTTAATCAACATAAAATTGCTACAAACAATCAAACTTAATCAGTCAGCGATCCTAGCGATAGGAGGTTCAAAATGCTTCCTTTTCTAAAATTTTATCAGCCCCAGCTTCAGATAATGTCTTGATTTACACGAAAATAGACTTCATTTTGTGAGAGATATTGTGAGTAAAGACTTTTTTGGTGACAGCAGTATTTTTCCACATTTTCTATGTAGTCTCAATAGTATAAGAATATGTGCACCATCTGTACATTTATTTATTTGTTCAAGAAATAGTCAGTGCTAGGAGCATCCCTCATGTTCTGGCCCTGACCCAGGAGGTGACCGAAGTAAATAAACGAATGCAGAGATTTTCGCAGCACCCTACCCCAAAATACCTACCAGAAAAGCTAGCAGACATGGGTGGGTGTCACCCCCTCGAGATGGAAATCCTGCGGAAATCCCTGAACTAATGTCCCTTTTCAAGGTTTTCTCCACCTGTGTCCACATGCTTCACCTACACAGGGTGTTTTTTTTAGTCGGTTACAGAATTTTTATTTAAAAAAGAAGCCGTGAGAGCAGCATAGATGTCGTTTTTGCAGTTGAGTTCTACGACCGGGCTGCGGTGCTACTTTAGATGCTACAGTGTTGCGTAATAATCCCCAGTATTGATCCGCCCGCGGTAATGGATCAGAAGCACGCCCTCCCAATTCCCCTCCAGAAAAACTGTGGCCATCACTTTGCCTGCTGGTGGTGGAACAGACCGAGCCTCCCAAGGCGGTGAGGAGGAGGTGTGTTTCTTCTGTTTGGACAGGGCTTTGCATTCGAATAGGGAGTGTTGAACCCGGGCAGGGTTCGTCCATAGCCACAAACCTGGCACTTAAGTGTGCGGGATCTGCTTTGAACCGCTGGAAACTGTCCCTGGATGTGCTGTATACCGCGTGCATTTTCGATCAGGCGTGAACAATTTTGGGACCCATCTGGCACAGACCTTATGCATGTCAAGATATGGGTCAAAAGGCACTGGACTGTACTTTTGGATATGTCTGATTTGGGCGATGGTCCGCATGTCGATTCCGCGATCTACCACAAGCCCATCGTGCACAGGTGGACGTTTTCTGCCAGGACGGGGATCGTCTTTCAGTCTTTCCCGTCCTCGCTTGAATTCTGCAGCCCACATCTTCACCGGGCTAGAGGATGGGACATCCTCTCCCATCTTTCTCCGTTGTGGTTCAACGTTCGCCACCTGCCAGCGATCGCCACAGGAAAGCCATGTAGCCCGCATGCGCCATTTGGCGCCAATTTTGAAGAGTGTAGGCCTAGAGGTGGGCCCGGTTATACCCGTGGATCCGTGAGGACATCCGCTCTGCTTCGTGGTTTGCGGATAGAAATATAACGTCTGCAAATCCGCGCGGATAAGGTACGGTTAAACCCGCGCACCACTGCGGTACGTGCGGATATCCGCATTTTATTCGCAAATAAGCATTGGTGTCGCCACGATCTCTCTGACGCAAAGAATCCAAAATGGTGTCGAAGTGTGCATCCTTTGCGTTGTCGTGCCTTTAACTGCATTTTATTGCACAATTGTGGATGACAATGTTCTTGAGTGGTTTGCATGCTGAAAAGTGTACATGTTTGAAAGATAACATTTTCGTCATGCGGGTTTTCTCCTCCAAATACAATGACTGCGGATATACTCAATAACTGCGCGGTCGCGGATCTTACGTGCGCGGGTGCAGTGTGGATGTTATCCGCGCTCACCTCTACCTACGCCTTTGCTCTATGTCCTATGAAAAAGTTTTGTATCTGTGCGCAGCACCACTTTTGTGCCAGGCCGAGAACTCATGGGACTCTCTCCGTGGTATATCTATTTGGAGGAAACAGTATCTATTTTAATACGGAGGGTTCCTTGTACAACATGATGGAAAGTAGTTCTTCCGAGGCTGGAACATACAAAGGGACAAACACAACGCAAGCCTCAAGTTGCCTTGGGTCATGAACAGATGCCAGCGTGGTCGAATTGGTCAAGGCGCTCGACCGGTAATCGAGAGATGCGTGGTTCATATTCTGCCGCTGTCTGGCTTTTTCGATGGCTGCATATTTCAACCGTTCCTTGTGCAAATTTGCCAGGAACTTCTCTCTCTCCTTTTCATGCTACCGCAAGTGATAATTTGCAGAAGCCCCATACGGCAGGCACAGACTTGGGTAACTGTTTTCAAGCGGTCGTAAGTCGTAGGGCTTATCTTCATTTATCAGTATGGGTATCGCAGTTTATTGGAGAAACTTCTTTTTAGAATGGTCTGTTCTAGTTGACAGTTACAAGAGATGTCTCGAGGAATGCATCTCTATCCAGGCCACTGTCACCGCTGTACTGCTCGCGACACGGTTGTCTGAAATCGCCTGTCACTATAGTTCGGCGCAGCCCATGTTTCCTTGATTGTGCCCTTGAAAATTTTGTTCCTAAAATGTATTCAAAGCTGGACCATATGCTGCACGTGTTTCCTACTTGAAATAAACCATCTTGCAACACCTCGAGGTTTGAGATGGTATAAACCACGTCGTGCTGATTTCAGACAACCGTGTCGCAAGCAGTACATCTCATAAACCAATTTGAGTCTATACTGTACTTTCTGCGTCCTTCTAAAGTTTCGCAACCTAAGCTTTTGGAGCGAGTAGTAAAGGGGTGATTGCCTGACATGAACCTGGCTGACTAGTTTTGTACTGCTGCTTCCTGCTCAGGATCCCACACTGCCGAAGCATATTATAATTTAGTAAGAACATACGACCTGCAAACAGCATGTCGTAGTTTTCAGTAACAAGTCGGAGCTATTGTGCTGCTTAACTTGAACATTCTCATGTTTCTACAGTGCTACAATTCATGTCTCAACTAGCTTGATCCCAGCCCTATTGTCAAGAATCGATCCACTCTCTTGAAGGCAGCCGGCTGTCATAAGCGGTGCATCACATGATATACACCTATTATGGCGCATAGCGAACACGTCCAATTGATCGCTCTTCATTTCGAATGGGCACCTCACTTTCTAGATGTTAGAAGAAAATGAATTTCTGAAGCACACCTTCCGTTGACACCTCTCTCGAGCGCACAAGGTCCGATTTGTTTGCGACTAGAATGACGGCCTTGGTCGCCATTTTGCCTTTTCTTTTCAGCTCAAAGAGTAGGTCGACTGCTTTCTCAAAGCTACTTCGATCAGTGGTCGAATAGACGACCAGGTAGGCATCTCCAGGGATATCCAGCCGAGGCTCGTCTTTTGCATCCCCTTCCAACAGGAAATGGCTCGCACCCTAAGGGGAAAGGAAAGATTGACCATATTAATTTACCTCATGCGATGCACCACGACACATTTGGTGAAAACCAGGATGGGCAGGCCAATGATATTCCGTTACCGGTTACACATTGCTTATGATTCTACGCCAATGTCTAAATACACAGACACACGCACACACACTCAAATTGTGAGTATGAACTGGCACAGTTAAAGGAGGTAAGAACTCCTATCTGCATGTATTTAGTTATGTGTGTAATATTGTTCTTCTAGGCTTCGTAATTCTATTTACCAATTTGCTGTTCAAGACTTCTCGTTCATGACGTGCGCAGCGTTAATACAAAAACGCACTTTTTTCGGATGCGGGCGAGTAGACGTACCGCCATCCAGATACCTCTATCTATTGTTACGTCATTTGAATAATCGTAGCAGCCAATCAGGCGCCAACGCGGAGGCACACATAACGTTCTGCTCTACACTCATAAAAATGAACTTCACCACATAGCACGCTCCTAGCCAACCACCATCCCGAATGACAACGTTCTCGTCCCTCATTTGTTGAAAACGGGACGTGGAGCCTATTTTGTAGCCATAATGCCGTACATAATTGCGACATAATAGGCTCCGCCTCCCGTTATCAAAACATCGGGAGTGAGAACGTTGTCATTAGGGATGGTGGTTGGCTAGCAGCGTGCTATATGCGGTGAACATATGAACCTATCAGATTCATCTGTACAAAAAGGTGTCACAGCCAACAAGTTAAAATCGCGGTTTGGAGCCGACACAGTCGGCGGGCTAGCTTGGTAGACACTTGGTAGACTAACCCCTGTCAGACGGCATGCTCAAGGGACTTCGGGGAATTTTCATTTGCAAAAAATGACCTCTGACAGCCGTGTCAGACAGCAGCTCAAAGGAACTTTCTAAGAAATGACCATCAACGCGAAAGGAGGCCCCCAACGACATTTGAGGAGCAGAAAGGAGCAATCTCGACAACAGCGTTATGCCATTGTACCCTCGCTACCTTCGCAGCTGAATGTAGGAAAACCTATAAAATGCGGATAATGGAGTGAAACTGTGTAAACGTATTTAGATCGTATTTAGAGAAGTGCATATGGCTTCTGCATCTTGATTTGTGGCGCACAGACCAACTTCAAATTTCCACAGCAGACAGGGAAAACGAAACCGAAAAAGGGAGCCGGTGAGGGCAGTCAGTTGAGGAGCACTCCTTTCCCGCCTGTCTGGCAGGCGCCCCCGAATAAAGGTCATTTGAGAGGCCGAAGGCCATTTCTCGCAATTGACATTTGAAATGCCGTCTGACTAGGGTATAACACATTGCAGTCTGTGTTGTGTGTTCTCTGTCTGAGTGTGTGTTTGTTTGGCTGCAATGAACACCACGTTTAGCTTGGTAGAGTTCATATGAGTAGAGCTCATATTCTATATGACACGCGGCTTATGACCATGAAGATACAACAGTTTGGTCTGTAGGGCTGGCTTTGTCTAAAGCTACACGGCTGCACGTGAAAGCTACCGGGAGCTAGAAACGAGCGTCACGCAACTTATTGCTGCTTGGGCTTCAAGTGTGTCCCACAGGTGCATATACTTACCTAGTTCTGCTGCTACCACAAACAGATGCCCGTGTACCACGTGCAGTGTGAGCATATGTTATGTATACTGTACCAGACGTGAAAGGAACGCAGGGCTATAATGCAAAGCTCTGATCCAGTGATTTATCCAGACCCCTCCCCCTACACCCCCCCCCCCCCTAACAACCCCCCAAACGTATGCGTATGCTGATCTGTATGAGTATGCGTCTAGACTCTAGAGGATACACATTTCTGTCAATTCAAATGCCTCTTGCCATCTGTGTTTTATTGCCTCCGCAGTCGATTTAGCGCACCAAGGTAGTTATGCTTACGTAATACGAGTTTCCAGCGTCCGTTCGTCCGAGCATGCGTTACGTACACGGGAAAGGAGTTATATTCTTTAGTTTAAGTTATATTCTTACAAAAACGGGAAAGGAGTTATAGATCCTCTCTGCAATCATGGCATCCTCCGTTTCTGTTGACACATGTGCGACGGCGCACGCGTGGGAGCCGTACTGTACACTTTGTCCCAGGTCCCCCAAACTCACCTCGGAAATGCGTGCAACGAAGAAGGCCGCCACTAGATACCCCACTGTTGCCGTTCCGGATCACTTCAGCGCGCTAAGTTTAGCGGCAAAATGTTTTTGTTGTTTCTGCGAATGAATCTAGACTTTATATGTCCAAATAAAACGCGTATAACAACTTTCTGTGACGTGTTTCACTTTTTGGTCCCGTTTTTAAACGTGTTGAGCGATCGGAAGGATCTAATGCACGGCTGCGTGCATCACATAGCGTACCTGTCGTACCAGGCGCCGCAGGCGCAGTCGTCCATTTCTCCTTCGGTGACTTGGCCTGGCTTGGATTGTGCTTCAACTTGATCTTTAGCGCGCTACAATCCAACGCAAGCCAACGTCTGGTAACAATAGTGTATCTAAGGGCGGCCTCCGGCATTGCACGCATCGGAATAGGAACAAATACATGGGAAAATAGCGACCTTGGGGGACCTTCTCCTAATGTCCCGCTCATGTCTCCGCCAATGTCAATTTCGACGTACGTTTTGCGTCCACAGGGGCACACGCTGTCTGCTGCACAACGAATGCCCGAGTATAGGCTTCGCAGAAAGTTATGGCAAACTCCGCTGGTCGTTTTCGTGCAGCGGGGTGTAGTACACCTGTGTGAGTTGAGTGGAGAAACGAGTGAAGTGCGAACGGAAGGGACCAAAACGACCAGTGGTACCGTTACACCGATAGCAAGAAATCCGAAGCCACCCTCTAAGCAAAAGCGGAACGAGTCGGAGTTGATATGAGCGTATTTTATGGCCATCTGGATTTGTCCTAATAGGTCTGATCTGCATATTGTGAGGGAGAACCATAGCCATGCTCACCGCCATCAGCCCTTTAGCGCGAGTTTTCATGTCACCCGCATTCTTTCGCTTGGCTGCTATAAAACCACACGCTAAGCTTCCTGTCTCTCCCGTCTTATTCGCCTCTTAACATTTGGTGGAGGTGCGACTTCGTCATCCCCCTTTCGTTACCCGACCGTCACAAACCCCCGCTTTGATCTCCCGACTTCGTACTCAAGTTGCGTTCTGGGCGTTCACTTCGCGCGATGGCTTCGCCCAATGCCTCAACCGGCGACGCTTCGCCAACGCCCGCAGGACAACGCAACGCTCCCGCAGCACGGCAACGTGATCCGCCCGTATTCTCCGGCACGGGCATTGAGGACATTGATGATTGGTTGGCCGCCTACGAACGAGTAAGAAGGGCCGTTTCGGTCAGGTCCAAGGGACCGTCGCATCTCACCTGATGCTCGCCGCTCTCGCTCACCGTCCCCACGGTTTCGGGACCCGCGTCCGTCACCTACACGCAATCGCAGCCCGTCACCTGTTCCAGAGGGAAACCAATAGCCGCAGTCCGAGGAGGGCGGGCTGCGACACGGATCACTACTCACAAACCTCCCCGTAATCGCATCACCATCGTTGTTGAAGGTCTCAGGATGACTGCTCTCATTGATACAGGTGCGGCCACGTCGGTAATCAGTGCGGACATTTGTAAGAAGCTACGTAAAGTTACGACGCCATACGACGGTCTTGTACTCAAAAGTGCAGCAAATGCCACTCTTCTGCCAGCCGCGAGATGTACGGCACGCGTAGGGATTCGAGATTCCTGGTACCCAGTTCAGTTCGTCGTGCTCACTTCCTGCCCACATGACGCCATATTAGGCTGGGACTTTCTGAAGGACCACGGTGCGTTCATCGACTGTTCTGCCGACGAAATCTTTTTCTCTGATATGCCCTCCTATGAGGTTGAGCACGTCACGATCTCCTCCTGCAACTTACATGGCCTCCACGATGTCCTAATCCCATCTCGGTCTACCGTCTTCGCCAGCCTGAAGCTAGTCTTGGGCACGTTCGACTCACCGCACATTATTGTGAACCCGCAAAACGCATCACTTTCTACTAAAGGCCTCATCGCTCCTGTGTGCTTGTGCACTCCAGCAAACGGCGAAGTGGCTATACCAATTACTAATCTACTAGATGGCCCCGTCCTACTCCCCACAGGATCTCTCGTCGCGATGTATGAACCGCACTACACACACGGTGTTGTCGCTGTCATAGGTACTCCTAACCCCAAATGCCCTACCGGTCGTCCTCCTGGTCGCCAGCCTGATTCCATATTTCATTCTATGATGTCACCGTCTCTGCTTTCCCCTGAAAAGCACCGGCTCCTTGCTCTTCTACGTCAGTACTCCTCCCTGTTCGATATCGGCGCCTCTCCCCTAGGCGTCGCACGCCATACCGAGCACCGCATCGACACCGGTGACTCCCCACCCCTGCGTCAACGACCGTACCGAGTTTCAGGATCAGAACGAGAGGTTATTGAAAATGAAGTGGAACAAATGCTCTCCAAAGACATAATTCGACCCTCCTCAAGTCCCTGGGCTTCTCCAGTCGTGCTTGTCCCAAAGAAAGACGGAAGCATACGATTTTGCATAGATTACCGTCGCCTCAACCACATCACCCGCAAGGATGTCTATCCTATGCCGAGGATCGACGACGCCCTTGACACCCTCCGCAGCGCAAGTCACTTCTCGTCCCTGGACCTCCGATCTGGTTACTGGCAGATACCCATGGCCGAAACCGACAAGGAAAAGACTGCCTTCACCACACCAGACGGCTTATTTGAATTCAACGTAATGCCGTTCGGCCTGTGTAATGCTCCAGCCCCTTTCGAACGCATGATGGACTCTGTGCTCCGTGACCTTCGGTGGAAAACTTGTCTTTGCTATGTAGACGACATCGTCGTGTTTGCATCCACTTTTGACCAACATATCCAACGGCTCGAAACAATATTCAGCTGTCTCTCTCGCGCCGGCCTGCAGCTCAATAGCAAGAAGTGCAAGCTTGGATATGATACAATCAAAGTACTCGGTCACGTGGTTTCTAGGGACGGTGTCGCGCCGGACCCCGACAAAATCAAGGCGGTATCCTCATTTCCCCTTCCTACTAGACTCAAAGATCTGCGCAGCTTCATCGGTCTCTGCTCCTATTTTCGACGGTTTATCAGGGGTTTCGCGGACATCGCCGCTCCTCTTACGTCCCTCTTCAAGCGAAACGGCAAGTTTGCCTGGGCCGCGGAACACACCGATGCTTTCATGCGCCTGAAGACAGCCTTAACGTCTGCGCCAATTCTTTCGCATTTCGACCCGTCCGCAATAACTGAATTACATACTGACATAGACATAAGACGTCCCATCCTACAGTTGGCAATACGACATAGACGTAAGACGGGAGAGACAGGAAGCTTAGCGTGTGGTTTTATAGCAGCCAAGCGAAAGAATGCGGGTGATATGAAAACTCGCGCTAAAGGGCTGATGGCGATGAGCATGGCTATGGTTCTGCCTCACAATATAATTATTATTTTTTCATTAGTCGCTCATTCCCTAGGCTACATAGTAAACCACTTTCAGTTACTATTAGAATCGCCGATAAAACGACTCGATGAGTTACGTTTGCTTGTCCATGGCACACGTCTCCGTTTTTACGCATGTTGTCTTCTCCTACATGTAACATCGAGAGAAAGTATACCAAATATATATACTAAAGTACAATGCCAATTACTGAAAAAAGTATAGATACATGGGTGCTCTGTAGTGGATGGTGCTGAGGGGGATTGATTGGTCGAAATCGAGGGCAGTCGATAAAACAACCAGTTGTACAACCTCGAGTAGATCGAAGTCCAGAGGAAAATCCACGAACGACAACTCGTATTCTTCTCCGTCCAGCAAGACAGACACGGTCTTGACGGTATCTTCATCTGAAATGACATCAAGAGCGTCCACATTTATCAGGTCTTACTTCACATATACCGTAGAATAGAATTGGCACGATTTACAACGGGCGCCACGATGTGCGTATTGAACGACACACAAGAGCAGCATTCAGGGACACCCCCTCTGAAACCCGGCTTGACCTGATAGCAGAGGACTACGCAAGGAAGCTAAGTTTACAGGGTGGTGCGTGAGTACGTGAGGAGGAACAGATCTGGGCAGGGAGAGGAGGACAGCTGAGGCGCACAATTCCCTTTTCGCGCTCCGACGTGATAACAACACCGATAACATGCCCGGGAGGATTCGCGTAAGATAAGGAATAAGAAGTGATGTATAACTGTGGGAACGAGCATGAGACTTTCTAGATATCGGGAGATTGCCGGATGAAATTGGCAGGTTGGCGTCTGTGATAGCCTTCTGGACGAAAAATTGACTCAATGCGAGTTCTAAGAGTGAAGCAAGCAGAGCAGCTACGGTCCGCAGACGACACACAGACTACGTTATTTTATGATGATACCGTCAGTATCAAATTGGTATCAAGTTATTACGAGCTAAAATAGAGGAAACTTGACGCCAGTGAGTGCCACTTGGGCGACGATTTGGCAAAATGTCTGAAGTATATAGATTGGGCTGGTTGGTGTGAATCTACAAGCGACCAAAGAACAAACACGAAACAACAACAGAGCGACTTGTGTGTGATTTTGTCTTCTGTTTGTTCTTTGGTCGCTTGAAAATGAATGATTTAACCAAACGCTACTTCGCAGGCTCTAGCAAGGAAAACAGGTATGGGCCGCGGACTCATAGCTATTAAGCATGAATATACAGAATACGTAATTAAGTGATCACATCTTCGATATCATGTTTATATCCAGAGTTATTAGTAAATGAAATGGAAGATATGGACAATTTGGCGTCTGCGAGTGCTGTGGCGATGCGAGTGGTGGCGTCTGCGAGTGGCAATAATTTGATCAAACGCGACTTCTTTGGAACAGAGATTTTGGTGCAAAAATAAATATCAGACTTGGAGATGCTCCTGCAGAGATAACGCATAGCTCCTACAGAGATAACGCTAAACAAGTGCTACGCGCCCGCGAGTACAGTATTTATTTCTCGCTTAAGATGAAGCAATGCTTAGATCAGGGTAATCAGGGCTCTCACACACGCGGGCCGCATGTGTATGGCTTGCAGTCAGCTATTTTGTGTCCCGAGGGCTCTTGACCACTAAACAGAATAAATGCACCCCCCCCCCACACACACACACACGCACACACCAATAATGAAGGATTTGGAATGAAACCAGGTTTTCAGGCATTGTTTTTACCCTTGCTCGATCTAGTGCTGCTCCTGTCGACGTTAGGAAGTAAATTCACATTCAAGCAGTTCTTGTGACTCATGAACCTCAACAAGTAGTTATAGCGACCTGGTCTGAACGTGCATTTTGATAAACTACACTGTAAGTAACATGGTAACTGAGAAGTAATGGTGGAGACAAGTGCAGAGAATGATGTTATCTTAATTATTACACTAAGTTTATGGGCTTCCAGTATAGCAGCAGCCTCTCCGGATATCATGCGCGAAAAACTATATACGGAGCACAGAGAGGCGCAGAGTAAAAAAAGAAAAAAAATAGATGGAGTAGTTATGTACGAGGGTCATTGTGTGAAAAATTTTAATTATTTCTCTTTCCCTGATTTTTTTTCTTTTTCACGTTGAAAATGCAAGCAAAACCAACAATACAGTGTGTAAACCCACACTTTCAGTGCTCCTGAATCTTGGGATAATCGTTCGTGAAGAACAATGTACGAGGAACTTGCACGCCTTTCAAGCTCATTTGTTTCTGTTGGTGTGTCAAGTGCAACGGCAAGCCCTATCACCACCACCACCACCATTTCATTGACGAATTGTATATGCGAATTCCTAATAACGATACCGCTCAGCTGTTTACGCTAAGGTACTTTCCTATAATTGCGGTCCTTTCCAGGGTCATTACCCCCACCCCCAGAGAGGTGTACACTTCCCCTGAATTTTTCCAACCACTCCCCTGTAAATCATGAGATTTCCCGATAAAGCTTGGCCACCAGTGCATCTACCCATAGATATGTATCCATATAGATATACCACCCTATGGTTCGCTCCACTCGAAATCACGCAGACATCTTATCACGTCGGGTACCGCATCTTGGCTTCTATGCGCATTGATGATAGTGCCAGCCGCAACAACAATGACAAAGAAGAAATTGCCGTTCCTCTTCGCTGCTGATACGAGTTGCGCAACGGACTAAAAGCTGATACCTTCCGTTTGAATTCAGCATGAGAGAGCCGCGATGATATGGCAAGGAAAAAAACTTGTCAAGCTACGGGGCACAAAAGTGAACTTGCACGGCAAATCGCCGGCAGTCCGAACGTTTACACGGCAACAGACACCAACGAGCACTGGTGCTAAAGTCTGAGGAAAAGACATCATAGATGAAAATACATATCCGTTACGAAGCCGTTTGAATTTCACTGTTCATGGTAATCAACCAATTTTTCTCGAAGTGCAGCACGCAAAAAGAAGTCCATGATTCACTTACACGTCGACCTGCAAGAAATGACCCACACTATCGCTCTGAAACATTGCATCACTTGCAAACTTCGTTGAGAAAAGTAAAAAGTAACCTTTCTGCAACCCCGATGATGGCAGGGGCACCCATGGAATACACCACAAAGAGTCACTGGTGTATTCTGCATAGCGAAGCCATTATCAACGACTTATACTAGGCCCTTGTACTGGGATTTTGACAGTGGTGACCGCAAAATTTGGAAGAGGCGCCGGCAGAGCCCTCTAAAACGGGCAAAACCCTTTGTATCATGGTGTCAAAGGCATATTCGAGACGGCTTATGCTATTTCCCTTCCCACTGGGATTGTAACGGAGGCGACCGCAAAATCCGTAAAAGACCGCAGCAGAGCCCTTTAGAACGGGCAAAACCTCTTTAATCATGGTTCCAAACAGATATTATCAACGGCTTATGATGCTCTTCTACAGGGATCGCAACAGAAGCGACCACCAAATGCGGAAAAGGCAGCAACAGAGTCCTTTAAAACGTACGAAACCCCTTGTATCATGGTACCAAAGGCATATTAATGACGGCTTACGCTGTGCCTTTCTACCGGAATTGCGCAAGAGGAGACCGCATAATTTGGATACGGCAGCAGCAAGGCCTTATAAAACGGGCGAAACTCCCTGTATCATGGAGCGAAAGAAAGAAAGTTACCAGTGTCTTGTGCAATCCTATTCTGCTGGAGTTATAACACAGGCGATCGCCAAATTCGGCAAACGTGGCAGCAGAGCCCTCTTAAACGAGCAAAACCCCTTGTGTCATGCTGTCACAGTCATATTATCAACAACTTATACTATGTCATTCTACCGAGATCATAACACAGGCGACCGCAAATATCGGGAAAAGGATGCAGCATAGCCCTTCAGAACGGGCGAGACTTCTTGTATCATGCTGCCGATGACATGTCATCAATGGCTTGTGCAATGCCGTTCTACTGGGATTGTAACAGAGACTACCGCAAAATACAGAAAATGCGGCAGCAGAGCCCTTTAAAACGGTCGATACCCCTTGTATCATAGTTCAAAAGTCATATAAGTATACGCAACGGGTTATGCATGCAATTGCCGTTCTACTGGAATTATAATGGATGCGGCCGCAAACTCAATAAAAGGCTACAGCAGAGCCCTTTAAAACGGACAAAACCCCCTTTAATCATGGTGGCCGACATTTTACACACCTATAAAGACGCGACGGCTTATGTTATGTACCTCTCCTGTGATTGCATCGGAAACCACCGCAAAATTTGGAAAAGGCGGCAGCAGGGCCCTTTACAATGACTCAAATGACTTGTATCATTGTGCCAAAAAGATACTATGAACGGCTTGTACTGGGATTGTAACAGAGGAAACCGCAACGCTCGGCAGCAGATCGAGCCCTTTAAAACGTGCAAAGCCCCTTTAATCCTGGTGCCAGGCCGTACATGGAGAGGTCGCGTTTGAAGAAACTGCTTCCGAAACGACACTCCCTAAGCAAAAAGCGTCCTAAGCTGATTTTATAGTATGTATATGAGAAAGTAAGATCACGGGGTTTGAACCCCCGTATCTTGTTCCCCTGTTGCACCCTGAGAAGGCGCGTTTTAAAAATCGCTTCCAAAATGGCACTCGAAATGGCCAAATGGCCTATTTCATCAACTTCGGGGCTTAATATATTTTTATATAACAATATTATTAAAGATGTCCAAAGCTGATTTTCTAATGTGTATATCTGAAACTATGATCATGGAGTTTGAACCACGTACCTTGTTCTCCTGTTGCACCATGACAGGTCGAGTTTGACAAAATCGCTTCCAAACCGGCGCTCGAAATGGCCATTGGCCAATTTCATTAACTTCGGGACTTAATATCATTCGATATAACAATAATATTAAAGATGTCCTAAGCTAATTTTGTAATATGTATATGTGAAAGGAAGATCACGGGGTTTGAACCCCGTACCTTGTTCCCCTGTTGCACCCTGAGAGGTCGGGTTTGACAAAATCGCTTCCAAAACGGCACTCGAAATGGCCAAGTGGCGAATTTCGTCAACTTCGGGGCTTAGTATTATTTGATATAAAAATAATATTAGAGATGTCCTAAGCTAATTTTGTAATATGTATATGTGAAAGTAAGATCACGGGGTTTGAACCCCGTATCTTGTTCCCCTGTTGCACCCTGAGAGGTCGCGTTTGACAAAATCGCTTCCTAAACGGCACTCAAAATGACCAAGTGGCCAATTTCGTCAACTTTGAGACTTAATATCATTTGATATAAAAATAATACTAAAGATGTCCTAAGCTAATTTCGTAATATGTATATTTGAAAGTAAGATCACGGTGTTTGAACCCCGTATCTTGTTCCCCTGTTGCACCCTGAGAGGTCGGGTTTGACAAAATGGCTTCCAAACCGGCACTCGAAATGGCCAAATAGCCAATTTCATCAACTTCGGGGCTTAATATCATTTGACATAAAAATAATATTAAATATGTCCTAAGCTGATTTTGTAGTATGTATATGTGAACATAAGATCACGGGGTTTGAACCCCGTATCTTGTTCCCCTGTTGCACCCTGAGAGGTCGGGTTTGACAAAATCGCTTCCAAAACGGCACTCGAAATGGCCAAGTGGCGAATTTCGTCAACTTCGGGGCTTAGTATTATTTGATATAAAAATAATATTAGAGATGTCCTAAGCTGATTTTGTAGTATGTATATGTGAACATAAGATCACGGGGTTTGAACCCCGTATCTTGTTCCCCTGTTGCTCCCTGAGAGGTCGGGTTTGACAAAATCGCTACCAAAACGGCACTCGAAATGGCAAAGTGGCGAATTTCGTCAACTTCGGGGCTTAATATCATTGGATATAAAAATAATATTAAAGATGTCCTAAGCTAATTTCGTAATATGTATATGTGAAAGTAAGATCACGGGGTTTGAACCCCGTATCTTGTTCCCCTGTTGCACCCTGAGAGGTCGGGTTTGACAAAATGGCTTCCAAACCGGCACTCGAAATGGCCAAATAGCCAATTTCATCAACTTCGGGGCTTAATATCATTTGACATAAAAATAATATTCAATATGTCCTAAGCTGATTTTGTAGTATGTATATGTGAACATAAGATCACGGGGTTTGAACCCCGTATCTTGTTCCCCTGTTGCACCCTGAGAGGTCGGGTTTGACAAAATCGCTTCCAAAACGGCACTCGAAATGGCCAAGTGGCGAATTTCGTCAACTTCGGGGCTTAGTATTATTTGATATAAAAATAATATTAGAGATGTCCTAAGCTAATTTTGTAATATGTATATGTGAAAGTAAGATCACGGGGTTTGAACCCCGTATCTTGTTCCCCTGTTGCACCCTGAGAGGTCGCGTTTGACAAAATCGCTTCCTAAACGGCACTCAAAATGACCAAGTGGCCAATTTCGTCAACTTTGAGACTTAATATCATTTGATATAAAAATAATACTAAAGATGTCCTAAGCTAATTTCGTAATATGTATATTTGAAAGTAAGATCACGGGGTTTGAACCCCGTATCTTGTTCCCCTGTTGCACCCTGAGAGGTCGGGTTTGACAAAATGGCTTCCAAACCGGCACTCGAAATGGCCAAATAGCCAATTTCATCAACTTCGGGGCTTAATATCATTTGACATAAAAATAATATTAAATATGTCCTAAGCTGATTTTGTAGTATGTATATGTGAACATAAGATCACGGGGTTTGAACCCCGTATCTTGTTCCCCCGTTGCACCCTGAGAGGTCGGGTTTGACAAAATCGCTTCCAAAACGGCACTCGAAATGGCCAAGTGGCGAATTTCGTCAACTTCGGGGCTTAGTATTATTTGATATAAAAATAATATTAGAGATGTCCTAAGCTAATTTTGTAGTATGTATATGTGAACATAAGATCACGGGGTTTGAACCCCGTATCTTGTTCCCCTGTTGCACCCTGAGAGGTCGGGTTTGACAAAATGGCTTCCAAACTGGCACTCGAAATGGCCAAATGGCCAATTTCATCAACTTCGGGGCTTAATATCATTTGACATAAAAATAATATTAAATATGTCCTAAGCTGATTTTGTAGTATGTATATGTGAACATAAGATCACGGGGTTTGAACCCCGTATCTTGTTCCCCTGTTGCACCCTGGGAGGTCGGGTTTGACAAAATGGCTTCCAAACCGGCACTCGAAATGGCCAAATAGCCAATTTCATCAACTTCGGGGCTTAATATCATTTGACATAAAAATAATATTAAATATGTCCTAAGCTGATTTTGTAGTATGTATATGTGAACATAAGATCACGGGGTTTGAACCCCGTATCTTGTTCCCCTGTTGCTCCCTGAGAGGTCGGGTTTGACAAAATCGCTACCAAAACGGCACTCGAAATGGCAAAGTGGCGAATTTCGTCAACTTCGGGGCTTAATATCATTGGATATAAAAATAATATTAAAGATGTCCTTAGCTGATTCTGTAGTATGTATATGTGAAAGTAAGATCACGGGGTTTGAACCCCGTATCTTGTTCCCCTGTTGCACCCTGAGAGGTCGGGTTTGACAAAATGGCTTCCAAACCGGCACTCGAAATGGCCAAATAGCCAATTTCATCAACTTCGGGGCTTAATATCATTTGACATAAAAATAATATTAAATATGTCCTAAGCTGATTTTGTAGTATGTATATGTGAACATAAGATCACGGGGTTTGAACCCCGTATCTTGTTCCCCCGTTGCACCCTGAGAGGTCGGGTTTGACAAAATCGCTTCCAAAACGGCACTCGAAATGGCCAAATGGCCAATTTCATCAACTTCGGGGCTTAATATCATTTGACATAAAAATAATATTAAATATGTCCTAAGCTGATTTTGTAGTATGTATATGTGAACATAAGATCACGGGGTTTGAACCCCGTATCTTGTTCCCCTGTTGCACCCTGAGAGGTCGGGTTTGACAAAATGGCTTCCAAAACGGCACTCGAAATGGCTAAATGGCTAATTTCGTCAACTTCGGGGCTCAATATCATTCGATATAAAAGTATTAAAAATGTCCTAAACTAATTTTCTAATATGTATACGTGAAAGTATGATCACGGTGTTTAAACCCGTACGTTGTTCCCCTGTTGCACCCTGAGAGGTCGCGTTTGACAAAATCGCTTCCAAAACGGCAAAATGGCGAATTTTATCATCCTAAGCTGATTATATAATGTAATGTATATGTGTATGTATATGTGAAAGTACGATCACGGGGTTTGAGCCCCGTACCTTGTTCTCCTGTTGCACCCTGAAAGGTCGCGTTTGGCAAAATCACTTCCAAAACGGCACTCGAAATGGACAGTTTTATCAAGTTGTATAGTTTAATATAAAAGCGATATAAAATACAAGACGGTATCATTTGTAGATTACTCACTGAAAATAAAGTTGTCTGTTCTGTCAGCCACTTCGAGTTCTGGAAAAAATGACAGTTCTCGTTTCGAATCCTTCCGACCGGCCGTACAGTCTCAGCGCATGCGTATTACGATAATACTGGGACTTAGTCCTTCGAGCGCCTAGGAGGGGAACCCTGTCTGAGTCGCAACTTTGAGGGCCCTGGGTGCATCAGGATTAACACTCACACATCGTGCCGTGGTTGGTATGTGGCCTGGAGGACGTACTGAACGAAAATAGGCGATGACATTTGCAGAATTTGACTGCTTTTGTCGAAAAATCGTAGTCTAAACATGGGCGATGTGCAAAAATCGACGGAATCCCCATAGGCGCAATGCATTAAAATTCATTTGGCCAGGGTGCACTAGGCTTATATCCTGCTGGTGCCTTTCATGTCTCCAGGGGTTCTTTACATGGTGTTCTTCTCTATTAGGCGATGACATCTTAAAAATTTTATTCTGTTTTGCTGTTAATTGGCATAAACGCTGTCTCCCATTGAATTAACATCCTGTAAGGCAGCTTCCCGCATAGCGGCTGAGTACAGTGACGGAGTGCGCCGGCGGGGGGGTGACCGCGAATTTTGGGATTGTCCGTGGCCACGTAACGCTTACTGGGAGTTGATCGTGCACGGTGTTACGAACGTCTCTGCTGCTAACGAAATGTCCAGTGAGAATAAAAAAATGTTGCGGATTTAAAAAGAATCCGACAGGGCCTTGTGCTCCAGGGCGCTCATCAAAAAAGGATCCCATGCACCTTCGCCGTTCTTTATAAACAATATTTTTTAAGTCGTAATAGAAATCATTGAGTATGTACCTACAGTCAGGAGTTTTATAAATTAAAATATTTGTGCTACAGCACAACAAAAAGGGGTCATTCCACGCCAAATGATCCAATGGTCATGCTCGACCCCCGCACTTCTGGACCAAAAAATTATGGCGGATACCCTGCTATGAATAGACATTTCCCAAAGTTTTACTGGGGAATATTGAGCCCCTGTCATTTTACGCGGGGTCGAAGTCTTCGGCTAGCACGAAAACCATAATATGTTTGAAATAATCGGGCGGGTGTATTCGCTCGCGTTACACGCATAATTATGGTGCTGAAACAGACGACTGGCTTCGGAAAATGTGCTGAAGAAGCAATTTTTCGGAACTTTCAACCTTTAGTGCCCTAAAACGCCCCGGCTATCGGTGCTTTTTCTTGCGACTTTGCGATTTTTTAAATATACTTTACGTAGGAGCTGAAATTCTTGAAAACTTTGTGGCCGTTCACGAGGACCCATTCTACAAGCCAGCTGGTTTTCAAAGCCGTCAGTGCAGTAGTTTTTGCCGTAGTACACCTTAAACATGGCGATTTTCGCAAAGTTTGACGTTTTTACGGCCATTTTCGAAAAGGAAGCGGTCGTCATAGAGCAGTCATTTGATATGCATTGGGTAAAGAAAACCCTCAGCCAAAACATCGTTAATAAACTAAAGAGGTACTTCTTGATCAGCGCGAGAAAATATTTTTTTCCCTGAACATACTACGTGGAGGCGCGCGTACTCTCCGGCGGAAGGGAGAACGTTGGTGAGCATCACTGGCCAGGCGCGCTGCAACGCGACAGCTCAAATACGCCGCTGCTTGTCGCACGATGCCAAAAACAATAATTTGGACTTGTGGGCACTGGTCTAGTGCATGCACAACCTAATACCAATGTCGCGACAGGAACTGAAACTGCCTCCACCAGTGTAGCATCTCCAGTGGATACTTTGCATTACAAACCCGACCGAAACGTATAGCCGCGTGAAAACACTTTTATTTACACCTTCCTCTTATCATTTTCGTACGAGTTGTACGAAAGCAAAACGTCTGCAACGCAAATAAATGGTCCTGCTCAGTATACCCCAGTATGCGCAGGAACCCAAGATGACGTCCCATAGTTCCGTGCATCATATACGTAGTCTACAAAGTTGAAAATTTATCAGTGGAAAAACGGTTGTTTTCCTGGTCCCCCATTGACAGTTGCCTGCTTTTGGAGACAGCAGCCTGCGGTGCAGGTGGCAGCATGCCACAGGCTCTACACGTTGGTCGGCTTTGCATATGCCGCCAGTTTATTGCGCTTGTAAAAGGCAAAAATATGGTAAGATGGGAACCTTTTGGAGACAGCGGCTTTAGGGGAGATACAAATCTTCTCTCTGGGATGCAAATCCCAATGCCACGTGAGCATACGTGTCCTACGTTTTATTGCGCTGTGGCTGACAGAAGCTTGCTCTGTGGCTGAAGACCCTGTCGTGACGACTTTGTCGATCACTTGACGCATAAATTGGAATCACTGAAACCACTACGCGGCAAAGCAACAATCAGAGTTCCTTCGGAATCTAAAAGATTCCCTCCCTACTGAAGAAGGAGTCATCCTAATAGATTTTGCCGAAAACTACAGTTTTATCGTACAGGACACTCCGCAGTCTTTCTATTGGGATCGAGTACAGGCCACCATTCATCCGATGGTATTTTACGACCCCTTCCCTGGTGACATGAACTTGCGTCACCGTACATTCGTTGTGATATCAAATTGCTTACGGCACGAGAATGCCGCGACCTTTCAGACAGAGCTCACACGCAGACTAAGAGCAGACTATCCCCATGTAAATGAACTTCACTACTTCACGGACGGCGCAGGTTCACAATACAAAAAAAAAAAAAAAGTTTCGTCAACCTCTGTCACCACTGTACTTGGATTTCAGCATAAGAGCATCATAGCACTTCTACGCGACCTCACATGGGAAAGGGCCGTGCGATGGAGTAAAGCCAGCATTCAGAGGATCTTAGAAGGTCACATACTGAGACCCGTAGATCTGTACAGCTGGGCAGAGGCAAATCTCGACGCCATTACATCGATCTGGGTGCCAGAGGAACAGGTAGTATGGTAGCAAGGGGCGCTGAAGAACCGCTACGACAGCGCAAGGGTCGTGCCTGAAACAAGGAGGTGTCACGGCTTCGAACCCGTTAGTCGCTCTGAAATCACCGTGAAGACAACATCCCTTCCCAACAACATCGGGTATTCCGGGTGTTCAAAGAATAGCCAGAAACGCGGAGCCGACTTCTACTGCATCAACTACTGGACATAATCTTGAGCGCCTTCACCGTGCTAGTATGCTGAGCACGGCTATTCATTTGTGTTACAGACGTTTTGTTTTTGTAGAACTCATTTGAAAATGATTAGAAACGTGTCATTAAAAATGTTTTCACGCGGCTTTACGTTTCGGTCCCGTTTGTACGGCAAAGTATCCATCTCGCGTTGGTATACTGGTGGAGGCAGTTTCCTTTCCTGTCGTGACATTGAATGTAAGTTTGCATGCTCTAGACCAGTGCCCACAAATACAAATTATCGTTTTTGGCTTCGTGCGAAAAGCAGCAGCGTATCTGAGCTATCGCACTGCAGTGCAGGGCGCCTGGCCTGGTGCTCACCAACGCTCTCTTTCCACCGGAGAGTGCGTGCGCCTTCGCGTAGTATGTTCAGCGAAAAAAAAAAAATTTTTTTTTCTCGCGCTTATCAAAAAGTACCTCTTTAGTTTTTTTTATATGTTTTGGCTGAGGGTTTCCTTTACCCAATGCATACCAAACGATTGTTCTATGACGACCGCTTCCTTTTCGAAATTGGCCGTAAAAACGTCAAACTTTGCGAGAATGGCCAGGTTTAAGGTGTACTATGGCGAAGGCTACTGGATTGACGGCTTTGAAAATCAGCTGGCTTGTAGAATGGGTCCTCGTGAACGGCCACAAAGTTTGCGAGAATTCCAGCTGTTATGTAAAGTATATTAAAAAAATCGTAAACTCGCAAGAAAAAGCGCCGATAACCGGGGCTTTTTAGGGCACTAAAGGTTGAAAGTACCGAAAAAAAGCTTCCTCAGCTCATTTTTCGAACCCAGTCATCTGTTTCAGCACCATAATTACTACACGTTTAACGCGAGCGATGCACCCGCCCGATTATTTCAAACATACTATGGTTTTCGTGCTTACCGAAAACTTCGACCCCGCGTAAAATGACAAGGGCTGAATATTCCCCAGTAAAACATTGGGAAATTTCTATTCATACCATAGGGTATCCACGATAATTTTGTGGTCCAGAAGTGCAAGGGGTCGAGCACGACCTTTGGATCATTTGGCGTGGAATGATTCAAAAGAGAAACAAAGGTACATAAACGGTTCTCGTGTGTGGTGAGTATGGCACGAGCATGGTTATGGTAGAAGACAACTGCGCCGGTGGGAATCGCCGATGTTTGAAATTTGAAATACGTAAATGAATTTGACAACAGCGAGTTAATAAATGAATCAAGCACTGTGCACTGGAATTTGTTGTGTGCATCAACATATACGTAGGGTTACGGGTTTTCGGATTTATCCGAAACATTTCGAAAAACGTCAGCCGGTAAAATTTAAAGCAAATCGGATTTATTCGAAAAAACTCCTCTTTGGGAGCCGCTTTGGGGGCTTCAGTAACCGAGAACTTGGCAAGAGTGGTCAAGCCCCGATGACTGGTTGAGAAAGTTCGTTTTCTTTTGTGTCGAGATTGCCTATAGCACTGCGGATTAACAGCCCCTGCGACAAGGAATGGTGGTTCTCTTGGGCCCAAATCGGTGAACTCGATCCATCCATGCCTATAGAGGCAACTCGACATTGGAGTCACAGAATACAGCACAATATTTGATAACTCTGCTCAACATGACACAGTGATCAACGCAAAGAAAACACGGACGGACAGCGTTTATTTGCAACGAAAACACGAATCACACTGACGTCCAGTTTAAACTGCCAACTCCTTCGCCACAAAGGCTACATTCTACATCTTCTCGTATTCAACATGAGGGCATTTTGATGTCATTTCGGCCATTTCCCACGTCTAATTGGAAAACGTTCAGCGCCTAGACTTTTCCATTCCCTTTTCCTGTGAATCATGCTTCGCCTCCCTCTCAGAGTGGAAATTGTCTTCTTGAAAGGGCGACTATTAGTTGTAATGCAGGTTGTAAGATGCTGCATTGTGACTATGTCAAGGGATATATCGAGAAGTTCACGTCGCCACATGATCGGCATAGCAATAAGCGTTTTTGCAAGGCAGCTTCTCATTGTTTTTATGGGTATGCCCTGCCACACGCGTCGCTTTTTTGAAAAATATAATTTCGGATATTAATTCAGTTGCAAAAAATTAAAGGACGGAAAGCTCCGAATTCTCGAAATTCTCCGAAACACACCCTCCGAATATACAAATAAATAAGCTCTGAAAACCAGGGGCGGATTACTGGCCACTTGTCGGTGCGTAGCGCAGCGTCGTCTCCATAGTAACGCGTGCTGCACGTGACCCGCTTCGTCGTGAGAAGGAAGAAGTGACCTTACTCGCAGCCTGCCACCATCGCCGGGTGTGTGGCGTTCGTAGCCATTGGGCGAGGAGGTCAGCCGACGCAAAACGCTGCGATGTTCGTCGTTGAAAATGGCGCTTGTGTATGCGTTTCTAGAGAACCAAGCAGCCACTTCAGTGCAGTCAACGAGGACATTTCGTGCTCACAAGGATGTCTTCATGTCGTTGTCGGAAGAGCAGTTTGTTTCCTTCTTCCGACTGTCCAAGGCCTCGTGTATACACATACAGGATGTATATGGAAACATTGACATACACATCGAGTGTTTCCCATATAGGGAATGTTATGCACACGCATTAGCTGAGTTAGTGTGTATGTAACCCACCATTGTGAAATTAACCCTGTCTTGCACAAGCATGACATTTCTTTATTTATGAAATATTTGGACACAGCAGTAGAAAAAAACTAGCAATACTAGCGCTATTCATTTGTATGCCTTTTCTGCAGAAGCTTGTGCGCAAAATATTGTGATATTGGAGCCAGTGCCTGCGGGAATGAGCCAGCACATATTTTATTATCCGTATTGTTAGTAACTCTTTCATTGGGCATACTTGGCATAGGCGATCAATGCTTCCAGCGGTCCACCGTTGTTGTTCCACGATTCTCCTTCGTTCTTCAAGGTGTTGGTGGACATTGATGGTGGCACCTGCCTCCTCCTCCGTCGACATCTGCCTCCGCTCCGCACATTTTGAGCTTGGCTGCTTGTTGTAGCCGGCAACTCTCTGGAAGCCCCAGCAGGCTGTGTGGTCGTGAGCTGTTACCCGAATCACTGCTTAGTTAAGTTGTAGAACTAAAAAGGAGGACGAGATCACTCGACAAGCTCAGCAAGCACACCGTAAATCCACCAAATAACTTTATCCTCGTCAGTATAGCAATCTTCCACACGCCGTATAGTGCACAGATCACCGTCCTCGTCTTCTACGAATGTGATGTTAAAATAAAATACGAAACTAATTCTCAACACATGTGTAGAGTGAAAAGAAAAAGAGACACCTCCGAGCGCCGAAGGATTCCCTTCGAGCCAGCGACGGCAGCAGACGATACCGCACTGCATTCGCATTGGCTGATTCGTGTATTACGTGCTCATCTAGCGAAGTATGTGCAAGAAGGTTTCTTTCCACGCGGTAACAAAATTTATATTTGTTAGAGGTAAATACAAAGTAAGTTAATGTCGTCGAATTTAGGCTTTTTGCTTGACAGACTTGAGTCTGCCACCGAGAGTAGCGTCATTACTCCTCGCGCCGGCGAGGCTCGCCTATCCAGCGGACGACGGTGGCCTTACTGACCACTTCAGATCGTGCGTCGGCAGCGCGCGCTTGCCCGACGGTGGGCGTTGCCACGTTAGGCCGACGCACCGATGTAATGGCCAGTAATCCGCCCCTGGAACCCTATAGTCATACTGAAGTTAAAATCCTGTAAAAACGTGACCTTCCTCCATCTACATGAACCACCATGCACATGGGCCTCCACAACGCAGTGCCCACAGGGACCCCCGCCATCCCAAATCCGGCAATCAAATCACAGGCAAAAGAAACAGAGAGAGAGAGAGAGAACAAAGAAGATAGAGATTATTGTAAACCCACATTCAGCGGAAATATATTGAAAAATATCGACCGCAAAGATCTGTAAGTTTTTCCATTTACAAATTTCCATTTCGCGAGGGTTTTAACGGAGTGGCGGCGCGGAGTTGCCTATTGACGTTGCAAAGTTTATCTGAACACCAAACGTACGAAATTTATCCTTTCCCATCATCCTTCCGTTTTTTTATTGTAATTTTCGTAGAGCTTCGAAATGGATATAGCATTCCGTTAAAGCTATACTTTCCCGTCTTACGCGGGACTAAAGCTCACCCGGAAGGGCAGTATTCTCGCGGTACACATTCCTTTTGTATCACGAACCGTAAAAGCGTCCGAGAAAATGCCCCCATTTAATCACGGCACCCGCAGGGCTTTTAAAATCGAAAGGACGTATAGAGGCCACTCCAAAATCGTACGGGGCAATATTATGACTGCGATCTTTCATCACCAATTCAGCCTCCATAAAGAAAGGGAACATCGCGAAATTCGTGTCTCGGTATTCTCTTCGATTTCAATCTTGCACAAACGGCTCACAATAAATTATGAAGCCTGAGGATTTTCCTCTTCTTTTTTTTGGCAACATGGCAACCTGCAGCCACCTTCTTCCTCGCAATCACATAGGGTAACCCTAGTTGTTCTCGTTCCTGTGATATGTGCCCGGGTGCCACTTAACGCGAGCCTGATCTTATTCGTTGTTCCATATCTGTTTCGTTTCGTTTGATGAGGTTTCTCCCTTCTTGGTGCCTGCTCCTAGAACCCTTTGTGCGTATTTCGTTTCGTGCCTCACGTGTATATACGGACGACTTTACCTTGTCTCCTCTCCGATTTCTCTTTCTCTTGCACTCTAAGCAAAAAAAAAAAAAAAAAAAAGAGGAGTAAATCGGAGAACAATTACAGCTTCTAGCCGCCTATGTTGCCAATTGCACCCCATTTT
This sequence comes from Ornithodoros turicata, assembly GCF_037126465.1. Taxonomy (NCBI): domain Eukaryota; kingdom Metazoa; phylum Arthropoda; class Arachnida; order Ixodida; family Argasidae; genus Ornithodoros; species Ornithodoros turicata. The sequence continues at coordinate 40,921,441 of NC_088201.1, forward strand.
AGTCCCCTGACCCTGAACTTTACTCCCCCAGCACCGTAACAAGTCTCTAAACGTGGCAAATGCCCCCTGAGTGCAACACGGTTCGCGGAAATGTGTGTTCTGCGGGAATATGATGGAGCAACGCAATATAATTTTCTGCCTACAGAGTAAGAACAACAACAACAATAAATGGAGAAGTGATGATGGAATGGGATGTTTCCCTGTGGTAGACACGGGACCCTACCCCACTTCACAGCGGTTATTATGAGGGGATGAATTATGATGAACGCGAAGCGACGACAGGTCGGAGTTCTGTTTAGAGCTCGTCGAGGAGTCCAGTGGCTTGCATGAAAGCAAAAAGACAGCGAAGAGCTCGGCACTGATGCACAGGAGAGCTCCATGGGCCAAGTACTTTGGACAAGCTGAATGGTCTATGGTCGAGAAGCTCAAGTTGGCGTCGAAACTCCCGGCGTTCACTGGTGTACCGGTCGCAGTCCTCGATGATATGGAGGATCGTAGCTGGGGTGTGGCAAGCTGGGCACAGCGCCGTGTTCCTGTAACTCAGCTTAACCCGGAACACAGGGGTGAAGGCGACGTTCAGTCGTAGACGCCGCAGGAGTGACGTAAAGCTGCGGGGGAAGCCACCTGGCATCTTAAATGATAATGACGGGTCCACTAATGGAGGAGTGACCATTGAGTGATTTCATAAAGCCATTGTTGGCGGACCAAGGGTGACACCAACGTTGGAGAAGATAACGGGCACGGCTCTGGAGAATGGAGATACGGTGGGCCGCAGCAGCCGCCAAGTCTGCCTCCTCGTTGCCCTGAATGCCAATGTGGCCGGGGACCCACTGTAGGGTCAACCGGTGTCCCTGTTCGCCAAGAACCTTGGGCGCCGTCAGGATACTAACTACCACCGGGGCTAAAGAGCCGCGGATGCCCATGCTTCCTACACATTGCAGGGCTGATTTTGAGTCAGTGTAGATCACCCATGAGCGAGGAGGGTAGTTCGAGACAGACTTTAGAGATAGCAAGAGATGGCATACAGTTCCGCAGAGGTCGACACACACACATGCATACATTGGATGGTGATGGGGTGGGCGATTCACCGCGTACGTTTGTGGATGCCTTGAGGAAGGGAGACAACCGACAGCCAAGAGGGACGGAGTTGCAAAGAACGTTTATTATCACCCGCGAGGGTGCGGCGGGTGCCGAGCAGGCAGCGATACCGATGCTGCTACACACTGCCCTATTTCGCGTTGGGAGAGGATGAAGGGATGATGATGGGGGCTTTCAAAGAGCCGTCGCCAGACCGGTGGAGCACAAGTACTCCGCCAGAAGACGAAGGCCCTGCGTCTGGTGGGCAGCGTTCGACCACGGACCGAGGATCTTCGCTTGGTTGAACGGCGGCTTGTCAATGCGTTGCAGAGGTCGACGAAGTGCGATGTGACAGGCGAAACCCGCATGATAGTGACTCGTCCGGTTTGACAAAGGCAGCGGAGGAGCCATCCGACGTAGACGAGCCGTCTGTGAACACAGCCGTGCGGCCTCTGTACTTTGTTTCCAAAGTAGATTGCCTGAGAACCGGAACAGGGACCTGGCTTTTCGGCCCCACGCGGCCAGGGATGTGTGACGTGAGGGATGGGCTCGGCAGCGTCCATGGTACACTGAAGGGGCGGTCGGGGCAACAGTAAAGTCGGGGATGTTTCTAGATGCTGCTGTAACACATAGCGAGAGTTTACTGTTCTTCCGCCTACGTAGGTTTTGAACCAGAGGGTGGCGCCGCCGGTGGTGAGCGAGCAACCGTAAATAGTGTCGGATGGTTTCTCTTTGACGGAGGACATCGATAGGTATTTCTGCGGCGTCGGTGATCACCATCCGCGTCTCAGCGCTGCGCGGGACACCAAGGCATGTCCGCAGGCTGCGTGCTAGTGTACACCGACGCAGAGTAAGAAACAATTGGTGGTTCTCTGTTGACACATTGTGCCCTATGCATATTGCTAGATTTTATTACTTGATATAGTCTAATTCAAAGTAAAAGCATTTTCATTTATGGACATTGATTATGCGCATAGGACTGTCAGGACAAATGAGGACAAAGCGAGAAATGCAGTCCCCACTGTGACATTCATTCTGTCCCATGCATTTAGTCCCTAAAGGGATTAATGGTTGCGGCAATACAACTAGTATCCAAGAGGACTAAAGTTCCTTCGGTAGCGTGTTCGCCTTCTGATCCCGAGATCGCGGGTTCGAACCCGGCTGAGGACGCCAGCAACTTGGTGGCAGGGTACAAGTTGCTTAGACACGCCGTCTTCCGCGAGGGACGTTAAATACGGAGTGCCGTGTGATGAGCTTTCATCGCACGTTAAAGAACCCTCAGGTGGGCAAAAGCAATCCACAGACAGACCGCTGTGGCGTCGCTCATGATCTCAGTTGTCTCGCGACGTAAACACCCAATTATTATTATTAACTAAAGTTACTCTTTCTTTTCTTAGAGTGTGAACCCGTGATAAAGCTCGCCTCCTTTGTATACCTCGCATTTAGGAAATGAAAGGGTACAAGTTGTTAGTAGGTAGCGTAATTCATTTCCAGCTTGTGTATCTTCGTTGTCCCGGTGACGTACGATGAGGCTTGGAGGAGCGGGCGAAGGCAACACCACCTAAATACAGAAGGCCCGCTCATTGCCCCCTCTCCCTCCTTCGATTAAGAGTCAGAATTCGTCTGCTACTGCGATTCACCGTTCTGCGAATTCAAGAACCCGCAAATGATTGCAGCTTACCTGGAACCTGCAGACCTAAATATTTAGACAAAAAGTGCAAGGCGCTTTCCAGAAAATCAGTTTTGAGAAAGACTGAGGCCTTTTTGCGCTTTATTTCCAAGTTTTCCCATACGAAATCACGAAGGAAGGTGAATTGAACCCCTTTAGTTGTCATTTGGACCCGTGTAGCTCTTAATACTTAGTACAGAACAGTTCTAGAACGGTCTGTCGTCAGCATACTTCGAAATACGTGCAAAAGTTGTACTTTGAGGCGTACAATTACAGGTACATATGGTTTGGATGCAACATTGGCTACGTTATGAATGGCACCCGTGGAACGCTCTGATCAAATGGCACGATTAGTATACGCGTTGTAGAGTTTTGTCTTTTGTTTCTGAGAAGTTGCTAGCTGCTTCTTCCTGTGCAACTGATCTTCCGCAACTTGATGTTGTTGTTCAACAGCGTGTTTACAGCTAGAACGTGCTGAAACAAAGGTTTCGGAATATGTCCAGAGTTGAACACCAATTGCTATCTTCTTCCCGAATGTATTGAGCAATGACGCTGAATGTCCCTCTTTGGTTTTTCTAGGAGAGGCATTTCTGATTGTTCTCTTTTGCTCATGCAGAACTGGTCGAATTACGACAACAAACGTATGCGTTTCGGCTACAAATGGGCTGGAAATCTTAAACGCTAGCTTCACTATCTGTTGCTCAATGTTTGCTTCGTTGAGGGCCTTGAATGTCAATTCAAAAGCATGCCTTTTTAGGCTGTTTCTCTCAAGCGCATAGTAATTATGTAGTGCACTAGATGGTGCTCCTTCAAGGTTGATTTCCTTGTCAATGTCATTGAAGGCTGGTTAGAAGAAACACCTTACAGTGTTCTTTTGGTTGAGCCAGCAAGTTTCTGCAGACACATTTTAGAGGGGCTGGAATGGGTCAAAATTGCAAATAAAAGAGATGGATTTCCATTCTGTCCGATAGATTTGAGAAGGTTGTGATATCATTTCCTGCATTGACTTTCTTGCATTTGCTTCAGTGCTCGCTTTCTTTTTTTTTTTCTTTTCTGCTTCTCAGGTTCCTCTTGTAACGTGCTTGCAGTAGACAAATAACTGGTGTAGGCGGTGAACAGATAAAGGGCACAGCGTCAAGAGTCAACCGTGTGACCATCAGTAGGACTACGACTTCCTACCCTGTGTTGCGGTCAAGATAGGCTGATGTTTTTGTGATTGGTTCTGTCTTAAAATTAAGCTCGCAAACCTAGGTAGAAATGTTGAATTTTCACGACTAGTGCCTTGTATGCAGTGCTGTACTTCATGAACTAAATACGTATTGATATACTATGTGTGCATCTCCCTCTTCTTCAATAGACCTTGTATCGCCAACTCTAGGATGGGACAAGCGTTAGCTTGCCCACATCACGGTTCAAAAATAGACCACAAAACAGCAACCGCCTGAGACCTTTTTAGACCTTGTATCGCCAACCTTTTTAGAAAAGCAAGCGCCACCTGCGGCACGCAAGGGGTCATGGGAATGGGAACTTGGAACGCCTTAGATAGCATTACGAGACGGCTACAGGCGGAGGTAGAAGAAGAACAACGATATTCCCGGTGTGCGCAGCAGCAGCATCAGCCAGGGTAAACCATAACCGAAGCAGACACGGAGCACTGTCCCTCAAAGTTCCCATGCTGCTTTGCGCCGCGCGCATCCTTTTAAAATCGTCTATTGGCAAGGTCCAGTGGTATAGTTGAACAAAAAGGAAACTACCATGGACACAGTTCACAGCTTTTGTGATTACTTTTGCCCTTGAGGGTTCAGAAGGATTAAAATCTATCCGAGTTCCGTTTCGGACTCGTGTCATAATTGCCTTGGCACCCGGGCTTGTCCATCAAGCATGCTACAACGCTAAGAAGCTCCTTCACTACAACAGCAGTTTCAGTCTGTATGCTGTTATGCGAGTGTTGAAAGTAGCGCTCTGTTTGTGTGTTGTCCTGTTTTTAGTGAAATGGAAGCTCATTCAGTCATAAAATAATCACGCACGCAGTGGGACGCGGGCATCTAGCAATGTAGAATCTCGCGGCAGCAAACGAAGCAGCCGGACGGGATTGCGTGACGTCACGGCACAGGAGAGAGAAGCATGGAGAGGCCTTGTCTATCTAGGTGGTGTTGGCTCGCTACGGTATAATCTACGGCACACGGACCTGACTACGTCACGCCAGGCGATCGTGCTGGGACTCCGAAGTCGCCCAGCCGCGCTCATGACTGTTTCTTTTTCTTTTTCAGAGCGCTTTTGTAACTTTAATGGCGCAGTGTATACATAGACACCGTACAGCAAAATTATTGTGTACCGTGGCACCTGCTGATGGACTGACTGATGAATGAAGCAGAATTTTGAGCAATGCTAAATGTCACTTCCTCGCTCTTTTAAGAAGGGGAATAACTTCAATGAAAGTATCCGGTAAAGAAATCAATGTTTCACGAAAAACTCAGCAGTGTACTTACATGGACGGTCGCATCCGTTCCTGTCGATTTCGAAACTATAGCGTCCTTTTATTCCTCGTGGACCACTGACCACGGTATCGAAAATCCCACACGAAATAGTGGCTTAGTTTCACTGTTATTCGATGTAATACAGACGCCGGATGTTGAGAGTATCCCTCTCTGGAAAAACGAGAAAACGTCACTCCCTAAGAGCCAATGAGGGCGCGACCTCTCACTCTTCCGTTTTGTGACGCGGGAGTGACGTCACGCCGCCGGAGCCGCTGCGGCCGTAGAAGTAGCGCTGATATTTAAAATTCGTTTATTTAATGTCTAAGCACTTTTGGGACGAAAAATACAGCCAAGTACATTGTGGGCCGATGCCGAACATAATGGTATCGGTTTCACGTCCTGACGCGACCGTCCGTTTAAGTGCTACGCAATGAGTCACTTCTCGGTGCAATCGCCAAAGATCGCAAAAGTGTTGACAGATGTTGTTTAATTGCCCGCTTGCCTGCGTCTCTAGTTTGGTAAGGAATCGGAACAAACATCCAAACTTCAGTGTGTCATTTGCATTATTCGTGCACGGGCGTGGGATTTTCCAAGCAGATAAACATCCAAGCAGCTCATCCACTAATCACCAAGGGATTAGTTTCGTCGTTTTTCAGTCGTGAAATCTGCTGTTGCATTTGGATGGCGCACGCTTCGCTAATGACTGTTGTACATCCTAATTGCCGGTACAGTTGTTAGCTGCTGACACTTTTTTGCCCTCTAATGATACTCTTTGATGGCATGTTTTTCGTAACTTGCGAAACAGGCATGCGACTATCGTGGATTTGGGCTTACGGTGTTACCAAGTTACTATATGGGTTGGTGTCGAAGTATTAAACAGAAAACACATGCTACATGAGCTGTCTGTAGTTGGAAACGCGCCACCAGCGCTGAGGAAGCCATGATAGTAAAATAGAACTTGACAAAAGAAAATAACGATAAAAGAATAGACGAGGCAATAGCTTCCGAATGGGTATTGTCTCCTACTCGCGCCTCTTTCTCCATGCGTAGCGATTGCTCTGCGTTTCTGGTGCATTCTGTCACCGACGCTGAATCAGACGTAAAGCGGATAGTCTCATTGGTCAAAGCTAAGCAGCACTTGTACGTCGGCCATGGCCTTCACAATCTCATTCTTTTGGACGGCTTTACCAAAGTTCCGGCGCTGCAGTCGCCTCTCGCTAGATATGGGGACCTATACAGGGTGCTTATTTTTATTCTTTACAGAATTTTTATTAAAAAGCTAGCAGGGTAAAAAAAATAGGTGCCGTTTTTGCAGTTGAGTTCTATGGCCAGGCTGACATCCCCTCGAAGAACGTATGCAACTGATGACTAATTACCAAAAACTATCTCTTTAAGTAGGGGGATGGATAGGATTTCGGGAATGAGACACCGTCCTAGTTGAAAGCCATTCCACGTTTTAAAAATCCTGAAACACGCACCTGCGTTCAGATATCCATCCCCAAATTGTGATATGCAAATGTGCCGAAACTGAAAAACCGCGCCTGAAAAGCGCAGAGTTCGAGGTAACTCGCTACAAGTAACCCGTTACTGTAACTAAGTTCCTTTTTTTGGTAACTTGTAACTTAACTCTGTACTTTTGCGCCGTGGTAACTTTCAGAGGAACTCGTTCCTTTTTCATGTAACTTTGCCAGTTCCAAGTTACTTTTAACTCGCTTTTCACTCACGTCCACATATTTTCTTGCTTTCTCTCCGGTTCCTTCAATGATTCAATCAATGACAGTATTTTATTCAGGAAGTAAGAACCGCTGCCATTGAAATGAAGCTGAATCATTGTGCGCCCACAGGGAGTAAGATGCAAAGCGTTAGAATAGACCAATACCAGAGAAACGTCATCATGACATTGGTAGACAGACTGAAACCGAAACAAACCGGAAGGAGAGGGCTCGGTTCCACGAACGGGCGGCGGGTGGTTCCGAGGGTTGCGTCCCTTTAAGGGACCATATCATAATCCCCTCAAGACCGTAGCTTTCGGGCGCGACCTTGTTCACCTCTAGCTTCGAGCGTAGTTGAATTCTACCAAATTTGTGGGGCTGTCGAACACTATGACGTCATTTGTTTCAAATAGGGAGAGGTCTATTGTTGGACATAAACGAAAACGATCTAAGCCTGTTGCATTCCTCCGCAGGCAACTCAAGGTCTAACTCAACTGCTCACGCGCGCTGCGCCTGCGTAATGATATTTTGTGTCCGAAGTAACTTGGAAGTAACTCGTTCTTTTTTTTTAAGTAACTCAGTAACTGCGAGTTACATTTCAGGCTGAAGAACTTCGTTATTAACTTAGTTACATTTTGCACACGGTAACTTAACTTGTAACGAGTTCTTTTTGACGGGTAACTGCTCAATCTATGGAAAAGCGCATCACCTTCGCCGCCGGAGGCTTATCTGGGCGGGAAAGCGGTTTATCTGGCCCGCAGGCCGGCACCTACTCCAATTGTCTCCATCGCTGCAGATCACGCGGCCCTCTGACGTGAAATGAGGGCTGTACGATGGAAACTATAATGTTCTGAGGCTGGAACGCAAATGACGCATCCTTGAGGAGGTGTGTTAGCTTAGCTCAATTGGCAGAACCCTGGACCGGTAATCCAGAAGATGTGGGTTCGAGTCCTACAGCTGGCTAACCTTTTCAGTGACTTCCTTCTTTCATTCGAGGGCTGTACCCCTGCGTTCCAGGCAGTGTTGTACCCGCTACCAAAACTAAGTAACGAAATGCTATGCCGCTACTTATCCGCTACCGTACCCTTCTCTATGCAACACCTTACCGTATAGGCATCTTGTTGTGAAATGTGTCTAAAGACGGTGCAATATTTAAGTTCCCTCACATAGCTGGGGCGGGGTGGGGGGGATATATGTTTATTATATAGAAAAGGAGGGAAAGCATGCAGTATAAAGTATACCACTGCCTACATCCAATATATATTATTTCATATTGATCTTGACCTTGAGATGATGCGCATTTAAGACAATTTAATGCACATAGCGCATATGTGCATTTAATAATTTTCCCGTCAGAATGTTTGAAGCACAAGATGATTTTTCTGCAATGATAGTATTTTGTCCGAGATATCCGCGGATCCCAACCTCAAACTCTTCCGTCTGTTTCCTGTCGACGGATTAATCAGTGTGATCAAGTGGCGCAACTGCCATGATAAGCGACCACACATCGAGTCATCAATAAGTGGCTACATGAGGTGAAAACATCAAACGAACGGCGTAATGTTTGCTCTCGCCAGGGTCGACGCAGTGCTGTTGGCATACTGCACCAAAGCTTAGGTCTCACAGGAATTAGGAGTTAATGTTCTTGCCTACCCCCTGCTTCCCATCTTCCAGCCACACGACGGCTTCCCTTGCAAAGCGTTTGACTATACGAAAATCTATGTTTAGTACGCTTTTTCTGGAAGTATGAGTTCCTCTGTAAGAGTCTGCCCGTGTGATATCACCTCCGTAATGAAAGATTTAGAGAGAGAAAAATATCATGTAGCTTTTCCCGTAACATGTCGAATGCTGTCAACAATCAATTGCTTAAAGGTTAATCGCCTGTGTACCGCCACCAAGCAAGTGTGCGAAGAGCATTAATAAGCATGTTGGCGTACACTGACTCCCGAATAATATTATTATTTATTCATTTTGTGTGGCTCATATACCCACAGTGTAACGTACGTAATATAAGAAAATAACTAGACCGCGTTCCGGCAAACTGTGTAAGCTTAGGTAATTCTATCCGCCAGAAATGCTTCACCTGAGGCACAACACCTTAAAGCAAAGTCGGAGGTAGGTTTGGAGTGCAATGAATGACTATATGGATATCTCATTGTATTTTCGATATATTTTCGTATTCCTGTCCCAAAAGACACGACGCTTTGTTTATCTGCTCCGCACAATAAAGCTGCAAAACACAGTTTTAAATATGCTCTCAACACGCTCACGTTAGTTTTGCAACTGATTGTATGACGGAAACTAGCTTCGTAGCCAATATTACGCAGTATGTTATACATACCTGTGTGTGCTTCGCAAAGAGCTAAAAAGTTTTAAAATTCACAGAATAACGCAAATTATATTCCTAACTATTCAATTGCGCTTAGCTTTATAAAAGTTAGTGAAATTGGAAGATCGTCTCATCAGTCTGCCTGATTAACAAGTAACTAAAAGGAATGACCAGAAGAAATTCTGATTGACTGATTTTTAAAAGAAAAAAATGGAGATGTTAGTCTCGAGCCACTCGGGACTGGCTACTCCAGGACGCGTTATTAAGAAAAGAAAGGGAAATTACACAAAACTCGACGCTTTGCAACAGAATGGAAACAGAATAAATGAGAACATCACCACCTAGCTTGGCACCAAGAGCGAAATCTCAATGCACAAAAACAAAGAGCGTCACAATCTGTCAGAGAGGTCCGTCGAGACGAGAAATTGCACAAGGGCGCGCATGGCAGGTATGAGCTGATTTGCTGGCCAGCACCCAAGAGCCTTTTCGGTGGAGTATGGCCGATTATCCAGGCGGGACAGGGACGACACAAGGGTACAACGGTGTGCACTGTACCTCGGGCAGTCTTGGAGTATATGATCCACGTCCTCAACTACATCACACAGACCGCAGTTGGGGGACGGGACCATGCCGAGCTTAAACAAAAGTCGTCCACTGTATGGCACGTTGAAGCGAAGCCTGTAGATGAGCGGCGTGATGGGTCGAGGAAGCGCTGACGGCATATAAAAACGGAGATCTGGGTCCACCTTGCGCAGGAACGACGTAGAAGGGACACTGCTGCGCCAGTGTTCACTGCACAGACGTCTCATAAGAGTACCAATTGCTTGTTTCGCGTCCGCATGGGTGAAATACGTAGGGTGCGTCGGTACGCCACGTGCCACATGAGCCCGTCTCGCAAGTAGGTCGGCAGCCTCATTCCCAGGGACGCCACAATGACCTGGGATCCACTGCAAGGTGATGTTATGTGTCTGTGTGACAGCACATGAATACTCCCTGAGGACGTCACACACCAGTGGAGCGAGGGAGCTCGAGCTCATGGTGCACTGCAGAGCTTGGAGGGCGGTTTTAGAGTCACTGTATATGGTCCAGTGCATGGGTGGTTGACGGGACACAATGAAGGAAAGCGCTATAAGAATGGAATGGAGCTCGGCCGCAGCAGCCGACGTCGGGTGCGACAGCCTAGCGCTTCGTTCAATCGACAGCTCAGGAATTACGAATGCACAGGTAGAGCCGGTCTGTGTCGATGAGCCATCAGTAAAGATTTTAATACTGCCTTCATCGCGATGAAGCAGGCTCAGAGTGAGTTGGCGAAGAACAACAACAATTGTTGTAGCCGATTTTCTGGAAGTCAAGCCAGGGACAGTGACATGCACAGGTGGTGCCTGAAGGGCCCATGGTGGGACTGCGGGTAGAACCAGTTTTTTTGTGCTTTGGAATGAGGCTGCGGTGAGCTAAAACAGCTTGGCAGTATCCGGATGCTGGTCGCCGAAGAATGTCGCGCACTAATGTGTGACGGTAGTGGCGAGTGGAGAGCCTCATGTAGTGCCCAAGAGATTGTGCCGTCCGCATGAAGACCAGCGAAGGCTCCCTGGCTTCAGCCATGACAGGGACAGTTGGCGTTGATTTGTGGACACCAAGGCACTGTTTCATGCTCTTTGCAAGGACGGTTTCCAACACTTGTTCGGACGAAGGACAAAGGTTATGCAACACTGGAAGATGGTACATCAACATTTGTCGTATGAAGGACCGGTGTAGACCAAGAAATGCCCTTGTAGAAAGCCCCCAGCGGGCACCACAGAGGTATCGCAGGACACTCAGCCGAGACTCAGATCTACCTCTCAGACAACGAACCTCCGCTCTCCAGGACAGACAGCGGTCAAAAACCACACCAAGAAACTTATGGTGTGTAACACGCCGCACGACATTCCCACCTATATGAAGCTGAAAGTTGTTCAAATGACTGCGAGTGAAAGGCAAAAAAACAGTCTTCTCATGAGAGAGGTCCATGCCTCTGTTTTCCAGGAAAGCAGCGACAACATCCAGGGCACACTGTAAGCGGCGCTGTAGCGCTGGCCACTGCTTGCCGGATGTCCATATACATATATCGTCAGCATACAAGCTGATTTTGACGCCCCGTGGCAAGAGAGCTGGTAGAGCAGCCATCACAACATTGAAGAGGAGTGGGCTGAGGACCCCGCCCCGTGGGACACCTGCTGTTGTGCTGTGATGAGACGTTTCAGAAGATATTCTGCTTCATCGTTATCTCACTTTTTCTCTGTGTTCTACACGTCTTCCATACTATGAAAAGTAGCGGCAGCGGAGAAAAAGTTCGCCGCTACCCGTATTTGTAGCGGAAATACTTTTTCCGTTGCAAATGTAAAATGTAGCGCGATCGCTACTCCGCTACTGAAAAAAGTAGCGAATACGGTAGCGGCGCTACTAGTAGCGCCGCTATGTACAACACTGGTTTCAGGTCGCCGCGGTTTCGGTTTCGGGTCATTTGCATATAAAAACTCGGGGGTGGATATCTTCACGCACGTGCGTGTTTCAGGATTTTTTAAACGTGGAATGGCTTTCAACTACGATGGTATCTCATTCTGATCTCCCGCTTTTGCCCGAAATCCCCCAATTAAAGAGCTAACTAATTAATCTTAGGTAATTAGTCATCGTGTAGTTGCATACTTTCTTCGAGGGGATGTCAGCCTGGCCGTAGAACTCAACTACAAAAACGGCATCTATTTTGCTCTGCTAGTTTGTTAATAGAAGGAGAACACTGGCTTATATAACAAAGTGTAATAAATGTTTTGGACATGTAAGACCTAAGGACTCGCACGCAGTGTTTTCTTTTGCTGATGATAACGTCCGTATAGACGTCGAAACGTCCAAAAGTTTTGTTACTCTTTGTTATGTAAGCCAGTGTTCTCCTTCTATTAAACATGACTCCTGGTCTATTTTCAGCTAGTTTTTAATAAAAATTCTTTAACGAATAAAAATAAACACCCTTTATAACGCGCAGTTCATTATAAAACTGACAAAGCGCCATTCCCTCGCTTGCAGAAGTTAGCAGCCAGCATGCTTATATAATAACTGCGAATGTTACCCTCTGACGTCTGTGGCAACTGATCACAAGTACGCTGGAGCCAGCCTAATGCCTGCAATAAGACACATAACTATAAAATCCGATACGCCTACCCGCTGGCACAGCATACTGAGAATCGGTGGCGTAGCGAGAAAAGTATTTCGGGAGGCGTTCTATGGCACTATACATGGGGTGAGGAGGATTTCCCCTCCTTTCCCTCTCCCAAATGCACTACCAATGTTACGATTTGGGGGGTTGAGCCCCCGAAACCGCCCTCTACGCCTCTCCTGATAATGTTTTAGAGCATAGCGGCGAACTATGGCCCCCTGAAAAAACGTTACTACCACAGATATACCTTAATCTTTCCACACCCCTAAGGGTGTAAAACGGGCGTATTTAGGAGGATCACACCCATTCTACACTCTACAATACGGTGTATTTGTGTGGTGAGAACTCAAGTTCTAATATTGCTTTGTTGAACAATAATATTTACATTGATTGCAAATATAAAACACATTGGAAAAGAAAAGACACATTACAAAAGTGCATGACTTGTGTGTACAGCATATCTTCCACCTGGCATCCTGTGGACATTTAGCATCCGGCAAAACGTTAGCGAATTTTTTTATATTAACACATAGCCGACATACTGCCGGACATATGGCCGAACTAGTGACAAGCGCCCTCAAGTCAGTGATGCGTTCATGTTGCACGGTTTTGAACCGTTTAAAGATTACTTACCACGAAATATTCACTTTTTGCAGCAGAGCACAAGGGTTTCCGAAGGGACGGAGCACGAGGTTAACGGAGAAAATGGGATACACTCAACGTGGGCACCCTCAGAGGCGAGAAAGAATAACAGCACACATGTTGAACAACAACAAAAACAATTTAATTGAACTCAACCAAACGCTACGATATGATACTTCAAATAAACAAAAACACAAACCATGCGACAAATGCAAACACGGCGTCAAGAGTGACTGACACTGACTTTGCGTACCCCGACGACACTACGTACTTCACAGGGGCGGCGTCCAATGTATTGCTCCGTAGACGAAAGCGTGCTGGGCGAACGCAATGCATCCTGGACAGGTCCTGGTCGCACGTCACAGCAAACGTCAAGGCACACGTGACCTTAAAGATGGCGGCGCCCGTGATCGGCGGCCAAACCGTTTGTAAACAATGCGGTTGTTGTTTCTGGACGACGTTTTGGACGTTTTTCGATCACGGTAATTATTTTTATCCGATAATCTCGCAGTAAAACGCGCAATTTTACACATAAAGCCTCGTATTGTTGACAACTTCCAAAGATGTGATGACGACCGCGCGTTAAGACTTACCGAGCCGATGCGATGTACCAATGGGCTACCGTGTTGCGGAAGAAGCACCGCATAGTTTACGCTGGCAAAATACGGCCATCTCTTTGTGTGATGACGGCGAAAATATGTCGGTAAGCGGCAAAACGACATGTAAACAAAGTCACATGACCTCAAAATGACGTTTTCTATGACGTGCGACCAGGACAAGATGGCAGTTTTGCCAAAAGCACCCGCTTGAGGGTAGTTACAACAATGGCGGGTTTGTGTCACCCCTGTGACGTACTTCTTCGCCAGGCAATGGACGATGGCGTGGCAGACGAACTCTGAAGACAACTTTAGCGGCAACCTATACGCGGCCGGGCTTGGGTCACAACAATAGCGAAGACGCCAACCTGGCGGCAGGCCTACTGTCATACGTGGAGGCTCGGTCCCAGGAGTTCGGCTACCGCTCTCGTAGGTCCGTCTCGTCGCTCACCACGTCGTCGGGTACACCTCGCTCCGGTCAGTCGCCGCCAGCTGGCCTCACTCGGTCGTAGCTTCGATGCCCGGACGTTCACGCTGGTGGAAGGAGACCCAGGCGACGAACCCTCAGGTCGAAGGTGGGTTCCAGGTATCGAGGCGCAGCCTCCGTCAACCTTCCTCGGGGCATCCGTCGGGGCTCCTGCTCTCGATCACATCTCGATGACTCCTTGCTGGTTCCGGCTTTTGACAGCAACTCCGACTGCTTGACTAACCGACTGCCTCCCTCTCTGTGTATGGCGTCCCCTCTTGACGTCATTCAGGGTTTATATAGCCTCTCTAGTTTTTAGCGCCATGTCGCATCCAGGACCAGTCACGTCCGCCATGTCAATAGGTCACCGGTACTTTCTAAGGATCGTGGGAAGAGGTTCGACTTCCGTGTCTAAACTAGCAGACGACGCATGCTATGGGTGCTGGAGGTGGATATGCCTGGCTCTAGAAACATCTTTAGAAAGCGGTAAAGCGCGATTGTCAGAGCCTGGCTAATAGACTGTGTTTTTCTCTGTGTGTACATAAACTAATTTACCGACGGTAAGCACAAACGTAATGTAACATTGAGGATAACGGCTGCAACAAGCAATACATGGCATTGTAGTCCAGAACGGAATACTCAGCCCTTCACAACGGCACAACAACCATCCATACTGCTTCTGAAGCGACTGGGAAACCGATTTTAAACACACAGCGATCACAAAGCACCTTGCCTATCGGTACCTGTGAGGGGCTTGACACGGAAGCGAAGACACTGACGTCATTTCCCCACGAAATTACCGGTGACCTATTAAAAACACATATGCACCCAACATTGCCTTTCCAGGAATACTCCAACTGCCACAACTTCCGTTTACAGAAAATTGTGCCTCTTCCTACAAAGGTCCACTGTTGGGGGAAAACAACACTGTCAAAGAGGAGCAGACGTCGTCCCTCTTACGAAGAGACGCTGCGGACTTGTCAAGTTCAACAAATCAACTGCCGGGGAAACACAAGCACTATCGACCGTTTGAAAATGACAGTGCGCGCTGTCTCTTTGATCTTAGAAAATTGGAAAAGTATGTTATTGCTCATTTCGTCCGAAAGCCCGGGTCGTCCCAGGTATATACAGTTCAAGCTGGTGGTAAACCTGCGAGCATAAAGGCATTCCTTGAGGTTGAAGGAGCTGAGACAATCAACGGAGCACAGCGTGCAGACGGGACAGGACTCATGATCAAGCTGGTTGAGAGCCTGGTTCAGTCCATTGTCTCAGCTTTCTCCGCCTCAAGAAATGTCTTCGTGTTGTGCCTTCCTCTATATGTGTCCCTGTCTTTTTGCTGCATAATATCTACAATGTCTTCATGTTTGCAACAGCATTTCAGGACCTTTCAACTCAATTACACCCTATGATTTTCGAAGGAGTTAAATTACACTGAATAAGGTGTGTGCAATGCACATTTTCTTTTTACACCCCTAAAGCTGTGAAAAGAACAGTGATACCATCCTTTTGCCAAGTGAAGTGGACATTGATAAGCGAACTCCTTCGGTTCCTGATAAACTTCTGTACCTCCGTTGGGCTCCTGAGAACTGAAAAGGGCAGTGCTAGTTTCCAGGTAGGGATTTCGCAATGGCCGGGCGTCTTTTCTTGAACCGAAATTCCAGAACATGAAAATAATCGATAACGTTCTAGAGAGAAAGTCTACCAACGAAGTGGACTTCCTGCCAGATGAAGCGGTGAAGTACTGGCGAGGCATCCACCGCATCCACTGTGCCAACAGCTCTCAAGATATTACTGCGCCGCAGGTAGGATGGCTGGATACAGAGAGGTCGCACTCCCTCCTGTGCCAGATAGTGCAATCTATCATACTTACTTTGCTTCCGTATTGGCCGCATGACACTACGCTGCGGCACAAAAGTGCCCTACCTGATGGCGCATGGTGGCGCTGCAGTGTTTCTCCTGGCGCGCTATTGCGTCTCCTTATCTCCGAACGGTGTATGTAGTTGACGGACTAGATTTCTTTTTCTTAAGTTGAACACGACTATATACAGACAATCTTGCAGAAAGGCACTCAACAATGTCGGTTCTGACCACAGGCATTGTCAGTGCCAAATGTTACGCTCTTCTTGGCTTGTTCGGCGTGTGTGAGGCTCCTGAAGCTTTGGAAGAGCAGAGAACGGCAGCTAGCCATGGCCACCCTACCCTGTCTTGGACAGGAGACGCTTAGCATGCGTCCATTAGCAGTAAGCAGGGTCATACAATGCAGGGCTTTCTCTTCATTAGTCTTATTTGCTTACACCTTGAGGACCAGGAAGGGTTGCCTCCCATTTGCAAGTCTTGTGGTTTTATCCTTGGCTGGTTCTAGTCAAATTGAACTGTCCTGTGGGCCAAGTAAGCTAGTTCTTCCAGTACACAGTTGAGGAACAGATGAGGAAGAAAGGGGAGTTCAGACAGCAACGAAGTAATGTAAAACCAAGCGAGATTCTGGCGGAAGTTGTGAACTATATATAATAACAGAGCACTAGTAATTTATTAAAGTTATGGGGTCGCTCGTTACGTAATTCTAGGGTCGTAAAAAGCGGTACGAAGAGAGTTTCAGTTGAAACGTTGACTCCATTTGTACCGCTTTTATTGTTTTATTTTACCGTTCACTGGTACCGCAAGATCAAAGACTTGCTTATTTTTATTTCATATTTGTCTGTGTCACTTCCCTACGCTGTGCTGTTTGACTGTGCTGCTGGCCGTGGTACAGAGGTACAGATTGGGACAAAAGTTGAGAGAACGTGCGAGCGTGTATTTTCTAACCTCGACGCGATACCCTAGCGGCGCGCCGAAGGTGGTTGGTTCACGCGCTCAGAGAAGGGGGGGGGGGAGTCAGAGGAGGAGCGCACCGGTAGCGACACCCATCCAACCATTTCGGGAACAGTCTCTAGAGATACCGAAACTACCGCTGTGTGTCACAGCGAGCGCAGTCGCCCTAGTCCCGCCCGCCGCTAGGGTGTCCGCGCCGCGGAGGATATACTCCGCTCGCGCGTTCCGTAAACTTTTGTCCCAAGTTGTACACTGAACTCAATTTTTTAAAGTGTTCTCCATTAACACTTTATTCAGCTTTCAAGTGATTCCATTCATAGAATTGCAGTTTCACTACTTATTTCGTGACATTTGGATATTCATTTTAAAGTTTTGACAGAAAAGAAACGAAAGAAACGCTCGTAACACTATGGCTGTTACGCATAATAATCCTTTTACGCGCATGGCCTACTTCAGGTGGGGCGCCCGCATAAGTATATCGATGTCGATTTTTTCTTTGCTGCTTTTATTTCAACTTTTTCCTTACCTGGCTTTTACCGAGGTGAAAATTTCACTTTTATTGTCACGTTCTACCACGTGAGCAGAAACGCATCTGCTTCCAAAGGTTCACAAGCGGGTGATTCTCGCAGACCTCACCATGCGAGAGTTAACGCAGCCAGAGAAACGACCGGCAATAATCGAGCTCGGTACTTCCTTTCCCGTTCGAAGGGGAATATGTCGGCAATAGTTTACGAGCCGTGCTCAGCACGTTTGCTGTAACCGGCTCCGATATGTATTCTGAGAAGTTCATAAAAGGATCCTACCTGCATTGCCTATGAACCCTGTCTCTGGGGGGTCCAACCCAAATGGTCATCGTAATAATGCTGCGCGTGTCACCGGCTATAAAGCGTCTGGGCAAAGTGGTAGCATGCCTTCGGGGCAGGTGACAGGATCTTCATTATCGGGTTAGTACATAATACGCACATACGTACATAATACCGGTGTACTCACGGATCGTCGTCCACCGTTCATTTCTTTTCCGATAAGTTCGCGTTTCATTTATGCCGAGCTGCATGCTCTGAGCAGTTGGCTATGAGTCGGAATTTTCGTATATACTTAACGGTTCCCAGTGAACATAGTTTATCGAAAGCCGAGCACGAAATACGACAATGTTTACGAGAACCTACAAACGTCTGTTTTCAGCAACGACTCCCAGCCAACACACATGGTTGACAGAATGTAAAATCCACGTTGAATATCGTTGAACAATGTGAAACGTGAATTGAGAACATGAATTTCACGCAGATTTTACGTAAAATTTCAACGTGCGAATTGTAATGCAGGAATTCAACGCTGGTTCAACACTCATATACCAGCAGCGGAATGGAGCACGTTATGACAGCGTTGATACTTACGCTGCAATTTAACGTAACTGAAAACGTAGAACGAACAACGTTGTTTCTGCACAAGTTTTACTTCAGGATTTCACATGCAAACTGCACACGTAGAAATCACGTTGGTTTATCATACGTAAAGCAACTGCATTATCCAATCCAATCCCATCCAGGATCCAATTCAAGTCAGTTCCTTTCAAAGCGAGAATCGGGGAAGCCGCACCAGACGCCATTCTCCTCAGATCGTAACCGCCATTAACTGATGCTGGCGTTTCAAGTTTATTTCTTTTTTGTGGCTCCTTCTTCTTTGTTTCGTGGCTTGTTTTGGTTTCGAACCGGGTTGTGCTGGTGACTGTGATATCGGTAAGCACAGGTTTCACTCGCACTGCTGGGATATACGAATCGGTTATGACGGTTACGGCGGCCTCTCTACTACCAGGAAGCTGGCTCAGAGATTATCGCCGCTGCTAGCAAGTCCAGTGTGTGCGTTTTATGAGTGATTCGTAGAAAGCGCAGGTATGTGCACGTCGGATTTCTGTTCATAATTGTGTTTACATTTGTAGAGTGTGCAAATAGGGTGACTGTTACATGGTGGGCTCCTGAATTGTTTTTCAGCGTTGTTGGCCGTTTCAAATTCGTGTGATAATTATCGTGACTTGTATTTCAGGACAGAGAGCGATGCGTGAAAGAAAGGCAGATGTTGAGCAAAGGGCGAGCCTGTACACAGACATAACGTAAGTTTTCTCTTAGCTGTTCGAATTGATCTTTTGCTTTGTTTGTGTTCTCTTTTATGCAGGCGTAGTCGCAAAGAAAGAAGACAGCCTGGATGCCGAAACGACGTGGCTTCCCGCGAGGTTCTAGTGCATTTCAACTATTAGAACGGTCAGTTAACTGCCTTTATTGTTCACAAGAGAGAGTATGGAAAAATGTAGCAGTGCTAATCAAATGTAAGGAGAATAAAACCTTTTGGCAAGCATATTCTTGTGTCATTATTTGCGACTATTATCAGGACATTATGCCTATTTGTGAAATAAAAGCATCGAGAAATAACATGTATTCAATAATAATTAAAAATGTAGTTACGTGTAATCTGCATTTTCATCGCACGTTAATTATACGTTGTCAGTTTGCTGTTGATTATTCCACCTTTTCAACGTTGGTATACGTTGAATTCACGCATAAACTACGTTTCAGTTACGTGGAATATGCGTTCTGGTCGCTGTTAATTTAACCCGTTTCTGCCTGTGACATTAGCCCGGTTGAATCAACGTTAATTGTTAACGTCGACCCTGCATTGACATGGTTGATTTTGAACGTGTTTTCAGCGTTGAATTTGCAATGTTGTGTTGACTGGGACTATTTTCGGGAATGAAAAAAATAGCCGAGTAGCGAAATTAAATAGGTTTCTTTTTTGTTTTTTCGGGGCGTTTCCCGTGCGAAATCGTTTTCCCGTGGGCGCCGCCATATTGAAAGCGCAGCGCCGTCTAGCCGGGGGAGCATGTTGAAAACTGTTTACCGCCCAGGCCAGACAGAAGGACAGCACACGTGTCGTGTGCTTCCTCCCTGGTATCGCTTTCCTCCTTTCTGGCTTGGGCGGCAAACAGTTTTCAACGTGCTCCCCCGGCTAGACGGCGCTGCGCTTTCAATATGGCGACGCCCACGGGAAAACGGTTTCGCACGGAAACGCACCGAAAAACCCTCTGTTTACGAACATGTGACGTCACGATAAGACTGGTTCGAGGTTATATCTTGCTGTGGTGGGCAAGGAGCGGGAAAAACACGTCTGCTGATAGGCCGAAAAGGCTGATAAGGTTGATAGGTGCCCACCAGCATGCTTTGCGCGGCGGCGAAACGTAATCGATGACGTAAGGGTGCAGGTCATCTATATATTCAGAAAACAGTGAGGAAAAATGTCAACTGAGCGGAAAATTAAAACTGGGGACATTCGATAGCTTTTTTTATGTACTGTTAAGACGATGAAAATATGCAAATAACATAAGCAGAGTAGCATATCTTTAAAGTCAGAGCTCAACCTTATATACCTTGACACTACGCGACAACGTTTGCTTTTCTACGAGCTTGGTTTGCCGTTTCGCACGAGAGCGTCGCATTAGCACGACAGTTTTCTAGAAAATTCGACTGTGAGTGTGTATTACAACACCTGACGCTGAATTTTGCTCTGTGATGCCAGCAGGAAATACGTAAGAAACTGGAAGAGAAAGAACGATGGTTGCGGGTTCAAACCCAGCCGAGGACGCCAGCAACTTGGTGGCAGGGTACAGAAATGCGCTCTGACACGCCGTCTTCCGCGAGGGACTACGGGGTGCCGTGTGCTGAGCTTTCAGCGCACGTAAAAGAACCCTCAGGTGGGCAAAATTAACCCATGCACAGACCGACCACTGTGGCGTCGCTCAAGATCACAGTTGTCTCGCGACGTAAAGCCACGAATTATTAAATTATTGAAGAAAGGCCTGAAAGGTCTGGGGATTGTTCTATGTTGCCTTTTTTCTTTTGTTTTGTTTTCTGCTGTATTGTTTCCCAATGTTGTACTGCTCCTCCCCCATTCAATGCCTCATGGCCCTGAGGGTATGGAAATAAATAAATAAAAGGCGAACGCCACGGTACGTGTAAACTAGCGAAATAGTGCATTACTTGTTCATGAAGGAACCAGTCTATCACTCTTGTAGCTCTCGCAAAACACGCTGACTGAGTGTCTTTGTCACTCATTGTTCTTATTGTAGTTAGGCATTTTTGTTTTTCTAAGTGATCTGCTAGCCGGCTCTCATAATGAGTGCCTATTTCTCTTTTTTTTTCTTATCAATTCAACTCAACTCAACTCTAGCGAAACAACTTATTTCCCATCAATCTCAATTTTTTTTCGACCGCATGACTGGACCAAGACGGCCAGCCATTTTAGAAGTCAACTTTTCAGCTTTCGTCCTTGCATGCGACAGGGACTAAAGAAACATCAAATGGAGCAATTAATTTTTATTGTAGCTCCGTGGTATCCTCTGAATAACCAAAATAACATTCGATGCTTTGGGACTGAGTACTCTCCACCTTGTTTTCAGCTGTCTACTGACCTGCCGGGAACACTATACTATACGAGGGGCGTCCAACAAGCTCTAGGCCTGACACAAAAAGGGGTACGTGTACTTCCACGGAAGTTATAATAAGGCATAGGCGCTCTTCAAGTTTGATGCTACCAGAACCTATATGAGCCAGAAATGGGGGGGGGGATATGTTTATTAGACGAAAAGGGGAAAAAAACGGGGAAAGGTCAGCCAAACGGGACGTCGGCTTGCTATTCCAGAAATAAGAAATAATAATAAATAAATAAAAAGATAAGAATTAAAGAAAGAAAGAAATAGGAAGGAATAAGAAATAAATAAATAAAGAAAGAAAATTAAGAAATAAGAAATAAAGAAAAAGAAAAAGGAAGTAGGGGGGGAAACGAAAAACTACCAGATGATGAAAGAAGGATGAGGTAGATTAAAGACAAAGATGACAAAAAAAGATGACTAACAAGCGGTGAAAGAATGATGAGATGAATCACAGAAGATGACTTTAAAAAGAAAGCATGAGGTTAATGCGTTGAAGGTGAGAGTGGGGCACAGAAGAAGAATGAGATTTCACGACTGAGTTCACAGGCTGTTCATCAGACCTGAGTCAGACCTGAGTTCTTGAGTCTCTCAAGAAAGTCAGAACTGCTTTGGTCACAGACTGCTGTGTGTGATCTCGTACTGGGCCGAGCAGAGTGGCCAGAGAAAAGTCCGTGCACCGCAGCTCGAGTAGGCGTCTTCTCAGCGTGGCTCGATGGGTGTCGAATCTGTGACAGTCGAGGAGAAGGTGTGGCACATCAGCTTCAACAGCGCAAGAAGGGCATTTGGGCGACTGGAGAATACCCATTTTACAGAGAAGTAGAGGTGTCCTGGCGACATTAAGGCGTAGTCGGTGTAGAATGGACGCTTCTTGACGCGAGCAGTGGTGTGTGGCAACGAAATCCATCGACGGGTCGATAGACCGGAGATGGTCGTTCAGTCGGACAGCGCCCTCTCGAAACTGCCGAGTGCCGTTATAACGGAGTCGCTGTGTCTGTAACCGACACGATGAGGCTGAAAGTGGTAGGAGACAGTTATTGGAGGTGCCGTCCCCATGTGCCCGACGTGCTAAGGCGTCTGCGCGGGTGTTTCCGTGCAGGCCGGTGTGACTGGGTACCCATTGGAAACACAGGCTATGACCAAAGGATAGAAGTCGGTTGTATATTGCGACTATCATGGTGTCTAGGCCGCCGATTGTTCTGGAACAATAATTTGCTAGAACTTCTAGCGCCACCTTACTGTCCGTGAACACAACCCAAGCGCCAGGCGGTGATACCGCTATGTGGTTCAACGCTGTCAGTATGGCGAAGAGCTCAGACTCTGTAGATGACGTTTCGTAGGGGAGCTTGTCCGCCACTTCAAGGTTTTCATTTGGCATATAAAAGGCTGCAGTAGATCCGCCTTGAGACACTGATCCGTCAGTATACACAGGGAGTCGTTGAGAGTACGCTAAGTTAAGGTGCTCCAGTGTAAGTTGGTGAGCAACAACGGGAGGTACAGAGTTTTTCTTCAGAAGACCAGGAATGTGATCACATACAGGAGGCCTGCGAAGAGTCCACATCGGCGGGGCAGAGGAAAGCACTGATGGCGTGGTGGGGAGGTGCACTTTCAGGCGGTCAACAGCAATACCAATGCTGGAGTCCGGACAGTCAATATCAATGACCCGAAGATGATGGTAAGGATGCTGTGTGAGGTACCGCGCATTTATTCGGAGAGTTTCCACGTCTCGTAGGACGCCTGCTGGAGTTTGGAGTTTCGCGTGCCTCTGCCAGGACAGAATAGGTCTCTGTCGTTCTAGGAACTCCCAAACAGACACGGAGGCTTCGGGCCTGAATATTGAGAAGCTCACGCTCTCCGGATATGCTGAGGCCGTGTAGAACAGGCAGGCTGTACCGCAATGTGCCCAGAATCAACGCTGTGTGCACGTGACGGAGGTCAGCGCATGAAGGGCCCCACGACGGTCCAGCAATGCAACGTAAAGCATTTACAAAACCGCTGGTCTTGGTGGCTATTGTTTTCACGTGCCGGGACCACGTCATGCCTCTGTCTAATGTCACGCCAAGGTACTTGCAATGAGGCACAAAGTCCAGCGGTGTCCCACTGACGAACAATGGATACCTTTGGAATGAGCGTCGGGTGAAAGCCATGGCAACGGTCTTAGCAGGAGAGACCGATAAGCCTCGGTCGGCAAGGTATTCTACAATAGAATCCAAGGCGCATTGTAACCGGCGTTGGACGGTGTCTCGACGGGTGGCAGAGGTCCATATGCAGATGTCGTCTGCGTACAAAGTGATGCGGGTATGATCACGAAGCTGGGCGGGAAGCGAAGCCAGAAATGGCCTATATGAGCGCTACACGGTTTTCCAGTGGCGGCCGTCGGCAGGTGGCGATCTGCGCAGTTGCGCTGAAATGGAGAGTGCTAACCACATCCATGGACAACCTCCAGCTGTTCAGGGCAGATCCCGCGGCCTTCTGTGCCCGGTTTGTGGCTGTGGATGAACCTGAGTCCACCACTTACAACCAGAGAGCAAAGCCCTGTCCAAACAGAAGAAACATCCCTTCTCCCCACCGCCGAAGGAGGCTCGGTCTGTTTAGAGTAGGGTTGCAAAAAATCATGATTTAGAAAAATGAAATAAATCGGATAAATTTGATTTTAGTCAGACTTGCTTGACTTGATGATTGAACAGGCTTGAACAGGCTTGATGATTGGCAATTTTTTCTCCACAGCAATGAAGTACGATGGCATGACAATGACAGCTTCGGTTTCGTTTCAACCATATGCGACACTCAGTGGAATGCTACAGAATCTACCCATCCCAGTCCAATCCACTGAAATATTTTTTTTTCCTGTGCTGTTGTTCATCTAGAGACGGTGGTGGTGATGGTGATGTGGTAAAGAAAAAAAAAAGATGATTCGTCTATAGAAGTGTTTCTCAATCAGGATTCCGCGAGCCTTGCCCTCGGGGGGGGGGGGGGGGATAGATTAAGATTTAGAACAGAAGACAGATTTAGAACAAAGAAAAAGAAAAGGGAGGAGAGGTCAGTCAAACGGGACGTCGGCTTGCTATCCCGCAAAGAAAAGCGAAAAATGAAGAGAAGAAGAATAAAACAAATAAGAAGAAAAGAATTAGGAAATAAAGTATAAACTAATAAACGGTGAAAGAAGGATGAGATGGATTAAAGAAAAGGATAACTTTAAAAAACATGTGAGGTTAATGCGTTGAGGGTGAGGGTGGGGCTCTGAAGAATGAGATGGCACGACTTGAATTCACAGGCTGTAGCCAGTCCCGAGTGGCTCGGGACTAACATCTCCATTCTTTTCTTTTACAAATCAATCAATCACGGGCTGTTCATGAGACCTGTGTCGGTCAGGAATGTCAAAACTGCTTTGGTCACAGACCACTGTGTGGGATGTCGTACTATGGTGAGCTAGTCGTACTGGGCCGAGCAGAGTGACCAGAGAAAAGTGTGTGCACCGCAGCTCGAGTAGGCGTCGTCTGAGCGTCGCTCGAGGGGTGTCGAATCTGTGACAGTCGACGAGAAGATGTGGAATATCAGCTTCAACAGCGCAAGTGGGCAGTCCTCGGGTTCCGCGAACGGGATACTGTTCATTGCTCGCGAGTGTAACTTGACCGCCTTCAAAGCTAGCTCTCTCTCGGACAGCCTCGGACAATGCTTGACATTTAATCGTTAGCACGATCGTTGGCACTGGGATTGACATCGAGATTGCAGCAGCAGGTTGCTGCGGCTGACGGTCATTGCAAAGTGTAGAGTCAGCTGCTGTCGTCTTTATCAGTGGGGGGGGGGGGGGGATATGTTTATTATATATAAAAAATAAGAGGGAAAGGTTAGCCACCGGTATGGCGGCTTGCTATTCCCAGGAAAAAAGGGGAAAAATAAAGGCAAACAAAAAGGAAAACAAATAAATAAAAAGAAAAACAAAAGAACAAAGAGGAAAACAAACATGAAACTGGTCACAGTTCACCCAGAAGGCCACAGGACCGCAGAAACTGGGCAAGTGCCTTTGTCACCTGACTGTATTGTGTGGGGCCTAGCAGCGTAGCTAGAGATAAGTCCGAAACCGTCAGGCGAGCTATGCGCGACCGTAGGAGGAGACGATGTTGGTGGTAACGAGTGCAGTAGAGGAGTAAGTGCGGGATGTCTCCTTCAACATGACAGGTGGGGCAGTTGGGCGACGAAAGGTGGCCCATCTTAAAGTGGAGCAGTGGAGTCCGCGCCACATTCAATCGCAGCCTATGAAGCAGGGACTCTTCCTCCCTGGGGTAGCGGCCTACCAGTGTGTGGGTCATCGTAGGGTCAATCGAGTGCAGAAAAGGGTTGGTCCTGGCAGCGTCTTGAAAGAAGGCCTGAGAGCTATTTCTGCAGTATCGGCGAATGGCTAGCTGACAGGCAGACTGGGTAAGTTGGACAGAAGTGACAGGCCCAGCAGCACGAGCAGACCTGGCCGCAGAATCGGCGATGGCATTCCCCAAGATACCAACGTGGCCCGGAATCCACTGGAACCACACACTGTGACCTAGAGACAATAGTTTGGCGTGCAGGCAAACGATCTCCGTGTAGATGTCATTGATAACCTTGGGCGAATACGATGCCACGGCCTCCAAGGCTGACTTACTATCCGAAAGGATAGTCCACGCTCTTGGTGTCGACGAAGAGGTGTACCGCAGAGCAGATAAGATAGCAACGGCTTCTGCTTCGGTTGATGAAAGCGTGGGCAGCAGCTTGAAACCGCGTTCGTATGCTTCCTCAGGAATGTAAAATGCAGATGATGACCCATCGGATGCCACCGAGCCGTCAGTGTAAATCTCCATTCGATTTGAGTGCAGGGAGTAGAGATGTTGCAGCGTTAGTTGGCATGCCACTACAGCTGGGACATGGCTCTTTTTCGGGAGACCAGGAACAGATGTGTGCACTGGGGGCAGACTTAAGGTCCACAGCGGCTCTGTATAGGAGACCAAGGTATGCGATGGTGGGATTTGTCCCTGTAGTCGCAGAACAGCTTGCTCGTACGCAGAAGCAGGGCAATGCTGCGTAACATCCCGAAGATGGTGACATGGGTGCCGTACAAGACAGCGTGTGTAAGTTTGGAGGGTTGCCGTGTCCCGGATGATAAGCACAGAAGGAACCCGCGCCTCGGCGATAGCAGAGAAGGTTTCCGTAGTCTTCGGAACTCCCAAGCAAGTCCGCAGGCTACGAGCTTGAAGATTAAGTAGTTGCCGTTCCTTGAATGGGGAAATACCGTGCAACACAGGCAAGCAGTAGCGTAAAGTGCCCGTTATAAGAGAGTTGTGTACTTGGAGGAGGTCGGTGCAAGAAGGACCCCAAGAGGACCCACTGAGGCGGCGCAGCACGTTAACATAAGAGCCTGTGGTGGCACCGAGGGCAGTAATCTGTCGAGACCATGTCAGACCCCGATCAATGATGACACCAAGGTACTTATACCAGGCAACAAACGGCAGTCTTGATCCTGTCAAGAAGAGGGGGTAGCTGCAGAATGAGCGCCGCGTGAATGCCATAGCCACGGTTTTGGTTGGCGATACCGATAGCCCTCGATCAGCGAGATATGACACAGTAGCGTCTAGAGCAGATTGCAGGCGGCGTTGTATGGTATCCCGCCGCACAGCAGAAGTCCATATGCAAATATCATCCGCATATATGGTGATGTGGGTATGGTTAGGCAGTTGAAGGGGCAGGTGTGCCATGATGACATTGAACAAGAGGGGGCTCAGAACACTGCCCTGCGGAACGCCTCGGCGCACAGGGTACGTGGCACTATCGCCCTCCCGCGTGCGGACAAACAAGAATCGGTCCGAAAGAAAATCGCGTAGCCATGAGAGTGTGCAGCCACCCAGCCCGGCTTCCTGAAGTGATGCAACTACTACGCTGTGAAGAACACTGTCGTAGGCTTTTGCGACGTCAAGAAACAGGGCAGCACTGACGAGTCCTTCCGACTTCGCTTGTTGCACAGAGGAAACGAGAGCTATCACATTGTCGATAGCTGATCTTCCTTGGCGGAATCCGGCCATTACCTCAGGGTAAAATCGTGTTGTTTCAAAGTACCAGTTCAGGCGGGCGTACACCATGCGCTCCATAACCTTCCCGACACAACTGGTAAGAGCGACTGGACGAAAGGCGTCCAGAGCGTGCGGGGATTTGCCCGGCTTCAAGAGAGGCACCACCACAGCAAGCTTCCAATCATCTGGGACTACTCCATCTTGCCAGCAACGGTTGTAGATCATCAGCAGTGTGCTGCGGGCATACTGGGGGAGATTCTGGAGTGCTTTGTAGGTAATGCTATCAGGCCCAGGAGAAGTATGAGAGGGGGATATCCGAAGCGCAGTGTCTAATTCGTGTGCGGAGAAGGGAGCGTCGAGACAGGGCTCCTGCGAAGTGTCCTGGACAACCGCGATAGCAAGAGCCGACGAATCCGCTGACAGTGGTATGGCAGTCCCGGTCCCTGTGGTGAGGAGGGCACAATAGTCGTTCGCAACCTGGCGTTCCGAGCGAGCGGTGGCAATTGCGAGGGCTTGAAATGGGTGCCGCTGGGCCACTGGTGTCGAAAGCCCCTTAATCACATTCCATATTTTTGATAGCGGTGTGCGCGGAGACAAAGAGGTTGCAAAACGGCGCCAGCGAGTAGCGGCAAGTTTAACCAAGTGACGGTGTATGAGTTTCTGGATTCGTCGAGCTTCAACAAGGTGACAACGAAGACCGGTGCGGCGAGCCCTCCGTTCAGCACGGCGACGGACAGCACGCAATCTGTCGTATTCAGCATCTACAGCCGAGAAGGAAGCGGGGAGGCGTCTTTCAGTAGAAGCACCATTTACAGCATCGACTACGGTTCGACAGAAGACAGAGATGGGTGCAGTGTCGACTGGCTGATTCGTAAGGGCCGGCTCAACGGTGCAGCGAAACATGGCCCAGTTTGTAGACTTAACGGAACGCGCTGGATGGGAGCGTTGCACACCAGAGATTCCAATCAAGAGAGGGAGGTGGTTGCTGCCGAGTGCGTCGGCTCCAGTCTGCCAAGAGAAACGTCGCACTATGGAAGATGACACAACCGTGAGATCCAAGCATGACGAGAGGCGTTGTGCCTGAATGAACGTCGGGGACCCGTCGTTAAGGACGCTGAGATGCATTCGCGTAAACAGGGCCGCCAATGGACGACCCCGAGAGTCACAGTGCGTGCTGCCCCAAAGTTCGTGGTGCGCGTTGAAGTCCCCACACAGAATATAGGGAGGGGGGAGGTTGGTAAGTATGTCTTCAAGATGGTGCACATTATAAGTTGACGCAGGTGGCAGGTATAGCGAAACGACAGTGACGTTCATGGACGCAAGACGCACAGTGCAGCTGACGTACTCGCAGTACCAACAGGTTGCAACGGTCGGCCGATGACAGGTAGATCGGAGCGGACAAAGATTACTGCCAAACTGCGCTCTTCATCAGGTCGGGAGACGAAGGTTGTGTAGCCGGATAGACGGAAGGCGTCGGATACACGGCTTTCAGACACACATATGAGGGGAAATTTATGCCGCCACACAAGCTGACGGAAGTCGGAGGCTTTAGATTGAAGACTCCTCGCGTTCCACTGAAATATGGCCGTCGAGGGATACGAGACTGCTGCACAGCGGAGTCCGCTACTGGTTGCCATAGCCGGCGGGGAAGTCATGTATAAAGGAGTCGGTCAAAGCCAGTGCAGATAAGAAGAGCCACAGCTGCAGAGAACACCCAACAGGAGGGAGGTGGCAGGTTGGTGATGGGGGAAGCAGTGACCAATAGCGTGAACAAGGCGATGAGTCGGTAGGGCAGAACATGCTAGGTCGTCGTCAGGGTTTGACATCGTGGCAAAGAATGTGTTGTGATTAAGAGCTATGACTGTGCCTGCGGCTTCGCCGAGGCACGACCGTTCTCCCCACTGGGTCCGAGAACTTCCGCCTTCCGACGAGGGTTCTTCCATGCCAGGCACATGGTCCACATTGAGCAGAGTAGCGCTCGAACGTTCAGAGACAGCGCTGGAGGAATCAGTCCTGAGTGCCTTGACGGAGGCACCCGCTGGCGACGTGGGCTTCCGCTTAGAGGAATGCTCATGGTTTATCAGTGGGGTTAACGCACAACTCAACCCGACAATTGCATTGCGTGGTGTGGTTCTCCGCAGCACGCTCTTGCTTTTCTCCTCTGTTTCGAACGCATTACAAACACTTGAAAATCGAAGTTGCTCTCCTGCTTGCATGAACCAAGGATTTACAAGCATCAATGGCAATCCACAACGCGTTAGGATTCTGAAATAGTTGAATGAATCCAACAAACCTCAAGCGACATTCCGCGACGGAACAATAAACAATTAAATAAATTATCAAATAATCAGTTATACAGAACAAATATTTGCCGTCTGTACGACATTAGGTGTAGTACTAAATGCCCCTAAAAGTACACTGTAAACTTTTTCACACCTTTAAAGGTGTGCGCTATGCACATTCAATCTGGTTGCGTAACATTGCATCTCCAGGATGATGTTTTACAAAATTCGGAAAGCATTACTAAAGATCAAGTGTCAGTGCAAATCTTGCTTTCATTATGTCTTGGATATCGTAGGTACGAGCTAATGCATATATGCATCGCTATCGATAATCGAGCACGCGCAAGTGCCTACAATACTGTTGAACAATGTTGAGATGTTGCAAGACTGAATTTTTGGAGGACACACAACACTCGAGTAAAGAAAATTTGTGCGAAACCGTGCTCCATTATGATGTTACCGAAATTACACCTAAAAAGGCGTGCGCCATGCACGCTATTACACCTTTAAAGGTGTGAAAAGATTTAGAGTGTAGCTCATTACTGTAAGAATACTATCTTGACAGACCGCAGCTTCTACCTCCAGCATGACCTGCCCTGGGATATCTAAAAAGGATTTAAGTTAGATACTAAATGCTGACGTTTTAAAAATATTTCAAAATAATGGTTGTAAGATACCAAGTTATTTCCAAAAGTATTGGAGATAGAGGATATTTAAGTTATGTGCAGGTCTGGTGTGAAGCGCAGCATATTGCCCGTAATCGTGTGCGTTACGGTGTCTGGTCGGATGCAGTATTGCTACTGGGTATCTGTGGGCGACACCATTGTAACAACGAATTATTCGTCTGAGCGTTGCTGGAATTATTACTACTAAATGTGTGTGCTCTTTTGACACGTTTTGAAGCTCCTTTCTGAATTTTGAATCATTTTCTTTTTCAGGAGAAATGATTCGAATTTAAATCATGTCGAATATCAGTCATTTAAATCACGATTAAAATTAGTGATTTAAAGCGGAATTATTTAAATCGTGCCACCCTGGTTTAGGGTCACTGAATAAGCTTATTTAGTGACTCTAGGTCTGTTCCATCAGTAAAGGCAAGTTGATGGGTACTGTTTTCGGGATCCAGAGTTCGTGCTGCTCTGCTGATTACATTGAGAAAGGGCAGACCATCACCGGGGGCCACTATACAACCCTGATTCATCGCTTGCGGGACGCCATCCTCCGGAAACTGGTCCCGTACCCACCAGGACAACGCGCCCCCACACCGTGCCGCTCTGGTGATGGCTGCTATCCACTACTGCAGCTTTTCTGTGGTCAACCATCCACCATACTTACTAGATCTCACCCCACCAGAGTTCCATCCGTTCCTCACAATGAAAAAAGAGCTCTCTGGTGTGCATTTCCCTCCTGATGATGACGTCATTGACGCAGTGGTACTGGGTGATAACCATTTAAGATCAGGCAGGCTGGTCCGGACGTGGTCTCAGATTTTGCTCGAGGAATTATATGTTGTTGGCTTATATCTCTAGTTGACGCCTTTTGTTTCAAGTCCATGTCTATTCGTTGCCGAGAAAAAAATGAAGCGTGAAGTAAAGTGGAAATCGCTTTTGCCGCACTTTTCGTTTTTCCGAAATTTGGCCACTCCTGGTGGAGACGCGACGCCGGGAAGAAACCTTTGTGTTATTTATTTTTGTCCACATAGAGGACAGTGGGCAGAGGTGTAAAAACATGGTCCACGAAATTTCATCGTTATGTAAAAAAAAAATGGCAAACTTGGCCGGTCTTCAGTTTACTGTTGTATTCAGGTCCGTTCTGCGTAGCGCCTGTTGAAAAGTTTCTGAGGTGCGCCCAGAGGTGGGAGGAAATTTATTGCGTTAACTTGTCAGTTGCCACGTATTAGCAAAAGAGCCACCACATTTATCCGAGGCTCTCCTACAAAACACGAACAAACAGAAGGAAACGGGGAAGAAGACAGTTGGGGAAAAACAAGTACGGTTCAGGTGGGATGTTTGGTTCAACAAGCCAGCCCCATAGTGTTTCTCTTACAAACCATTGTAGCTTAGTTTTAATGGTTCCATTAAGTGTTGGAAATCTCCGCCTCAGCGGCGGTGAATCGCCCACCTCATCATCATCCAATGTATGCGCGTGTGGGGGGTGGGGGTGGAAATCTTATACTGAGAAAAATCAAGCCCATTCCTTCGACGAATTCACGAGCCCAGAACGTGCGTGAACGAGGGTTCAATGTGGTAATGATTTCCTTTCAGTGTACCACTGCTGCTGCTCGGAGGCAGGATAGAGATGGATCGTGGCTTTTGCTTTTTTGGAAAACTTTGTGTAAAGCTCTTGCATAAGCCAAATATGACTCCATAAGCCATGAATTCATAAGCCAAAATATGAATCTAGTTTCTAGTACAAAGCTTTTAGTAAAAAGTACTCTCTCATTCGGGACCAGAGCTCATTGGTGGCAGTGTGTAGTTCCTCAGAATGTTGTGATGTGATAGAAAAAGAAAAAATATGGGGATTTAAGTTGCGACAAAGTCAGACTGGCTACCCCAGACCACTTAGCCGCAGTTGGTCGAAATTAATAAAGAGAAATAGAGACATAAATAGAAAGAAGGAGAAAACCCAGTATAGTTGAGGGCCGGGAGACAAACATCTCGAACTAGTGGGAACACTTAAGTGTTCCCACTAGATTGACCCACCCAACCCACCCAGTTCCCACCCAATTGACACAAACGAGGGACCAGAAAGCCTCACAAAATCTCAAAATGTTAAAAAGGAACAAATAGCAGCTGGCTTGATTAATTATTAAATTAAGAATAATTTCGAGCATGCATAAAGGCGAGAACCACTCTGTGGAATTCCCTGCCTTTAGCCCGACCTCTCTCCTTTCTCCCGCATTTGTTTATTTATTTGTCAACACATATTGCCATCTCGTTGTCGTAAATGTGGTGTTTCGTGTAATCGCAAAATTCGCTTCTGAACTCTCTTCCAAGCTGAACACAAGATTCCATTCCGCGAGGTATTACAGTTCGCACTTTCACTGTGGTCCTGAAGCTTATATGCTTATATGGCGGTGACATATAAGCGCAAGGAGGAATTCTGTGGGCGTTCTGCTAGCCTTGCAAAACCTAAAATATAAGTTTTGTGTCGATATTGTATTTTATATCATGTCATCATGTCGTGTGGGCATCAGCGGAAACGAGGACGCAGATCGAACAGCCGCAGGCGCGCACCAGTACACCCGGCGTGTCCCCATCATCTTGTCTCGGGGGGATCGAGACGGATGACTATCCATAAGGCTTGTGAACAGGAAACATCTGCCGTAAGGATGGCGGACACTTGATGAATGAAAAGTCATGTA
Organism: Ornithodoros turicata; assembly: GCF_037126465.1. Taxonomy (NCBI): domain Eukaryota; kingdom Metazoa; phylum Arthropoda; class Arachnida; order Ixodida; family Argasidae; genus Ornithodoros; species Ornithodoros turicata. The sequence goes on from NC_088201.1 coordinate 40,954,559, forward strand.
GTCGTTTAATGTCATTTCATCCATTGAGTGTCCAGTAATATCTCTTTAATGTGCGCGGTGCGAGAGAAGATAAAAGCATTCCTCACCGGCACATAGACTACGCTTGGTGCAACCCCCCAGAGGACACAATGCTTACAAATAGAGTTCAAAGAAGAATAATGCAAGCCAGCATGTGTGACGTGGACTGAAGATTCCTACCTTTTGTTTGAGGAGGACTGAAAGGACGACACAGCTACACTAACTCAGAACCAGCAAAGAAGTGTTTAATTTTCACATTCCAGAACACATTAAGGGGGGAGGATGTTAAGAAGAGAGGGTTTCAGATCAATAGAGGGGTTACTAATACTTTCCGGTATGCGAGCCGCTTCCATGATGACACGTGCCCGAGTATCTTTTACCTGGTATACATACACTCAGTTTCGTTGAACAAGGGAGCGCAATTTGGACGCCCTAGTACATGTTTGGCGATTTCCGATGTTGTATCACAATTGTTAACAGCTAAGAAATGTTCTCTCAACTGGTCCACAACACATCGAGCAGTTTTCTGGACATAGCATGCTCCACACGATAACTGTATCTGGTACACCACAAACTTCTTGCAATGAGTAATAAACTACATAGCTTTTATTTTTTGTGTCACACACCCTTTTACTGTGGTTCATGGCGAATGGCGTTAAAGCTCTCATCCTATTTTTTACATTGTAAGCAACTCTTGATCCCATGGTAGATGCAAGTTTCCCCAAATAATGCGAAATCCAATGGAAAAAAGGTATGACAATAAAGTTCCTGGAAACATTATAATCTGTGTCCTGCATCATCCTTCTCGCACAATTTCCAAATTATCTGATTATGAGGTCATCGTCATACCCTGCGTCGTGCAACCTTTCACACAGATGTTTCACAGAGCTTGATATTTGATGTTCACATAAGTTCTTTAAACTCGAAGAAAGCACAGATTTTACAATGCCTCTCTTCACAGCTTTCGGATGCCAAATTCTCGCAGAAAGTAATGGTTTCGGATCAACCCTCCCTTACCAACAACATAACCCAGCAGAGGTTTCAAACGTGACATATAACCTGACCTGGCGTGACATCTTCGCCATGAATCACAGTGAAATGGTGTGTGACACAAAACATAAAAACCAGTTTATTCCTTGCAAGAAGGTTGTTGTGTACCAGATACCGTTATCGTGTGGAGCATGCTATGTTGGGCAAACTGCTCGATGTGTTGTGGACCGGTTGAGAGCACAATCCTTGGCTCTTAAGAATTGTGATAGAAACTCGGAAATCGCCAAACATGTACTAGGGTGTCCAAATTGTGCTCCCTTGTTTAACGAAACTGAGTGCATATATACCAGATAAAAAAGACTCGGCCACGTGTCATCATGGAAGCGGCATACATAGCTCGCATACCGGAAGGCATTAGTAACCCCTCTATTGATCTGAAACCCTTTCTTCTTAACATCCTCTCCCCTGAATGTGTTCTGAAATGTGAAAAATAGACACTTCTTTGCTGGTTCTGAGTTAGTGTAGCTGTGTCGTCCTTTCAGTCCTCCTCAAACTCAAGGTATGAATCTTCAGTAGTGTCCTTGCAATGATACCACATGGAACTTAGTAACCGTAGACCATTTAAGGTCCCGAAACTTGCCACACCGATATCTCAACAGCATGGCACTCAGCACCTGAGAAGTGGTAATGAATTCCAATGGCTACTGCGTTTATGATGGTTGCTATCAGAAGTAGCACCCTCGCCTACTTCCCCTTAGTATATTGGAGTAGGAACCTGCAGAAAACTGGGCAGCATCACCTCTGTTCAAGCGTGCATGTTATGTGGTGAAACGTACATAAGAGGGGCAATAACCACCACATTCATAATGTGGCCGGCTCACTTAGGAGCCCTGTAACGCCGACGCCACGCAAATAATGCATTATGTTTTCGCATATTCTGCAAGCGCAATCCTTTAGACAGTCAAGACTGGAAAGCACATTTCACGACGAGCAAGATGATACATTGCTCATCAGAAAGGGGGGGGGGGGATGTTTATTAAGAAAAAAGAAAGGAAAGGTCAGCCAGACGGAGGTCAGAGAGTTTTTAACAGACGCTACGCAGAACGGATCTGAGTAGAACAGTAAAGTGAACGACCGGCCAAGTTTGCCTTTTTTTTTTAGAACATACTATCAGCCAACAATGATACAACGAAAACAAGAGAGAGAGAGAAGATACAATGTAATATAATTCTACTCAAAAAATCTATCTAATGCTGACATGAAAGTGTCAACGCTAGCACAGTTTATCACAAATAAAGGTAACCGCTTCCACTCGCGAATGGTACGAGGGAAAAATGAATAACGGAAGCAATCAGAGTGAAAACTGAACTCAGTGAAAAGTTTATCATGAGCTCGCCGAAGTGGGCGACCGACCAACGGTTGCACATACTTTGACCTGTCGATACCTAACATACCACTGTGGATTTTATAGAGAAATTTCAGTCGGTTCATGTCAAACCGTTTAGACATAGTTGGAATACCAGCCCTAATACGTAATCCAGAAACAGACACTGTCGAACGATACTCATTGTAGATGAAGCGCAAAGCTCCATTACGTATTTTTTCAATTTTCTGCATTGCGGACTTAGTGTACGGATGCCAGACAGGGCTTGCGTACTCCACAATGGGTAAAACTAACATATTTGTATTTATTTTACACAAAGATGGGATTTCGTAGAGCATTTTTTACAACTCTGTCCGCTGTCCTATATGTGGACAACAAGATAAAAAAAATCACAAACGTTTCTTCCGGACATCGCGTCTCTGCCAGGAGTGGCCAAACTTCGGGAAGACGAAAAGTGCGATAAAAGCGAATTCCACTTGACTTCACGCTTAATTTTTTCCCTCGATAACGAATGAACATAGAGACTTGAAACAAACGGCTTCGACCCCCAGAGATATCGGCCAACAAAATAACGTAAAATCTGAGACCACGTCCGGAGCAGCCTGGCTGATATTACGTGGAATAACCCTACTGAAGTTCACCGAACTTACAATCCCCCCCCCTCCTCCCCACGGGGTTCTAACGACTGGTGCATCGTTGGGCAAAGTGCGTGGACGTTAGCGACGACTACGTTCAAAAGTCACATACTATAGTTAGTTCATTTAGCTCTGCCACCTCATTCTGGGTCAGGCCAAGAGAGAACTTATGGGACGCTGCTCGTATAATAGTATCGAATCTCATCCATTTTGGCGCCGCCATCTCTGTCACGCTATGCACTTCCGGCGATTTTTCATTTCAGCGACGCGCAGCAGGAAAATGCATTTATGTATCCAGTTTCGGGCACACTCTGGTGGAGATCGCAGGCTCTAGTGTCGGTTAACCCTCTCTGCCAGTATAATGAGCGCAGTTCTTGAAACTTTCTTTTGTTGTTAATCAGTGTAATCTTTATCAAATCTTGACTTTTTAATCCGATCTATCATTTCAAGCAACTAAATGTAAAGTTCCTCCATCCCTGATCCCGTACCCCAAAGCCGTCCTGAGGCCAACTTCTTCGTGGGGCAGGTATGACCACAGAGTGCCCCACCCTACACAAGGAGCAATGTCTAAAGACTGCACGCTATAGCCAGAAAAAAATTAGGCGTATAATCGTATAACTTACGTATGTGCTCTCCACCTTCAGCTGCGCACATGTGTACTGTTATACAGGGCATTTTTTTAGCCTTTACAGAATTTTTATTTAAAAAAAGCTATGAGAACATAGATGTCGTTTTTGTAGTTGAGTTCTACGGCCAGGCGGACATCCTCTAAAATAGAGTACACAACAACTACAAGAACTACAAGATGTCTAATTACCTGAAATTCATTAATTAACTCTGTAATTAGGGAATTTCGGGCGAAAGCGAGATAACACAACGGGAGATAATCCTCGTTGAAATCCAGTCTATCTTTTAAAGACCAAGAAAAGAGCGCGTACCGTGAAATATCCATAGCCGAATTTCCGTATGCAAATGAGCCGAAACCGAAAAAGCGCGCCTGAGGAGCGCATCACCTTCGCCGACGGAAGCTTATCTGTGCCTGAAAGCGGTTTATCTGGCAAGCTGAGCAGCACCTACTCCAATCATCTGCATCGCTCCAAACCACGTGATATGAGCCTGTAGGTTCCCGGTTTCGACTCATTGGCATATCAAAATTCGGGGATGGGTATTTTAACGCACGTGCGCGTTTCAGGATTTTTTAAACGTGAAATGGCTTGCAACTAGGATGGTCTCTCAATATGCTATAACGCTTTTGCCCGAAATCCCCTATTTTTTTTAAAGTGAAGCAATGAATTTTAGGTAATTAGTCATCTTGTAGTTGCACAATTTCTTCGAGAGGATGTTCGCCTGGCCGTAGAACTCAACTGCAAAAATGACATCTGTGCTGCTCTCATAGCTTTTTTATATAAACATTATGTAAAGGCTAAAGAAAAACATCATACATGTCCTGCACTTCAAAGCTCTACAGAAAAATTCTAGCTAAAAAAAACAACACACACACACACACATAAAAAAAGTTGAGTGCTGAAAAGTGAGTTAGAAAAATTATATACTGAAAATTATCTTTGCTCTCGCTTCGTTAACCAACCTTATGAGATTTGGGAAAAGCACACGGGGCGGTTACACCTACTCGGAACGGCTCTGATGTACCCTCTCCAGTACAACGTATGGAGCCTCTGCCCGTAATCCGCACGAAGTCACGTACCCTGACCCAGTACCTCCGTGGTACCTCCGCACCTGGCGCCGGCGATTACATCACACTCGGAGATGTTCGTCGCGTTGAAAAAAGTCGACAAGTAACGCCTTCATTCAATTCGATGCAGGCCTGTGCATGTACTCCATCTGAGGAGTGCATATAATGTGCATCCAACAGGACCAATATGACTGAGAACGTTTCTCCTGAACAGCAGTACTCAATGTACTTACATCATCGCTTTGTACACCACTCAGTGACTTATGTTTCTGTTTGTGCTGTGCAACGAATACTGTTATGAACGTTGCTTTGGCGTTGTCATAAAGCGTGCAATACGTCTCGTGATCGTGCAAGATTGATTCCGAAAAGTTAACTTTAGTTAATTGCGAGTACAATTACAGCTACAACAATCCAGAGCAAATTAAAAGCGGGTAAGTACTGGTTGGTTGGTCTAAAAACGGAAAATATTGAGCGGGCGAATGAGTAGTGGGGGCGGGAAGTTGAAGACGGAGCCATTCGTTACATTCTAAATAACTACTCTCCTGGCTGTAGGATTTTGGCTTTGAAGGCTCAACTTTCCCGCCCACTCTAGATCTGCGCCGAAATATCTCTTGCCTTTGCACTTTTCATCGAATTTCCTACAACCACCTCTTAAGCCCCGCTGATATGTTAAGCTATCCCGCATTTGTCTGTCCCAGGGTAATTACTTTTCACATTCATTTGCTGGCTGTGTAACGAATTTCGAAGTTGCGTAGCGAATGCTCTTCCCCAAGCTGATGTATTACCGCAAGATGCACAATTCAAAAATACTTCCACAAATCACTGCATTGGGCAAATGTCTTCCTCACCTCCTCTTTAGTGTCCACGCTGTGCTGTGTGATCGATGCCTGTCGCTTTAGCATTTAGTATTGAGGACTAGTGTTATCTAGCAGCGTAACCTTGCGCAATGTTTAGTATTATGTACTCGCGTAATATAAACACTCACATTTTATCTCTGCATACAGTTACGACACCTCTGCACTTTTGTGTTTACAATGGGCCAATGATTGCGAGTGCCGCCTCCATTATGCAGTGCTCTTGGCCTTTAACGTATAAAACAAATGAAAAATAAAAGTACTATAAGTATATATACTACTGTAAATGTGCCTGCTACAAAACTACAAATATTGAAACTCATATTATCATTATATTTCATTTACAGCCCCGAAAACCTACAACGTTGAAATGTTCATGACTGGAAGCGTCAAATATGTTTAGTAACGCAGCCGCATATACAGGCAAGAAGCAGCAAAAACGATACAATTTGAGGACTGTGCGACTGCACACAAATATCCGCGCGACACAGCCGCTCTTTGTTCGAAGCATAAAAAGAAACCTAGGCCGCCGGCTAATAAGGGAACCAATAATACTCGAAAGCAGTCCAAGTTGATTTGGTGGTGTGTTCGTGAAGCCATCGTAGTGACCGTCGTTTCCTGGCTTTCATGTGCTTCAGGGGCTTCCAACGAAAATATTTGCGCGCTGAACAGACACGCATTCCGGCTCCATGAGACTAGCCAAGTGTTAGCACAGCATGAACCAAGTCTTCCTCGTCGATCTTGCAAGCCATAAGCACGGTACTAGTATACCTCTTGAAAGAAAAGCAGAGACCGCGCATAAATATGTGCCTTCGTGTCAGTGTTGCTGTGACTGAGTGTATACAGCGTTTATGGGCGTCGATCAGCAACAAATCACAATTTACGTATCCTTCTTGTAGGTCGGCATTGATCCGTTTCGATCTTCAATGTCGGAAACTTTCGAAATTGACTTGGAAATGGGCAAAACAAAAATAACAATACCTGTTCGCCTCTCTCCCCTTCGATAACGGTCACGTGCAGTACCCATGGCGGTACTACAGATTCACTCTGTGCTTCGCCATGACCTGCAGCTGGCGCCAAAGCCAGCGTTTCGTTACGGCCGTTTTCACGGCCTGCGGGGTAGCGTTGTCACCAAAATATTTGAGAAGGCTCAAAGGTTCTTTTGCAGCAGCCCACAGCTATGTACAGGCCGGCTGCTCTCGTCGTTCTTTCGTATGAGCTCATGTTATTTGTTGCAACCGCAGCAAAGGGCATTTCGCTGTTCCTTTACAAACATAACGAAAATAACACAAAAAGGAAATTTATTTGATTCCGTGTTAGCGCCGCGAAGCAGCTGTGGCTATGAGCGGCGTACAGACGTGGACAGATGGAGAGAGTACAGCAGCAAGGATGGGACAGGTGGGTTAGTATGGATCCTGTGCAGAGTTCGAGGTAACTGTGCCGACATCAGTCTGGAAACTCCCAGGGAAAACCACAGGCAGCCCAGCCTTGTGGTAGGATTCAAACCCACCACACTCTTAATAATGAACTTCATCGCATAGCACGCTCTTAGCCAACTATCATCTCGAATGATATCGTTACCTGACCTGATTTGTTTAAAACGGGAGCGCGTACGCCTTTTTTGTATCCATTATGAAGAGCATAAGTGTCACACAAAAGGCGTACGCCTCCCGTTTTAAACAAATCGGGGGGCTTAATCGCTTCACCGTCGTTACAGTCGTTACAAGCTAACGAGTGGCGGGAAATTCAATAAGGTGGGCACGTGACACATTGCGCGTGACGTATACCACGGCCTTCACGTATCGCGCGACGAGTGCCGTGCATGTGTTTTATCACCGTGCCCACCTTTTTAAATTTCCCGCCCGCCTTTTTGAATTTCCCGCCACTCGTTAGCTTGTAACGACCGTAACGACGATGAAGCGATTAAGCCCCAGGGCAGATAACGGTATCATTCAGGATGACGGTTGGCTAGGAGCGTGCTATGCGGTGAAGTTCATCTTTAAGAGTGACCTCTCACTCTCAGTCTTCAGCGCGACCTTGGAGCTACCACCAACGAGTAGATGCTTTTATCCTGTTGGCCATGCCGCTTGTCCGTTAGGAAACAAAGTGGATATTTAGAAAATGAAAGAAAACATCCGCGGCGAAGACAATGGCGTAGTGTAATTAGTACTTGAATGTCTATGATCTGATCAACTATTGATGTGCTTAACAGCCACCATTGTGCGGGAAGCCACAGCTGTAGCAGATAACATGATCCATAAAGAGGTCGTTGAAGCTAAGAGACTTATTACGTTTCCATACAAAAAAAAAAAAAAAACGTGGAATTATTCGGAGAAGATACATAAAAAGCTAGTGCTTCTACGCCTAATCCACGCCACTCCATAGGGTCTTATCTCTTCAATATAAAGAACGAAAAGGACAGCCGTCTCCCAGATGAAGCATATTGACATACCAGAGGGCTTCATCATGCACGGATTACATCGTACTCTCCGTGTCATAAATGCGAGTCACATTGGATTGGAGTCTGCTATGATTGGAGTTTCTGTTGCACTGCGTTGAACTGGTGGTGGTTGGTTGCAATGTGGCAACGTTCGAGGCAAATAACAGCCAAGCATCGTGCAGTGATTGAGTTTTTGACCTAGGAATGGACATACCAGCCACTATTCATGAATGCCCGAAAAATGCGTACGGGGAATAATCTACGCATTCACATGCGAGTGTGAAAATATTGCTTAAGCATGGTCGTTGGAAGATGGCTCTGGAAGATGGCTCATGGGCAGTTATTACAGGCACGGTAAACCTCCCTCTCTTTCTTATCGTGTGGGCACACTGTGGATGCAAAAATGCCAATTGCTTGGCTTTTTTCTATACAATATCTGCTCTACGCAAGATGGAACAGTCTCACCTTAACAAAGAAAGGCCAAATGCAGTGCCGCCAGCGCCTCGTGCTGGAGATTTTCGGTGCACCGTTAAATATAACCCCGGGTGGTGGAAATTATCTGCAGTTCTACCCACATTACCTTAAGTCGCCATAGACAAGGCTGTTTCACTTTACGTCTCAAACTTCTCCATATTATAGTACGAATCCAGAACGACAATACTTCGTGAGTCGTTGTCATCGTTCCCTAGTGTGTTCGAAAAAGCACACATGATCCCCAAGCACAGAGACAAGTCACGGAAACAGCTACATTTCAGGCTTTGTTTTAAGACTGTTCGACACTGAGTTAAGCAATGGTTTTGCACTCTCATCTTAGCACCGGCTTTTAAATACGCATTAGCGATCTTCTCAAATCTGAGCCAGCGTATCGTCGTTGAAAAAGGGCGCTGTGTCCCAAGAGCACGTACTGCATGGCTGGATCGCTACCGAAAGTCCATATCGGGGAAACCTCTGAAGAAACGTAGATCAAGAATAGCGCCTGGATTGCTGCGGAGTACCATTCCACTTAAGATATTTTCCTTCAAAATTTTGTAACACGTCGTGTAGGGGGACTTTTTAAAATGCTCCACGAACGCGCACTTAGTCGTGGCTGAAAAACAGAGCCCTTAAAAGTGAGAATCGCGTTGCTGCACCGTTTATCGCTTCCATTTCATTTTGTTTTCCATCATCTCCTTGTCGACCCGCCCAGCTATATTTTCTAATCATTTATTACTCCAGTGTACAATCCTTCGGATGTTTTTGTTTGTCTCTTCAAGAGTTTTGTTCAACCGTGTGTCCGCCGCCTACGCGTTCATAGGATGTATCTGTGTGTAGTAATGAAACCGTTTCAATAGCGATTTTTAGTAGGTCGGCGACGATACCCCTACGAAACCCCCTATACACCCTACGAAAACGATACAATAAAGGAAGGTGTCGAATCCAAGTCCTATGTCAATGTCAATTCCTATCCTATGTCAATGAATTGAAAGTAGTAGCGCGCTCGTTTTCGTTATCGTAAACGCCTTCCGGCCTACTAAAGCTCGCGAATGAAAGCGCTGCACATATCATATTGATTGTACCTGAGTCGTTACACCGACATAACAATGGAATTATCAGTGAGTATACTCTCACATCCACTCCGTGGCTCACTGTCAGTTCGACGCAGTAAAATAATGAGAAACCGCAGAGCAAGTTCGCGTGAGGTCCCGCATGCTAAGCCGTCGTTATAACAAAAGCAAAGGAAAGTTTCCAATAACCGCTCACAATTCCAGTGTCGTGCGTTACGTGTAATAGATGCGTAATTTGGATAAGAAAGCTTAGCATTATCGCATTTATAAGTCATAATACGTTTCTCTCTCTCTCTTTCTTTCAGTGCACGTGACCAATGTTTGCATAGCTTAGCTTCTTATTTGCACAATTTTCATGGTGCTTTTTTACAAATTACACGCTATTTATTTGGGTGGCTGCGGTTGGGGGTGGAAATACGGGGTGTCTGCGCTAACTGTGGTCAGATTTTTTTTTCTTCTTTAAATAGGGAAATGCCTTTTTTTTTTAATCAAAATAATTGGCGACATATTCTTGATTAAGTGACCTTATGACCTCACTATTGTGACTTCCTGGAGCGTTTCCCTCATTAATTTGCACTAATTAATTAACTGTTTTAATCATGAAAGATAAAAGTTGCGCCCAATGACAACACCTGTTCCCTCTTGGCGCTGTTGCCGTTTTCAGAACAAGGTTCAAGTCAATATAGAGCGAGGAAATGACCCCGTAAATACGGCCGATTTCGGGACCATTTCTGTAGTGATCACCTTGAAGAAGAGCGGACTGGTTACCCTGGGACAACAACAACAACATATATATTGTGATGATGAAGTGGGGAGGTTTTCCACTCTAGGAGGTTACCCTGGAAAACAAAAATAAACTGCTATGACAGTCTCGCAAGAGAGCAGGCACTAATGACTCTGTGCGGACCGAAACGGACTAAGCTGGACTTGTAAAGTAATTAGGGCTTAGAAGGAATGGATTAGATAAACACGAAATGAGCAACAGTCCATAAATAATTACGTTTACGCTCCAAGGGATCTCAATCTGTACTAAATTGTCGTGGAGAAACAAAAGTGTTCTCAGCACTCCTTTCAGGCAGAAAAAGGATAACAGCTGCAACATTCAGCAACAAAATAGGTTCTGCTCGAAAGACGATACGTTAATACCGTACGGATTAGCTGGCTGATGTCTGTATCTGAACAGTTGTTCGGAAAAACGCGGCTTGGCTCAGAGCTAGAAGCTTAATGACGCAGGCGAAAGAGCCACTACACTAATAATAAGAAAAGAGATCCTCAACTGTGTATTTCGGTACCCACCACGTTCGCTGGTAACTTTGTTTCGAGAGCTTATTGTCGTCCTCTTTTGTCAGTTTTACTTTGGCATTTCTATCCGTGTTTTCGAATCAATCCCTGTGTATCTCGTTTGTTTATTGACACGAGATGCCAAATGTAATTCGTTCTGGAGCATAACGTGCAAACTTCAAATCCAGATAGAGTTTCAGCTTACTGAGTCGCGATCAGCTTCTAATACGATGCACACTCTAAAAACAGAACTTGACCATAGAACACGCTCACAATTCTCTTTCCCCATTTGTTGAAAGCGTACCCTTTTCCAATTGATTCAAGAGAGCGTGTACTTTTTATTTTCAACAATTCAGTAAAGAGAACAACATCCCTTCGAACGACGGTCCATTCTGAGCGTGTTACGCTTTTGAAGTCCTCTTTTTAGAGTGCAGGGAAACCGAGCGCACATAAGCCTTATTTAGTGACTCTAAGCTTAGCAAACAGATAACGAGCCTCTACCTTCCAACTATACGGAACAGATGGCGACCTGCGACACTCTTGTCTGTCATGCGACCGACAACAACATATTGCTTCGACTCTCGAGGCCGCGAAAAAAAGAAGGAAATGCGTGCTGCGGTTGAACATGGTGGTCATTTTCATGATCGTTCAACGTCGCGATGTTTTTGTGCAGCGCGCAAAACAGATATTTTTAGAATTGTTACCGCGTGTAGCGTCGAAAAGGAAACGAAGGAGAAATGAAAGCTCCGATGCAACAAGTTGGGTGGCCACTTGTCATCAGGGTCGTAACGACGAAGAGCAAAACGAAAGGATAGAGCTAATCATGAAGGACACGAAGAGCTTTACCGGTGCTTTACTGCCTGTTTTTGCGCAAACGCGTTCGTGTAGCGAGGCATTCGAGCATGGAAAACGTTTTACTTGGGGCTCTGGGCATGTTAGTCACTTGTAACTGCCGCCAGTTATTTGTTAAAGGCAAACCGCTCTCCGATCGAGTGCACCAGTTATTTCCCCGGATGTGAGCGGATAGTGAGGTTAGATTACGGCTGCAACGTTTATTATTTACGCAGCGAGATGGAGATGGTTGCTCCATCCAATTCGAATTTGGCTGAGTGAATAAACACCCACTAATAGAATAACCCCATAAGTGAATAAACACCCACACTTTGTGGATTCTGTAGACTAACATGCCTCATCGTACGCCTTCACATATTCTATGCAAGTGGAGAACGGCTAAGACATACACGTTGACATCCTCTTAAAGTGGTTATCGGTCAACTGCGTGCTTAATTCGGTCATCATCAGGTACGCCGTGTATCACATCACCGCTTTCTCGGCATTACTCTCGACGGGCGAGTTTATCGTGGGTAGCGGAGGTGCGCTATCTGAAAGCAAGAGCTGAGAGTCGTCGTAATGTTCTTCGTTACTTATGCGGTTCCCGGTGGGGCACGCCTCCACAGGCAATGCTCAGCATTCACCGATCCCTTATAAGTCAGATGGTAGCTCATCACATTCCCTGCTTCACAACCTCCCTTTTACCACAGAGAAAAGCCTTACAGTCAGTCCTTGCAGAAGGGCGTTAAACTCTGTCTTGGCCTCCCTCGGACGATGCCAAACGCCTTATACCCTAGCCACACGGCAAACTTAATGCATTAAACGGAATGGCATTTACTTCACCTCCTAACCAACAATTATTATCTGGAATGACATCGTTCTCTCCCCCGATGTGTTGAAAACATGTGGCGTACGCCTTTTCTTTTACAATTATGTTCCGCATAATTGTCACAAAAAGGGCGTACGCCTCCCGTTTTCAACAAATCAGAGCCGATAAGGATGTCATTCAAGATAATGGCTGGCTAGGAGCGTGCTATGCTGTGAAGATCATTTTTAAGAGTGTATACAGGGTGTCCACTGTCCAGCCTAAGATACACAGACCGTTTAAACAGGACGATGCGCTCTACATGAAGCAGAACTGCTGAAGTATTCGAAGCCCATTTTTAATCGCTTTTCTTTTCTTCGTTTAATTATTCAGGCATTTATATTGCCTCATATGATTACGTTTTTTTTTTTACGTATGATTACGTTGATTGTTTTACGTATGATTACGTTGATTATGTTTTACGTATGATTACGTTTTCAAGCTTTTTTTGTGACGACCCGATGTGTAAACTAGAAATTTGTAGAGCATGCCGAGAAACAGCAAGAGTAACCCTTCCCGCGAGTACGGTTCACGTAGACCTTTGCTCCCGATAAAAGAGACTCCACCTTTTGTCCAGTTAACCGTGCTGTCGGTTTTTTATACCGGCATGTGACGCACAAAGCAGGAAATTCTATTTCGCCCATCCTAAACAATCTTGGGGAGAGCTCCGAAGCAGGTTGGAGAAGAAGTCATAAAATGTGAAGTAGTTGTAGCCCGCAGTAACCTAACTGCTGTAGTTAACTACAGAAAAATGTAGTTTAACTACTAGTTATAATTACATTACCACAGATAGCTTCTAACAACTTTTTAACTACTATGCAGTAGTTTAACAAGTTCTTTAACCACATGTAATTAACTACTGTCCTGAGCCCCCAGCACTGGGAGTTTCAACGATTTTATGATGTTGTGCCAACCCGCCAAAGTTTTATCGCTGATTCATTAAACAGAAATCACGAAAACAACAACCAAGTTCTCGGGCAAATGGCAGTTTCAGGGACACGGTGGGTTGATATTGTTGTGTATTGCAAAAACTTTCTTCTCAGAGTCTGACTGCGCTCGTGCAGAGCATAAGCTGACACATTTTGATTTTCAAACACTGTTGCCTATATTTTCTGATTGTCAAGTACAAAATAAATAAACAAACACTTGAAAAGAAAGTTTCAGATGTGTACTTTTTTACATCATGCACACATTTCAATGAAGAGAAAAGGAAAGATAAATTCACAACAGCTCATAGGTTGATTTAGTCTGCAGTCTGCTGCAGCGGGAATAGTGGGAAGCACAACGCGTCGGCTTCTCCCGCAACATGGCCGGCGCAGCTCAGTTCGACGAAAGCGCAACAGATGGCGCTCATTTTTGAAATGGGTCTATTGTTGCACACTCAGAATCGCCAATCACCTACTTTAGAGTCCAAGAACTGTTACTCTACGGCGTTCATAATATGGGTCCATGCAATAGTACCGGTATTGAGTTATTATTCGAAATCTACAGTAAAGATGAGAGACAAAAACGAGTTTCCGGAGATAGGAAAGTATTCACGATAACGGTCCCCAAAGTATGACAAGACAATAGCAGCGTCTCTTCTTGCAGGTGACATCACATTGCTAAGCTAGGATTTGATAACTTTCGATGTACTAAAGCCTGCTAAAGTCGAAAGGTACGCTGCAATTGAATGACATTATCTCATTATCAGAACAGAATTTATTTATTTTCTTCAAGCCAATTTGTGCCAATTTGTATGCAACTTATTTTTCAAGCACCTTACATTTTCTACGCCATGACCCTACGACTGAATACGACAACGCACGAACGAGCCAACAGGTGCACATATAGTTGTAAGGGGCGAATGTCGCCTTCGTAGAAATACTTTTAACCCTTCGATCAGGTTACGGAAACGTTTTCTTAGCAGGCGGCAGACGCTGTTGTGTCAGTCAGAGATAGCGATAACGCACCGAGAGCGCCTCACAAAGCGGGCTGGTCCAGACAGATCATTTTCTTGTTATTTTGGTTTCGTCACTGATTCTCCTTTCCCACTCTCCAGCCAACCAAATTTTCCGTACCTCCGGAAGACGAAATCTGTCCTGGGGCTTTAAGTCGTGTAGCAAGCACATAGTGAAAGCGACGTGCGCTTGGTTGGAGTGCACTTCACAAAAATGACACTAAATTATCCCGTGTGACAGGGGTATAACATTAATTCACTGCGGCGTGGAGTGTTGGAAACAAGGACCAACCCGGAAGACGCAAGCTAGAGATTCCATGTATTAGGAGTTGCTTCGCGGCGCTAACACGGAACAACAACGAACAACAACATGTATTAGGCAGAGTAGTGTAGCACTTTAGTATATAGAGTGGAATAGACAGCCATAATGAGCGAGCAGTAAAAACACGATGCAAGCTTGCAACGGATAATTAGTCCGGAACTCCATATGGTAGGCGACTAAAGAAAAACTGTACGGATGGGGGGGGGGGGGGGCAGATAAACACGCACGCACGCACGCACATATATCTCTCTGTACTGGTTGCAACTAACGGCTACGGGAGGCGTACGAACGTGGACAGATGGAGAGAGGACAGGAGGAAGGAGTGGAGGTACACGGGAGGTTTAGTGTGCGTCCCGGACCGACTTCTGGGGGAACTGGGCCGACATTCGCCTGGAAAGCCTGCCGGAAAACCAGGTGGTAGGGTTCGAACCCACCACCTCCTAGTCCTCAGCACGTCCTTCACTACCACCAACGAGCGGATGCTTTTACACACTCGGCCGTGCCGCAGCAGTTAATAATATTGTTTATTATTTTTATTTATTTATTAAAATTATTTTATTTGATTGTAGTATTTTTCTATCCCACTTACTTTTCCCATTTAGTAGTTTACGAGAAATCCGGTATCTTCCCATCTGTTAATGCTCCTCTGCTGCCTAAAAGGCACTTGCTTCAGAAATCAGTATAATCGTAGTGGTCTGTGCTATACATACCGCCCTTTAGTGGTAAAAGTGAGCTGCAGCTAGTAGCTTCCACACTTGTGCTGCCACAATCTTAATATTATTTCTTTTTAAACCCGATCCAATCCTGCATTCGGACTCGACAACATGCAGTTCACCACGGCTTTACGTCACTCGCACGTCTTGGAACTGTGTGCAAACAAAAATGTATTGCACGCGGCCTTTACACTGCACTGTAACACTGTTTACTGCGGGTTCTACAAGTGCGGCCAACGTCGTGGACACAGATGTCTCGCTAAGACAGAATGTTCGCGCAGAATTCGCGGCTGTTGTGATGGGGTAACTCTGTCGAATATCCCGACGGTTACCGTGTATTCACATGAGCGACATTCCCCGCAGGAGCGGAAGACGCCAAATACCTTTCTCGTTCAGTGTTCACGTACACTGCTAACCGTGGGGAATATCCTGCAACACAGACACAACATATTCTGTAGCAGACGACAGGAAAGACGCTGACGGTGTCGTCTGCTAGGTGCGCAGTACACCACTCCCGATATTCCGCACCGTGTGAATGCTCACATAACACGGGACGGAACTTCGTCTTTGTGACCAGTGGTCTTGCCTTTCCTTCCACTGAATCTTCCCTGAGGATTTCGCTCGTGATACACAGTCACCGTGGCCCAGGGAGCTACACAGTGAAGGTGTGTGTAGGTGTTTAGTCGGTCTATTTACTCTTGCACTGCAACATGCAGAATGGACCAGATCAATTAAGCACGTAATATTTACTCCACCATCTCTAAGTTTTTTTCTTTTTTTCTCTCATAAAACACAATACGATCGGTTGCATGCTGCAAGCGGATGACTCTCTTCACCTTGCTGGAATGTCGTGGGGCCCTACTTGTGCTGACCTTAGGTCTGTCCACTGCTCCCTTGTACTTGGAACGCTGCGCTACAGCCTTCCCATTTTACATAGACTAAGCAGAGCTAGTGAACGGGAGCTCCTCAACCTCCAGGCACGCAGCCTTCGCGTCTGCCTGGGCGTCCCTAAGACGACAGAGACCGTCTCCGTTCTCGCAGAGGCGAGGGAGTCACCGATGCCCACCTTGCGTGACAAGGAGACCCTCCGCATCTACACAACGTACCTGACACGCCACCCGCACCACTACTTGACAGATATCGCCATGGAGTGCCCATCGTCCGCTTTCGGGTCCTGCGTTCTGCGACTGAGGACGTCTATTCCCTCGCCCTCCAACATGCAGTCTCATCCCCCTCCCATGTGGACCCTCGCTACTCCCCACGTGTACTCCAGCATCCCTGGCGCCTTCAAAAAAGGCGACCACCCTCCAGTCGCTTTGCTCCAACTCGTGCTGGAACACCTTAATAACGTGCACTCCCGAAGAATAGCGATCTACACGGACGCGTCGGTCTCCGCGTGCGCCTCAACTTTAGCCGTTGTTGTGCCTTTAGAAAATTACGAACTAGCGCTCAAGCTTCCTCACGAGACATCCTCCACCGAAGCAGAGCTCGCCGCCATCAATGAAGCCCTGAGACTTATATCAACGAGGCCCCCAAACAACTGGACTGTGCTTACGGACAGCAAGGCGGCGCTGCAAATATTATATTCTCCTTGCTCCAAGATCGTCACAGACATCTGCTCCCTAGCCCTCACGACATACAGCCGTCTCACCACCTCCGGCCACAGCGTGTGGCTTCAATGGGTCCCCAGCCACAGATCCGCCGCCAGACGTCTCGCAGCACCCTCGCGTTTAGCTCAAACGCTGTAGCGGCAAACACGTTCCTCCACTCCATCGACCCGAGGATGGAACTCACCCTCTCCCAGCGGCTGTCGCGACAGGAGGAGTCGATCCTCCATCGCCTACGCCTCGATGTTGCCCTGACCCCGCTGCTCCTCTCTAAGATGGATAGACGGACGTCCCCGATGTGTTCCTGCTGTGCTGCAGTCGCCGACATACGCCATCTATTGTTGCACTGCAAGCGGTACGCCGGCCTCCGAGCCGCCCTCGCCTCAAATCTCGCTTCCCTAGGCCACAGGGAACTTTCCCTGGCGACGCTGCTGGGACCTGTCCGGCACTCTAGACAGTGGGCAGTCACCCGAGCCCTCCTGTGTTACCTGAAGGACACTGGGCTGCTCAGCAGCCTTTGAGCCTTGAGTCACCCCATCAGCCACCCCATCGTCCCCTGCCACTTTCTCTTTTCCTTTTCTGCTTCTCTTTTCTCTTTCTTTCTCTGTTTTTCTTTTTTTCTCTTTTGGGTTGGGAATAGCAAGTCGGCCTTGGCCTGTCTGACCTTTCCCCCTCCTTCTATCTTTAATAAACATATCCCCCCCCTTGCAGTAACAGTATATTGTCGTTGGATGTTGTAAAAGCCTTCACGTTTCGAACGTATTTTTCTGCTTCTGGACGGCAGTAGTGCAGTAGAAAAAACTGTGCCATCAGAAGACCATTGTTTAAAATGAAAGTCCGTCAGGTGGGATTATTCGATTACGTCCCGCATCGCCTATTTCTATTTCCCAATCCCATCTAGGTTATTTTACTAAAGAGACTATAACTATACTATAGAGATATACTATACTAACTACTAAACTATACTTACTATAGAGACTATTTTCTTACCAATTTCAGTAAAATTTTGAACATTGTCAACCGAAAATCTCCCGGCTTCTTCTTCTTCCTTGGAGTTGATATCCCGGCGGCTTACTGTCGTCGGGCATATTAATTGCTGGCGACGGAACAAGTAATTTACACAGACCCCCACCCCACACACCTCACACACACCCTCAAATGTTTAGATACACCCCTCTCTTTTCTTGTGCAAAAGAAAGGAACACAACAAAAAAAAAAAAAAAAAGAGGGGGACAATAACACCTAAATCTGTCACAACTTAAGCGTAACTGTTACAATGACGCACTCCCACATATTTTCGGACACTGCCCCGAGCTTGCGATTCTGGATAAACCACCTCTGCGGAGTATGCTCGGAATCGAAAGTTGTGCAATGATAGGATCGCCAGCATACCCGACCGTCGTCATTATTTAGAAAGGCTCGAGTGTCACGTTTCCCGTAAAACGAAACTCGTGTTCGAGAACGTCGTTCTCGTCGTGTGTTTACGGACGAATATTTGTAGTTGTAGTAGCCTCGAACATTTTGCATATCCATTGCGTAGAAAGCACATAACACGGTCATTCCGGACGGATTCCGAGAAAGTTTCCCGCTTATATTCAAGTTATCGTTTTAAAGGCAGCACACAACGAGGCCACTCGCAAATGAGCGGAATTATAAGAGGCCGGGAAAATATTTCGACCCGAATTGCTTCCGTAGATCTTCACAACGGCAGTTGTTATGTGCCCAGTAGAGCCAACGGGCACGCATATGTTCCGAACAACGCTATCGCAGCACTTGTAATTTTTGAGGAGGCTACTCAATGAGGCTCTCAAAAACGTTCTCGTCTTTTTACAACAGTCGCTATAACAGCTGTGCTATAACAGTAGCTGAAGCTGGTGAAACCCCGGTGGAGGTCCTTCGTGAGCATGAAACTGCTTGACACTTCCTACGTTTGCGTGCGCACATTCCCCGTCACCCACTCCTCAGGAAAATTCGATACCGTCCTGAAAGTGATTTCCATCGCGTAGCGCAGAGAACACGCCAGGCTCTCACTGGCTTCATAGCTAAGGACGTCACACCGCCGGACGGCCCCTGGTGTCTGCCTGTGCCACCCACCTTCACACGTCTTCCGGACCTCCAGGACCGCAGAGATCAGGTCCCCCCTCAAGTCCTTCGAGCCCATTTTTATGCTCTGGTAGACGCGAAGTTTTCTACCTCTGCCGCAGCGTACACCGATGGCGCATCTCGAAATGGCAAGTCCGCCTCGGCATTCGTCATCCCATCCGAAGGCGTAGTGGAAGGACGTCGCCTTTCGCATCAAACCTCATCCACAGCTGCGGAACTCTATGACATACTTTTCTTTCTGAAGCACATCGTTCACTTTGCCATACGAGATTGGGTCGTATTCACTGACTCAACATCTGCGCTGCAAGCAATTAGAAATTCTAGCATCCGAGGCTCATCCACACCGGTGGTTATGGATGTGTTAATGGCTTACAAACTTGTCTACGAAGCAGGACACAGGCTGGTTCTCCAATGGGTTTCAGCCCATTGCGGTGTCGAAGGCAATTAGGCAATGAACAGGCCGAAAGCGCCGCAGAAGCAGCTCTCTCGTCTCGGAGATGGACGCGTATTGCGCTGCTGAGAGGAGATCATCGGTCCGTACTTCGACGCCTCGTGACTCCTCTGGCTGCCCGCCAATGGACCGCTGACCTTCTCCCCCCCAGCCATGCTGAGCAGAGTTGATCCAGCGCTCGGTTTCCGCATGCCTCGACATATCTCTCGTCAAGATGCCGCATTAATTCATCGAATGCGCCTCGATGTGGCTTTCACAGCACAGTGGCGTTACTGTTTGAGGCAAGTTGACTCTCCCCACTGCAGTCACTGCGGTGCTGTAGGAGATCTAGAGCACATTCTTCTCCATTGCCCACACTACCAACCTTCCCGAACCGTACTCTCTGGATCTCTTAACGAGCTAGACTCTCGCCCCCTCTCTCTCACAAAATTGCTTGGTCCCTGGACACATCCAGCCCACCAACGCTCTGCCCTCAAAGCTCTTTTCACCTTTCTGGATACCATAGGGCTTCGATCCTTATTGCTGCTGCTGGAGCCAGGCTAACCTTTCCCCTCTTTCGTGTTTGTTTTTCTGTTTTGTTTTGCAATGAACCTATATCCCCCCCTTATTGTGAGGGGGCTCATTATTTCATTCCACGCATCACCACCAGCAATGGAGTACAGTATCGCCCCTGGCGATGAAGCTCCCCAGTCATCATCTTGTAATAAAGCTGTTGTTTGTTTGAAAAGAGCAACATTTCCTCGTGTCTGATGCGACGCGAGAGGACAAACGCCGAACGAAGTACACAAGACATACTCGAACACGGGTTACAGACGTGAACGAGGCTACAGAGGGGCCGCGCTCTAATCCGTTACCCCATCAGACTGTGCCCTGGTATACGTCAGAGAATCGGTCAAGCAGACCTCCTGTGAGTACAACAAAGCAATTAACTCACGCATCATGTACTGGGATTTGACAAGTTTCAGGAAGAATCCGAGATAACTCCTCTTTCAGTAATAGTACGCAACAGTGCAGCGCTTGCAGGGCTTGGAATCATTAGATTTTTTTAACATTGTTCGCCAGCTCCCGAAGTCCAACGACATGTTTGTCAATGTAGTTCCCAACACATTCCCTAACTTACTTTCATAGGCACATTATAAGAGGAGCCAAAGACAAGAACACATACTCCCGTTCGTGTCACTGTATTCGTGTCCATGTCTTTTGCTCCCTAGAACTGCGACCAATATTTAACTAGTAGTTTCTCTTAATTTATTCATCCAAGGTTATTACTTAGAGTTATTATTAGAGGACATGCGGATATCAGAGTGGCTCAAAATCGAGCGAGTTCCCTGTAACGTTGCGCAATATGAATAAAGCTCCGTATTCATTAGTTTGGAGCGAAGAATCTCCTTGGACAGGGATTCTCCTCTCTTTCAATAGAATCACTCTCTGAAACGTGTGCATAAAGGTTGGACACACTTTTCGAAAATGGCAACCAGTGCAGAGAAGAACGATTTATCGAAAGGCTCGTCGACTGATGAGACGCTGATGATGCGGCTGCGCTCCTGTATACGTCGTCCCTTTCTTTGTTCGCCCCCTTTAAAAAAGAAGTGCGGAAGAATAATTAGTGCAGCTTATGATGTGTAAGGGTCGCTTTCTTATAGCTGTGTGTCCAATTACCTCACTTAGAAGGGTACATCGTAGGTCTCGTTTCTCTGGAGGTCTCATAAAAAACAAAACAAAATATTCAGTGCCGATTTCGCGGTAAATGCGAGAGAAATGCGCTAGCATTAAGCGCCTTTTCCGGCCCATACTTGACTTCCGAGTATCCACTTCCGGTTGTCCACTTCCGGTCTAAACCCGACCTCCGGTTGTCCTCTTCCGGTCTATACTTGACTTCCGGTTCGACACTTTCGATTGCTATATGCAAGTCTATTTAATTAACCTCAATTAGCCTGTAATTACGGAATCTAATCTCTTGTATTCTTGAATTTCGTTTAATTCCCTTTAGTCATGTTTACTTGCTTTAATCTCTCAATTCCCCTTTAATTGCCGTTGATTGCCTTTAATTACATTTAATTACCTTCGGTAACCTGCGGTTACCTTTAGTAATCCTTAATTTCATTTAATCTTTCTCTTAATTGCATATATCTTGCATTCATTACCTTCAAACTCAACTTTCTCGATTTAATTGCCTTTAATTACCGTATTTTCCGGTGTATACCGCGCACTCGTGTATAACGCGCACCCCTAAGAATGGACTGAATTTGAAAAAAGTTCTATGTATAACGCGCACCGGTGCATAAAGCGCACCGCAATGTTGCTACAAGCTTCTTACTGCCACCAGTATACACAATAAACCTAGGCGGCGTATCATATATGCATAGGCTTTATTTGGAACACGTTTAGTCAAAGCCGTTAAACTCTGATGCAACAGAGCCGGTGTCATAGTATACTTCAGTCTCCTCTCCGCTTTCGGTTTCGCGTCCCTTCTCAATCACGCCAGCCGGGCGCGAAGTTCAGGGACATGAAAAGCCCGATTCAAGAACAAATTCGGCCAGTGCGTTCTCAAAACTGCGCAACGTTTTATATTTTTCTTTGTGGGTGTGTCCTGTTCCACCAATCTCAGACACTTTTAACCTTATATGAAGTCCAGTGCCCTTTCACCGGTTTTGTCAACTGACCCTAAGAGATTTGGGACAAAGCTACAGCACACCCTGGAAGACGCTAGAATTTGTACGCCACCGATCTGAAAAGGAACTCTGTAGGAAAATATTTCCGTGTATAACGCGCAGGACCTCTTCAGAGCACTTTTTTACTGTATAACGCGCGCCTTATACACCGGCAATTACGGTACCTCTAATTATCTTCAATTACTCTTACCCCTCTTACTCTTAATTACCTTCGACTACTTCAATTTCAAACCATTTACCTTCATTTACATTTCCCCTCATATGCTATCCCCCTTACATGTTCATATACCTCTGATTCGGTGAAGCTTCACCATCTCTCTCTCTCTCTCTCACACACACACACACATCTTTTTCCATTTTGACACTCCTAATGCTAACGCATTAAAAACATACACAAATGCAGATATTAGGCCGATGTACAAGAAATTTCATGTGATTGACAAACCTATACGGGGTGTCCCAGAAAACGTGTAATTGAATTCTAATAAAAAACTACGCCACCTAGAGTCATGTGGTCAACGGCATTTGTTCTTACTAGGATTTTGCCACCTCCTGATGTGCATGTCATGTAACCTAAGTTTAATCATGTAAATATTTGCGAAGTCAACTCAGAAATTTGCCAAGTAAGTATACTGTTCTGTGTCTTTCTAAATGTCATTACCTTCATCGCTATAGTGCTGTGAGCGATTAAAAACAATCGATACTCTAGCGACACCTGGGAGCAAACACAAAGCATTATACTTTCTGCGAGTACTTTACTGGTAATGGAATCTGAATCGGGTGAAATAATTGGAGTGTGAAAAACCCTATCCTATGCCATCTGAGTTCGACCGCGGTTTTCGACGACGAGCACGAGAATGAGAGACTGCTTCAATTGATCGAACAGTGTTTGAATTATTTGGAGAATTGCACTCTTAAAAATGAACTTCACCGCATAGCACGATCTTAGCCAGTAATCATCTCGAATGATATCGCAATCTGCCCTGATTTGTTGAAAATGGGAGGCGTACGCCTTTTTTGTGACACTTATGCAGTTCATAATTGTCACAGAAAAGGCGTACGCCTCCCGTTTTCAACAAATAAGAGCATGTAACGATATCATTCGCGATGATGGTTGTCTAGGAGCGTGCTATGCGGTGAAGTTCATTTTTAAGAGTGTATATGCGCGGCATGATGCGCACTGCTGCGTTTTTCAATAGCGATTCACTGAATTGTAGGCCACAACAGTTTTCGCGAATGTTCCACTGACAACATTTATCTTCACGTCCTTCGGACAGCGATGCCAATCCGCTTCGCAACGCGCACTGTCTTTTTCACCGGGAGTGCTCCATGGCGTGGACTAAAAACACCGATGCACGAGCTGAAGCGTCGTTCACTGCTTAGAGCCGAAGCAAGAAAGAGTGCGGTATAGTTTTGATTGTAGCTTCGTAACGGAATCAAAGTTTTGAATTATGATAACAAGTACGAAATTAACATACCGTGTAACGTAATTTGAAGTGAACTTGTTTTTGCATTTTAGTGCCCCTTTAATACGGTTTATCAAAAACTTGTCAAAACTGTAAGCTGCAGAATTGGGCGTTGCGCATGCGCAAACGAGTTTCCGATGAACTTTATGAAAAAGTTCGATTTTGTTCGAACTCCTGCGAACTCGTACCGCGGTGGTTCGCGACATCACTAGTTGAGAAATACAACACAGGACCTCCAGAATTCATCCCTCCGGGGACTCTTCAGTTTAGCGAGAATCGTTTTAGTATAGAGGCCGTTTTAGAGACTTCGTTTTCGCGAGCTTTGTTTCAAAGTATAATGGTTTTGGGAAGATGGTGGCGTCTTACCTTGTAGAGACTGGTGTTTTTGACGAAATACGTTTTGTGGATTCGCCATGGTTTGGTTGCCTCCGCCTGCTGGAGTACGCGCGAAATTAACAATCGCGAAGGCAACAATCAGTGTTATACAAACACTGATTGTTGTCGTCTTGACTGTTGATTGAGTGATTTGTAAAAGAAAAAAAGGAGATGTTAGCTTGACTGTTTATACGGCTTGACACGCTTTTTTCTTTATTTAAATGACCTTGGCACATACAGTGACGTGTCAATGCTAGCTACACATGACGTGTGTGTTTATCCAAACTGTTCCACTGGACCGACTTCATGGCTGACATAGTTAAAATGATGTTGAACAGCTAAGAAGACGTGTGTAAGTGCACAAAGGAAACGAAATACTATCCTGTATACACCATGCAGACATGTTTCTACAAATTTTCCGGAATATGCACGATTTCACTCGGAAGCGAAATTACATGTAGTTGAGTGAGCGCGTTATGTAAGCAGCGCTTAGGCAACAACCACAGAGCTGAAAGTCGTGTAATCACGCAACCCTATAATAGCTGTTTCATTACCAGAAACGTAACGGAAACGAAATTGAAACACTGGTATCAAAAACGGTAAACGGAAACGAAAATATTTGAATATAACCAACAGGGAAACGGTAACGAAAATACAGGGAGAACGGCAAGAAAGGAGGCGAACTGGTGGTACTGGATATCCATACTTTTTTTTTCTGTTGTTCTGTTATTGTTTTCCTGTTCTATCAGGGTACGAAATGGACGAAAATGCCTCCGTTACCATCTCCCCCTTTTTACTACGGCCTTTGCTTTGACTGCAAGTGTATGCTATCCCTTCTCATCAATGTCATCCCCAAGTGCTTTTAGTTTTAAAAAGTTGCACTCCTGCACATGAACATGTTGGTGGTACTTTCTCAGACACTGCAGAACCTGTGCCATTCTCTTGACGTTCTCCCGCCTGTCTTTTCCTCATCACAACACATCGTCAATGTAATTGAATGCATGACGTCTCGAAGTATTGGTGCATTTGCTATCTCGTACAGTAATTTTTTAAACCTGCAAAGTCCAAGGTGCGGATTCGAAACGAGTAGATCCTGTGAGCGTGTGTCTTGTTCTATAGTCGAAGTCGGGGTTTCGTTAAATCTGAACACCTTTCCCTCTGCGAAGGAAGTGATTATGTCGTAGGAAATAGGTACGCTTGTTCCATGAACCGATTATATATTTCGATAAGATACGGAAGTCTGCCAAGATATCAAAGCAACAGGTCACTTCGCTCAAGGACAGCAGCGTGGTCGTGGATGGACTTCGAGTATACAACAGCATGAACCAGAGAATTTCTCGACATAAATTCCAACTGCACAAGTTTGAGCAGCCACCGACGACCATCGCACCTCTCCAGCAACGGCAGACAGCTTATTCTAGAGACGGAAATGTCTCGGTATATCTTAGATATGTGGGGCCTAGTATGTGAAGCACTAGCGCTTTCCTGATCGACCTATACATCTGGTTTAGATGTATGCTCTGAAGCTACCTCTTAGAGCCGGTATTGACTTTTGCTCAGGGGCGTACCGACCAGCACATTCCATCTTTTATTAAACATGTTCATGTCTTCTGAGCAACCAGTTCTTGTCCGTACTAATACCTTCAACTACTAATCATGAATGACATCAATCCGTCATTGGAACTGACTCCCGCATTCTATTGTGACCAAAACCGATCCTGCGAAATTTAAAGACTCACGTGAACAGGAATATTGTGCGAGTTAGCTGCATGCTTCCTCTCTCATTTTCTTTTCTATTTGTTAACGTTCCTTCCTATATTTACCCCACGCTACTTTCTTCATGTAATGTGACACTCCTACGCACCTTTAAGGTATTCAACTGAGGAGAAACCTCCTTTCTACGAGACGTTGCTTTCTGCAGGGTACGCCGCCACACCGAGCTATGACATCAAAGTGCGAGGCACTGCTGCCTTTAACAAGGTCTGTTGAAGGCAGCACTGCTTGCCGAAACGTCGACACTATACCTCTGCAGTGTTAATGAACCACCTTGTGTTTTCCTGCAAGCTCTTTACCTGATTCTAATTTCTACGGTTCCATACATGCATCACAACAGGACATGCGTCTAATTGGTTTTATTCCTTCATGAAACTGTTTAATTCTGACTTACCTTGAGAGCATTCGTATGTGTTGGTGCACTCGGAGCTCATAAACTGGGTGACGAGCGCTGTTTTGCCCACCCCGACATCTCCGAGGACGACCACGCGACATTCTATGGCACTTCGGCAAGTGTCTGCGTCAGAAGAGGCCGTCGTCATCGAAGAATTTGTTGAAGTGACACTGTTGTTGCTCCGAGAGCGCTGTCGGTACATGTCGCCACGGTTTATAACGGTGCCCTTCGACGTGGTACTGAAGTGACGAAGCAGATAGAATTGATCGTCGGCGCCGCTGTCTGCCGATAGCGTGTTCAGAGTTGCCGGAGAGTGGCCGCGAAAACTGGCGCTGCTATGTCGCTTGCCAAAGTCTGAAGGCATGGTTGCCACTCGGGGTCGGAAGCCAATATCTTCAGGTGGTTGCGGAGATGACCTTCTCAAAGCTCGAAACGATTGTGACCTGACGTGGTGAGGGCTTTGCACCTGACACAGCGCCAGGTTTTTTGAAGAACGACGCAAGCATCGGCTGCTGGAGGACGCCATTGAGATGTCAGGTGACATTGGCATGCTTCCCATAAACCGTTTACTCATGTTCGGATCGGATCCAGAGGACCCGCGACGACCCTGGTAATACTCTGAGAGTTCCACTGGTGCACTACGAGAATCACAGATATGAGCTGGCGAATACGTGCTAGTAGGTTCTCTACAGTGAAGGGAGCCTCGGAGACGTCGCCACGAAACAACGGGACCTTCAATCGCCACTGGGATACTCGCTGACCGTCCACGAACTCCGGCAGACATTTGGTAATTATATTTTCCCGCACAAGGTTCATACGCTGCCATGTCGCAGAAAAGTACTATTTTCCCGCAGTAAGTAGTGACCTTTTCACCTAATTCGAACGGTTCTCTGCCCACGTGCTCTTCGACGACACAAGAAGGTTTGAATGAAAGCGACGCAAGTTTACCACAAGGAACGTTCCTCTAAAACGTAAACTAGGAAAAGCAATGGACCCCATGTTATGATCATAGTCTACCACATGTACGACACTTTTCTTCTTTAATCCTGCTTAAGGGATTGCTCATATGAGCTATATTATTCCAATTTTACAGAGCGGTTGCGAAGTAAGAGTTGCGAATAATTAGTGACGTCGTCTACAATTTTTCTAAAACTAACGAAGACTGACAGTTTGGAAATGAGAACCGTAGTTGCCAATAAAAGCCACACGCTTTCGTAATTTATGAAACCTGCTACCGACTGACCTACTGGGCTGTATGGAAAATATATGAAGTCGGCAAGAATGTATCAGCGTTTTGATAACTTGAGAAATGGAAAGCTAATTGGGAGGCGGCTGGTAATGGAGTATTACATAATACCACTGTCTGTATTATAACTTATAACGTGCCATACATAGAGAGAACACCGCAGCTTAATTATATACATCCCTCGGAAACAGTAAGTAATGGAGTTCCATATCATCGGTAGCAGACTAAACCCATGCAAACCACGGTTCGGAACTTCCTCCAGAACACCTGTAGCGCGCCACAAGTGACAAATACCAGAGCGAATTGTCAAATGTTACAGAAGCGCGACCATACATTCACAGCTGATGCAACTAGCTTACGTAATGTCGCGGAGACAAGGCGCTGCACACCGAATTCGCTAACGTGGACAGTGATATAAAATGGACTTCACCGCACGCTGTCCCTCCGACACTTGTACACATCGATGCACTGTATGAACTGCGTGAACTAAGGATCTTTCAGTCAAAAGCTCGCACGCAACCTGTGGATCACTGGTTGCAGACAACGCATTCCGCTTCCTTTATCGACCTCGGCTTGGACCACTGCGCAGGAGGGGCCGTCGGGTCGGTCGCGTGCGCCCTCGCACCGGTTGCGCATGCTACCTTCGACCCCAGGCAAGTCTCCAACACATCCGCTCGCGTAAAGTTGCACGCTTTCGCTCGTTGAAGACTCTTATTCAAATAAGGAGAATTTCAGAATGCGTAGAGCCGAAGAATAGGGCCGAGCACAGGAAACGGCGACTTCAGTGAACAACTCTACAGTGCTTTTGTCCTTGTCGGCGCGAACTGGGGGAGGTGGAGATACTTGTTGCATCCTCGGAGGGCGGGCGCAGCCGAGTTGTTGCTTCGTTCTCCCAATTTACATTCTTCCTTTCTCGCGCAAGGGATTTATTACTATTTTTTTTAAACATTATTTAGAAAACAGTTATCGTTTGTGAATGAGTTAGTTCTCTAGTAAGCTGGGGTTGCAGGCACATGCGTATCTTCCAGGTGATGTGTGTATGCGTACATGGTGCTCGCGGGAACTATGGACCGAATTTTACAAAAATAGGCAACTGTCTTCTTTTCTCTTTTTTTCAATTATAATAAATGGCGATATATTTATTCTAGGTCAAGAGGTCCACCTTATGGTCTCGCTATAGCAACCCTCTG
Organism: Ornithodoros turicata; assembly: GCF_037126465.1. Classification (NCBI taxonomy): domain Eukaryota; kingdom Metazoa; phylum Arthropoda; class Arachnida; order Ixodida; family Argasidae; genus Ornithodoros; species Ornithodoros turicata. The sequence goes on from NC_088201.1 coordinate 40,983,345, forward strand.
TTCAGCGCTGTCCTCATTAATTTCGATTAATGAACTTTTTAATTTTGAAATATAGCATTTTGGCGTGATGACAACATTTGTCCCTTTTGGTGCGCTGATGCAGTTGCTGTTTTCAGAAAAAAGGATCGAGCGAGCTGCTCGAGGAAATGGCCTCCCGAAACACAGCAGTTTGGAAGGTCATTTTTGTCGCTCCACCAGAAGCGCACTTTATCGCTTACCCTTAAATGCGAAACAAAAAAGGCTGCAGCTCTTGTTCTCGATGCCGGTGACCGAACACGACAAAGAGAATACAGCTTTGCGACGTCACTTGTTCTCTTTCAATTCAGCGTCAATTCGCCTCAACCTATGTGATGCCGAAGCAACTTTTGGGAGTACGAAGGGATCGGTTGTACGTGGTCTCTGTTGGATAGGGACCGTGCGACACCTAGAGGGGGTGCGCTGTGTGAGATTATACAACCCGACGGACTCAGCCAAATAGCTCACACAGACGCACACAGAATTGGCACGCAAGGATCAGATAACGCGAGCCGACAGGCATCCGGTATTTTGAACACCTGTGGTCGCTCTTAGCGTGCTCTTAGCGCGCTCTCAGGTTTCCGGACGGCCGAGGAGAGAATCAGTTAGCGTCTCGGCCTCGAGGTATTAAGCACGAGCCATATGTACTCTTTAAGTAAATTGTTAAAGCAAACTGTTCCTCTGCCTCAACTCATATTCGGCGCAGTCGACCATGAGCCTTAGCCAGCCATTCAGCCACAACAGCAAGCCCTTTTGAAGCCTTATCACCGCCTTGCCAAGCATTTGATCTACACGCCAAGCCCCGCCGTTTCAACGCCATGCAAGGTATTGTTTGGGAACAGTTGGATGCTGCTACAATGTCGCGCTTCAGTGTAGAACTTCTCAGAGAAGAACTGGAGGCACGGAAGTTGGACAGTGCCGGTCCGAAGGATGAACTCGTGCAACGTTTGATGACAAATATTAATGCGCAACGTGAAGCGTCTCCGCCTCTCGAACAGACGTCTTCAACCAGCACAGGTGCCCCCGCAGTACAATTGGACCCCGCCACGCTACAAAACTTGTCAGCTTTGCTTCAGCATATGCCACGCCCGACGACAACTCTAACTACGCTGCCGGATCTGTCATCATCCATACCACAGTTCGAAGACTCACGGAAGCAAAATGTTAAAATGTGGTTGGAGGATGTTCGCCGTGTCCAGCAACTTGCGTGTTGGGAGGACGCTACGACCCGCCTGATTGCCGCAAGCAAGCTCAAAGGCGCTGCTCGTAATTGGCACCTCGCGTTTGGAAGCCAGTTTGACACTTGGACAACATGGAGCGCAGCTCTTCAAGAAACGTTTTCTCCGGACTTGACCCTGATCGAGTGGCAAAACCAAGTCATGAAAGTGACTCAGGAACATGGTCAGTCTCTCTATCAGTACGCTTTTGCGAAGCTACGGGTCATTGAATGCTGTCCCGTCACTCTCAGTGACGCGCAAAAAATTGACTACTTGCTTCAAGGTATACGTGAGCAACACATCTCCGCAGCCCTAGCAGCCAACAGGCCACAAACGGTCAAAGGCTTTATCACGACCTGTTGCAGTCTCGACAAATGTGCTTATCAGCAAAACAACGCAAGTCCCTCATCGTCGACATCTGCACAACAGAAGCCTGCCACACAGTCGCCTCGGACAACTAAGCCATCGGAACCATCAATACAAGCGTCAGTTTCCCAGCCGTTCTTCCCGTTTCTTTTCTTATTTTTCTTTTCTTCCCCTTTTCTCCTTCTTTCTTCCCCTTTTCTTTCCTTATTTTTCTTTCCTTCCCCTTCCCTTTTTGTTTGGAATAGCAAGCCGACCTTCGTCTGGCTGACCTTTCCTTTCTTTTTCTTAATAAACATATCCCCCCACCCCCACCCCAGCAGGCACAGCCTTGCTGAAGATAGCGATCGGTACTACTTCGGGTATCGTCGAAGCTGCCGTTTTGGAACATAATGTTCTTCCCTTCATCATTGGTGAAGATTGGTTCGAATCCGCACATGCCCGTCTCATCTTCGAACCCCCTAGGCCAGTCCAGCTCCAGCACGCGGCCTCTGGTGTGATAGTCACCGCAGCCCAGAAGCTAGCTCCACAAATGGCTAATGCCGTCATTCTGACGCACTCAAATTTCGCTGCACAAGTGCAAGTTGCGTCACCAGACTGCCTACAAAAAGACCCCTTGCCTTCACCAGACCAGCCACTGTGGCGGACTCTGGCTCAGGAAGCTCCGCCATTGCCTTCACATAATGCCAACGCTACGCCCTCAGCTGGCACTCTGCTCCTTCCACTTCATCCAGATCTTCCAGCAGCACACATAGGAGATCAGTTATCGACCAGCCAGCAGTCAACCATAACGGATATTTTGGCTCAACATATGGAGGTATTCGCACGCCATGAAGACGACCTTGGTCACTTCGCGGGTACGCAGCATCGCATCGACCTCTTGCCCAATGCCTTGCCATATAGCCGCAGCCCGTACAGATATACGACGGAAGACAGACAGTTCATTGAAAACCAGATAAAGAAGCTCTTGAACCAAGGCATCATACTTCCCGCCTCGGGACCATGGGCCTTTCCCGTCGTTGTAGTGTCACGTGGAGACAAAAAACGGCTTTGCGTGAATTACGCGCCGTTAAACGAGCGTACAATCTCTGTCGTGCACCCCTTGCCCATCATAGAAGACATTATCCAAGACGTTGCAAATTGCGCATATTTCGCAACAATGGACTTGAAATGTGCATATTGGCAAGTCAGCCTTCGCCCCCAGGACTACGAAAAGACAGCATTTATTACTCATCATGGCACATACATGTGGACACGAATGCCATTCGGTTTGAAGAATGCGCCGTCCACTTTCTAGCGCATCATGCAAACAGTTTTCCACGATCTTGCGCCTCGCCCGGACAAATCTGGTATAGGTGCAGTGCTTTCGCAGGTACACCACAACAAAGAAGTTGTTATCAGCTATGCCAGCCGCGCCCTCACGCAAGACGAGTGCAAACTACACAGCGACGTGTGGGAATGTATAGCCGTGCACTGGGCCATTACAGCAAAGTTTCGTCATTATCTCCTTGGCCGAAAATTCATCCTCATAACAGACAATTGGACGGTAGCATGCCTGACAAAAAGCGTAAAGCCTTCTCGCAGATTCACTTCTATGATAATGGATCTGGTTGAGTTTGACTTTTCAGTTCAGCACCGCCCAGGTCGGCAGAACGTGGTGGCAGACCACTTGTCTCGTTTGTCATGTGCTGCCACACAGCCCTCTCAGTCCCTCTCTACAATGCAACAGGAAGATCCTGAATACCACGCAATTCTTCTGGACCTTCCCGATGAAGAGGAATCGTCAGAGTTCAGCGTCATAGACAACATTTTGTACCGTCGCACTTCGCAAGGCGTATATGTCATTGTCGCCCCAGCAGCACTACGCCCTGTCATTTTTCAAGCGCTGCATGACTCTGCAGGACATTTCGGTACACAGCGAACACTCCAAAAGGTGCAAGCCCGCTACTGGTGGCCAAACATGGAACAATCAGTCGAAAGTTATGTGTCATCGTGCCAAACCTGTCAGCAGTACAATCGCCCGACATCACGCAATGTCGGTCACCTTGGCAGGATGCCGACGTCTGACGTCCCTTTCTCAAGCATTGCCATTGACCACGTCACCATGCCGCCCAGCTCGTCTACTAAGTACATTGTAAACGTCATTGACTTTGCAACTCGCTTCATTGCACCAGCTGCAGTTAACTCCACTTCAGCACAAGACGTTATAAAGCACTTGCATCAGGTATTTTATACCTATGGTACACCAGACCACTGCCTCTCTGACCACGGCTCAGCCTTTGAGTCGACAGAGTTCAAGCGTTTCATGCGACTCCACTGTGTAGAGCTTCACTACTCCACAGCATATCGGCCAGAAGGTAATGGCCTTGTCGAAAGAAGCAATGGGACTCTCCTCTCGGTCTTACGCAAAATCTGCGCTCTAGAACCCCTATCCTGGCCCAAGAAACTTCACGAAGCTGCCTTCGCTATCAACACCTCAGTGAACTCAAGCACGAGCTTCACTCCATTTCAGCTGTTGTTTGGCTATGTGCCTAAGATACCTCTGCAGCTCCATCGCCCCATTAAGCAATCGGACTTTGCTGAACGCATACTGGATGTTGCGACGCAACGGTCCGAAGCAGCCGCTAATTCCGAAGCAGCCCAGGCTTCACGGCAAGAAATCTATGACCGCAGCCACCGGCCTCACAACTTCAGTGTTGGTGACCTTGTGTGGGTCAAACGCCAAGTACCCATGCCCCATGGAAAACTGTCACCTCGTTTTAACGGTGTGTACCGTTTGGTGGAACAGCTGACCCCAGGAACTTTCAAAGTTCTTCGTGTGTCAAGTTATGGGTCACGACTCTTGAACCAGCCACGAACGGTGCATGTGTCACAGATCAAGACCTACAACCCCCCAGTCTCGCCAGTCGCCATTCCAGAGCCCAACCACGCCACACAACCGGCAGATCTTGGAGACACTCAGGCTTCTTCATTGCCTTCTCATTCGAGCAGCGAGCACCGCCCTCAACGTTCCAGGAGACGCCCATCTCATCTTCAGGACTATGAACTTTATTAGACTTTCGTACAGCATTTTGCACTTTGTGTCTCGACCACGAGACTTGGTCTTAAGCACCGGTGGGATGTGAGATTATACAACCCGACGGACCCAGCCAAATAGCTCACACAGACGCACACAGAATTGGCACGCAAGGATCAGATAACGCGAGCCGACAGGCATCCGGTATTTTGAACACCTGTGGTCGCTCTTAGCGCGCTCTCAGGTTTCCGGACGGCCGAGGAGAGAATCAGTTAGCGTCTCGGCCTCGAGGTATTAAGCACGAGCCATATGTACTCTTTAAGTAAATTGTTAAAGTAAACTGTTCCCCTGCCTCAACTCATAGCTGCTCCGTCGCGACAGAGCCGACAGCGGCGGTCTTGGAAGTATAAGACGTGATACCACGCCGCCTGTTCTATGCATTCTCAAGTGCAACCGCACTTTTGCTATTGCGACCGCCGTAATTAGAAGGGCTGATTTTAGAAGTGTGAATAATGTGGAACCTTTCAGGTACACGAACGAAGAGAAGGGAGACAAACTGCACAGAAGCAACCACCATGTTCATAACATATCTAACAGTGCGCAAGAAGACACAGCCACTCGCGTCTGTCTGTGTCAAAACACCTGTAAGTGATATGCGATCGAGAGGATGGTTATTTGATGTCTCACAAAATCCTAGCTTGCTAGCAAATACTAGGCACATTTCTCTGACTCCAGCCACTTGTGGCATCATGTTTTTGACTGAGTCTCATATTTCTTTCGTCCTTTTGGCACATCACTGCGCGCACTAGCTTCGTTACTGAAATCTACATCGTGCGTCCGCTTTATCCATACAAATAAACATGTGTGGTCACAGCACATTGTCTGAACTTCTGCTGCAGTTTTCCAATATATTCAGAAATAATAACGCCAAAGAGATCCCCAAAGAAGAAATATATATACATATATATATTAGTTTTTTCCTCGGCTACCGCCGTGCGGCACGAGGGTTGTGAAATGGTAGGTGCGTAAACACTAAACTGTTTGGACAACGTAGAACTTCCATTCTCACCGTGAGGTTCGTCAACCAAATTACCGGGAGCAATATCGCCTCTGGGCTCTAGCGATAAAACACCACGATGATTATTTCCAAATAAAGTTGCCGTTCGATCGGTGCATCTGAGGGTGATACAGTATCCAACGTCGTTTCACCGTCACGAAAGCGGCAACTGTAAATCATTGATCATTTCGCAGCTCATCATTCAGCTTCATCGAAATTAGAACAAAAGAAACAAAATATATTAGTTCATGTTGTGCACACCTCATGCAATGGTCGCATGTCATGCACGAACCCTATTCGCTGCGAGTCTAGTGCCCTCAGTGGCATTGGAAGCATAGAAATCACGAGAAATGAGACATCTGGTGCCGAGTGAAGAGTTCTTTTAGGTGGTTGCACAGTTAGCGGTGCAACAGTACCAATGCACAAAGAAAAAGAAGAAAAAAAAAGACGCTCTCACTTCACACAGAGGTGGCTACCCGACGTCTGTCACGTAAGGTTCCTCGTCCTCCAGAGGCCGCATCGCGGCGCCTCCAGTTTGTCGCACACAGAGCCGTATATTAAAAGGGAGTCTGGCCATTGGGAGGAGTCAAAAAAAGGCTCGACCTGTCAATCACAGTTTCGCTCCTCTGATTGGTTTGCTTTTTACCAAGGGGGTCGCCATGACACCATACTGCCACCCAAAATGGCGACGAAAACAAACACTGTGAAGCGGGGATTTCGTGACAAAAAATTTTCACAGACTAACCTGATTTTACGCTGCAAATGTACATCCTAATATAAATTTCTCGGAAATCAGTTTCAACTTATGCTCATCCATCGATATCTAACTGAAAATAATACGTTTTGTCGCCGGTGTTAGGCCTAGTGAACACGGCGATCACAACGAAATCATAACAAAAACGGCGCTGTGCTGTACAATCTTGTATTTAACAGCTGGATTTCATGGATATAAACATTCTTGCCTCTTATATTCCAACTATTCATGTAGATTTGTTTAAAAATCATACCGACAACAGAATGTGTCCCAGCAGGTGGTTCTGCCGGCAGCGGCACAACGGCAGAAGCAGATGACAATTCCCGACGTGCCTTACGCTTCCTAGGTGGCGCTTATCAAATTTGCACCAACAATCCACTACTTTTGCAGATTGCGAGAAGTATCCATTTCAATCCCATCCAATCCACTTGCCACCCAAAATGGCGCTGCCCATGTTGGATAGGGAGGCAAATAGTGAGGATAGGCTGATTGATAGCGCCCCATATTTCAAGACTTCATTGGTCGGAAAGCTGAAAAAGTGGGTGGAGCTTCAGGTATAGGCATGACCCATTAATGGCCAGACTCCCTTCTCTCACGGCTCTGGTCGCACAGTCTCTACACCTCTGCTATCTCGACGACATCGTTGTGTACTCCGCGACATTCGATGATCATCTAAACCGACTCTAGACCGTTTTAGACTTTCCCTCACGCGCTAGTCTGCAACTCAACGCAGGAAATGCTACTTTGGGTTCGACATTAAAGGAGCAATAAAGTGACCCCAACATTTTTTAATTTTCCGTTGTTTGGGCTTGCGCGGCCAAAAATATTAATCTCTGCAAACGATTTATGACTGAATCTCAAGCTTGGAGCGCGAGGCGCGCGCTGGAATTTCGGTTTTGCCAAGCGCGCTCACCGCCTGCTGGTGTTGTTGACGTTTCGCTGATGACGTAGTTAGTGGTTGCGGATCAGGTGACTGGCAGGCAACGGGAGAGCTGCTACATCGGAGAGCTGAGAGCTGATTTTTCTGAAGGTCACTGAAGAGGCGCAGAGCGAAGACTCCGCAGACAAACGATGTCACGACGGCGCTCCCTTGATGGCGCTGGCGGCTCCCTTATCGTTTTCATGTCGTTTTCATGGACCTTTTGTAAACTCCATTGCGCGGTGACCCGACCGAATTCAACGAAAAAAAATTGCATGGTGATTGATAGTAGTGTGCTTGATGACTGAAGTTGGGTTTCGAGCCACGTTCAATACCACGTACTTTATTGCTCCTTTGAGATCGAAGTCATGGGGCGCATCTTGTCCTAAGGAAGGAGTGTCGGAAGTTGACCTAATCTCGGCTGGTGTGTCGTGAGAAGGAAGAGTCGTGAGTCTTTGTCCCACAAAAAATGAGCAGGGGTGACAACGTCAAAGCCATCCGGATCTTCGGAAATGTATGTCAACGATCGCGAGTTGATGACGGAATCCACTTCGGTGATAACTGTAGAGACCACGCAAGATGCGTACTTGGTACAAACTCCTTACTGAGATAAATCTTAACCGAAGGCCACGTATCTACCTGTGACATGTTCTATTCCAGGCACGGGTCTGAATGCCGTGTCTCAGCCTCGTGCTCATGTACGTTGTCGTCCACTGTGGCGCCATCCGTTGTAGCGGCGGCAGGTAATTGTCCCGACCCTCCTCCCCCCTTTCTTTGAACAACATGTCCTACCCTAGAGCTGCAAGCGATAGGGTGGTTTGACAAGTCGCCCACTTCTGGTCTGTGTTACTGAAGGGACGTCCGACTCAGTGGGGTTCCTGGCATGCTGTCTCTTGGTTGCAGGTGGCTCTGCTCCCGTTTCAATTCCAGTTTCAGTCCGTATGATCGCGGTCGGTTAGGGACGTGGTGTTGGTGCGGCCGACAGCACTGTCCGGTGAGCTGCTGCCCCTGTTAGGACCTTCACGCGAGTATTGGGCATCAGCGGCTCGTACAGCTTGGGACAAAAGTTGTATTTGTTTCTTCATCGAAATTTCCACCGGCTATATATAAAGAAGAGATCCAATAAAAAACGGGTGACCGGCTATATACCCCTCTCCGAGTATGCGTGTCCGCTCCTGTTGGTGTCGCTCCAATGGGGAAATGCGACACCCCGGTGTTCCGTAAACTTTTGTCCCAAGCTGTACTCCTTCACTCGACGTCGCTTGTTGTAGTCATGAGCATCCGTGGCCTTCCAGCCGTCTCTTATAGACAATGTCGTCCTAAAGTTTGTGGCCAGTCTCAATGTGGAACCGCAGACCGAGGAGGTATGTTCAGAATTGTTCGACCGGCCAAGTGACTGCCACCCTCCTTTTCAATCTGCGTATAACGCTGTTCTGTTTCCGAGACTGTATTTGACGCATATGCGACCGGACGTCCATTGGTTTCCTGCAGAAGTACAACGGCTAAACCATACGCAGATGCATCCACTGACAAGGTATGTTTGGCTCGTGGACAAAGACTGGTGTGGTGGTAAGCGTTTGTTTGATGCGTTGGAAGGCTGAAAGACTATCCCTTTTTTTTTAAGAGTGCAGGTCCGAATGCCGCGTGCTCATGCACGTCGTCGCCCACCGTCGCACCAACCGTTGTAGCGGCGGCAGGTGATTACCCCCCCCCCCCAAAAAAAATAACAGTGACGAGTTCTTCGTGTTCGAGGGTGCTGCTGCCCAGGGTCTTGCGCAGGCAGATCTTTACCCTACCTAATAATCTCTCCCAGATCACGCCCCAGCAAGCCGCTCGCTCCAGAATGAAATTCCATGTGATCTGGTGCGACGTAAAACGATTTGTCACTTGTGGATCCTGAGACAGTCCTCACAGGGTGAGACCACGTGGCGCCCGTTTAAAGGTGCGAAAATTGTCCGAATACTTATGTAGCTCGTGGCACACTACCTCTCGCCAAGAACCTCTTCAAGGCTTCCATAAAATCTGCAGCTGTCAAGGATTTCGTGAGTTCTAGGTGGATGCCTCTCGTCACCGCATATGTAAAGACGAGAATGTAACACTTCTCCGGCACTCTATCTCAATAGGATTTGAAACAGAGCGCTCCCTCGTTGTCTGTGCAGGTCACCCGAAAAGGCGGTGGGAGTGATATTCGATCACGTGGTAGAGAAATAGGGGAGCCATGGTCTCCGCACAAGCGCGAGTCCTCGCGCGACGGCAGACCTGACTCTGGTGCAGAATCATTTTTATAACCTGGCGACTTTTAAAAACTGCAAAGAGGACGATACACGAGACTAGGAAGAAACACACACACACACAATTTCTTAAACACACAGTATTTTGTGCAAAGAAAGGGCTACTTGGCGGAGACTCCCCAAGGAAACCATTGAGATAACCACACATGGTAATTGCGTAAGAAAACCTTCCTTTATTCCTGTTCCACTGCTTCGGAGGTTTTTGAATATGTACCCCAACAACACAAGGCTGTCCTATGGATATTCGATGTACGTCAGAAGTTGGATGTTGGGATATCCTGGGGATAACGAGTTTCGTCCGATATATGTACGCTCACGGGTCCAAGTGAGAAAAAGAGGGAGTCCTCCGGGACGTCCGAAAGATCTCCATACGGACGTTAAGCGGACGAGGGAGGGACGTTTTATGGACATTTCTTCCAGCTAATGCCCCTAATAAAGCAGGCATCTTATATTCTTGATTTTAAAACACACATGCTGTATTACTAATGTGAATAATTTAATTAATCAAACAGAATTGTTGGACTACATTATAATGCTACGCCCAGAACCTCGCGGACTTCCCCAACGGTAACATCTCATTACGGCGGAAAGTCTCATTACGCCAAAAACCCTTTAATTTCCAAGTGTCTCATTATGGCCAAAATCTTATTACGGCCGAAGGTGTCTCATTACGGCCGAAGATGTTTCATCTCGACCAAAAAGAAAAAGAAGCATCCACTATATTAGCAATCGCTTCTCGGCTCTCATCTTTGGTTGTTCGCTTTGTGTCGGCTCGCTGACGTGTTGTGGGCACTTGCCAAGTTCGAATATTCTAAGAAACGCCACTATGCTGATTCTTTGATGTTCCGAAAAAGGAAAGGCGCGTTTATAGGGTACAATAACTGTAGGGAATTATACTCTCACAGCTACCGTCACTTTTTCTTGTGAGCTATGTTTCGAAAATGATGAAATTCGTGATTCCGGTTTGAGTCACGGCATGTTGTCCCTTAATTCTTAACAGTTGATCCACATAAACGGTGCAAAAAATGCTAAAGAAAGAAGGGAGGGGTGCATGCAAGCTGGTATGGACTCATGGTAGGGGACAGAGAGACACGGAACGAGAAGGAAGGACGACAAATTCTCAGAATTTGTCGTCCGTCCATCTTGTTTCGTGTCTCTGGGTCCCCTACCATGAAAAAATGCTAGTTTCACTAAATGTGTCACATCAAGCGCTTGAATTCCAGACAAAAAGAAAAAAAATAAAAGAAAAGAAAAAACGATGTCAGGGGCAAGCGGCGCAGAACACTGGATGTCTGTGGGACGTCCCAGAGGACTCCTTTCTCCACTTGCATCTGTGAGCATATACATATATATCGTGCGAAACTCGTTATCCCCACGATATTCCAACATCCAGCTTCAGTCGTACATCGGATATCCTTAGGACTGCCATGTGTTGTTGGGGCACCGATCACCGCGCATGTCCGCTTCTGGATATCCTGAGGATATAATTTCCCCGCTTTATTTTCTTCATCCACGCTGGATATCGGAGGGATATCCATGAGACAGACGAATCCGACCACGGATTTTAGGACATTAATCGTACATCCAGTGGATATCCGGTGTTGTTGGGGTAGGGGTTTGTCGTCCATTAAATTTTGCTGTGTTTGAGAAATTTTGTGTATGTGCGTATGAGTGTTTCTTCCTTGCCTCGGGTATCGTCCTCTTCGCAGTCATGCTCGAGCTAGTCATAACACCCTTCTACTCCTGACTTTGAAGGAGCCATATCCTTCTCTTAGTTCCGGCAAAGTTTTTTTTGAACTACCGCATACAGTAGTCTTATATGCGTTTGCATGACCAGGAGAACAGCATATGGGTGGTCCGCAGGGATGACGATGGGGTGCTTGAGATAATCAACGAGTCCCCTACACTGTAAACAACCTTCATCCTGAAAGAGGGATGCGTGCTGAAACCATTTATGGGCAGCAGGCTGGGGACTAACTGATTTCTGTGTAGTAGAAACTAGGTAGAAAGTAATCCAAATTGAAGATATCCTTTCTACAGTGATGAGCAGATCTTACTTGCAACATATATTCTTTACGCCTGCGTTGCCAAAAATTGATCTGCCACTTTCTGGTTGTGTAACCACAGACGATTAACGGAATCGCCGGACGAACTCCCTGGCCTGGAGGACGGTTGATCGGGAAGTGGCGGTCAATCGTCGTACTATGAGCAAATAGGCCGGCGTGAGGGTTTGACTCTAGCTAGGTAAGTGGACGAGAGACTTTATCGCAGCCTCAGCACCATACCCTAGTTCCTCGAAGGTCAACGTTTGTCGTCTGAGCAGTGAGCACTCCTTCAGAGTGACTGTTTAACGGCACGGATTAGCCGCTCCCACCATCCACCCCACCATGCTACACGCTCAACGATAAACTTCCATTTCACTCTCTGTGTGGCAATGAAATTCTGGGTCTCCTTTCGGCATAGCATCTTCCAGAGCGCTTGGATCCCATTGGAGGCACGTTTGAATGTGAGCGCATTATCAGAATATATTGTTGCTGGAAGTCCTCTTCGAGCAATGAACCGTCGAAAAGCGAGCATAAATGACCGCCGTGGTCAGGTCGGACACCAGCTCCGGGTGTACCGTTCTCGTTGTCGCACAGGTGAATAAAGCGATGTAGGATTTTTTATATCCTTCGTGTGACTTGATGAAGCGTGGCCCGGGGAAAGTCGATGCCGACAGCTCCGACGGGGTGTCAGCGATGCGTGCGGTTCGTTGGATGTGGCGCAGTGCGTGCGGTTGCAAATTTCAGACGGAAACGAATGCGAGCTTGGCATTTGAAAATAACTCTTTTCAAGTCGTCGCACCTGCGTAATCCACGAATCCGCTCGTGCTTCGCTGAGCGTGGCTTGCACTCCTCCGTGTAATGTCAGGTAGTGCGCGGCTTCTGCGATCATGTACGCCAGACGGTGATCCTCTTCTTCTTCCCATGGAGAATGGCCATTAGCCACAAGAGAGATTGGCCAGGGCTATGGAATTGACTAACTAGACTATGACTATGACATGACTATGACAATCTGGAGGGAGAATGTGTTCGAATTGAATTCTTGAGGTGATGGAGATGGTGAATGAGGGCCACGGTGATCCTTTGCTAAGACGATGGGATGCATTCACCTTCGTTTGCTTAGTCTACCCTTCATGCGCATGGTGCCTACTTCGTCGAGGAAAGGTTGTACACTGTAAACTTTTTCACACCTTTAAAGGTGTGCGCTATGAACATTCAACCTGGTTGCGTAACATTGCATCTCCAGGATGATATTTTACAAAATTTGGAAAGCATTACTAAAGATCAAGTGTCAGTGCAAATCTTGCTTTCATTATGTCTTGGATATCGTAGGTACGAGCTAATGCATATATGCATCGCTATCGATAATCGAGCACGCGCAAGTGTCTACAATACTGTTGAACAATGTTGATTTGTTGCAAGACTGAATTTTTGGAGGACAGACGACACTCGTGTAAAGAAAATTTGTGCGAAACCGTGCTCCATTATGATGTTACCAAAATTACACCTAAAAAGGCGTGCGCCATGCACGTTATTACACCTTTAAAGGTGTGAAAAGATTTAGAGTGTAGGGCGGCTATCTTGGATGTAGGAAGAACAGCGGTTCCGTTTTTTTTTGGCGATCAATTTCTGGAGCATAGCTGTCTCTTTGCACTTGCTTTGCACAGAAGGACTCCGCAGTCGTTATCTCTTCGGCTGTAAGCCACGGGTAAGCTTCTGGTGCAATTTTCCAACACTTGTTGATAAGGCGCATAACCCAAGCAAGCCGTCACACGGAGAATTCTCGAATAGCAGCTAGAGTCTTCGAGCTTCAGCAGGGGTACCTGCGAGACCACCACTACCTGAATGACATTCACCAAGGGACGTCGTGCTTCGTTGCCAGTTACATTGTGCGTCACAGGCCGGGTGTCGGAATTTGGCTAACTCTCATGGCCCCCGCTGAGCCAGTGAGGTCAGTGCCACAAAACGGTACAAGGTCTGAGCGTTTCGACGGCCATTCCTCTCGTTGTGCAGTCCGCTGGGTTCTCCTTCCCTGGACAGTATAGCGCCAATGGTCGGGGTCGTTGATGGATTGCATTTCGGCTACGCGGTTGCAGACGAATGGGTTCGATCTCACTCCAGACCCTTTGATCCAGTTCAGCACAATACATGTGTCAGTCCAGAAATAGGTAAAAGAGCATCCACCCGGAGTCCTTCTTTAAGAAAATTTGTAGAATTTTAAGAAATTTTGCGCCTAGTAACTCAAGTATTGCGAGTGTCAGTTTCTTCAGAGGAGCCACTCGGGTCTTAGCGAAAAGGAGGTTAACCTGTGTATTACCAGCACGGTCCTCCACACGCAGGTGGGCAGAGGCTCTATAGGCGAGGGGGCTGGCGTCTGCGAATAGGTGGAGCTGAAGATGATTCGGGCCTCCCAGATCTGGTTGTAAGTGGCGATCTATCGAGATAGTGAGAAAATAAAGCCGTCCCGTCGTGATGCAGGACTGAAACTCATTTAATCTGACAAGGAATGTTGTTTTGTTGTCGTCCCGTTGGGGTTGTACAACAAGAAGGCACGACAAGCTGTTGACGACAAATTTCCACAAGGTGACCTCCTCTCCACAACTCGTGAGGAAGGAAGCCGTAACGATCTGCAAGGAAGCCAACCTAGAAATACTTGCCGTGTCCATCAGTAAGGCCACCAGGCCTAGTCTGCAAACCTTCTTTACAGTGAAGACCCACAAGGAGGGTTCCCCTTTCCCAGCAATCATTTCTGAGAGAGACGCCTGGCAGCGCCCCCTTGGCAAGTTCCTGCAAAACTCGCTCTCGGTTCTGCAGCTGCGATACCCTTTCCTTGTGAGGAGCCCTGCAGACGTTTCTGACTATCTCTCAGCATTAGATGACACACCACGAAGCGCCTTTTCCTTAGACATCAAGGACATCTGTTATTCTCTACCGCACACGACCATCCTTGAAGTTATCGGTGAAGGCATCGATTCCTACGGGACCGTTCGCTTTCGGAATGAAGTTGGTGTCGGTGCTTCCACTGTTGGGATTCTACTTGAGATCCTCCCTTGTGGGGTTCCGCGGTGATTATTATGTACAGAAGTCAGGTGTGTGCATCGGCTCGTGCTGGCCCCTCTACTGAGTGACCTCCTTCTAGCTCGTTTTGACAGGACTCTGGAAGAAGAGCTTCATCAGCATCGGAACCTCTGCACCTTCCGATATGTGGACGATTTCCTACTTATTTTCGAGACTAAGGTGTCTAACACGCTCCGAAAAGTGGAGGTCTTCAAAGATGTCTTCAGCCGAGTGCTTTCTGACTTCACTTTCACGACTGAGATGCCCACAGGATAAGAAGCTCCGGTTCCTAGACATGGAGCTCAAGTTTGAGCCCCAACACGTCTGTTGGAAATATGAGCCCCGTTCTAAAAAGAGTCTGCTATCCTACTCCTCGGCTCACTCCAAACTCGTGGAGCGTGGCATTGGCATGGCCGCTCTCAAGAACGCCCTGAACGGATCCTGCCACCACCAGGTTTCGTAAAGCCTCGGCTCTCAAATTCGACGCCTTTTCGCAGCTGGCTCCCCCCCCCCCCCCGCCCTGCTCAGCAGCCGAGTCCCTTCGTTCAAACGTCTGTGCAAGCCCATGGATGAATCCACACGCCACAAAGAGTCGCCGCCATCCCTTACGTACACAAGGTATCCTATCGGATAAAAAGGAAGCCGAGCGCGCCGGCGTTTGTGTTGTTTTCTTCGCGCCGAACAAGTTGGGAGGCCTGTGCCGAAAGGTTAACTCTGAAGATCCCCCAGCCACCATGAGTCAAAAAGAAACACGCCAAGTGCTTCGTTCACTGTCAACAATGCGTTGTGTACGACATCCCACTGACTTGTGGAAAAACTTACGTAGGGCAGACGGACCGCTGCCTGAACGACAGGCTCAGAGAGCATGCTCACACTCTCAAGTCTGGCACCGGGAGCAATCTCGCGCTGCATTGCCGTGATTGCGGTTGTTCTCCAAGACTTGAACAGACAACCATATACTCCAAAAATACAGAGACCAGCGGTCTAGAGAAATGTTTGAAGCCTACACCATCCACATCTGTGGACGACAATGCGTTAGCATCGCTTCAGTTGGTCTCCTCAACAAAGATATCACATATCTTCACGACCGGACCTCCGCCTCCCAGCGGCCTCCTTGACCTGGTTTCACCTGCGTCTGCTTCCCCTTTCTTCCCTCATTATTTCCGTCTTCGCTTTCGGAGATAAATAAAACCCTCAGTTGTTAGACAGCGCTCCCAGTGTGTACGTGTCTTTTCTCTGTCTGTCCAGTTTTCGCGCTGTTTTTTCTCAATCGTGATGTACCAACTTGCCCACACTATTGCCTTAACTCAGCTCCGCACGCCAGGCGCACCACTCTTGACATGAATCAAACGGCAGTTGGTCATCCCATGCGACGCCTCTCTCTCTCTCAGCTACAGTATTTGGAACCGTATACATGGTAAACGGCGCGACGAGCACTTGTGGATCGAACACCCTCGAAGCAGCATGTAGCATGCAGCATTTGATGTTATCAGATGGGTGCAGAGCGTCCAGGATGTTGCCACCCGTGCATGTCAAAGCGTCGCCTGTACTGTCCCATGTGATTCCCAGCACTCGTGTTGCCTGTTTGGTTGCCATATAACTAGATGTGCTTGTGGCGTCTCCGAAAAGTGGCCATCGAAGTAGTTTTGTAGTTTAGTCGAGTTCGAGGCCCATTTTTTCAGTTCCATTCCAGCTGTGCTCATTATTCTGCGCGTCGTGTTGGCGGGTCCCCTGATACTGCTCAGATGATGATGGAGAGTAGCTCCTAGCAGGAACGGACTAGTCTTCGTGCAAAATAGCCACCCTAGTCACCCCCCATTCTTCAACATCAGGGAGGGGCTGACCTGCTTCTGGAGAGCGTAAGAACCAGAGGAAGCGCGCTGGTTCACCGAAACTTGCAGGAAGGCCTTCTGAACCTCGGCCATGATTGCTACGTCGTACATGCGGAAACTCCAAAGGATTAGGACCAGGTCCGTGTTTAGTTTTGGTCTCCTTTCCAAACAGTCATTGAGCGACGGTGCCCCAGGCGCCTGAGTAGACGCGTCGAACACCACTCTCACGTTCGCGGACTTTGATTCCCGTCGAACTACGGCTCGGTGACGCATGTAATATATCCGATCTTCCTCAGACGTTTCTACAGGAACCCTTTCAGCATATCGGTTATCCATCAGGCAACTGCGGATAGTCATCGAGAGCTCCCTCCTTCTGTAAGCGTCGTACGGGTCGTACCCGTCGTTTCTGGGCCTCCTCGCGGTTGCCATGAAGATGGCATTCCGGACTCCCATGGCAGTGCAACGACGTATCGCCCCTCATGCATTGTGACATTTTGCTTGAAGTCGTACCATTCGATCGTCGATTTCACGACTGCTTTTGGAGTCGCCGATGATGCCGATGCCCAGGGTCGGCGTCTACGGGGGGGGGGGGGGGCAATTGCCACCCCCCAGACGTTTGCCAAGGGGGCGCAAAAATGACGGCCGGAGTTCACGGTGTTTGGTGTCCCACAAGCCGATGACAGTGGATCATAAAAGGCACGTTGTTTTAAACCAACGTGCGTATCTCAAGCAACAAACAAAGATTGGGCCAAGCCTGGCAATAGCTAGGCTGGCCTACCTGGCCTTGCTTGGTACATCATCGGCCAACAAGCTTGTTTCTTGATACGGATCTGTACCCTGGCCAATGGTTTGCCAAGCATTGGCCAGCCTACGTTGTGCCAAGCTTGTGCCGAGATACAGACCAAAGCATCCCTGCGGCATCGCTCATTGTCATACTGAATTGTCTCGTGGCGTAAGGTAACGATATATCATTATTTGTTTGTTTTACTCGTATTTCCCACAACGACAAGTGAGCACGACGTTTCAAAATGCAAAAAAAAAAAAAAATAGAGAGCTGTTTAAAAGTTTAAAAAAAGCTCGTAAGATGCCTGAGATCACAATGCGGCCAAACGTACAACAGCATATGTTTCCTGAGGAAAAACAGATACTATACATAGCTTGTCTCGCGAGCTTCCACAAATTCGACAGTCCTGTTCGCGTGTGTGTCAAAATGAAGGGTGAGGTGTCTAAGTTTAATTTGGCGCGTACACAAACTACACTGAAATGATGAATTGCTTGTCGTATTAACTCGCCATGAAAGTAACGCTTCTGTTTCTTACTACTTTAGTTTTGAGAAATTCCTTTGGTCCATCGAATGTCGAACTTATGAAGCGCTACACCATTCTACATTACCCTCTCCCCCAGGCGAGATTGGTGTAAGCTTTAGCAAGTGCTTGGCCAACGAGCTCGTTTCTTGATACGGATCTGTACCCTGGCCGACGGCTTTCCAATCCTCGCTCTGCCTATCACTATGCAACGTTGCGCCAACGTTTTTTTTTTCTTTTTTTCGTTTCCATCAAGAGATGGCGGTGGTCCCAGACAAAAAGCTGCCATGATGCAGCTTGAAAACGCCTGGGGACCGCGACGTCAATAGCAGTGCTGACACATACCAAACAAAGGAAAAGAACTGGCATTCACATACACGACACTTCAGCAACAACGAAATAAGCACATCTGGCAGGATTACGAGCATCAATAAATTCAAGGATAAACAATCTTGTAGAAAGCACCACAATAACACAGACAGTAACAGCTTTGCCGTAATTACACACACGCTTGCCTCTCCTATCATCAATAACGGTTTGAACTCGCGACAAAAAACACAGTTACTTGATAATCGATCAGCAAAAACAGAAGAGCGCAGGAAATGCCCTCGTAATAACCCAAAAGCGAAAAGGAGTAATAAAAAGAAAAAACATTCTAATGTGATTGAAGGATATTTAGGTAGTGTGCACGGAGAGCTTTTTTCGAGACCGTCAGGGTGTTCGAACAGGTAACAGTATTCGTTTAATAACGTTGGTAACTGGTAGTGTATCATTTGTGTTCCGTATGTGGTCCGGCATCGCGTAGTCAGCCAAACTTCCCTGGCCCGTTGGATGGCCGAAAGAGTCGTTGGTCAACTGTCATCCGACCTTTTGCCAGCCGTCGGCCATCGGCCATTGCTTGCTTGGGATGTGGCACATGCAGTAAAAATTTTCGTTCTGGATCCACATGACAACCTACAATTTGTAGTTTTTGCCTGTATACCACCTTCTCAGAATGTTTTGCTATTGCATGCCACTCGCGCCGCGGTCACTGCTATTGTTTCGGAATACAACCATCGTCGCAACTAGAAGGCGTCTCGGCGGCGCCTGGACGATTGCACTCTTCACTTTGGCGTTGCACAACAACAAATTCGCGTCTGCCTGATACTGTCAGGTGCTGCTGCTCCTACTACTGCACGTTGGTATTCCTCTCTCCTGCAATAGTTTTTGCGTGCTAAAAGCTGTCGTGTGAAGCTGTGGCCGCTGTATCGTGACCCCAAAGTGAAGAATTGTGTGCATGCATGACGGCCTGCCACCGTAGTTATGCCGCACAACGGTAAAAAAAAAAAAAAGCGTCCATCTGGCAACGACTTTCGGAAGCGGCGCGAAGCAGCGTATGGCAGAGAGTCGAACCGCACCCGAACCGAAAACCGTTATTAACCGTTATTTTTAGCCGAACCAGAACAGAACCGTTAAAAAATAACGGTTACCGGTTCAAATAACGGTTCACACGGAATTAAGGACAGAACTTTGCATGTTGTACATGACCATAAAAACTTTTTTTCTGTTCTTAGCTTCGTAGCCTTCCTCTTGCTTGCCGAAAAAGTCGTGCCCTGCAGGAATGATCTGGATTTTCTCGAGTCGCGAAATAACAACAACAAAGGTAGTAACTCAAAACTGGTATGACTACCAATGCGATCAACGACAGTATTGGGTAGCATATATTATAATAATATAGTAATCAGCCTCAGCTACAGGGTGTCCACCCTAACAGCAGAAATGATCGCTGACACATAACGCTGTCAAACAAAATCTGACACTCTCCTATGACATTTGTGCTACAAACAAGTGCATCATTGTAAGATCAGTCCGTTTGTAACACAAACGTGATAGGAGAGCTGTCAGTTTTTCTTTGACAGCACTATGTGTTAGAGATCATTTCTGCAGTTATCGTGGGCATCCTGTATATAAATGCTAGTACGCAGACCAACCGATGGATATGTCGTCGGCTGTGCGACTTTCAGTCTTTCAAACTTTCTCTTCTTCGTTTTTTTTTATGTTCTTTTTTTGTGCAGTGCACTGCGAAAGCAAACTATCTGAGCTCACCTACAGCATGCGTGTGTACGACGCTACTGGATAAACTCCTAACATGCATGTGAGAACTTACATAAGCCCCCTAGAAAGTAAAAGGCCAGCCACCCTCATGCTGGTCAGAATGAAAAGAACATGCCAAGCTGGTTTTCTTTGTGCGTTTGAAAAAAGAAGTAAAAACAACCATACTGACATCGTATTTAAGAATCGCCAATGGGTCGAAATTGAGTCGAACTCTCTGTTTGCACTTGCTCTGCCTTTGTTCCACAGACACTTCACTCTCACAGCGACATGAGAGCACGGCTGCGGGCAGTGCTGACACGATAACGCGCCTTTTACATAAAGACCCCGAGCTCAGAATCGCACCATTCCAATCTAATTACCGTGAAGCCTCGTTTGCTGATTAACGTGTATTCGCGTCTCTGACTGGTAATCAATAATTTCAATGACTTATGACTTAGGTCAAGATAGCAAGCTTGGTTGACTGTTATATTCCTAACGAGATTCTGCGAAAAATTAACCCGGCGGGTTAATTATCCTCCGCTACATGGGCTACGTGCGGGGACACCACTCCTACTACCCCTACTAATCTTGTCATTCATATCGCGCGAAATCTTTCAAAATCTTGAATGACCGTTGACGTTTTCCTGCTCACTTCAAGTACTGTACCACACAAACACAAGTGTGCTTTAACCTGCCTGTTGCGCTTCATGTCCACCCATGGCCCCTGAACCGGTTCGAGAACCGAAACGTTGAAAAAAAAAAAACGGTTCGAACCACTATAATTGCCTTCCGGAGCAGAACCGGAACTGAACCCTTATCGTCGAACCTAAACCCGAACCGAACCAATAAACGTTTCGGTTCGACTCTCTGGCGTATGGTACGCTTTTCATTCATCCGTTGCGCCGTGTTTCGTTTCGGGGCGTCATGTGCTTAGGGACCACCCAAAGGAACGCACGGTCAAAGAAGTTGCGTGGTACGGGCGGGGGGGGGGGGCAAATCTCGAAGTGTCCCCCCCCCCCCCAGGACCAAAAAGTAGATGCCAGCCCTGCCGATGCTCTCCAGCTCCCATAAGGTACGGAGACTTGGAAAGTTCTGCCCAGGCTTGTCTCGATGGCAAACAGTCTGCTCGTGGGTGAGCTGCGTTAAATTATTCCAGTGGTGAGTTTCCAGAGCTGATCACAACACAACAGCAGCGAAACACCGGACTCAGCGGGTATGTTGGGGAAGAACACTTCATCGGCTATGTAGTCACCTTCCGCACGTATGGACCGATGAGTTTGCTCCACATAGGAGCTCAATAGAAGAAGGGTACGATAACATTTTGCACAGTAAATTATGTTGGTCAGACCTGACTCAGCAGCCGGACTTCCATGACATTGCATCGCTGCCGTTGTTTAGAGGAGGTACTACTACCGAATGTGTTAAGGCTTGCTGTGATGCTCACCACATTGAGACGAAGTCTGTGGGCCACATCTCTTCGGATAAAGGTCTGCTGACTGCCTCCATCAATTACGCCTCGGATATACGTCCATTTATGGTCACCCACGACCCAGGTGCGGAAAGTTTGCAGCATCACGGTGTTACTCTCCGCAGGGGTGTCTTCTGCCAGCATAGCGGCTCATTTCCGTAGCGAAATTCGCCAATTTATATCTCAAGGTACGTTCGCTTCTCGGGGAGTTTAATAAGGATGATGGGTTTGAACAATGACTGGCTCCAATTCTGCGGTCTCGCATTTCCTATAAAACACCTAATTAATAAGTTATTTGATGAATTTTAGCTAATTAGTTGTCCAGTAGTTGCGCACCTGTCCTACAGGATGTCCGCCTGGCCGCATAACCCGTCTGCCAAGATGGCAGCAGCGCTGCTCTCGCAGCTTTTTAATAAAAAATCTGTGTCGAATTAAGAAAAACACCATGTACGTTTCTTCCTACTAGTCGTCTTCTAAACGGTGCTGCAAACTTATTTAGTAGACGCAGCGTTGGGCTAAGTGTTCCACACAAGTTTCCTAAGCAAATATAATTCAATGTCAGTGAGGCGAATTGCATTCAGAAGAAGCACCTGTTCGAAACAGAAACACACCTGACCCTGGCCTCTTCATTTCCTATGTACGCAGAAGAGCGCTGTGTTTCTTCCTTATTGACATGAATCACAAAGTAAGCCTATCGCCGAACGGAAACTCATGTATTCCTCATATGTTAGGCTTTCTATTCGATACTCTTCTATGCCACAGTTTCAAGTAAACATTGCGTCTGTGCCTTGCACACATTTCCTGACGCGTGTGCTGACGGCGAGCACAACGAACATGAAGAAAAATCTGGAGGCCTGTATTATTGCTATGACCGACATACTGAATGTCCCTTTCCTGTACACACACTGACTTCCTTTCAGCCCTCGCTAGCACGGAGACGGCCCGTCTGTTGCTAACAGCAACCTTGCAGCGATATTTACTTACTCGAGAGCGGCCAGCTGGAGCTCAAAAATTAAATATCAATAAATGAACAAATAAAACAGAAAAGAGAAAAGAAAGCAAGAAAGGGATGATGACATACGCCAACAGATTTTCACTATCCAACGAATGACTATCCAATATACCCGCACGTAAAACTGATAACACCTTGTCCTGTTTGCGCTGGATCTTCATCGTACACGTATACGATGAAACGTACGTACTCTGAAGTATTCTGAAAGATGCACATGACTGTAATAGGTCTTAATAATCCTTTGAGAATCTTTGCACTGCTTTTTCAGCAGAATAGGTTGGATAGTGACGTCAACTTTTTTATTCCGTGTTAGCGCCGCGAAGCAACTGTGGCTATAAGCGGCGTACAGATGGACAGGGTACAGCAGGGGGGGGACAAGGGGTTAGTGCGCGTCCGGGGCCGACTTAGGGGGAACTGTGCCGACAGTCGTCTAGAAAGTCTGCCGGAAAACTCAGGGAAAACCTCAGACAGCACAGCCGGTGGTAGGATTCGAACCCAGCACGACTCTGGCTATACCACCAACGAATTGATGCTTTTACCCATGCAGCTGGTGTGAAGTCCACTGGTGAGGTAAATACACACTGGGTTATGTCGGGGTCAGTGGGTCATGTCGGGGTCATTTCTGGTGGCGTAAGTTGTCACGTGTCTTGACTGGGAGTGCGACTGATACCACAAACTGCTTCAGTGAGTCTTTTTAGCACACCTTATGGATTGTCCGTCTTTCACATGTACAGTGCCGGCCTACAACCAAAAACGGCTAGCCTGCAGTGAGTTCATGAAAACTGTACAGCTAGGATAGTCCTGGGATATGATGACGAACGAACCACATGAAACACGTCCGTCTGACTGCAGTTACGCCAGTGAACATCGCAGGCGTTGAGCAAGTCATCCTCGAGAACCGACGAGTAACGGTTCGGGACATTGTATGCAACCCAGCGTAATATTAATGTCGGCAGTGTGGAGACAATCATTCACGACCACTTAATTACTTTCCGCAAAGTCTGTGCAAGATGGGTTCCCAACACCTCACTTGTGACCAGAAGGGAGCGCGCATGGCAGTCTCCGAGGAGCTGCTGAACCGGTTTCAATCCGAGGTGTACGAATTTTTGCAATGAATCATCACATGTGATGAAACCTGGATGCACCATTTCACCCCAGAGACAAAAAGAAGCAGCATGAAATGGCGACATAAGGCTTCCCCGTCACCATAGAAAAGCAAGATGCAGCCGTCTGCTAGGAAGTACATGGGAACTGTCTTCTGGGACATGCGGGGTGTCATCCATGTGGACTTCTTGGAGCAAGGGGTTACGATTAATGCCCAGTACGACTCCACGTTGATAATGAGTGCCGTGAGAAACGCTGTTCTCAAGAGAAGGCCTGGGATGCTGTCTGGAAGGGTCATTCTTCTTCGTGACCATGCCCGGCCTCACACGGCGAATTTGACGGTACCCCTGGCACCCCTGACCGAAATGTGCTGGGAAGTTTTGTCCCCTTTTTTACCCCTTACAGCACAGATTTAGCCTCAAGCGGTTACCATTTGTCCGGGCCCCCTTAAAGAGCACCTTCGAGGAAAGACGCTCCACACAGGTGAAGCCCTCCAGAAGAACGTGCTGCAGTGGCTACGACAGTAGCCCACTTCTACGCTGAATACATGAAATAGTTGCCACAGCGATGGCAGCGGTGTCTAGATGCGCACGGTGAATACTTTGAAAAATTGACGTATAGTTTGTTGCTTCTAGAATTTTCCATTGTATTTAAAGAAATAAAAGTCTCGCTCAACTTTGAACGACCCTTGTACTATATCTCAGCTTCAGCCAGTGGTTTCAATAGCTTGACATTCGTACCTTCGCCTGTTACGTTCTGGCAGCAACAGACTAGCCTTTACTTTTGCAAAGTGGCCTCACGACTGTAGCCCTTATTGCACTTTCCATGTTAGGCGTGTGAGCGCTCAAAGATCTTCCTTGGAATATATGGCCAGCAGTCTGGAATAAAAAAAAATAGCGCACTGTCCGAAAATATGGAGAAAATACAGGTCTACCTGCACGGTTCATGTTGTCCAGGTGCACAAAGATTCCCTCGGTAACATATGCGATAATTACATTTAAATGTTATAAATGAATGACTAAGTTACAAAATCTTTGTTTCATTTGGAGGGTAACTGCCCCTTGGGTGGTGTCCGAAAATTTTAGGTTCAGTACTGCTAAAAAAAAGCGTAGCTATGAACGGAGAAAACAACTGATATCTGGGTATGGTTTATTGAAGTCGTTACCTGTGAGACGAGAAAATGAAAACGAAGCTTCGCTGGCAAGTCGTATAAAAGCTGAGAAGCCAATAAATGATAGAAGGTCACAATCCTTGAATGTGTCGTTGTTTTTTTTTTTTTTTTTTTTTAGTGAGCTACGGGGAGGAATTCTCCGTGAGTTAGTACGTCAGAGCGGCCATGCAATGACCGAGAGCCA
Organism: Ornithodoros turicata; assembly: GCF_037126465.1. Lineage (NCBI taxonomy): Eukaryota > Metazoa > Arthropoda > Arachnida > Ixodida > Argasidae > Ornithodoros > Ornithodoros turicata. The sequence goes on from NC_088201.1 coordinate 41,008,224, forward strand.
GTTTGCAAAAATACCCCATGCGTATGAGAGTCTGGTTGCGTGATTTTGAAGGTGTCGAGTGTTTGGCAATTCATCAATGAGACTGCTTGGGTTACAGAATTAGGAAACGAAATAAACGTACGGCCCAATACCATCAGCCCCCCCCCCCCCCATTAATGATGAGTGCGGGCATTGAGAACTCTTAATAGCTCAAATGCATAAAACACCTGTGGCGGAAGAAAGCCATCGGATTCTCACGAAAAAGCTCGCTTCTATGGAGAATATCACAAAGAAGAACAACACAAAATACACAGCAAATTGAACAAAGCATGCCTCTCAGGGCCATTACTCTTCAGATGGGTTGTCGTGGCTTGTGGTGGTGGTGATGGTAATAGAACTGCTTGCCGTAGTCGGCCAGGCTCAGGCCATTTGCTTGTAAGGTAAAGCCCGCTCTTGTGCAGACCATTCAAAAATGGGTTCGCCATATTTTTAAAACCTGTGTTGTGCATCTTGCGTGACATCTTTGTTGTTGTGAGAGCATCTACAGCCCTAGTGTTATGCCGCTCCACGCAAGCGTATCACCATATACGTGTATTGCGTAGAGCGCACATGGATCTTCGTCGCCTTCTCGCGCGCTCCACTGTAGCATTTCCAACAAGCACCATGAAGATAACGACGATGTTATGAATAAGTGATTACGTCGCAAGCACACATGAGATTCGCTACTAAGTTATTCCACATTTTCGACAAATGCAGGAGCGGCCTCTCAATCGTCACTGTGTCACAGCTCCCCATCTGATCTCCCAGCGTTGCTATGCACATCCGTGCATCCGTGGACATTGCTTCACTGTTTTGCCTCGTAAGGATTGCCTTCGCATCTGAGTTTGTGTATCATACCGCGGAAGCACAGCGAGAAGTTCTTCGAAGTCTGCACAGCGCATACCCGAAACTTACTCGTCTCGAGACTATTGGCAGATTTAGCGCCAATCCGGTGTACACACTCGTCATTTCCAAGCACGGCAAGCGGCGTTTTATGATCCCTCGGGTCCACTTACTCGCGGATTTCCCGGCTGGTACTGAACTGCTGCTTCAGTTCGGGTCTTATATCCTTCAAGAATATGGCCGGACTCAAGGAATCACGAAGCTCATAGACAGTACCGAAGTGCATTTAGTTCCATCACTGGTGACAACAAATGTCAACGAAACGTCCAAAAAAGACTGTTCCGCAGATGACAGACCACACGATTTGGGAAAGTTTCCCGATTACTTCAACTCCAATCGGGTCACGGACAGCACTCGATATGAAGTGACCGAGGAAGTGAGACTTCTGATGGAATGGCTAAGGAGAGGCAAGTTTGTTCTCGGTGGCCACTTAAAAGGTGGAATGGGGGACCTCGTTGCTGCCTACGGCTTTCATAATGGGCTTCCGGTGTCAACAACTAATGTAGCTCCTGACCGTGATTCATTGGTACGGCTCGCCAGGATTTTCGCCGCCAGTCATCCTCGAATGAAATATGGAGCAGCACAGTGCCCCGGAGGGCACTTGGGAGGCTTTCCTGGTGGCGTTACCAACGCCCTCTCTTGGAAAAGACAACCAGGGCTCCTCCAAGACTATGCGTACGTGCACGAAGGCACCCTCGTAGTGACTCTGTCTGTTTCTTGTTGTAGAATTCCTCAACAATCCCAACTGCAGACCCTATGGAATGAAAACCGAATTCCCCTTCTCGCCTTCTTGAAGGAGGTTCATCGCGGAGTCCGTGGTTATGTGAAAAACGTGGACGGTACACACGTTCCTGGGGCTTCACTCGTCATTAAGGGCCGAAATGTAGCGTTCAAGTCGTCCGAGCAAGGAGAATTCTGGAGAATACTATTGCCGGGAGACTATGAGCTCCTTGTCAGCGCCACTGGATTCTTACCAGCAGCAGTGCACTTCTCCGTACACGAGAACACCAGCTCGTCACCGTTGCTTGTGGTTACCCTCACAAAGGCTTACCCTGTTGTCAAGATACTGTCTGTAGAGTCATATACAACGCAAGATTCCGTTTCAGAGCGTAGAGGCGGACGAGAAGGTTGCAGCTCCAGAATTCGCAGTCGGGCTGGAATTATCTTCGCTTTATCAACAACTGTGATTCGTGGGACCTGCTCAGTCCCCCGACGATACAACTTGATGGTAATCACAATAATCTGCATATTATGCACCTTTTTTCTGAGTATGCAGAAACCATTGCTTAAATAAAATAATGCTAATACGTTGTAGTTTTTGTGCATACCAAATGTGCCACAGCCAATTTATCGAGCTCCACTTATTTATTTTAACGTATTTTCCGGTATGAAGGTAAGAACAGAGTACATCGAAGGGGAAGGTCCATCGTTTCCCGCAGTAATCCTTATTTGGTACATCACCCAGTGTAACGCAGCAGTTGAAGTGAGACACCGCTACAGCTCCACTATATGGCCATACTTCGCGAATTCGAAGAAAGGCTTCTGTTAGCAGATCGAAGATAATGTCCGCGGTACACATCAGAAGTACCACGCAGCTTGGACAACTGGACAGTAGAGACTATGCATATCACCAGTGCTATAAATATGAGGGTTCCTACCAAAGCGATCACCATCCGCAGCATTAGATTCGGGCAACGTGGTTCTTTTCTGGCAAGCGGAGTGGTTGTACTCTGGGCTGCCCCTTGCTGCTCCCCATCTTCGTTCTCGGAGAAGGGCGGGCTTCGTCGTTGGCTATCATCCGCCATGCTTGAAAACAATGGACCATTTCCATGTACGCGTCGCTCCTGGCGGCGAGAGACGACATGATGAGAAGACGCCGAAGCAATGATGACAAATTAACAGCGCGTGGGCGTAGTTGGCATTTCTTCAGGATATACGAGGGGTGTTCAAGTCAAACCGGGACTTTCTGTCTCCTGAGTGTACAAATGCCTACCGCTACTTCTTTTCCGTTATTTTCACACGCGACAGGCCTCCGCGTTCACCACGTGGTGGTCCAAAGTTTGTGCAAAACAGAAGACACGTGCTGGCCAAGATGGCCGACAACGAGGTGAGCGCGCACATCGAACAGCGAATTGTCATGAAGTTTCTCGTGAATGAAGGCGTAAAGTCACCTGAAATTCACAGAAGACTTCAGGCTCAGTATGGCCACGATACACTTAGCCGCAGCAAAGCGTTTGAGTGGTGCAAACGGTTCTGAGACGGCCGTACATCAGTGCAGGACGATCCCGGCCGGGGCGGCTCAGAGCCCAGTGTCAGAGTTCCTGAGAACATCCAACTTGTGGAGCGCCTGATCCTCAAGGACCGACGGATAACATGTCTCGAACTGGCTCCAAAGACGGACCTTTCTGTGGGAACGTTGAACACTATCATTCATGAACACCTCCAGTTTCGGAAAGTTAGTGCCCGCTGGGTCCCGAGGCAGCTCTCCGTGTTTCGACACCGAAGGACAGCCGTTCCTTGATCGGATCATCACGTGCGATTAAATGTGGGTGCACCATTTCACTCCTGAGTCTAAACGCGCATGAAAACAGTGGAAGCATCCGGGCTCGCCAGCTCGCAAGAAGTTCCAAAGCACCCCGTCTGCGTGTAAGGTCATGGTCACGGTTTTCTGGGACAAGGCTGGCGTTGTTCATGTTGATTTTCTGCCCAGTGGTACCATCAATAGTGCTAATTACTGCCAGGTTCTCAGGGATGTGCATAAGGCGCTGAAGCAAAAGCGGCCGGGCCTCATCACCAAAGGAGTCCTACTCCTACAGGACAATGCACGCCCGCATACCGCGCATCTCATGACACGCACCTTACAGGAACTTGGCTGGAAGTTGCTGCCACATCCCCCTTACAGTCCAGACCTCGCCCCCAGCGATTTCCATCTCTTCGGGCCACTGAAGGCGTTCCTTGGAGGCCGTCACTTCAGCTGCGACGACAAGGTCAAGAATGCGGTCCGAACATGGCTGCTGCGCGCCGGTAAGGATTTCTATGCTGCTGGCATCCAAGCCCTCGTGAAACGCTGGGACAGTGCATTTGTGCAGCTGGAGATTACGGTGAAAAATAAAACTAATTTCTCGCCTGTAAGTTCATTTTACTTTTGCGAAAAATGAAAAGTCCCGGTTTCACTTAACACCCCTCGTAGCAGTATAACATTTGTTGTGAATGGTATTGCCTGCTCCTGTGAAAGCGCACAACACGTGATACACCCCAAAAAACCACACGGAAACTTGTTAAGGCATATTCGTAACACTCCATGTTTTCATGCCAACTATCACAGCGACGCTCGTACAGTTCGACGCAACACATTCCAGGCCTATTATGTTGCGTCATTGCGAGAACTTCAAATCGCATGCGCCAACACCGGCAAAGAGAAAGATGTTGGGGACGGAGAGCGTGGCAGGTGAGATCTTCGTCGGCATCCACACCGAACCATCTTTATTCATGCGCCGAACGGCGCGAATGCAAAGCTCTCGCTTCATTACGTAATGGTACGGTGAGAAGCGGAAGAACCATACGCCGACATTTATGCCTTTCATGTTTCGGCAGTTGACACATTACTGGCATTGCGAGAAAAAGCTTTGCCAACTCGCATCACAGCCTACAACACGTTTTCATGTCAATAAACATGGCGGCTGCCACCAGGAGTGGCTGGGCATGCGCATACGTGTACCCAGAAATGGTCCATTACGGGAGCGTCGCGCGCAGTTCACGGCACGCTTCTTTTCAGAACGCACTTGCAGATTATTGAAGACGAATATCACAGAATATCGGCCAAAAATGTTTTCGCATTGCGAACTCCAACCATTATGTGGCATGGTATGTACAGAACATGGCACGACTGTGACACAATGACACACGACATGAACGACACGTGAACGTCTCCGTGATTGGGGTTCGAATATCGGCCCCGGTTGGGTGTTTTCCTGTGGCTCTCATAGTCATAGGGCTCTGACACTGATTCACTCAGGTTCACTTCATCATACACCAGTAGCACAGCCAAAGTGTGTGTGTGTGTGTCGGGGGGGGGGGGGGGGGGTCGAGTGTTCAAAATTCCCCGAACTCGCATACGTTTGTTAGTGCACATGGGAAAAGGAAAGCGGAGAGAAATGCTCCTCCCCATTTTAAGTCCCCATAGAATCCCTCCAAAACATTTTTCTTTCTATGCTACTGTCATGTATTGTCATTGTACTACACACCGGGGTATCGAAAAAGAACTATTCTTCTACGTGTAATCCTTGGCGAGATACGGACGCTTTAACACAAATCCCAACTTCAAGCTCCAACGTCAGTGGAGCGAGCTATGGCCATTCCCATTGGTAGTCGTAAGCACGTGACCTCCTTCCCCCCCTCGCGTCCTGCCTCATTGGCGGAGAGGCAGACTTTTGCCCGTTACAAAAAAAAAAAAAAGGAACTAAATACCGTTACCCGTTACTTCAGAAAATAGTAACTAAATACGTTACTCGTTACCAACATACAAAAATAACGAGTTCTCGTTACTCACAGGTAACCCGTTACTTTTACGTTACCGCCGCATAGTTAAGGGATCCAACGAACATGCCGTCAGTTGCCTTCAACTCTTTATTAATGAGGAATTGCACTTCAGAAGAAGCTGATACTCGAAATTTGTCGTCAGTCCTTCGTGCTCCGTGTCTCTCGGCCCCTTACCATGAGTCAATATCAGATTGCCTGGACCTTCTCCCTTCTTTCCGAAGTGGGGGTGATAGGAGATTATGAAAACACAAGAAAAAACACCGGTTTTCGTGCCACCGATCACCAACGGTTCCCCAAAACAGATAAGGGGCTGCGTCATAATTTAGGGCGCTCAGATGCTTAGCAAAGACAGGAAAAGGCTCGAAGTCGAAACGCGTTTTTTTGTAGCCATAGCACAATTGGTGCCCATTCTTGGGAAGGAGTGATGGTCGGATAATAAGTGCAATAATACTTTGAGTCGCACGTGGTCGTGGATCACGCAGGTCAAATCTGCACGCATTGCGCCACACGGAGTGCCGAAATGTGCTCCCCCGCGTTGAAGAAAAGGAACGAATAACGTCAGTAATGAGTTACTAATTTTCGTAACTGATTCCGTTACTATTACCATTTTTTAAAAAGTAACTGAATCGTTACTTCGTTAAAAAAGCAACCGTTACCGAGTACCGAATTACTTGTAACGAGTTAGGCACAACTCTGCGGAGAGGCAGCAGTGTGTCAGGACGAGACATCAATGTTTCACGGTGACGGCGCCACCTGTGGAGGCCGCAGTGCAAGACAGCAAGTACATATACAAAGGAAAAATAGCCGAAGCTCTGTGGTTGCACGTTGAGCATATGTTTATAATTTGATCACGCACTCCCAGCCTAGGACAGCTGTTTCGCCCTACTTGGAGCTCGTCAGCCCGGCGAAGGGAAGTGAAACGATCTTGAGTCGGCGCTAACAGTGTGTCTCGACGAGACACCAATGTTTCACGGTGACGGCGCCACCTGTGGAGGGCCCAGTGCAAGCCAGCAAGTGCATATGCAAAGGAAAAATAGCCGAAGCTCTGTGGCTGCACGTTAACCATATGTTTACAATTTGATCATGCACTCCCAGCCGAGGACAGCTATTTCGCTCTACTTGGAGCTCGTCAGCCCGGCGCAGGGAAGTGACACGATCATGAGTCGGCGCTGACAGTGTGTCCCGACGAGACATCAATGTTCCACGGTGACGGCGCCACCTGTGGAGGATGCAGTGCAAGCCAGCAAGAACATATACAAAGGGAAAATAGCCGAAGCTCTATGGCTGCACGTTGAGCATATGTTTATAATTTCATCGTGCACTCCCAGCCGAGGACAGCTGTTTCGCTCTACTTGGAGCTCGTCAGCCCGGCGCAGGGAAGTGACACGATCTTGGATCGACGCTAACAGTGTGTCTCGACGAGACATCAATGTTCCACGGTGACGGCGCCACCTGTGGAGGCCGCAGTGCAAGCCAGCAAGTACATATACAAAGGAATAAAAGGAATAATAGCCGAAGCTCTATGGCTGCACGTTGAGCATATGTTTATAATTTCATCGTGCACTCCCAGCCGAGCACAGCTGTCTCGCGCTACTTGGAGCTCGTCAGCTCGGCGCAGGGAAGTGACACGATCTTGGGTCGGCGCTAACAGTGTGTCTCGACGAGACATTAATGTTCCACGGTGACGGCGCCACCTGTGGAGGCCGCAGAGGCAAGCCAGCAAATACATATACAAAGGAAAAATAGCCGAAGCTCTGTGGCACCACGTTGAGCATATGTGTATAATTTGATCGTGCACTCCCAGCCGAGGACAGCGGTTTCGCCCTACTTGGAGCTCGGCGCAGGGAATGACACGACCTTGAGTCGGCGCTAACAGTGTGTCCCGACGAGACATCAATGTTCCACGGTGACGGCGCCACCTGTGGAGGCCGGAGTGCAAGCCAGCAAGTACATATACAAAGGAATAAAAGGAATAATAGCCGAAGCTCTATGGCTGCACGTTGAGCATATGTTTATAATTTCATCGTGCACTCCCAGCCGAGCACAGCTGTCTCGCGCTACTTGGAGCTCGTCAGCTCGGCGCAGGGAAGTGACACGATCTTGGGTCGGCGCTAACAGTGTGTCTCGACGAGACATTAATGTTCCACGGTGACGGCGCCACCTGTGGAGGCCGCAGAGGCAAGCCAGCAAATACATATACAAAGGAAAAATAGCCGAAGCTCTGTGGCACCACGTTGAGCATATGTGTATAATTTGATCGTGCACTCCCAGCCGAGGACAGCGGTTTCGCCCTACTTGGAGCTCGGCGCAGGGAATGACACGACCTTGAGTCGGCGCTAACAGTGTGTCCCGACGAGACATCAATGTTCCACGGTGACGGCGCCACCTGTGGAGGCCGCAGTGCAAGCCAGCAAGTACATATAGAAAGGAAAAATAGCCGAAACGTTGTGGCTGCACGCTGAGCATGTGTTTATAATTGGATCGTGCACTCCCAGCCGAGGATAGCTGTTTCGCTCTACTTGGAGCTCGTCAGCTCGGCGCAGGGAATGACACGACCTTGAGTCGGCGCTAACAGTGTGTCCCGACGAGACATCAATGTTCCACGGTGACGGCGCAACCTGTGGAGGCCGCAGTGCAAGCCAGCAAGTACATATAGAAAGGAAAAATAGCCGAAACGTTGTGGCTGCACGTTGAGCATATGTTTATAATTTCCTCGTGCACTCCCAGCCGAGATCAGCTGTTTCGCGCTACTTGGAGCTCGTCAGCTCGGCGCAGGAAGTGACACGATCTTGGGTCGGCGCTAACAGTGTGTCTCGACGAGACATCAATGTTCCACGGTGACGGCGCCACCTGTGGAGGTCTCAGTGCAAGTCAGCAAGTACATATACAAAGGAAAAATAGCCGAAGCTCTGTGGCTCCACGTTGAACATATGTGTATAATTTGATCATGCACTCCCAGCCGAGGACAGCTGTTTCGCTCTACTTGGAGCTCGTCAGCTCGACGCAGGGAATGACACGATCTTGAGTCGGCGCTAACAGTGTGTCCGGACGAGACATCAATGTTCCACTATGACGGCGCCACCTGTGGAGGCCGCAGTGCAAGCCAGCAAGTACATATACAAAAGAAAAATAGCCGAAGCTCTGCGGCTGCACGTTGAGCATATGTTTAGAATTTGATCGTGCACTCCCAGCCGAGGACAGCTGTTTCGCCCTACTTACAGCTCGTCAGCCCGGCGCAGGGAAGTGACACGATATTGGGTCGGCGCTAACAGTGTGTCTCGACGAGACATCAATGTTCCACGGTGACGGCGCCACCTGTGGAGGCAGCAGTGCAAGCCAGCAAGTACATATACAAAGGGAAAATAGCCGAAGCTCCGTGGCAGCACGTTGAGCATATGTTTATAGTTTGATCGTGCACTCCCAGCCGAGGACAACTGTTTCGCTCTACTTGGAGCTCGTCAGCTCGGCGCAGGGAATGACACGACCTTAAGTCGGCGCTAACAGTGTGTCCCGACGAGACATCAATGTTCCACGGTGACGGCGCCACCTGTGGAGGCCGCAGTGCAAGCCAGCAAGTACATATAGAAAGGAAAAATAGCCGAAACGTTGTGGCTGCACGTTGAGCATGTGTTTATAATTTGATCGTGCACTCCCAGCCGAGGACAGCTGTTTCGCTCTAGTTGGAGCTCGTCAGCCCGGCGCAGTCACGTGACACGATCTTGAGTCGGCGCTATAACGGTGTGTCCCGACGAGACATCAATGTTCCACGGTGACGGCGCCACCTGTGGATGCCGCAGTGCAAGCCAGCAAGTACATATAGAAAGGAAAAATAGCCGAAGCTCTGTGGCACCACGTTGAGCATATGTGTATAATTTGATCGTGCACTCCCAGCCGAGGACAGCGGTTTTGCCCTACTTGGAGCTCGGCGCAGGGAATGACACGACCTTGAGTCGGCGCTAACAGTGTGTCCCGACGAGACATCAATATTCCACGGTGACGGCGCCACCTGTGGAGGCCGCAGTGCAAGCCAGCAAGTACATATAGAAAGGAAAAATAGACGAAACGTTGTGGCTGCACGCTGTGCATGTGTTTATAATTGGATCGTGCACTCCCAGCCGAGGACAGCTGTTTCGCTCTACTTGGAGCTCGTCAGCTCGGCGCAGGGAATGACACGACCTTGAGTCGGCGCTAACAGTGTGTCCCGACGAGACATCAATGTTCCACGGTGACGGCGCAACCTGTGGAGGCCGCAGTGCAAGCCAGCAAGTACATATAGAAAGGAAAAATAGCCGAAACGTTGTGGCTGCACGTTGAGCATGTGTTTATAATTTGATCGTGCACTCCCAGCCGAGGACAGCTGTTTCCTTTACTTGGACCTCGTCAGCCCGGCGCAGTCACGTGACACGATCTTGAGTCGGCGCTATAACAGTGTGTCCCGACGAGACATCAATGTTCCACGGTGACGGCGCCACCTGTGGATGCCGCAGTGCATGCCAGCAAGTACATATACAAAGAAATAAAAGTAATAATAGCCGAAGCCCTATGGCTGCACACTGAGCATATGTTTATAATTTCATCGTGCACTCGCAGCCGAGGACAGCTGTTTCGCGCTACTTGGAGCTCGTCAGCTCGGCGCAGGGGAGTGACACGATCTTGGGTCGGCGCTAACAGTGTGTCTCGACCAGACATCAATCTTCCACGGTGACGGCGCCACCTGTGGAGGCCGCAGTGGAAGCCAGCAAGTACATATACAAAGGAATAAAAGGAATAATAGCCGAAGCTCTATGGCTGCACGTTGAGCATATGTTTATAATTTCCTCGTGCACTCCCAGCCGAGATCAGCTGTTTCGCGCTACTTGGAGCTCGTCAGCTCGGCGCAGGAAGTGACACGATCTTGGGTCGGCGCTAACAGTGTGTCTCGACGAGACATCAATGTTCCACGGTGACGGCGCCACCTGTGGAGGTCTCAGTGCAAGTCAGCAAGTACATATACAAAGGAAAAATAGCCGAAGCTCTGTGGCTCCACGTTGAACATATGTGTATAATTTGATCATGCACTCCCAGCCGAGGACAGCTGTTTCGCTCTACTTGGAGCTCGTCAGCTCGGCGCAGGGAATGACACGATCTTGAGTCGGCGCTAACAGTGTGTCCGGACGAGACATCAATGTTCCACTATGACGGCGCCACCTGTGGAGGCCGCAGTGCAAGCCAGCAAGTACATATACAAAAGAAAAATAGCCGAAGCTCTGCGGCTGCACGTTGAGCATATGTTTATAATTTGATCGTGCACTCCCAGCCGAGGACAGCTGTTTCGCTTTACTTACAGCTCGTCAGCCCGGCGCAGGGAAGTGACACGATATTGGGTCGGCGCTAACAGTGTGTCTCGACGAGACATCAATGTTCCACGGTGACGGCGCCACCTGTGGAGGCAGCAGTGCAAGCCAGCAAGTACATATACAAAGGGAAAATAGCCGAAGCTCCGTGGCAGCACGTTGAGCATATGTTTATAATTTGATCGTGCACTCCCAGCCGAGGACAACTGTTTCGCTCTAGTTGGAGCTCGTCAGCCCGGCGCAGTCACGTGACACGATCTTGAGTCGGCGCTATAACGGTGTGTCCCGACGAGACATCAATGTTCCACGGTGACGGCGCCACCTGTGGATGCCGCAGTGCAAGCCAGCAAGTACATATAGAAAGGAAAAATAGCCGAAGCTCTGTGGCACCACGTTGAGCATATGTGTATAATTTGATCGTGCACTCCCAGCCGAGGACAGCGGTTTCGCCCTACTTGGAGCTCGGCGCAGGGAATGACACGACCTTGAGTCGGCGCTAACAGTGTGTCCCGACGAGACATCAATATTCCACGGTGACGGCGCCACCTGTGGAGGCCGCAGTGCAAGCCAGCAAGTACATATAGAAAGGAAAAATAGACGAAACGTTGTGGCTGCACGCTGTGCATGTGTTTATAATTGGATCGTGCACTCCCAGCCGAGGACAGCTGTTTCGCTCTACTTGGAGCTCGTCAGCTCGGCGCAGGGAATGACACGACCTTGAGTCGGCGCTAACAGTGTGTCCCGACGAGACATCAATGTTCCACGGTGACGGCGCAACCTGTGGAGGCCGCAGTGCAAGCCAGCAAGTACATATAGAAAGGAAAAAAAGCCGAAACGTTGTGGCTGCACGTTGAGCATGTGTTTATAATTTGATCGTGCACTCCCAGCCGAGGACAGCTGTTTCGCTTTACTTGGACCTCGTCAGCCCGGCGCAGTCACGTGACACGATCTTGAGTCGGCGCTATAACAGTGTGTCCCGACGAGACATCAATGTTCCACGGTGACGGCGCCACCTGTGGATGCCGCAGTGCATGCCAGCAAGTACATATACAAAGAAATAAAAGTAATAATAGCCGAAGCCCTATGGCTGCACGCTGAGCATATGTTTATAATTTCATCGTGCACTCGCAGCCGAGGACAGCTGTTTCGCGCTACTTGGAGCTCGTCAGCTCGGCGCAGGGAAGTGACACAATCTTGGGTCGGCGCTAACAGTGTGTCTCGACCAGACATCAATCTTCCACGGTGACGGCGCCACCTGTGGAGGCCGCAGTGGAAGCCAGCAAGTACATATACAAAGGAATAAAAGGAATAATAGCCGAAGCTCTATGGCTGCACGTTGAGCATATGTTTATAATTTCCTCGTGCACTCCCAGCCGAGATCAGCTGTTTCGCGCTACTTGGAGCTCGTCAGCTCGGCGCAGGAAGTGACACGATCTTGGGTCGGCGCTAACAGTGTGTCTCGACGAGACATCAATGTTCCACGGTGTGGCTGCACGTTGAGCATGTGTTTATAATTTGATCGTGCACTCCCTGCCGAGGACAGCTGTTTCGCTCTACTTGGAGCTCGTCAGCCCGGCGCAGTCACGTGACCCGATCTTGAGTCGGCGCTATAACAGTGTGTCCCGACGAGACATCAATGTTCCACGGTGACGGCGCCACCTGTGGATGCCGCAGTGCAAGCCAGCAAGTACATATACAAAGGAAAAATGTCCGAAGCTCCGTGGCTGCACGTTGAGCATATGCTTATACTTTGATCGTGCACTCCTAGCCGAGGACAGCTGTTTCGCTCTACTTGTACCTCGTCAGCCCGGCGCAGGGAAGTGACACGATCTTGAGTCGGCGCTAACAGTGTGTGTCGACGAGACATCAATGTTCCACGGTGGGGCGCCCCCTGTGGAGGCCGCAGTGCATGCTAGCAAGTACATATACAAAGGAATAAAAGGAATAATAGCCGAAGCTCTGTTGCTGCACGTTGAGCATATGTTTATAATTTGATCGTGCACTCCCAGCAGAGGACAGCTGTTTCGCGCTACTTGGAGCTCGTCAGCTCGGCGCAGGGAAGTGACATGATCTGGAGTCGGCGCTAACAGTGTCTGTCGAGGAGACATCAATGTTCAACGGTGACGGCGCCTCCGGTGGAGGCCGTAGTGCAAGCTAGCAAGTACATATACAAAGGAATAAAAGCAATAATAGCGGAAGTTCTGTGACTGCACGTTGACCATATGTTTATAATTTGATCGTGCACTCCCAGCCTAGGACAGCTGTTTCGCTCTACTTGCAGCTCGTCAGCCCGGCGCAGGGAAGTGACACGATCTTGGAACGGCGCTAACAGTGTGTCCCGACGAGACATCAATGTTTCACGGTGACAGCGCCACCTGTGGAGGCCGCAGGGCAACCCAGCAAGTACATATACAAAGGAAAAATGGCTGAAGCTCTGTGGCTGCACGTTGAGCATATGTTTATAATTTGATCGTGCACTCCTAGCCGAGGACAGCTGTTTCGCTCTGCTTGGACCTCGTCAGCCCGGCGCTGGGAAGTGACACGATCTTGAGTCGGTGTTAACAGTGTGTGTCGACGAGACATCAATGTTCCACGGTAGCGGCGCCCCCTGTGGAGGCCGCAGTGCAAGCTAGCAAGTACATATACAAAGGAAAATAGCCGAAGCTCTGTGGCTGCACGTTGAGCATATGTTTATAAATTGATCATGCACTCCCAGCCGAGGGCAGCTGTTTCGCTCTACATGGAGCTCGTCAGCTCGGCGCAGAGAAGTGACACGATCTTGGGTCGGCGCTAACAGTGTGTCTCGACGAGATATCAATGTTCCACGGTGACGGTGCCACCTGTGGCGGCCGCAGTGCAAGCCAGCAAATACATGTAAAAAGGAATAAAAGGAATAATAGCCGAAGCTCTGTGGCTGAACGTTGAGCATATGTTTAAAATTTGATCGTGCACTCCCAAGCGAGGACAGCTGTTTCGCTCTACTTGGACCTCGTCAGCCTGGCGCAAGGAAGTGACACGATCTGGGAACGGCGCTAACAGTGTGTCCCGACGAGACATCAATGTTCCACGGTGACAGCGCCACCTGTGGAGGCCGCAGGGCAACCCAGCAAGTACATATACAAAGGAAAAATAGCTGAAGCTCTGTCGCTACACGTTGCGCATATGTTCATAATTTGATCGTGCACTCCTAGCCGAGGACAGCTGTTTCGCGATACTTGGAGCTCGTCAGCTCGGCGCAGGCAAGTGACACGACCTTGGGTCGGCGCTAACAGTGTGTCTCGACGAGACATCAATGTTCCACGGTGACAGCACCACCTGTGGAGGCCGCAGGGCAACCCAGCAAGTACATATACAAAGGAAAAATAGCTGAAGCTCTGTGGCTGCACGTTGAGCAGATGTTCATAATTTGATCGTGCACTCCTAGCCGAGGACAGCTGTTTCGCTCTACTTGGACCTCGTCAGCCCGGCGCAGGGAAGTGACACGATCTTGAGTCGGCGTTAACAGTGTGTGTCGACGAGACATCAATGTTCCACGGTGGCGGCGCCCCCTGTGGAGGCCGCAGTGTAAGCTAGCAAGTACATATACAAAGGAATAAAAGGAATAATAGCCGAAGCTCTGTTGCTGCACGTTGAGCATATGTTTATAATTTGATCGTGCACTCCCAGCAGAGGACAGCTGTTTCGCGCTACTTGGAGCTCGTCAGCTCGGCGCAGGGAAGTGACATGATCTGGAGTCGGCGCTAACAGTGTCTGTCGAGGAGACATCAATGTTCAACGGTGACGGCGCCTCCGGTGGAGGCCGCAGTGCAAGCTAGCAAGTACATATACAAAGGAAAAATAGCCGAAGCTCTGTGGCTGCACGTTGAGCATATGTTTATAATTTGATCATGCACTCCCAGGCGAGGACAGCTGTTTCGCTCTACATGGAGCTCGTCAGCCCGGCGCAGGGAAGTGACACGATCTTGAGTCGGTGCTAACAGTGTGTCTCGACGAGACATCAATGTTCTACGGTGGCGGCGCCACCTGTGGAGGCCGCACTGCATGCCAGCAGGTACATATACAAAGGAAAATAGCCGAAGCTCTGTGGCTGCACGTTGAGCATATGTTTATAAATTGATCATGCACTCCCAGCCGAGGACAGCTGTTTCGCTCTACATGGAGCTCGTCAGCTCGGCGCAGAAGAAGTGACACGATCTTGGGTCGGCGCTAACAGTGTGTCTCGACGAGATATCAATGTTCCACGGTGACGGTGCCAGCTGTGGAGGCCGCAGTGCAAGCCAGCAAATACATGTCCAAAGGAATAAAAGGAATAATAGCCGAAGCTCTGTGGCTGAACGTTGAGCATATGTTTAAAATTTGATCGTGCACTCCCAAGCGAGGACAGCTGTTTCGCTCTACTTGGACCTCGTCAGCCTGGCGCAGGGAAGTGACACGATCTGGGAACGGCGCTAACAGTGTGTCCCGACGAGACATCAATATTCCACGGTGACAGCGCCACCTGTGGAGGCCGCAGGGCAACCCAGCAAGTACATATACAAAGGAAAAATAGCTGAAGCTCTGTGGCTGCACGTTGAGCAGATGTTCATAATTTGATCGTGCACTCCTAGCCGAGGACAGCTGTTTCGCTCTACTTGGACCTCGTCAGCCCGGCGCAGGGAAGTGACACGATCTTGAGTCGGCGTTAACAGTGTGTGTCGACGAGACATCAATGTTCCACGGTGGCGGCGCCCCCTGTGGAGGCCGCAGTGTAAGCTAGCAAGTACATATACAAAGGAATAAAAGGAATAATAGCCGAAGCTCTGTTGCTGCACGTTGAGCATATGTTTATAATTTGATCGTGCACTCCCAGCAGAGGACAGCTGTTTCGCGCTACTTGGAGCTCGTCAGCTCGGCGCAGGGAAGTGACATGATCTGGAGTCGGCGCTAACAGTGTCTGTCGAGGAGACATCAATGTTCAACGGTGACGGCGCCTCGGGTGGAGGCCGCAGTGCAAGCCAGCAAGTGCATATACAAAGGAAAAATAGCCGAAGCTCTGTGGCTGCACTTTGAGCATATGTTTATAATTTGATCATGCACTCCCAGCCGAGGACAGCTGTTTCGCTCTACATGGAGCTCGTCAGCCCGGCGCCGGGAAGTGACACGATCTTGAGTCGGTGCTAACAGTGTGTCTCGACGAGACATCAATGTTCCACGGTGGCGGCGCCACCTGTGGAGGCCGCACTGCAAACCAGCAGGTACATATACAAAGGAAAAATAGCCGAAGCTCTGTGGCTGCACGTTGAGCAGATGTTTATAATTTGATCGTGCACTCCCAGCCGAGGACAGCTGTTTCGCTATACTTGGACCTCGTCAGCCCGGCGCAGGGAAGTGACACGATCTTGAGTCGGCGCTAACAGTGTGTCTCGACGAGACATCAATGTTCTACAGAGACAGCGCCACCTGTGGAGGCCGCAGTGCAAGCCAGCAAGTACATATAAAAAGGAAAAATAGCCGAAGCTCTGTGGCTGCACGTTGAGCATATGTTTATAATTTGATCGTGCACTCCCAGCCGAGGACAGCTGTTTCGCTCTATTTGGACCGCGTCAGCCAGGCGCAGCGAAGTGACACGATCTTGAGTCGGCGCTAACAGTGTGTCTCTACGAGACATCAATGTTCCACGGTGATGGCGCCACCTGTGGAGGCCGCAGTGCAAGCCAGCAAGTACATATACAAAAGAAAAATAGCCGAAGCTCTGCGGCTGCACGTTGAGCATATGTTTATAATTTGATCGTGCACTCCCAGCCGAGGACAGCTGTTTCGCTCTATTTGGACCGCGTCAGCCAGGCGCAGCGAAGTGACACGATCTTGAGTCGGCGCTAACAGTGTGTCTCTACGAGACATCAATGTTCCACGGTGACGGCGCCACCTATGGAGGCCGCAGTGCAAGCCAGCAAGTACATATACAAAGGAACAATAGGAATAATACCCGAAGTTCCGTGGCTGCACGTAGAGCATATGTTTATAATTTGATCGTGCACTCCCAGCATAGGACAGCTGTTTCACTCTGCTTGGAGCCCGTCAGCTCGGCGCAGAGAAGTGACACGATCTTGGGTCGGTGCTAACAGTGTGTCTCGACGAGACATCAATGTTCCATGGTGACGGCGCCACCTGTGGAGACCGCAGTGCAAGCCAGCAAGTACATATACAAAGGAAAAATGTCCGAAGCTCTGTGGCTGCACGTTGAGCATATGCTTATACTTTGATCGTGCACTCCTAGCCGAGGACAGCTGTTTCGCTCTACTTGTACCTCGTCAGCCTGGCGCAGCGAAGTGACACGATCTTGAGTCGGCGCTAACAGTGTGTCTCTACGAGACATCAATGTTCCACGGTGACGGCGCCACCTATGGAGGCCGCAGTGCAAGCCAGCAAGTACATATACAAAGGAACAATAGGAATAATACCCGAAGTTCTGTGGCTGCACGTAGAGCATATGTTTATAATTTGATCGTGCATTCCCAGCATAGGACAGCTGTTTCACTCTGCTTGCTGCTCGTCAGCCCGGCGCAGGGAAGTGACACGATCTTGGAACGGCGCTAACAGTGTGTCCCGACGAGACATCAATGTTTCACGGTGACAGCGCCACCTGTGGAGGCCGCAGGGCAACCCAGCAAGTACATATACAAAGGAAAAATGGCTGAAGCTCTGTGGCTGCACGTTGAGCATATGTTCATAATTTGATCGTGCACTCCTAGCCGAGGACAGCTGTTTCGCTCTGCTTGGACCTCGTCAGCCCGGCGCAGGGAAGTGACACGATCTTGAGTCGGTGTTAACAGTGTGTGTCGACGAGACATCAATGTTCCACGGTAGCGGCGCCCCCTGTGGAGGCCGCAGTGCAAGCTAGCAAGTACATATACAAAGGAAAAATAGCCGAAGCTCTGTGGCTGCACGTTGAGCATATGTTTATAATTTGATCATGCACTCCCAGGCGAGGACAGCTGTTTCGCTCTACATGGAGCTCGTCAGCCCGGCGCAGGGAAGTGACACGATCTTGAGTCGGTGCTAACAGTGTGTCTCGACGAGACATCAATGTTCCACGGTGGCGGCGCCACCTGTGGAGGCCGCACTGCAAGCCAGCAGGTACATATACAAAGGAAAATAGCCGAAGCTCTGTGGCTGCACGTTGAGCATATGTTTATAAATTGATCATGCACTCCCAGCCGAGGACAGCTGTTTCGCTCTACATGGAGCTCGTCAGCTCGGCGCAGAGAAGTGACACAATCTTGGGTCGGCGCTAACAATGTGTCTCGACGAGATATCAATGTTCCACGGTGACGGTGCCAGCTGTGGAGGCCGCAGTGCAAGCCAGCAAATGCATGTACAAAGGAATCAAAGGAATAATAGCCGAAGCTCTGTCTCTGAACGTTGAGGATATGTTTAAAATTTGATCGTGCACTCCCAAGCGAGGACAGCAGTTTCGCTCTACTTGGACCTCGTCAGCCTGGCGCAGGGAAGTGACACGATCTGGGAACGGCGCTAACAGTGTGTCCCGACGAGACATCAATGTTCCACGGTGACAGCGCCACCTGTGGAGGCCGCAGGGCAACCCAGCAAGTACATATACAAAGGAAAAATAGCTGAAGCTCTGTGGGTGCACGTTGAGCAGATGTTCATAATTTGATCCTGCACTCCTAGCCGAGGACAGCTGTTTCGCTCTACTTGGACCGCGTCAGCCCGGCGCAGGGAAGTGACACGATCTTAAGTCGGCGTTAACAGTGTGTGTCGACGAGACATCAATGTTCCACGGTGGCGGCGCCCCCTGTGGAGGCCGCAGTGTAAGCTAGCAAGTACACATACAAAGGAATAAAAGGAATAATAGCCGAAGCTCTGTTGCTGCACGTTGAGCATATGTTTATAATTTGATCGTGCACTCCCAGCAAAGGACAGCTGTTTCGCGCTACTTGGAGCTCGTCAGCTCGGCGCAGGGAAGTGACATGATCTGGAGTCGGCGCTAACAGTGTCTGTCGAGGAGACATCAATGTTCAACGGTGACGGCGCCTCCGCTGGAGGCCGCAGTGCAAGCCAGCATGTGTATATACAAAGGAAAAATAGCCGAAGCTCTGTGGCTGCACGTTGAGCATATGTTTATAATTTGATCATGCACTCCCAGGCGAGGACAGCTGTTTCGCTCTACATGGAGCTCGTCAGCCGTGCGCCGGGAAGTGACACGATCTTGAGTCCGTGCTAACAGTGTGTCTCGACGAGACATCAATGTTCCACGGTGGCGGCGCCACCTGTGGAGGCCGCACTGCAAACCAGCAGGTACATATACAAAGGAAAAATAGCCGAAGCTCTGTGGCTGCACGTTGAGCATATGTTTATAAATTGATCATGCACTCCCAGCCGAGGACAGCTGTTTCGCTCTACATGGAGCTCGTCAGCCCGACGCAGGGAAGTGACACGATCTTGGGTCGGAGCTAAAAGTGTGTCTCGACGAGATATCAATGTTCCACGGTGACGGTGCCAGCTGTGGAGGCCGCAGTGCAAGCCAGCAAATACATGTACAAAGGAATAAAAGGAATAATAGCCGAAGCTCTGTGGCCGCACGTTGAGCATATGTTTATAATTTGATCGTGCACTCCCACGCGAGGACAGCTGTTTCGCTCTACTTGGACCTCGTCAGCCTGGCGCAGGGAAGTGACACGATCTTGAGTCCGTGCTAACAGTGTGTCTCGACGAGACATCAATGTTCTACAGAGACAGCGCCACCTGTCGAAGCCGCAGTGCAAGCCAGCAAGTACCTATAAAAGGAAAAATAGCCGAAGCTCTGTGGCTGCACGTTGAGCGTATGGTTATAATTTGATCGTGCACTCCCACTCGAGGACAGCTGTTTCGCCCTATTTGGACCGCGTCAGCCCGGCGCAGCGAAGTGACACGATCTTCAGTCGGCGCTAACAGTGTATCTCGACGAGACATAAATGTTCTACGGTGAGGGCGCCACCTGTGGAGGTCGCAGTGCAACCAGCAAGTACATATACAAAGGAAAAGTAGCCGAAGCTCTGTGGCTGCACGTTGAGCATATGTTCATAAATTGATCATGCACTCCCAGCCAAGGACAGCTGTTTCGCTCTACATGGAGCTCGTCAGCCCGGCGCAGCGAAGTGACACGATCCTCAGTCGGCGCTAACAGTGTGTCTCGACGAGACATCAATGTTCCACGGTGACGGCGCCACCTATGGATGCCGCAGTGCAACCCAGCAAGTACATATGCAAAGGAACAAAAGGAATAATAGCAGAAGCTCTGTGGCTGCACGCTGAGTATATGTTTAGAATTTGATCATGCACTCCCAGCCGAGGACAGCTGTTTCGCTCTACATGGAGCTCGTCAGCCCGACGCAGGGAAGTGACACGACCTTGAGTCCGTGCTAACAGTATGTCTCGACGAGACATCAATGTTCCACGGTGGCGGCGCCACCTGTGGAGGCCGCAGTGCAAGCCAGCAAGTACATATACAAAGGAAAAATAGCCGAAGCTCTGTGGCTGCACCTTAAGCATATGTTTATAATTTCATCGTGCACTCCCAGCCGAGGACAGCTGTTTCGCTCTACTTGGACCTCGTCAGCCCGTGCAGGAAAGTGAGACGATCTTGAGTCGGCGCTAACAGTGTGTCTCGACGAGACATCAACGTTCCAGGGTGGCGGCGCCACCTGTGGAGACCGCACTGCAAGCCAGCAGGTACATATACAAAGCAACAAAAGGAATAATAACCGAAGCTCTCTGGCTGCACGTTGAGCATATGTTTATAATTTGATCGTGCACTCCGAGCCGAGGACAGCTATTTCGCTCTACTTGGAGCTCGTCAGCTCGGCGCAGGGAAGTGACACGATCTTGAGTCGGCGCTAACAGTGTGTCTCGACGAGACATCAATGTTCCACGTTGACGGCGCCACCTGTGGAGGCCGCAGTGCAAGCCAGCAAGTACATATACAAAGGAAAAATGTCCGAAGCTCTGTGGCTGCACGTTGAGCATATGTTTATAGTTTGATCGTGCACTCCCAGCCGAGGACAGCTGTTTCGCTCTACTTGGACCTCGTCAGCCCGGCGCAGGGAAGTGACACGATCTTCACTCCGCGCTAACGGTGTGTCTCGACGAGACATCAATGTTCCGCGGTGGCGCCCGCAGTGCAAGCCAACAGGTACATATACAAAGGAAAAATAGCCGAAGCTCTGTGGCTGCACGTTGAGCATATGTTTATCATTTCATCATGCACTCCGAGCCGAGGACAGCTATTTCACTCTACTTGGAGCTCGTCAGCTCGGCGCAGGGAAGTGACACCATCTTGAGTCGGCGCTAACAGTGTTTCTCGGCGAGACATCAATGTTCCACGGCGACGGCGCCACCTGTGGAGGCCGCAGTGCAAACCGGCAAGTACATATACAAAAGAATGAAAGGAATATTAGCCGAATCTCTGTGGCTGCACGTTGAGCATATGTTTATAATTGGATCGTGCACTCCCAGCCTAGGACAGCTGTTTCGCTTTACTTGGAGCTCGTCAGCCCGGCGCAGGGAAGTGACACGATCTTGGGTAGGCGCTAACAGTGTGTCCCAACGAGACATCAATGTTCCACGGTGACAGCGCCACCTCTGGCGGCCGCCGTGCAAGGCAGCAAGCACATATACAAAGGATAGCCGAAGCTCTGTGGCTGCACGTTGAGGATTTGTTTAGAATTTGATCGTGGAGTCCCAGCCGAGGACAGCTGTTTCGCTATAGTTGGAGCTCGTCAGCTCAGCGCAGGAAGGGACACGATCTTGGGTCGGCGCTAACAGTGTGTATCGACGAGACATCAATGTTCCACGGTGACGGCGCCACCTGTGGAGGCCGCAGGGCAAGCCAGCAAGTACATATACAAAGGAAAAATAGCCGAAGCTCTGTCGCTGCACGTTGAGCATATGTTTATAGTTTGATCGTGCACTCCCAGCCGAGGACAGCTGTTTCGCTCTACTTGGACCTCGTCAGCCCGGCGCAGGAGAGTGGCACGATCTTGAGTCGGCGCTAACAGTGTGTCTCGACGAGACATCAATGTTCCACGGTGGCGGCACACCTGTGGCGGCCGCAGTGCAAGCCAGCAAGTACATATACAAAGGAAAAATAGCCGAAGCTCTGTGACTGCACGTTGAGCCTATCATTATAATTTGATCGCGCACTCCCAGCCGAGGACAGCTGTTTGGCTCTAGTTGGACCTCGTCAGCCCGGCGCAGGGAAGTGACACGATCTTGAGTCGGCCCTAACAGTGTTTCTCGGCGAGACATCAATGTTCCACGGTGACAGCGCCACCCCTGGAGGCCGCAGTGCAAGGCAGCAAGCACATATACAAAGGAATAAAAGGAATAATAGCCGAAGCTCTGTGGCTGCATGTTGAGCATATGTTCATAATTTGATCGTGCACTCCCAGCCGAGGACAGCTGTTTTGCTCTTCTTGGACCTCGTCAGCCTGGCGCAGGGAAGTGACACGTTCTTGAGTCGGCGCTAACAATGTGTATCGACGAGACATCAATGTTCCACGGTGACGGCGCCACCTATGGAGGCCGCAGTGCAAGCCAGCAAGTACATATACAAAGGAACAAAAGGAATAATAGCCGAAGCTCTGTTACTGCACGTTGAGCATATGTTTATAATTTCATCCTGCACTTCCAGCCGAGGGCAGCTGTTTCGCGCTACTTGGAGCTCGTCAGCTCGGCGCAGGGAAGTGACATGATCTGGAGTCGGCGCTAACAGTGTGTCTCGATGAGACATCAATGTTCCTCGGTGACGGCGCCACGTGTGGAGGTCGCAGTGCAAGCCCGCAGGTACATATACAAAGGAAAAATAGCCGAAGCTCTGTGGCTGCACATTGAGCATATGTTTATCATTTCATCATGCACTCCGAGCCGAGGACAGCTATTTCACTCTACTTGGAGCTCGTCAGCTCGGCGCAGGGAAGTGACACGATCTTGAGTCGGCGCTAACAGTGTGTCCCGACGAGACATCAATGTTCCACGGTGACGGCGCCACCTGTGGAGGCCGCAGTGCAAGCCAGCAAGTACATATAGAAAGGAAAAATAGCCGAAGCTCTGTGGCTGCACGTTGAGCATATGTTTATAGTTTGATCGTGCACTCCCAGCCGAGGACAGCTGTTTCGCTCTAGTTGGACCTCCTCAGCCCGGCGTAGGGAAGTGACACGATCTTGAGTCGGCGCTAACAGTGTTTCTCGACGAGACATCAATGTTCCACGGTGACGGCGCCACCTATGGAGGCCGCAGTGCAAGCCAGCAAGTACATATACAAAGGAACAAAAGGAATAATAGCCGAAGCTCTGTTACTGCACGTTGAGCATATGTTTATAATTTCATCCTGCACTTCCAGCCGAGGGCAGCTGTTTCGCGCTACTTGGAGCTCGTCAGCTCGGCGCAGGGAAGTGACATGATCTGGAGTCGGCGCTAACAGTGTGTCTCGATGAGACATCAATGTTCCTCGGTGACGGCGCCACGTGTGGAGGTCGCAGTGCAAGCCCGCAGGTACATATACAAAGGAAAAATAGCCGAAGCTCTGTGGCTGCACATTGAGCATATGTTTATCATTTCATCATGCACTCCGAGCCGAGGACAGCTATTTCACTCTACTTGGAGCTCGTCAGCTCGGCGAAGGAAGTGACACGACCTTGGGTCGGCGCTAACAGTGTGTCTCGACGAGACATCAATGTTCCACGGTGACGGCGCCAACTGTGGAGGCCGCAGGGCAAGCCAGCAAGTGCATATACAGAGGAAAAATAGCCGAAGCTCTGTGGCTGCACGTTGAGCATATGTTTATAGTTTGATCGTGCACTCCCAGCCGAGGACAGCTGTTTCGCTCTAGTTGGACCTCCTCAGCCCGGCGTAGGGAAGTGACACGATCTTGAGTCGGCGCTAACAGTGTTTCTCGGCGAGACATCAATGTTCCACGGCGACGGCGACGCCTGTGGAGGCCGCAGTGCAAACCAGCAAGTACATATACAAAGGATAGCCGAAGCTCTGTGGCTGCACGTTGAGCATATGTTTAGAATTTGATCGTGCAGTCCCAGCCGAGGACAGCTATTTCACTCTACTTGGAGCTCGTCAGCTCGGCGCAGGGAAGTGACACGATCTTGAGTCGGCGCTAACAGTGTGTCTCGACGAGACATCAATGTTCCACATTGACGGCGCCACCTGTGAAGGCCGCAGTGCAAGCCAGCAAGTACATATACAAAGGAAAAATGTCCGAAGCTCTGTGGCTGCACGTTGAGCATATGTTTATAGTTTGATCGTGCACTCCCAGCCGAGGACACTGTTTCGCGCTACTTGGAGCTCGTCAGCTCGGCGCAGGGAAGTGACACGATCTTGAGTCGGCGCTAACAGTGTGTCTCGACGACACATCAATGTTCCACGTTGACGGCGCCACCTGTGGAGGCCGCAGTGCAAGCCAGCAAGTACATATACAAAGGAAAAATGTCCGAAGCTCTGTGGCTGCACGTTGAGCATATGTTTATAGTTTGATCGTGCACTCCCAGCCGAGGACAGCTGTTTCGCTCTAGTTGGACCTCGTCAGCCCGGCGTAGGGAAGTGATACGATCTTGAGTCGGCGCTAACAGTGTTTCTCGGCGAGACATCAATGTTCCACGGCGACGGCGCCGCCTGTGGAGGCCGCAGTGCAAACCAGCAAGTACATATACAAAGGATAGCCGAAGCTCTGTGGCTGCACGTTGAGCATATGTTTAGAATTTGATCGTGCAGTCCCAGCCGAGGACAGCTGTTTCGCGATACTTGGAGCTCGTCAGCTCGGCGAAGGAAGTGACACGACCTTGGGTCGGCGCTAACAGTGTGTCTCGACGAGACATCAATGTTCCACGGTGACGGCGCCAACTGTGGAGGCCGCAGGGCAAGCCAGCAAGTGCATATACAGAGGAAAAATAGCCGAAGCTCTGTGGCTGCACGTTGAGCATATGTTTATAATTTGATCGTGCACTCCCAGCCGAGGACACTGTTTCGCGCTACTTGGAGCTGGTCAGCTCGGCGCAGGGAAGTGACACGATCTTGAGTCGGCGCTAACAGTGTGTCTCGACGACACATCAATGTTCCACGTTGACGGCGCCACCTGTGGAGGCCGCAGTGCAAACCAGCAAGTACATATACAAAGGAAAAATGTCCGAAGCTCTGTAGCTGCACGTTGAGCATATGTTTATAGTTTGATCGTGCACTCCCCGCCGAGGACAGCTGTTTCGCTCTACTTGGACCTCGTCAGCCCGGCGCAGGGAAGTGGCACGATCTTGAGTCGGCGCTAACAGTGTGTCTCGACGAGACATCAATGTTCCACGGTCGCGGCACACCTGTGGCGGCCGCAGTGCAAGCCAGCAAGTACATATACAAAGGAAAAATAGCCGAAGCTCTGTGACTGCACGTTGAGCATATCATTATAATTTGATCGTGCACTCCCAGCCGAGGACAGTTGTTTCGCGCTACTTGGAGCTCGTCAGCTCGGCGCAGGGAAGTGACATGATCTGGAGTCGGCGCTAACAGTGTGTCTCGACGAGACATCAATGTTCCTCGGTGATGGCGCCACCTGTTGAGGGCGCAGTGCAAGACAGCAATTAGATATACAAAGCAAAAATACCCGAAGCTCTGTGGCTGCACGTTGAGCATATCTTTATAATTTGATCATGCACTCCCAGCCGAGGACAGCTGTTTCGCTCTACTTGGAGCTAGTCAGCTGGGCGCAGGGAAGTGACACGATCATGAGTCGGCGCTAACAGTGCGTCTCGATGAGACATCAATGTTCCACGGTGGCGGCGCCACCTCTGGAGGCCGCAGTGTAAGCCAGCAAGTACATATACGAAGGAAAAATAGCCGATGCTCTGTGGCTGCACGTTGAGCATATGTTTATAATTTGATCGTGCACTCCCAGCCGAGGACAGCTGTTTCGCTCTACTTGTACCTCGTCGGCTCGGCGCAGCGAAGTAACACGATCTTCCGTCGGCGCTAACCGTGTGTCTCGACCAGACATCAATGTTCCACGGTGGCGGCGCCACCTATGGAGGCCGCAGTGCAAGCCAGCAAGTACATATACAAAGCAACAAAAGGAATAATAGCCGAAGCTCTGTGGCTGCACGTTGAGCATATGTTTATAATTTGATCGTGCACTCCCAGCCGAGGACAGCTGTTTCGCTCTACTTGGACCTCGTTTGCTCGATGCAGGGAAGTGACACGATATTGGGTCCCCGCTAACAGTGTGCCTCGACGACACATCAATGTTCCACGGTGGCGGCGCCACCTGTGGAGGCCGCAGTGCAAGCCAGCAAGTACATATACACAGGAAAAATAGCCGAAGCTCTGTGGCTGCACGTTGAGCATATGTTTATAATTTGATCGTGCACTCCCAGCCGAGGACAGCTATTTCGCTCTACTTGGAGCTCGTCAGCCCGGCGCAGAGAAGTGACACGATTTTGAGTCGGCGCTAACAGCGTGTCCCGACGAGACATCAATGTTTCACGGTGAGGGCGCCACCTGTGGAGACCGCAGTGCAAGCCAGCAAGTACATATAGAAAGGAACAAAACGAATAATAGCCGAGGCTCTGTGTCTGCACGTTGAGCATATGTTTATAATTTGATCGTGCACTCCTAGCCGAGGACAACTGTTTCGCTCTACTTGGACCTCGTCAGCCCGGCGCAGGGAAGTGACACGATCTTGAGTCGGCGCTAACACCGTGTCTCGACGAGACATCAATGTTCCACGGTGGCGGCGCCACCTGTGGAGGCCGCAGTGCAAGTCAGCAGGTACATATACAAAGGAAAAATAGCGGAAGCTCTGTTGCTGCAAGTTGAGCATATCATTATAATTTGATCGTGCACTCCCAGCCGAGGACAGCTGTTTCGCTCTATTTGGACCTCGTCAGCCTGGCGCAGTGAAGTGACACGATCTTGAGTCGGCGCTAACAGTGTGTCTCGACGAGACATCAATGTTCCACGGTGGCGGCGCCACCTGTGGAGGCCGCAGGGCAAGCCAGCAAGTACATATACAAAGGAAAAATAGTCGAAGCTCTGTGGCTGCACGTTGAGCATATGTTTATAATTTGATCATGCACTCCCAGCCGAGGACAGCTATTTCACTCTACTTGGAGCTGGTCAGCTGGGCGCAGGGAAGTGACACGATCATGAGTCGGCGCTAACAGTGCGTCTCGATGAGACATCAATGTTCCACGGTGGCGGCGCCACCTGTGGAGGCCGCAGTGTAAGCCAGCAAGTACATATACGAAGGAAAAATAGCCGATGCTCTGTGGCTGCACGTTGAGCATATGTTTATAATTTGATCATGCACTCCCAGCCGAGGACAACTGTTTCGCTCTACTTGGACCTCGTGAGCCCAGCGCAGGGAAGTGACACGATCTTGAGTCGGCGCTAACACCGTGTCTCGACGAGACATCAATGTTCCACGGTGGCGGCGCCACCTGTGGAGGCCGCAGTGCAAGTCAGCAGGTACATATACAAAGGAAAAATAGCGGAAGCTCTGTGGCTGCAGGTTGAGCATATGTTTATAATTTGATCGTGCACTCCCAGCCGAGGACAGCTATTTCACTCTACTTGGAGCTGGTCAGCTGGGCGCAGGGAAGTGACACGATCATGAGTCGGCGCTAACAGTGCGTCTCGATGAGACATCAATGTTCCACGGTGGCGGCGCCACCTGTGGGGGCCGCAGGGCAAGCCAGCAAGTACATATACGAAGGAAAAATAGCCGATGCTCTGTGGCTGCACGTTGAGCATATGTTTATAATTTGATCGTGCACTCCCAGCCGAGGATAGCTGTTTCGCTCTGGGATATTTTAATATCTGAATATTTTAAGCCACCAGTCTCAATAGCCATCAGTCTCAATATTTTAAGCCTCCACCTGACCAATTGCAAACTTGTGCTGCTGGGAGTTTTTGGTCTTCCTCATGTTGACTGAACAGCAGTGAACTTTGAATACCCGGCAAACTGGGTACCGAGATAAAGCTGAAGGAGAAGCCCTGATCGACGTCAGCATTTCCTTTGATTTGGTGCAAATTGTTAAGGAAGTGACTAGAGCCGTACCTGGTCGCACAGAATCAATTCTGGACTAGTCTTCCTTTCTGATAATCTTATTCTTAACGGCTACTCCTGTGATGTAAAGTAATTGAAGGACGCTCCGAACTTAAAGCTGTGTATACCTGTGTTTATGTAAACATTCCCACTGCTTCTGCTGTCACGACACCCGTCTACGATTTCACATAGCTGATGTATCATCAATACTGGATGAATTGAGTTCCTCTTTTGATGCGTTTTCTATTCACTCAATCGCGTGTGATTATGACTCTCTGTACGCAAATTTCCAATGTATTGTACAAAACTGCATATCTTCATTTGTGCCGGCGAGGTATAAGAAAAATAACAACCATCCGTGGTACACAAGAGAAATTCTGCACTTGAAGCGGCATGTAGCGAGAATTAAGATTCGTCTGTCTAAGTATCCGTGTGGTGCACTGAAATGTGATTTCTACAACTTGAAGGCCATTCTTAGACAGAAGCTCAACTCTGCAAAATCATTTTACTACGGAGTGTCGTTGTCGGGCTTCATGAAATCCACTCTTCAAAAATTCTGGCGTTCTATACTACCCAATACTAATGAGAGCATTCCGTTTCACATTAAAAACTGTTCTGTAAGCGAGCCTTCTGATATTGCCACTGCGTTTAACGAGTATTTCATGGCTGTCTTTTCCTGTAACAACAGTGAGCACCCTGAGTTTGAGACTAGTGCTGTATATTTTCGTCTCAATGACATCAGTATTGATCCTTCTGGAGTTCTGAATTTACTGCTCCACATTGACTGCAAGAAAGGCAGCGGCCCCGACTGTGTTGCTAATATATTTGTTTTTCGTTTTGCCGAATGGTCATCGAAATAATTGACGCTCGTTTTCCAAAAGTCTCTGGACACAGGCATTGTCCTACGGGCCCGCAAGACTGCTAAGGAAGTTCCGGTGTACAAATCAGGAAATAGGCAGCTTCTTAGCAACTATAGACCTATACCTCTTATTTCGACATCATGTAAAATAATTGAACACATTATCTACAAGCACATTGCCAATTATCTATAGTGTCCAATGAAATCTTGTCGTCCCGTCAGCACGCCTTTCGTAGTGGTTTTTCTACAACCACGCAACTTCTTGAGTTCACCCATTTTGTTGCAGCTGCCATGAATGATCGTATTCAGGTTGACGCCGTTTTTATTGACCTTTAGTAAGGCCTTCGATAAAGACTCGCACGTTAAACTTCTTTTGAAATTAAAAAGGATTCTTAAAAACGATCGAGCGCATTGTGGGATGGATTTCGGATTACCTTTCAAACCGCTTTCAGTATGAGTGACTCCACCATGTGTAATATTCTATCTGGGGTACCTCAGGGCTCCGTCCTGGGGCCGCTGCTGTTCTTGCTATTTGTTAATGATGTTGTGAACAGTGTTTCTTCCGAGATAAGACTATACGCAGACGACTGTGTTCTGTATGCAGGGGTTCAATCAGAAGTTGATCAGATGGCGCTTAACCACTCATTTGTAAGATTTCTTGACTGGTGTAAGGTGTGGCAATTGGAGGTGAATTTCACAAAATATGCAGTCATGTCGTTCACAAACAGCAAAAGTCGTCTATTCTCTTAGGCTGTTTGTAACAGTGTAATTAATGGAGTTGATTGGTACAGATTGATATCTGGGTGTCCACTTCTCTCTTGACCTCAAGTGTAAGGCACACATCAATGCCATATCTTCTAAAGCTCTTAAAGAGCTTGGTTTCCTGAAGCGCACCCGGCGTCCGCAGACACCAAGCTCTTGGCCTACAAAACTCTTGTGCTCCCAATTCTGGATTACGCCTCAGTTGTTTGGGACCCTCACACCGACAGGGATGCTAAAATACTAGAAACAGTTCAGTCAAGGGCAGATAGATTCATCAAGAAACGCTATGATAGACATTTCTCTCCATCATCTGCCCGTGACTCCCTAAATCTAGCTCTTTTAGCAACAGGCGAACTTTGGAAAGACTCAGGTATTTGTACCTAATAGTTCATGAGCAGATCAACATTCCGTATTCTTCCTATTTTAGTTTTGCACAGCCCTCGTCACTGCGAGTGCGCATCCCTTGAACACTGTACCTTTCTTTTCACGCATTGATGTGTTTAAGCATAGCTTCTTTCCTCGTACGATTAGCGAACTATCTCGTAGTGATTTCATTGGCAATGTACGCCTACTCCTGCTACAGCCTTTTTAAGGCTGCAGTATGTATAAATAAATCGAAAATAAATTTTGACCGCTTCAGGAAAAGGGTTTATGGCATTTTATTCGCATGCGGCACCTGAGATATCACTTTGGCGCCTCACCTCCATGGGAATTTTGCGCGCCCTTCCCAAATTCAGGGGGTCTACAGTAACCCCTGTAACCCCCCCCCCCCCGCTTCCG
Organism: Ornithodoros turicata; assembly: GCF_037126465.1. Lineage (NCBI taxonomy): Eukaryota > Metazoa > Arthropoda > Arachnida > Ixodida > Argasidae > Ornithodoros > Ornithodoros turicata. Next base: position 41,038,495 of record NC_088201.1, read on the forward strand.
CCGCCCCTGGGCCCTGGCTACAAAGTATGCATCAATCGCTTGTAATACATCGGCCTTATTTCAAACTAGCTGCGATATGCTGTAGGCACTACGAGCTCCTCTACTTTGTATATTGCTTTGTCCCAAGAAATGAGACGTGGACACAGGAAACATTCTTGTTGGAAGTACACACACCTTTCCAGAGCCCCTTCACCAGGGATATTCCCAGGATTTTGGTCTCGGGGGGGGAGGGTTCTGTAGGGGGGGTGGCACCCATATTTGAATCTTTTCTGGCTTTTTTGGCCTTTCTGGCAGACAATGTGGAGGGGCGTTGCAAGATTTTTGGGGGTGTCTTAGTGGGGTGTAGGGGGGGTGCTGGCAGACTTGTACAAAATACTGCGCAAAAGTATTTAAAATAAGATACTAAATACTCTACGTAAAAAGTATTTAAAATAGAGTACAAAATACTCAAAACTGAAAGTAATTTGAGTAGAGTACTAAATACTCTAAGAAGTATTTAAGATACTCTTTAAAGCACTTTAGTATTAGCTGTAACTGAAACGCGTATTCTGAACGTGGACAAATGAAAGGAATAAACTTCATCAGCCATGCTGAAGCATATCTTTCATTTGCAACGTCTTGCTGTCAATGTTTGGTGAACTTTGATTAACCCAAGTAAACTTTGTTGATATGTTCTGAACCAATTCGTAATCCGTCCTGTATGTCCGTTCGGGTCTTTCAACCTGTGGCACGTGTTTATTGCTTTGGTGACCAAGGAAATAAATGCTGGGATTCTCTTGTACCTAATCCCCTGGTGATTCACCTGGCAATATGAATAGGAACGGCTTTCTGGCGAAGTTGGCTAATGACAAGCAAGGTGGGACCAGCCTATTGTACAAGAGGATATGACAGATTCGCGAAGTTCCCGAAAAAAGAAAGAAGAAAAGGGGGTTAAATTCCAGTGAGCTGAAAATCTCGGCACGGCGGGAAGTGTGCTGGGTATGGCTTGACCAGGAAGGAAAGTATTTTGAGTACTGAGTAGCAAATACCGAAAAAAGTATTTTAAATACATTAAAAATACTTGTCACAAAAAGTATTGAGTAAAGTACCAAAATACCGGAAAAAGTATTTAAAATACTGTATTTTGAGTACGTACTCAAGATACGTACAAGTCTGGGTGCTGGGAAAATCCCTACCCTTCCACCCCTCCAAAACCAAAATATTTCACCCAAAAACCCTCTCCTACGATTCAACTATTGCAACATCGGAGGCGGCGGCGAGGCTTATACATCCAGATTCAAAATAAAATGGGTGGACGACGGCCAGAGATGCATGGAGGAAGAAGAATAGTTGGTAGAAGGTAGCAGTATGGTGGCCCACCATAGTGGCAGTACGTTCAAAAGAATACAAGTGACAGCTGTAGGATTATGAGAAGAATGGCGTTCCGAACAACCGGAACCGGACAGAGAAGAATTGCTGATTATGAAAAGAATGCTGTGCCGAAAGTCTGTAAAAGTATTTACGCCATGACAAAGTTGTGTGTCCAATTGGCTGATAATTTATAAATAAATAAAAGCTGAGTTATAGGTATTACAAATTACAGCACATATTTTCGCGCTTTGGGCTATACGAATGCGGAAAGCAGAGAAAGGAGTGGCTCGCGATAACACATCAAAGACAAAAATCAGCCCTTCAATTACGGTCGCACTTTTATTATCAACGCTGCCAGAAGCAACAAAAACGACTCGTTACATAACACAAGTACATAGAACTACAAATTCTCGAACACAATGTTTTTAACGTCAAGTGAACTGTTCCGACCTTTCAAGCAATAAATGAGTTCAAATTGGCGCGACCAGGTGTCGTAAAGCTATATACGCCTTCTACAGGCCTTGTCTGTTTCTGCCGAATAAAGCGAGTTACAGGCGTTTATACCAAAACGGGCACTAACACCGAAATTGATGGGTTCTGCAACAAAGTCAGCATTTTTGCGGAATACAAACCTGACACGCTTTAGCCTCACCATTTAAAAATAAAACATGAAAAGCGTGTTTAGGAAATTCAACAGTGAAGTCTAACTGTACTGAGGCGGGGCAAATGCGACGGTGGAGATGAGCCGGTTGTTTCGTGCCCGGGGAATCGGGACGGGGAGTTTAAATCGGGGGAATCCTGCACAACCCGATCAGAGGCTCCCAGGAGCTGAACATCCAGGTCAGGGCACCACGTGTCAGAAGCCTACGGTATGTCCACATACTAATTGACAATGTCGTCCATGTTGAAACAGAGTGTAAACGAAGAAAAGTAACGAGTAACCGATTTTTGTAACTGAATCCGTTATTGGTTACAATTTTTGGCAAAGTAACTATGTCGTTATTTCGTTACCCAAAAGAGTAACTGGTTACTGGGTAACGAGTTTCGTACAACTCTGTCTGATAGGCCCAGGACGCATGATCCCCTCCTCAACAAAACCGAGGAATGATTATAAGCTTATAGCTCACTGCACAAAATATTCTTAGAAAGGATTATACTGACACCAGGAAGTAAAAAGAAGAAAGTATTTTTAATACACACGTAGTAAAACCATAAAATACATGTTTGATATAGGCTTCAAATAGTAATTGAACTTGGCGCTGGAAAGATGCAGATATGATACACGATGGGTAATGCTCTGTGTAGGATGCTCATTACATCGATGTGATACGCCACAGCCTGTAGAAAACTTCCAAGCACTGTACCTGCAAAATAACAACAACAAAAAGCATTAGTGAAGCATCTTAATGGCTCTCATGCGCGTGTGCACAGACAATAGGAAGGAACTTCGAGAACCAAAAAGGTGGAACGGCTCTCTTACTAAAAGATTGTCAAAACGCAATGAAGCAATGTCTATTACTGAATCTCAAGGGCATTGCATTACAAATTTCAACAGAAAGTAGCTATGCCCACAACTAAAAGCAGATCCCTGTATGATGTAAAATGCTTGCTTCTTCCCTGACTGACTGTGCTGTACAATTACAGCTTGCATGAATTTAGCAAAAGTGGAAATGAAAGGATAACCAAACCGAGACTAGAAATCTCTCATCTTCGATTTACAGCGGAATAAGCACAGACATGCTGTAGTACAATTCTTGTCACCCTGCAAGGTGAGCAGAATTGATCTTCTAGGCCTTTGTGTTTGAAATACCATAAGGACCTTCGTTTTCACTTATGACGGCGTTATCTCATCAAGCAATGTAATATGGTGAATTATGGTTACAATTATTGAATGCTTTAACTAGTACTCTGCTCATTTTCTTATTGTCACGCAATTAGATCATGACGATCAAGAACAGAATGTGTCACGTGGTGGCAGTGGCGTAGCCAGAAAAATATTTCGGGAGTGGTTCTATGGGGACTTTAGCTGGGGAGGAGGATTCTTTCTGGTTTCGCTCTCCGAAATGCACTGCCAAAGGTAAGAAGATTTCAGGAGGAGGGTGTCTGGACCCTTGAAGCCCTTTTCCCCCGGCTTTCTTTCGGTGTTGTGCAACCCTGCAGCTGCAGCCATTATTCACTTAGGGATGCTTCTTGTTGCGTCCAGTCAGAGCCGTTTGTTGGGAGAGTTTGGCCATTGCGAGAAGCCTGCTTTAAAGGCTGCTGCTGCTATTGGCTGCATGTGCAGCCAATAGCCGTCAGATCGCCACAAGCCAACAGCCAAGTACGTTGCCCCCTTTCCTTCTCGTCTCATCGAAGTATTGTGCACCGCTTCACTGCTTCACTAGTCCCTGCTTCACGTGCTTCACTAGTCCCTGCGGCGTCCAACACAACATCCCCCCTTACTTGAAAATACATCTTCATTCAGTCCAGCATCATTCGCAATCTCCCGCGAGCTTCCCGTGCCGAGTTCCACCTGGTCTCCGCAAGTGTCACACTTTGGGTGCCTACTGCGGCTTTGGGTCAGGTTGAGCCCACTTTCTAAGAGTGTCTTGCTCGTTTGGGATATCTATATCAGGTCCCCAGCAGTGTCCCAGTCCTCGAAGTCCTGGGGTTAGAGGGCACTGGGCGATGCGCTTGAAAAATTAGCATTCCCGAGAATCTTCTTGTTTACGACTGTCACGGACAGCCGTAATTTCAGTTCCTTGGGCCCATGTTACATTGTATGGACACGGCTCGTACGCAGATTCGTAGGACGCGGCGATTTTAATTTTAGCAGCACTGTGTCCACTTGTCGGATTCTGGGAGGCAGTGGCGTAGCCAGAAAAATATTTTGGGTGGGGTTCTAGGGGGACCTTAAATGGGGAAAGAGGATTCCCCCTCGTTTCCTTCTCCCAAATGCACTGCAAAAAGTACAATTTCGGATGGCTGGTTTGAACACCCGAAACCACCCCCTTGGCTACGCCACTGCTACGAGGCACCGCCTAACATTTCTCGTCAGCATAATGGTCTAAACACACTGTCGCACACAATCTGGATCGTCGCGCAATCCTGGTCGCCGCAGTCTCGCTGAACACAATACCCACTGAAGTTTCAAATTAAAGGAAACATTCGTTCAGAAGACGTCTGCTTGAATGAAGTTCACATTAAACCAAATGCGACAGACCTATGTTGAAAAAACATGATATCGAATCTTACGCCATCGTCGCCATCTTTTTTTAATAATTGGGTGTTTACGTCGCGAGACAACTGAGATCATGAGCGACGCCACAGCGGTCGGTCTGTGGATTGCTTTTGCCCACCTGAGGGTTCTTTAACGTGCGATGAAAGCTCATCCCTCGCGGAAGACGGCGTGTCTAAGCAACTTGTACCCCGTCGCCATCTTGCCAGCCCGGAACCGGCAGGGCGAGTAGGTGAGGGAGAAAGGGAGCCACTGCTCCTTTTGTTTGTTTGATTCCGTGTTAGCGCCGCGAAGCACCTCCACTGCTCCTGCTCAATCCTGTTCGCGAACGGGGGACAAGTGTCCCGTTGTTGATCTCGGTCGCCGAGACTTGCTTTGACCGAGCCTGAGGACAATCACGATCGCTGCCTGATCACGATTGCGCGCGATGTGAATCCTGCGTCAGTGCGGTTGGGGTAGCATGAGGCGTTTTTCCAGCGTTGGGCCGTCGGGATTGCCGAGCGGCAAGCCGCAGTGGCGGCGAACGATAGAGACTCGTCGCCGTCCTTGAAGTCCGAGACGAGCAGATCTCGACGGCAAGCGGTGCCCATGAGTGGCCAATCGGAGATTAGCCTCAGGCTATGTCCTGAGCCGTTTATGAGGGGAGTTTGGCCATTCTGTGATCCTTTGCCGCCAGAGATGGGGATCCGCCGTAACGTCAGAGCCTTCAGACGTCATCTGAGAGACTTCCTCTCTGAGAGAGAGAGAGAGACTTCTGACGTCAACGTGACGTCAGAGCAGTCTTCAAAAGATGAGGCGTCCCATGTACAGTGAAAATATCGCTGAGCTTTGCTGTCACAGTTCTCGAGTTCAGTGATGTTGAGGCTACAGGTACCGTGAGTACTCGTCTGCGACTACTAGTAGGTATCTTTGTCCGGGCAGAGAGTTGGCAAAATCTGCTGCTACTGAATGCCAGGGTCCAGGGGGGAGCGGTGTCATCACCAACAGTGAAGTCTTCTACTCGACTATTCTTTGGCATGCTTCGCGGCCCTTGATTACTGGTTTTACCCTCTTGTCGATTCCCAGGAACCAGATTTTCTCCCTGATCAGTTTTATTTTCACCAGGCCTTGGTGCGCTAGGCGTACAGCTTGTGCTTGAGATTTTCGGGGAATTGCCAGCCTTGTTCCTCTTCAAACGATGTTGCCCTCAGTGCCCGTTAACTCATCCCTGACCTGGAGCAAAGGCTTCAACTTGTCTTTCCACAGGAGTTCGCGGGAGAAGTGATTAACTGGTTCATCTGCACGTCAGCTATGTACACTTCTTCAATCTCATGCACCGCCAGTGCCTTGGGTTTTGCTGCTTTCAAAACAAAGAGGATGTATTCTTCTACCACAACTATTTCTCGTGTTGGGATCTCGCCTCGGGTTGGCGACGGTTGCCAAATACTCTGTAGGAGTTTCCTACCCAGGGATGTGCTGAATGTCAAAGTGGTTGTGTTGTTACCCGAGGCCCAGGCGTTGTAATCTCGTTGAAAGCTTCGCACTAGGGTTCTTGAGGATTGACAATACCGGTAGGTGGTCTGCCTTCACAGTGAACTTACCTCCAGCCAGGTGGACTTGGAAACGTTCGATCGTTGACACAATAGCCAGCACTTCTTTGTCGATGTGAGGACGCCTTTTCTCCGTCGGCGTCAGTGTCCTGCATAACACTAAGATGCTGGGAATTTTCTTGTCTTTGGTTTCTTGATCCAACACTCCTGCTAGTCCATCAGGTCCAGCATCAGTGATGACGTAGGTCTCATTGCTGTCATCAAAGTACGCCAGGGTGCGTGTCTGAGATATGCTTGCTTTACTCTATCAAGGACCTTCTGGTGTTGCTCAGTCCAAGAAAATTCCGCGTCGGTGTGTATCAGACACCCAAGTGACTCAACCATTTCGGCTAGGCGAGGTACGGTCCACTGCAGTAATTCACCATGGCTAGTACGCATCTAACTTCTGTTGGATTCCTGGACGGTATCATCTGCGCTACTGCTTCCACTTTCCTTTTTTTTTTCTTTTTTCGTGTGGCTATGAGCGGCATACAAACGTGGACAGGCGCAAAGAGGATAACAGGAAGGAGTAAGAGACAGCGGTTAGTGTACGTCCTGGGCCAACTTCGGGGGGAACTGTGCAGACATTCGTCTGGAAAGTCTGCCGGAAAACCCAGGGAAAACCTCAGACAGTACAGCCGTTGCCGGGATTCGAACGCGTCATATCCACTCGGTCTTCCACTTTTCCAGTGCCCCCCTTGGCTTGGCTAGAACCTTCAATGTTTGGGCGGCTATGACACATTTCTTTTCGTTCAGGGTGAGGCCCGCTTCTTCGCCATGTTTGAACAACGCCATGTTTGAAACGTAGCCTCCGCTCATGTTCTCCACCGTGCGTCCTGACACAAGAACGTAGTCGCTGAGGTTGATGACGCCATTTTCATGTCGGAGTTGTCGCATGGCATCCTGGAAGATTGCATCTGCTACACTGACTCCCAAATTGCAGTCTTTTATATCTTCTTAAGCCACAGTGGGTGGAGAAAGTTGTTATGGCTGGTGACTCCTCGTTCAGCTCTAGCTGATGGCAGCCCTCGTTGAAATCAACTACTCGTTGCAGCTACTATCTCCAGCTACTAGCTCGTTGAAGTATCCATAACGTGGTAGAAGCGCGATGAAACATAGCAAGACACAAACACATCGCGAGACAACAAAACTGGTCACACAGCAACAGTACTCCCTTTCCCTTTCTGTTAACGACCTGCTGTCACAGCTGACAAAGCCGGTCGTTAACAGAAAGGGAGTACCTAGATGTACTTAAATAGACTATTTTTATTGAAAGTAAAGCGCCATGTGTGTTGTCTCTCGACGTGTGTTGTTGTGTAATATTTCTTTGCGGTTTTACCAAGTTATGAATTTGCACCAACAAGCCCAGAGGACAGCGCTTATTTGAGTAATATGTGCGCCGTTCAAAATGCTGATGATGTTCTCCACTGTGGGCATGATATGTCGTACTCGTGCAATGGTCATATTCACTTCTCTCACGTCTATGCCCATTTGTACCGCTCCGTCGGTGTGGGGTTTGTGGACTACGACGGCGGGTGAAACCCATGGGGTTGGTCCAGTTGCATGCTCGATCACGTGGAGATTTTCTGGGCGCATTAATTCAGCCGCCAACGCCGTTCTCATCCCCAACGGGATCCGGCGATGTTCACAAGTAACATCATATATTTTGAAATCTCCAACTTCACCTGGAAGTTCTTCAGTCACTCGAGACCTAGAAGCAGCTCTGGAAATTCTGGCATCGACGGACGTTTCTGCGGCTACCATTTGTGCAATGCTAATGAGCTTGATCTCTGTAGCAGTTTTGTAGCTCGACAGCAAACACTTCTGGCCATCTCATGACATACATCGGTGCTTGCACGCTCCTCTCCTGTGGGCGCTGATCAATGCAGTAAATGTTCCCACAACTGGAATTTCTTGGCTGACGCTATAGAGGATCAATCCTATAGTCGCTGCTTCCAGGGGTGCTCGAAAGCGCTCATGCCATGTGGCTTCCCAGGCTAGACAACTTGTTCTTTCACTCTTGTGGGGCCAGTTTGCATCACATCCGGAACACTTTTCAGTCCTTCTGTGGTTATCGCTATTTATGGGGTACATTGCCACTCCATGCTTTCTTGCCTGTTACCTTCTGCACTGGGTACGTTTGTGACGGATTTTCAATGGTAGTGGCCTGGATGGCGGCGACCTCGGGGCTGCGGCTGATCCCTAGAAGCTGCTTCAGAGTTATATCCGGCTCTCGGAGTCAGGGAGTTTCCTAGCACCCTCCGCACCCCGTATGTGCCCCTCAAAATGCAGCCCAGAAAGGCCAAAAACGCCACAAAAGCTGCAGATATGAGCGTCACCACCCGCAAAAAAAGAGATGAAACTCGTGGGAATACCCTGCGCGAAGTGCAGTACGGCTGAGTTTGTGAGACGTGGTTCCCTCGATAATTTGAGAGACAAGTTCCTTCTCAGTCGGACATGGAATTGGTCCAGCGTTTCTTCTGCATCTTGCCGTGCATGGTGGAACACGTGGAGCTCGTACACGGCGCTCCATTTTGGGGCAAATTGGTGCTGCAGACGTTCGTGCGACAGCTGCGTCATAGTCTGATCCCGTGTTCGGTAGCGTTTGAAATATATCGTACACCTCTTCTCCGGCGTAATGGAGCAACAGCGTGTTCGCGAGCGGTGTCTGTAGTGTTTGAGTCAAAATTTTCAAAGCGGACATGCTGGCCACTTCATCCAGCGCTGTGCTCGCGGCGACGCACGTGTGCTGGTCGAACGATGGTAGAAGGGTCCCTATGTGGCTCATTTGAATGTTGTGCCTCGTTGGGTGTCTCTATAGTTCTTCTCGTCTGCATCGCGTTTCTTCACCTTTCTCTGTATCTACTTTGCGCTTCTGGCTTGCGCAGGTCTCGTGGGCCACTCAGGTAGGGATCCTCGCCGCCAATTTGTGTAGTAACCTAGTCACATTTGGGGTCTGAACATGTGCAGACAACAGCGCGTATAGCGTAGACAACCGCTACCATCCAACGGCCACCTTTATTATTCCGAATCCTCCGCAATCCTTTGTCCCTTCCCTTCTCGCCTCGCCTTTCTCTTCACTAGCTCCTGCGTCGGCACTTCTGTCCAACAACACTACTGGTACTACTACTACTACTTCTGTTTTTTTGTGTGTGTGTTTTTTTACTTTAGAGCAGTTCACTCACAAGAGGCGGAGGTTGTTCTTTCTTCTGTTAATTCTTTATTACCTGTTTACAGTTCGCTCTAAAGAAGGGATGACGAAAAGAATAAATTGGTGCACTGCCACAGCGCTTGCGTTATCTTTGGCTTTCTGGTGACTACACAAGCGAAATGATGGTATTATGTCACGTGTCAACGTCAAAGATCATAAAGAATCAAAGTCCTTTCGTTTGACAGTGCTTCAAATGTCTATGGGTATCTTTGACATGGTAGACATTGAAGATGAGGATAGAAGCCACGATGTTCTCAAGCGAACGGAAGTACGTGCAACTGTCACTGTGATCACTGTTATTCCCTAAACATCAGGTAATTAATGCTAAAGATTACACTGAAGCCCAAACTATGATAATTCCTTATCCATAGTTTGAGTTGCATAAATAAAGAGGTCTTATTAAATGTTTCGAAGAACTGAAAAGAAACGATAAAGCTTGTGGCATGAAAGAAAAATAGTTCCAACATGCTATATATATAGCACGTTGGAACTATTTTTTCTTTCATTTTGATTGACTACCATCTCTCATCTCATAATGGTAAGATATTAAGTAGGACAGCAAGACAAGCAAAGAAAACAAAACAAAATGAGTAGCAGAATAGAATATTGCCAATATCTTATATGCCAATTTACGATGAGGCCTTGGGTTCTTGTGAAAATCACATATGCATCAAGAACTTTTGTGCAATTGAGAAATACTACGCCAGTTGAAAGATTCGTATGGTTCATGCCTGACCAGGAGCATATAGCTGAGCACACATTCAAAGCTTTAATGAGTTTCCTCGACGCATGTGGCATAAACATTCCAGGACCGTCGCGGGCAGTCTTACGACGATGCTGTGTCCTTGAATGGAAAGTACAAAGGTGTTCAAGCACTAGGACGGCAGAAAAACTATCTGGCTCCACGTGGGTTCCTTGTTCAGCGCACACTCTGAATTTCGTGGTGAAATCAGCTGCCGTGTGCTGCCCTGCTGATGCTGCCTTTATCGATTTCCTCGAGCAGGTATACCAGTTACGGTATAGTCAGGGATTTCCCTACACCTTTATGGACGGGGCGGGGTACCCCCTGGTCCTTTGCACCCCCCCCCCCCACGAAATTTCTGAGAACTGCCCGATGCATATACCCATAAACGTATACCCCGCCCCCTCTGGAAGCTCAGTATACACCCAGAGGTCAATGTTTAGGGAACTACTGATTGTAGTGGATGAGGCAATTAACCATAGAAGGGCAGACACAACACAAGCCACACAACACCCAGTTGATACTTCAATTGCATGATGGCAGCTGAAGCAAAGGCACCAGCATCCCACTTGCTGGTGCCTTTTCTTCAACTGCCAAGGTGCTGAACCACCTCACCAAAATGGTTTCCGGCGACAGCACAGGAAAGCAGTTCGTTCCAGTTCCGAAAAGAGTCAACAGCGCACTATGGTTCTGCAGAGCAGATGCTGTGACAGCCTTAGTCAGGGGCTAGAAAAGCATTGGAAACCATTGCTAACGATCGAGATGAAATGGCTGAAGTGCGCTTTAATGCTAGCGGTCTCATTAACACCGTGTCTATAAACTTGAAACGGGAATTATATGTCTCAACTTGGGACGATATTCTAAATAGAGTCGACAAGACCAGCAAAATGTTACTAAGTCCAACGGTCGAACTGAACAGCATAGTTTCCTTATTGAGATCACTCAAGCCTCAAAGGCTTTATCGCCGCAAAGCGTGAAGCATTCGATCACTACCGCATGGTTGAGGAAGATGTAACTGGAACGAGGGAAGTTACCACAGTAAGAAAGTGCAATCGACGATGCAATGTACGGCTGACGCCACTAGGCTACAGAACTGCCCCGGAAGCACGGATTGGTTGCCCTTCAGAAGAGTTCCGCGTAAAGAACTGGAATGGATACGTGAAGAAAAATATGGAATGCCAATTCCACAACTGTGGATCAATCTAGGGGCTCATCCAGACTGTCATTTTGGGGAGGGGTTTTTTTTGTCGTAGCGCGTAGAGGGGGAAGGAAGAGGGGGAACCTAATGTTTAACCTGATGATTTAGGTGGAGGGGCGATCGCCCCCCACCCCCATGATCCATCTACTCCATCCATCTACTCCACGACGGTTAAAGTTGAGTACTCCAAATTAAGATGTAAACTAGTAAGACGAAAGAAAGGGTAACGAAGGAGTGGAGTTACTAAGACGTGTGGAAGTGAAAATATCAGGTGATGTGACAAGCTACAGTGTTCTTCCCTGAAGTCTCTAGAACTTGGTGTTCGCTTCAATGTCCTTCAAATATTGAACTAGAGTGCGAACGCTTGTTGCTTGAATTGGGCATCCCACAACTCTAGAATTTTGAAAAGGCGGTCGTCCAGCGTTGCCAATATAATCAGGACGTTCTCCACGTCCTTCACAGCCCCACACACAGAGCAGTTGGGGGCAGCCGCTTTTCCTATCTTTCGTCGAATCCGGCCGCTGTAGGGGACACTCCGTCGAAAGAGATGCAGCAGTGTCTCTATGGTCTGGGACAACGATGCAGGTACTATAAAGATGATGTTGTCTGGAGAGTGGTAACATTTCCTCGAATCTGAGGAAAAGGACACGGATGGGAAATACAGAAGTGGACAACAAGAGACTCGAGTCTTTTGAGTTAGGTTTAGGTTTGCCTAATCCCTTTTGAGTCAGGGCAGGTCACGTGAGGGCACCACAGACAAAAGAAATGAGAGAAGAAAAAAAAACAGAAAACTATGAAGGTTGAAGCGGTTGTAGGTGGGTCGGTTCCAGGAATGTCGCTGCTGTTGGCGCTTCCGGTCGGTCGGTAGCTGTCGGTAGGCTTGTTTGCCTTGGCTTGGCTCCAATGGCCGTCGCTAGTGTCGCTGCTGCGTCAGGTGCTTTCGACGGCGAAGGTTTGCTCGGCTTAACTCTTGACTTGGATTTGAGGTGGTGGTGGTGGTAGTGGTGGTGGTGATGGTGAAAGGGCTTGCCGTTGTCGGCCTCACGTATGTGGGCAACGTCACGACTGACGCCCTGGGGAAATGTGCGTCCTGGGCCGACTTCTAGGGGAACTGTGCCGACATATGTCTGAAAGCGTCTGATGATTTGAGGTCGTTTCTTAGGGCACTTTTAGTCAGCCTATCCCAGCTCACGAGGTGTTGTTTACATCTTTCGGCGATGTCGCTGGGGTTTGCTGTTTCAGGTGGAGTTGTCAGTCCTAGCATTGTTGCGATGTCAAGGTTTGCTGGGCGAATCGCCTTGGTGGCTTGGCACCTCAACAGGACGTGGTTTAAGTCCTCTTTCTCCGCACCACATAGGATACATAAGTCGTCGTTGTGGTTAAAGAGCTGAGACAGTCTCTCTCGCGTCAGGAGGGTCCCCGTTCTAGCTTGGACATACAGGCCGCTCGCGCGGTCTCCTCTGTAGTGGTTGTATGGGGTGGGCTTGTCTCTGTATGTGGCGTATAGGTTCATGCTCTGTTTGTTTCTTACGCGTTGTCTCCAGTAGTCGTTCTCAGTTTTCTTCATTTCTTCGTTGATTCCATTCTCTGGCAGTGTTTGTTTCATGGCGACTGGTCCCCTTGCTGAATTTGGAGCCTATTCGGTTTATTCGTTTTATCCAGTCTGTTTTTATGCCTGTGTATCTTACATGGTGGAAAATTCTTTTTGCTAGTCGTTTTCGTGGCAGATGGATCAGTCTTCCCAAGTATCTTGTCTTTGACCGTGCTTCTCTGTATTCGAAAGTTGACCATGCGACTTCCACTTCTATGGCAGCATTCGCTGTGGCTAGGCTCCTTCCCAAAATCCATTTGCCTATCTCCCTTTGTTGACGTTCCAGGATTTTCATGGTACTGGCGCTGTAGCATAATGCTGCATTTGCGTATGCACATGGAACTGATGTAGCCTTCCATAATAACTTGCCGACGGAATATGGGTTGTAGGAGTGGCGGGCGAGGTGCCACACGTGTCCCTTCTGTTTGTTTGTTGTCGCTACGATTGTTTTTTCATTGCTTCTCCAAGTAATTTAGTTGGTCTTCGATGAGCACCCCTAGATACCTGTACTGATGGGTGTGTTGGACGGTGGTATTTTGTAGTCGGAAAGTCTCGTTGAGTCTCGCGTTGTCCACTTGTGTGTTTCCCGTCCGTGTCATCTTCTTCAGGAAATTTTACCACTCTATTAATGCACACCAGCTCGCTTGTGCCCTTTTGTTTCGTTCTATGTTGTCTGAGTCTATCCTGTACAGTGACAACGTGTTTGTCGATATGTGTCCACTAAAACGGAACTCCCTGCACATTCTCTTGATAATAGTAGCGAGCATTAACTATGCGTCACAGTTGTACGCCTGACGTATTGACCCGCCCTGGTATGCACGGGAGGCTGCTGCATCGTTGCCAGGTATACCGGGATGTCCAGGTATCCACTCTAGCATGATGTCGTGCCCTTTTGCAACACAACAGTGGTATATACCCTATGCCAATGGCATCGCATACAATGGGCGCAAGGCCTGTGGAAACCAACACTACTTGCAGGGCTTTCAACTAGATTTTGAATCTGGGTTTTCGGCAATGTTCACACCAGAGATGAGAAAGTTACTCGACAAATAGAACTTGTTACAAGCTAAGTTACTTGTTGTAGTTGTAAAAAATGTAACCAAGTCACTAACAAAGTTACGAATCATGAAAATGTCTTCAAAATGAACTTCAAATTCTCAAGTTTCTTTGGAAAAATAACAGGTTACTTTCAAGTTCCCTGCTACGCAATATGCACTCTTTAAATACTGACCTTCGTACAAACAAGTTCAGAGCCTGATGTCACAAGGGTGGTGCAGGGTGTCTTATTATGATTATTTTGATAGATCAAAATTATACCAATCTCTCATACGATGAAACAAGCTGTACCTTTACGTGCTTCCTCAGGTTGGTGTTTGAGGATTTTGATGCCCTGATAAACTTCCTAAACGGAGCACAAAGCAGCCATTGTGATTTAAAGTTGGATGAGTTGCCATCCTCTACGCATGTTTCACACAACCGTGCCAAGTGTGGCATTTTATCTAGCTCTACTGTGCCCCCAATATAAAATACACTGCCTGCCACTATGATACATATTCTGTCACCTGAGTTTCCGAATACACGGCCAAACCCGAATTCCTAGCGTTCACCCAAACAACAATGAGGGAGCAGAGTCTGACGAGAAGGCGCTGTGCACGTGCTGGGCGGTCTGCTGAGTTCTCCCTACAAGGTCTGCAGCCATAATGGAAGCACACATCTGACAGGCAACCGTTATTGCGTTTGTAAGCACATGAGGACGCAAGTGGTTCCATGGTGACTCAAAGTGTCAAACGAGTTCAGAAACCCCTTCTCCTTTGTAATCCGAGCAGAATTGTTCAGAGATCAACGGATTAGCCGGCTACGGGTCTTCCAAGCAGAAGCTCAGACTAAGTTTGAGAAGCTGACGCTCGGCCTTTTGCCCAACCAGTGGCCCGACTTAGCAAGAAAATGGTGTCCTACTTCAGAGATTAGAAGGTGTCCGACATAGAGAATCTTCTCCCCATCTATTTTCAATGGAAGCACGCCGGTGCAACAACTTTTCGTCCGACTTAGGGGGTTGTCAGAGATACAGATGTGTCCGACATGAGGTTTTACTGTACGTAGCAAAAAATAAAAATTAAAAATAAATAAAAATTACAAAAGCTGTCATTTTGAGGCCCACAAATTGTTGGTTGCATTAAAGGGGTCGCAACACCTTGTCTTAAGTTGTGCCGAATAAACGTAAAAGATGTCAGATGCATCAGTTTCAATGCCGTTCCATGTTTTACAGACACATAGACAGTTGGCATAGCGAATACAGAAACGCATCCTGATCTAACATCACGGCAGTCAGCACCGTCGCCAGTCGGGCAGCTCTGGGCAAAGTCACATGCTTTTGAGAACCAATGAGTATGGTCGACGCTCCCACTCCCTTGATGTTACACCTTGACGTGGAAGTTTGTCCAAGTCTCAATAATCTGTCATGTTGTACAATGGCTGCATGGTGTAATGAAGCACATGCAACCATTGTACTATCCACATTGATTACGGTGTCACAACCCCTTTAACTTCATTCTAGGAGAATTTTGACATTCCACATGGTGGTGAAGACTTGTTACATGATACACCAGACGTACGGCTTTTTGGACAGCTAGACTTTCAGCTACTACTGGATTTTATACTCTCACTGACTCAAAAAGAAAAAAGAAAAGATTAAGCTATGGAACAAAGGTGGGCATCACAGTTTTCCAATAGTTCAAGTTTATTAGACATGGTGGAGATTAGACACTGTGCAATAGTGCAGAGAATTGACTTTAGTGTGCATTACATGAGATCAGGACTGAACACACACACTATAACTATAATGAGCCTGTAGAAGGCAGTTCTTAAAAGATGCTGGGGATAAACTTACATTATTCTCAAAAATGGAATCCACACTTCGGCCAGCTTCAAGCTCCTGGTAGAGCACATGGAAAACCTTCCCATCAAAATAGAGCCACGGCAGAGCCTGTTCCAATGGAAGGGGATGTCCACAGGCACTTAAGGCAGTGGTGACTGCTTGCACTCCCATCATAAAGTAAGTCGCAAGGCTAACTATCCTGGGGTGAATACGACACCGCTGCAGAAAGTAATAAAGCACAGCTCCAAGTTGTCACCATACCAACCAATCAAGCACAACTGTTTGTAGGTCTCAATAAGGGCATCTACATACAGCCACATCATATCTGATCTACAAAGTGTGGGGTGCTGAATATTTGGCCCTTTGTAGTACGATAAGGGCAGAGATATGCACGAGCTTGTAAGCTGCTTGTGCATATGCAAAAGGCAGCACTGTGGACTACGCCTGTCCCTACCCTTTGTGCAATGTATGGGAGCATACATACACCAATTTCAGTCCAAACGCATGAAGAAAGCTTATGTGTTGTGTTATATTACAGCTGCATAAACAAAACAGTATTTTAAAATGTGTTGTAAATGTGTTTCTCTGGCCTTATATCTGATTAAATTACTGGGTAAGTACTGCATGCCACTTTATAAGCAGGAGTTCCTGGATATCATGCAGCTCTCTAAATCCAGACTGTTTTAATGTTGAGAAGTGAAGGTAAGTATGCTCATATAAGTTACAGTATAAAATAAAACCTGCTTATTTCTGGTAAACTAATTCTTAATCACTATGGGGATACTTTGGCATCCACAAAGTGAAAAGATCACAAAGCCACAAGAAAAACAAAAAAGGACATCATCACCCTATTAATATAACAGCAGCATAGAGCATGACAAATGACATTTTAGGCATTTCATTTAGGCTTTCTTTTATGCATCCACATACAACTCTTCAGTATGAATGGATCATACAACATGTTTGCTTCTTCCCTATATTATATGTTTCATGACCTCATTGCTACCTTTGGTGGCCAGCATAAAGTGTAAACCTGTACCATGTACTCAAAGTTGTCTTTCACAATCTTAGCAAAATAGCTTGTGCAGGCCCATGCTGGTGCAGGAGCCCCAGAAATGAACGTTTTGCAAGCATCATGTCCATTTCGTTGCTCTTTAATTTGGTCTGCAGTAGTTTCACATGTCTTGCCTCCTATGGCTGGATGTCTTTCACCACCAAATAAACACTACGCAAACAAATAAATACTGCTAGTCAGAATCCCCCCCCCCCCCCCCCCCGAGAGGGGGACAGTAAACCTAAACGACGATAACACCTACCCAACAGCTTGTACTTCATTTTTCACTTGATGGCATTTGCAATTAGGCATTTAAATATCTGATTATCAATCAGGTAATCACAATGTAAGTTGCTTTGGTGTATGTTGTGTATTCATATGGCGCAATTACAACAGGGACTACGTGCGAATCGAGACTTACCATATTCCACATGCATCTTAAAGTAGTGTGTTGTTACAAAAAAAAAAAGACGAAATAATTAATCATTAGGGATATAATACAGCCCACTAATATTTAAAAAGATCAGGCTAAAGTAGAGGGGGAGAAGAGAGAGATCTTACTACCTTCCACTTGCATAAACATGGACTTTTTGATTTTTGTGAGCCTTATGTAACCAAAGTAAGCAGAGGAACACAGAAAATGCATCAGATTACAGCAGCAGCTCCCAACTTAAAGGACAACGGAAGTGAAATTTGTCCATTGCAAAAACGAGTCCGAACAAGGTGTATAAATATTAGGTAGAATTATGGTGCCACTAGTATTTTGCTAGTACGCTGTACGGATGGGCATATTTTTGACGATTACGAGCGCGCTGGGCCGCCCACCCGACACGATCGCCCATGGAGCGCGGCCGCTGCCGCAAAGCATTGCGGGAAAATCTGAGGAGCGCGTGACCTCAAATATCTCTCGAGCTCTATGTGCGGCTGTCCGGTGAACGGGATAAACACGGCGAATTCCGAATAACGCCTGAAGATGTTCGATTCAGAGATCTCGTGGAAGTCTGAAGGCAATATATCCTATGAGAGATGGGTTCGTACATGCTTCTTCGTCTCCATTTTGTCCCCGTAGCGGGAATCAGACGTACGCCGAAACACCAAGTGGAAGTAAAGATTTGTGCCTTCCGTTTTCCTGAAAACACAGAAGGGGCCGCTCCTTCTTTCAGCCTGATGTACTTCGTTGCCAAGCTAGAGCTAATGAGCACCTCTGGATTTGATTTGAACCACTCGTCAACAATATGTTCTCGCACTACTTGTCTTGTTTCACCTATCTGCAAGTAGGCATGGACGGATTCGCGGCGACAATAGTATTCCTGTCTTTCGGAAACAATTGAAATATGACAGTCATCATGAAAGTCAGACATCGGCAGAATTTGAACTTCGCATCTCTAGATTGCCAGTCAAGCACCAATGGCCAATACGGCCACGGAAACAACCACAGACTGGTAGAGCGTGTCTGTTCTGAAACATATCCTGGCCGAACGCAAGGTAATACAGCCAGCAATGTAAGCAGCAAGACTCTCACCCCTAGAGAGAATGAGATCACCTTCCTTTGAATGGATTTTGGGGGACAGCCTCGGTAGTGTTGTCTTTGTAATAGACGTCAGTCGATGTTTGACGCTATGTTTGTGCTGTCTATCCGTGTGTCGTTCGTGCAAGGAACACTATGTCCTCGCGTTGCTGAAAGGGAGTCGGCAACATGCTGTAGCACAGCCAGGAAAGACTTCACAAGCATGTACAATTTTTCTTGTCGCGAAAATCAACTTCCGATCGCAAAACAACCGCGAAATGAAAGTCAGGAACCCCAACAGGAGAGACAACGTGTGTCACTGACGTGGTCTGCTACGGCGGCGCGGCGACACTCACCAGGGGCTCAGAGTGCTCCACGGCCGAATTTTATATCGTGATTGTGGCGGCATTTCAACTAATGTACGTAAATCTAAGTCGAATTCCGGATTGTTTTGATACACATTGCAATATGACGCAAACAGCTTTGCAGCCTATTTTCGCTTCCGTGGTCCTTTAAACCTTTTGCTTCGCTCAGTGTAACTAGGCGTAAGCACAAGTAACTAAGTATAAGCATAACTATGACTTTCGAGTTTATTACGTAGATGACTAACTGTATCTGGCTTCTTGTGCTATCACAGCAACCACTTCCTTCCATGATACGTACCTCAATCTTGACCTGTGAACACTGGCTCGAAATATGGGGTGGCACCATAGCTTGAACAAGGAATGCCATAGCCTCCCACTGTTCCACAACTCTTGCTGCCAGCATAATGTTGACAGCACAACATAAGTGAACAAATCGTGCAGGAATGGCAGCCAGGTCTGCCAAACTGAACCTAACTCCTAGACAGCCATAAAACAGTTGCCATTTCACATGCTGGAGGTTGTCTTGGCCACTCCACAGCTCATGTAATGTAGGAATGGCTTCTGTAAAACATATATGTAAATGCACATATGACACAGAGACACTTGATAGTCTAGCACATGGATAAAGCAACACAATGCATACCTCTGGGAATGAAAGGTGTTGGTGAGACTCTTTCATGCCTAACTCCTATATCGAAAGGATAAGCTGTATGCTCTATGATCTCCACTGACTGCCTTCCTCCAAATAATACCCAATACACTCTGCGTCTAATTGGTCGAAAACAGCTGTATGCTGGGGGAATATGCGGACCCCTGAAAAGAACAAATCTTAATCTGTATTGCATTCTCTACTGTACAATATGCATATTATATGTGATAGATAACATTGTAAGGAGAAAATTGTGTTATTCCCCCAAGTAAATGTTGTGCATTCTCCAGCTTCACTTGTGGCACAAGGCAGCTTTCTCTTACGTCCAGCTGGTATGCAGCTGGTCACACCACTTGACAAAGGCATACATCGTTCATTCATGCACCACTTTCAAGAACCGCACCCTCCCAAAGTGAGTATAAGCAGGCAGGGGTGAGGCCCATCCCCAGAGATATCCCTAAACACCCTTCATGGGAGTGTACACCATCTCTGTTTTTCTGCAGCACCCCCTGCCCCCAACATTTCTGAGACTGCCCAATACTGCTCGGCTACCAATACACTCATAAATATATGATGACAGACATATACCCCCCATCCCCAGAGTCGAGTCTCCTCCCAGGAGTCGATTTCCGGGGAAATCACTCCTTATCGCACATTGTAGTATCGAAGTGGGTGATGAAAGCATGAGATCCTGTTCATGTGTCAGTGATTCTGAACCAATTTGATAGGGTCAGAATCGCTGACAAGCAATGCAAGACAGATTGTGGTGAGGTGAGTGACATGTACTACAGCACCGACTCTCCTGGACCGGAGTTTGACGGCTTTGAGTGAAGCCTGCGTCCATTATCAAGTTCATGTTAGGTGTGTCCTATGTGAGCACAGTACCTGATTGCTCCATAAACAAAAGGGTGCTACAGAATTTGCACTTTCTCTACATCAGTAATGCCAGCATTTCTGCCTCGGTGTTGCACATTACCCATCAAACACAGTCAAGCTCAATTACGTATTACTACCTTCAATATCACAATGACTCCACTATTATGATCAATTGCTGGTACCTGTCAGCTCTACCACAGTCATGTCTCCCTCATCCATAACACAGATAACCAGAAAACTTGTTATCCTGTCTCCGTAAACAGGAATGAACTTGCTAAAATTAGTTTATCCAGTTATCCAGAATTCGTTATCTCTATCCAGAGGTGAAGTACTGAAAACAATGTTCCAGAACCATTCTCTTATACGGAAATGTGTCTATGGCCACTGTTTTTGGCATCTGCTGGCATTAGTATTGTCCCTGAGGAACGTCACTTTGTGTTCTACTGTTTGACTCCTTTTTGGTCAGAGGTCCGTCACTGAAGACTGGTGGGGCAGACAATAGCAATGGCTCCCAAAAAGCGCAACAGGTGTACAATTTTTACTGGGCACAAAAAGTCGATATGCGAGCATCAGCTATCCAAACCATGTGAAAGTATTTCTAGTCTGCAAGCCCAGGTTAAAGAGTGAAGCCAGAAGTTTTAGGGTTTAACCTGATTCTTCCGCGAATTTGCACCCGGAGTTAACGGTTGCCACTTTAAGGTGAAATCCGATTTTTACTCCACAAATTGCCCTCACTGAAACATCCGTTAGAATGCACACTAGACGCACGCGACTGCTGCTAAATAAACGAGCGTTCGTTTGCATGAACTTGTATAGAAGTTTGCCGGGACCGCGCAGGTCGTCCGAATTATCCAAATTTCTGAATTAATGGGGGTCGAATTATCGAGGTTTTACTGTGGCTTGTTTGGCAGCAAACGCAATTACATCCCCGTTTGTACCAAACCAGCACAATTTGTTTGAGTAACAGAGTCTGATTTCTGCTCCAATTTAGCATGCTGGAAGTTTTTCCACCCGAATTCACATGAATTCAGACCACATATTTATTTCGCTGACTTTTACTCCTCGAATCTGGAAAAAAATATTTCCCGAAAACTTCAGGTTCTACTAAAGAAGCACTGTGCGTCGATGTCGGAGAGTCCATGATCTCCGACATTTGCTTGTCCAGCATTACGCGACCCAGAAATTCGTTATGATAAAGGTTGGGTACCACAGCGTTCAGATAAGAGAGACATGACTGTACATACAAAGCAATGCAAGTCCCAGGCAATGTGACTGTGATAACTATCCAAACTAATCCTAGAGGACACTCACAGTAGTTCTTCAGTGGTTTCACTAAGAAAGAGCTCCTTTCCATAGAGAATTTGAAGTAGTCCTGGGAAAACACTGAGATCTTTGTAGCATTTCACAGCAGTACACCAGCTTTCAGGGTCAATTTCTGGTGGGGGACGAAGGCACAGAGGTGGCTGCTGTAGATCATACTCAGAAATACCATGTTGTAAAACATGGAGGGGAACTCCAGTTTTACGGGCAACCTTTGGCTCCAGGTTGAGACTCCAGCCCTCTTTTCGTATAACATCAGCAAGCTTCTTGTAACATGCATTTAGATGAAACCTCTGATGAACTGGGTAGCCTGCACAGCACATGCACAACAATAATATCAACTATTTCAGTCAGCAGTTTCTCAAGAGTGAGTCATCTAGTGTGGATGTCTGACAGAGGAGTAGAGATGATGCAGTAGGCCTTGCTTTAGATTCGTGCTGCCTTTCAAAAATTGTCATTTGGTATTTCAGGAATATCTAGGCATCCACTTTGTGATGCAACTCAAGAGCACACCTGCAGAGAAGCCATTCAGCTGTCACCTCCTGTAGCTACCCAAGGCAGAACTTCTGACTCAATCTAAGAGAATCTAAAATAAGCTGCTGTAACTACGGTCATATGTTGCAGAACAATAGTTAGTTCACCTCTAGAAAGTTATAAAGAGCCACAAGGCAGCATGAGACATGACCTTGTGCATGATGTCAAAGGGCCAGAGCATCATGGAACAACTAAAAGCCAAGGAGGAAGGAAATCAAAAGTTTATTGCATGTTAGCGCTGCGAGGCAACTGTGGCTATGAGTGGGAAAATCAAAAGTAATCTAAATCTGTGGAAGAAAATCTGGTATTCTGCGTGGCGTCACCTCGATGATTCCTAGAAGCTCTGGCGACACCATTTTTGTGGGGAAAACAATTTCTTTTGCTCTCACCCATTCTCACTCCTCCAGTGCTTTGGCTATGGCTCTGAGAGTACATTTGGTGTTAGGTTTGGTAGTGCACTGCCAGCACCGTTTCTAGAATTTAGCTTCTGTTGAGTAGCATGTATTCAAACCATTACCTTAGCCGCAACTGTTACTTGTAATTTGGTATGGAGTAGGAAGTAGACGGCTTTATTATCCAGCAGCGGGGTATAAGCCACGTCGCAGCCTGGAAGCTATCCAAGTTGGAAGAAACATGATACTGAGATGCACAGGGCACAGAATAAAGACTGCTTCTAATGTAAGACGAATATGTATATTGTTTTTTCAACAGCTTTCCCGCGATTAATTCACTAGCTGTGATCGACACACACCAAAACCGCTTGCTTGTAGTTGAATAAAACTTGATTGGTTGATCTCCTGCTCTTCCCTGTTCAAATCATATGTATTGTTATCATACCGTTACATCTGTTGTCGAGGCCACTAAAAATGTTATGACATTTACGTACCAAATTAAACCAAATTGGATAGTGAGAACAAGGTGATATTCCGTCTCAACTCGTGCAATGTTTTGGGCTCTTTGTTTCATGAAGCCTCAATGGAACCCTTAGTCCCACTGTGTGTCTTTGTAATCTACACTATGTGTGTAGACAACGTCACTGCATCCTCTGGAACAGACCCAACAGATATTTGCCATGTTTCTTGCCCTTCAGGTTGTGGCATCACACGTAGCTACACTGCCCAACACCAGCTGCTGCACTGTTTGCCCCACACTTAGTGAGAGCTCGTCGCAGAATGGTCAGTTGGCTCACGTGACATAGCAAGCATACCGTCACTTCCGCTACACTTTCATGCATTGGAAATGTGCTGGAGTGCGGTCTCCTTAGGTTTCTTTCTACCATTCCATGCTACCAACAGATGACGATAATGTCATGTTATGATGATTCACACTGTAGCTTCTAGCTTAGTACAGCTTGGGACAAAAGTTTACAAAACACGGCACTGGCGTATTTCTTAATCGGAGCGGCCCCCTACTAGATATCAGGAAGAGATTGAATAAGAAACAGGTGACCGGCTATCCTGTCCATCTCCCAGTATGTGTGTCTGCTACTGTTTGCTGCCAGGGTGTCATTCCAATGGAGATACGTGACACCCCGGTGTTCCGTGAACTTTTGTCCCAAGCTGTACGTAACCGCAACACTTGCATCTACAAAGTGACATGGGCCAATTAAAGCATTTACGAATAAGATTACTTTGTACATAAAATCTGAATAAAACTGTTTGCGTCCATCCTGAAACTAGTCTTATGCAAACATCTGCACTCGTGAAATTACACAGCAGCACTTCAGCCCTGGCTAGCGAGTGCTTGAATACCCACTGCACTTCCAGGCAAGTGTCGGTGAAATAGCTTTTCCACATCCCAAAGAAATCTAGTATGATAGAAACATTTTTGACTCATACATACCAAGCGAACCATGAAACCGTGCCAGATGCATTTCTCTGTTGACGCTGTCATTCCCAGCAAGGCACGCAAAGAGTGGCAAGACTTTACGATCTAGCCCCAAATGATTGGCAAGGGCGTCACCGTGGTATGCACGGGTCGTCATACATTCCAAGTTCAAATGAAGGACTGATAGGTAGGTGACATGCAGATTAAATATAGCGAAGTCTGAATCTTGAGTAAGTACTGCAAAGCATTCAGCATGGGTCTCTGCATAACGAGCAACCTCTATGTCACAATCTTCCACTGAACGAATCACCTGAAATTCAGAGGAAGTGGATATATGACAGGTCCGATGAAAACTCAAGTATGAACTCACTCAGCGATGCTGTGAAAATGGATTTTACCATGCTTAACCCTAAAAGACAAGGCTCTGGGTATAATACAATGGTACATGTGTAGCAGTACAAAACATGAAAGACGACATCTCGGAATACAGGATCTCACAGAACAGTTATAAAACTAATTTTCGGTCTACCCTGCTTGATGTATCTTCGAATATTTGCTCCTACTTTATCCTGGCATGCCAGGTCATGTGTCATAGTGCAGTAGATTGGGCTCACGCGATATAGTGTGATTCATACACAGTTAAAGTGTTTCTATTTTCGAAGGGCGCTACAAATATTGCTGAGTAAATGAATACTAGATTACTACTAGCACACGCATGTTAACAACATTTTTGTAAAAGCCAACAAACCAAAACTGCTGGTAAGAAATTTGAAAATGGGTAGCAATTGGCTTCCCTTACATCCCATGTCGTATCTCCTCAGGTTGTTCCATACACAAATTGTGTTTTACCCAAAAAATATTTGCCTCTACGCAATGTGCATTCCGTTGTAGACAGAAATTGCTCTTACACGTTTGGTATCTTCAGTGTCCTCGTATTTTCATGAAGGCTAGTACACCGGAATAAGAACAGCTTCGATGCAATGCTAGGACTGAATCTTTATACATTTGTAAGCAACACTGAGGTATGCTCACATCCCAATTTGCTGTGCACAAAGATCTTCATGAGTCAGGCAGCATTGCTTCCGAGGTCTCCAAAATACTCACTTCAGTACATGGAATACTCAAAGTTGGCAACAGTATTGCTTCCAACCACCCTCAGATTTGTCATAAAATTGATTGCTCCAGAATTGCCAAGACAAAGCAATGCACATATTTGTATGTCTATTTCCCTTGCACTTTTTTTGGTATAAAAGGTGGGCATGGTGAATGAACTTTCATTTGAAAAATATGAGAGTACTGTACCTTACATAATGTGAGGAACTTGACTGCAAATGAAAATGTATATCCCGTGCCTGATGGACACTGATATGCATTATTGTAATCTGGGCTCCATGTACCGGAATGCAGCTTCTGGTACATTTCAGCAACCTCCTTGACCCGTAATGCCCTCCGCATTACCCACTCAGTCATCTTCACTTTGGGAATGCAACCATCGAAAATGAACACAAGGCTGATCCCTGCATTCTCGAACTGCTGCACAAAGTGCTTCTGCAAAAAAGAGGTAAAAAAATTGGAAGGCAAAAATCTGGACACTTAACAGGAATAGCTACTATACAGCTCTTATTCCCACTAACACTGATCCATGTTAACCATTATTAGAGCAGGACAGTGAGCCTTCCCTTTTACACTTTAACGTTAGGAGTTCAAAAATGTTATTAACTTCTGATAAAACTGTTCTTACCACTGCTGTACACAGATCATTCCAAGGCCCACCAAAGATGTAGTCAGTTGCACATGAGTAAATCCATCTAATCAGGCTCAAACCATCCACGACAATCGTTGGTCTTGTTCCTTGAGGACAGTGAGCACGGTGCGCATCTGCCCTTTCCTGTATGTTTAGCTCGGTGCATCCTCCGGGTACAACCCTCTCCAAAAACGATTGTAGTCCCTTTACACCCATGTTGAAATTGATTCATCCCCTGAAATCCACGAAAATATGATACATATGACGAGCATCATACAGCACTTAGTGCTTGGACGGACAGGAATAATATTCCTACGTGAGGTGGTGTTTCAGGTGTTTAATTTTGTGTAACAACCAACTAAACATATCTCGGCATCGCAAGGACGTACCAGTTTACATAAGAGTTTGGAATTTTATTACGTTTACGTTATTACTCAAAATCGATTTCTATAGCCTGAACGAGAATGGATGGAACGGAAGTGGAAGAATAGAGTTGCTTTCATAAAGAATCTATTGAGCAGACATCCCGCTTTCAGTACAGGAAAGCAATATGTGCGATACCAGCAAAGCGTCACCTTCAGTCCCACTTTTTACGTGCCTCTACCCTTCAGATAAGCACTGTCTCTGCGAGAAATTGTCGTATTCGTACGTTTTCACAAGGCAGGACCGTTTCGACACTGGGATAGATCTTCAGATGATCCCCACAGTGGAAACGTGCAAACGATGCAAATATCAGCGTAAAGTTGCAAAACGAAACTTTGGTCTCGGTCTCATCTGTGTGTCTGTGTCTCGTACATCAAGACGAGAAAGGGAAAACAGTGTACGAGAGGCAGTGAAGAAGAAGACAATATTAATTTTGTAACCTTCAAATGAGCGAACTTGTATGCGGCTGTTTCCGTCAGGAATTACGTAAACTCCTTTCCGAAATGGACACTCACGCGCCCATCTCAGGATCTCAGGTAGCGAGGTAGCTAGTAGCTACTTCGATTGGATTGGATTGCGGCTCACAACGGCCGCCCTTTTCGAATAACATTTCCCATTCAATCTGAGAACGACATCTCCGGGAACGCCGGGAGCGCCGGGAGAATTTTATAAGATGTTTCTTGTTACATTTAACTGCGAACATTAGTTTTGTCCAACGTGAGTATGCCCCGAAGAAATTAAACACACATTTAAAACACTAGCTTGTCTTCAAGTAGCAAACAATGCCTTTTCCAGAATTCTATGATTCTTAGGTTGTTGTCTTAGTGTTTTAGGTTCTTACTACGTCTCGTACCTACCCCTGGTTCAACAGTGCCATGCGGTATTTTATGACTACTCCTAGTCATTATGGGCATTTCATGACTATTTTCATAATACGTCTCGTACCTCCGCCTTTCTGTTGGTTGCATGGTTGGTATCCATGCATGGTTGGAGAAGTGTCACATGATGTTTTATGACCAGAGACCTCTACCTGAGAAACGTCATCATGACGTTGGTAGACAGACTGAAACCGAAACAACTCGGAAGGGGAGGGCTGGGTTCCATGAATGGGTATCTGTTCGCTGCCTCCTATTGAAAGAACATATGACCGAAGGTCGCGTCCCTTTGAGGGACCATCGTAATCCCCGTGGCTCAAGACCGTGGCTTTCGGACGTGACCTTGCTCGCCCAGCTTCGAGCGTAGTTCAACTCTACCAAATTGGTGGCGCTGCCGAACACTATGACGTCATTTGTTTACAAACAGGGAGAGGTCTATTACTGGTCATGGACCTATCACGATTATTTTCATTATGAAATGACTATATTGACCCGTCTGGTGAATCAACTTTTGCGGCTAACGCTGGTTGAGAGAGAATGACAATATGTTCAACTGTTATTCGTCATTATGAGATTCCATGCCAATTTTTATAACTCGTCTTTTTAGAGCAATTGGTACTTGAGACAGCACCACGTGTTCACCTAGCTATGACCATTACGTAAATGAGTCAGACAGACCGAAGCTCCAGGTGCCCAACCCCAACAAGGTTTAATCCACAAGTGCCCAGAATCCCAACTCGAGCCAGGAGCCGCGCGCTCATCGCAATCTCATGCACCTGGTCGCCCATCGTCCTCCTCTAAGTTATGCAACAATGACCACTATGCCACATAGTGACGTTCCACGAGTATTTTTCAGTATACGAGCTGTGACTGAGAATTTTGCTAGTTCTCGTGTTTACCACTGCTACTGGTCATTATGACAATACATGACAGTCATCATGGTCTGAACTATGAGTGGCCTATGAGTGACTACAGTGCTTCTAACGACTGAGGCTGGGCGCTGTGACATTCCCTGAGGATATCACTAGTAGTACTCCTCGTAGTAGTACTCGTCATTGAATGTCGAGCCATGGACACAGTCAATATGTAATGCCGAATAACGATGTCATAAGTCATCGAAAAGCATGCGATTATGGTGTTACTGAGATGACTCGTCGCAGCTCTTCCACCTGTACATACACGTCTGTATGAGGTGATATCCTCAGGAAATGTCATAGCACCCACCCACCCCTGGCTACAAGCACTACAAAGGTCACTCGTAGTTCATACCATGATGATTGTCATGTATTGTTATAATGACCGGTAGCAATCGTAAAGCATCGTATTAAATAACCTTTTCGAACACGAGAACTAGCAAGTTCCGGTCATGACTCGCACACTCAGGAATACTCGTGGAACGTCAGTGAACACGTGGTGCTGTTTCAAGTGCCAACAATTCTAAAAATACGAGTTAAAATATTTGACATGTAATCTCATAATGACAAATGACAGTCGTGAAACATCGTGTCATTCTCTCTGAACCAGGTTAGTCGCGAAAAGTCGAGTCACGAGACGTATCAATAGTCATTTCACAATGAAAACAGTCGTGGTAGTTCATTATGACCAGCAATAGCCATAAAACATCGCATGACACGAATGAAAATAGTCATAGTCATAGAACTTCATGACAATAGTCATAATGACCGAGAGTAGTCATGAATAACGCGCTTTTGTGATTTATATCAAACCTTACCGATTGCTCAACACGAAAAGAACCCGAACACGCTTCCTCTTCTTCTTCAAAAATGTGGCGCATAGTTTATTGGCCACAGCACGCTCATACAACCGAACACCGTCACGCTTCACGTGTCCCTTTTTGCTTTCCTCCTCGTCATCGACACATATTTTTTACTGTGTTCGTTGACTTTTCGCCGGTGGGACAAGTGGGAAATTTGCGCACCCCACCGGCCCATGCGGGCTCATACGCCCTCTCCCCCACCCCCGTAGACGCCGGCACTCAGTTTGAACACACGCACTCATCTCCAAATATCCTCCCGTATTTCTTCTTCTTCCTCTTCTGCCTGGTGTGGCACACAGCCAAAGGCAACAGATCACGGGTCAATGGGTTGGAGCAAACGAGGATGAAGGGGTGAGACTAATGACTGAAAGCTTAAAGCCGACGTGCGTTAGAGCTTGCCCAGAAACAAGGAACTGTAGCAGCGCCATCGGCAATGCCACTACGAGACGCACGCGCGAAATAAAGATCAGTTGGGACCAGGCACCAGGCTCGCAACCAGAACAGTCCTCGGCTCACTTTTACGCCTACTCCAACAAGTGGTGACCCGAACGTTCCATTGTCTTTCACTGGTTCAACACCATGTCTACGGGAGACACTACCCCTGCCCTTGCAGATCGATCTTCTGTTCCAACCGTCAGCGCTATGGCCTTGCTAGCATTTTGGGACCTGAACCCTGCCACCTGGTTCGTTCAGGCCGAGACCCAATTTACCCGTCTGGCATAACATCCCAACAGACCATATTCTATCATGTTTATCGGCACTTTACGATGTCGTCGCCAATAACCTTCCCGCTAAGAGACCATACGACCACCTCAAGTCTGCCCTCCTCAAGCGAATTACTCGTTCTTACCGCTCCCGACACCAGCAGCTTCTCTCCGCCGAATAACTCGGAGACCGACGTCCAACACAACTGCACAGTAAACCATTTTACACTTTTATTTGCCTAAAAAAGGTGTATTCTTATAAAAAATACCATTTTCTATTCCGCAAAAGGTGCAAGAAGAGCATTACTAAAGGTGTAATATCGACATACACCACGCTTTATCCAATGTCGATCATTAAGGGTGCAAAGTGGGGTGTTGAAACAGGTGTTTACCGTCTAATGCACTTTTTTACGCCCCATTTGAATTGGGAATATGGTTTAAAAATGGTGTTCTATTTTGTGAGAGAAAAGTTATGCTGTTTTCACAGCTCGGCTCAGCAATCAATCACATTATAGACGAGAACCTGAGTTAAAAACACAGTATTTGACAGGGAAGGATGTTAGGTATTTATCTGATATCTTTGACTCGTTGCAAGCGTGGGTGTTAATTGCAAAAACGCATTCCCGTCACCGTTACAAACGTTTCCTGCCCCACGATATGTAACGAACGTGCCCCAACAAATTGTATTTCAGTATATGATCCATCCGACACGCCAATATAGGCTACTGAGGGTGCCCGAGGTCTCTCGAAGCCTCGCCACTCACGTTGGTCCCACAGTGTTACCAAGCTAACGAGGCGTGCCTGCGACGAATTGCGCTCCGGTTTAGGTAGGTTCTACGATGGAATCACGGCTGGAAGTCTGCCGTGTTCAGGGTGGTACTTGCCATAGAAGCAAGAACGTCGAACTGTATGTCTAGGCCACTGGTCTCGGCATGCTGCCGCAGAAGCTTCTATTACACTAGCTAGTTGCCATGGAATATTTGCCAGCAAACAATTCCATCATAAAAGGTGTTTTCAATAGAATACTCCCCTTTTAAGGGTGTTTTCGTTTTTAAACGCCCATTATAACAGTGTTTTATTAGGAATACACGTAAGTAAAGGGTGCATTAGAAAACACCCATCATTTGAGTGTAAAGGCAACACCAAAAAGGTGTGCGCCATGGGACAAGCCATTTACACCAAGAAAAGTGTAAAAATGTTTACTGTGTGTTACGCCGTATGAAGCAGCTACTTGGAAACGGTGCTACAGCTACCGGCGACGGTTTCCTGCAGGAGCTCTTTTTACAACGACTTCCACGAAACGCTCGAATGGTTTTAGCCCCCGCATCGAACCTTTCCACGGACGAGCTGGCCGATGCTGTAATGGAGACTGCAGCGCCTACGCCCTTAAACGTTGACTCCGTGCTCCTCTCTGTAAATGCACCAGTTGACCGCACCCGTCTCCCATCGACGGTTTAGCCCTGCAAGTCAATCACCTGACTCAACGTCGCAGCTCTCGCGACGTGCAGTCGATCACCAAGTCCACGTTGCTACCGTAGACGATCAGGCTCAACCTTTCGTTCAAGGCCAAAGTCCAGCAGTGCTCAGTCCAACGGCCTGTGTTGGTATCATCGTCGGTTCGGTAAAGAGGCTCACCACTACCTACAGCCGTGCTCCTGGACGGGAAATGCTCCGGCCAACCACCTAGTAGCGACACGTAGACAAGGCCTTCATAGCAGCCTCCTCTTTTACGCTGTTGACCGTGTCTCCGGAAGGCGATTCCTAGTGGATACCGGAGCTGAAGTCAGCGTTATTCGGAGCATCAAGCTCCACCGCCGTTTTCGCCAACCCAGCTTCACGTTGTAGGCCACCAACGCTACCACCATTCCTGCATATGGCCAGCAATCCCTCACCTTAAATTTGAGCCTTCGTAGAGATTTCCGATGGCAGTTTCACGTCACCGACGTCACAGACGCCATCATCGGTGTGGATTTCCTCAAGTATTTCGGTTTTGTTGTCGATGTGTCTTGAAAACGTCTGCTTGACAGCACCACGAACTTCTCTCTCCACGGGCCCCGGAGCAACCAAACGCCTTGCCTGATTCTGTCATTGTGCGCACCAGAATGTAAATATTCTTCCATCCTGCAAGGATACTCTGAAATTACACAACCGCCTGACTGGACCCAGCCAGTAAAGCACGACGGTAAGGTAAAGGAAGATGCTGCCGGAAGGTGGCTGGCGTGGGGGGGGGGGGGGGACGAGCCTCTGAAATTGCAGGCGCAGGTCTTGAACGTAGCGGCGGGAGGAACAGTGGTGGAAGGCTTAGTGGGTAGCCAGATGTCGCCGGGAAAGCGCAGTGTGGCCCCGAAGACCAGCTCGGCAGCGGAGCAGGCCATGTCCTGCTTGATGGCCGAGTGGATGCCCAACCGCCACCAGAGGAAGGTTGCCCCAGGTGCTTCCTGCGTCGCGAGCGATGAGGGCAGCCTTCAGCTGCCGGTGAAGGCGCTCAACGAGGCCATTTGAGGCTGGGTGGTAGGCCGACGTACGGATATGGTGAACGCCCAGTAGGTGCGTAAGCCGCCGGAAAAGGGCACTCTGGAATTGTTTGCCCTGCTCGGTGGTGAGACGGGCAGGCAGCCAAAGCACGCGATCCAGGTCGCGACAAGGGCGTGAGCAACGGTGTCGGTGGTTGCATCGGGCAGGGTACTGCTTCCGGTCAGCAACTATAGCGGTCGACGATGGTGAGGAGGTAACACTGGCCCTGGGAAGGAGGTAGCGGACCAACAAACTCGACTTTAAAATGCTGGAAGCGGGCATCGGTCAGCGAAAACTGGTGGACGGGGGTCTTCGTGTGGCGGCCGATTTTCGCAAGTTGACAGGAGCAGCAGGTTTGCGTCCAGCGCCGCACATCTGCGTTCATGCCTGGCCACACATAGCGAGACGAGAAAAGCCGTTGCGTGGCCCGTATGCCAGGGTGGCTGACATTGTGCAGGGCTTGGAATGTCGCGAAACGCAGTGCGCGCGGCAGGTACGGGCATGTACCGGTGACGTCGCAGACGATGGCCGCAGACGGAAACGGGAAAGGAATCTCCTGTTAGGCTAAGGGAGAGCTTCGGCGGCTGACAGGAAAGGAGCTGACAAAGCTAGTCTTCGATCTGCTCTCGAGCGAGTGTGTCGAAGGTGCGGATGGCAGAACAAGTAACAGGCTCGATGCGTGACAGAGCATCCGCTGCGGCGTTGTCTTCGCCATGGATAAAGCGAATGTCCGTCGTGTACTCAGAAATAAATGAGAGACGGCGGACATCTGTGACGGTGCATGTAGGTGCTTCGATTGGAAACGAAGGCGAAGGTCAAATGCTTGTGATCGGTGAGAACATGGCATTGCCGGCCCTCGAGGTAAGGCTGGAAATGCTTGATGGCAGCGTAAATGGCCAAGAGCTCCCGACTGAAGGTGCTGTACTTCTCTTCGGATGGCTAGAAGCCGCTGGGAGAAGAGAGCAGGCGGGGCACATCCGCTTGCAGAGTGCTGCTGGGGCACGATACCAAAGGTGTAACGGAGGGCATCGACCATAAGGCGCGTGGGTGCCGATGGGATGCACAAGCATGGTAGCTTCGGCGAGGGCAGACTTGGCGTTGAGGAAAGCGCCCATAGACACGGAGCTGAGGATGAGGGCGGCGTCCGCATTCGTTTGCGCGGGCAGCAAATCCGTGAGAGGTCTGGCCAGAGCAGCACAGAATGAATCTGCGATGAAAGTTTATCAGGCCTAAGAATTCCCTGAGCTTGCGCAGTGAAGATGGTACGGGAAAGTCTTGCACAGCCTGAACCTTGGAGGGAAGGGGCGATAACCCGCTTGGAGTGACTTGGTGGCCAAGAGACTCTAACGAGGTGACGCCAAAAATGCATTTGCCTGTGTTGATCACGAGGCCGTGCTCGTCAAGACGCTGAAAGAGTTGGCGCAGGTGAGACTCATGCTCTTGAGGACCCTTGCTGGCAATAAGCGGGTCATCCAAGTAGGCAAAGACGAAGGGGAGACCTCGTATGACTTCATTAATAAATAGCTGAAAGATCTGCGCCGCGTTCCGGAGGCCGAAGGGCATGCGTACGAATTCGAACAAGCCAAAGGGTGTCGTAATGGCGGTCTTGGGTATATGTCTTCGGGCGCTATACAGGGATCTGATGATACGCCTTAAAGGGACGGTCTCGTACAGCCGGGGCGATTTCGAAACTCAGCCAAAACTATATTCACAAGTATTGTAGACATACAACCGTCAAAGTTTCATTCAGAACAACGAAGTCGTTTTCGAGGAATTTATCGAAACGTGCCGTAATAGCAGACGACGAAACCTGCACTTCACTATGAAAGGTGAAAGTCACTGAAAAGGTTAGCCAGCTGTAGGACTCGAACCCACATCTTCTGGATTACCGGTAACCCAGAAGGTGTGGGTTCGAGTCCTACAGCTGGCTAACCTTTTCAGTGACTTTCACCTTTCATCGTTCATTTCTTAGGCAATTTGAGGCTTTGTATGTGTTTGTCCTTTCTATGTTGTTCCATCCTCAGAACATCAGTTCTCTCTTGTTCAACAGTTGCCGCTTGCGTCGATCCCGTCGTATGAATGTGTGTATGAGTGAGCAAAAATGTAAGAGTGAAAGGAGGATGAGTGAGAGAGAGTGGCTGGTTTGTCCCTTCAGATGACGCACCCTTGGAAGTTGGAAGTGGCTGAGAAGGCGTGTTAGCTTAGCTCAATTGGTAGAGCCCTGGATCAGTAATCCAGAAGATGTGGGTTCGAGTCCTACAGCTGGCTAACCTTTTCAGTGACTTTCATCGTTCATTTCTTAGGCAATTTGAGGCTTTGTATGTGTTTGTCCTTTCTATGTTGTTCCATCCTCAGAACATCAGTTCTCTCTCCCCTCTGCACTTCACTCTCATGCAACGTCCCGCATGACACCGGCCTGCGGGTAAGCCGCCCATTGGCTGAGCGAAGAGCAAAGCAGCTGTTTGTAGTGCCGCGGTTGCCATGGCAGTTGCAAGTTGCAGAAAGGTCGTGAGGTTATGTGAACGTAGTGACCACTAACCTCCTTATCTTTCACTATGCTTGCCAATTCTTGTCTGTTGTCCCGTTTCGTCCACGTGTTCGTGAACCTTCCATTTTTCTGCAACCGGTCTGTAGCCTATAGATCACTACGTTCACATAATCCCCTCCATACTCTAACAAAGCAGCCATTCACTCCGGCCGTAGAAGCCCGTACGGACCCTTTCTTCCCTCCGGGCTGTTGACCCACAATTCGCATGAACCTTTAAACACGTCACACCTAACCCTTTAAATACCATGCCAATGATGAGGACGGTGCCCAGAAGAAGAACAGTCTCTGTTCGAAATATCGGCGGCTTCTGTCCTGAGGCAACTCCCTTCCTACTCTTAAAGTTGGTGTTTAAAACCAAGAACACCCTTGAAAGGGGAGTATTCTACTGAAAACACCCCTTAGGAGAGGACGAAGCTCCCGCGGCAGCATGCTGGGCCATGCAGTCCGACGTTTTTGCTTGTACGGCAACAACCACCCTTGACATGGCACAGTTCCAGCCACAGGCACTCATCATGGTCCTAGCAACACTGTGAGTGAGTGAGCAAAAAAACAAAAGAAAAAAAAAGGAAGCAACACTGTGGGACAAGCGTAAGGGAAGAGATGAAGATCGCAGCATCGTAACGCTGCTCGTGCTCGAGAAATGAGCGGCGTTACGATGCTGCGATCTTCAGACGATGCCAGCAACGAGCCCGGGCACCATCGGAGCCTATATTGGCGTACCAGATTGATCATATACTGAAATACAATTTGTTGGGGTACGTTCGTTAATTGCAGTGTGGTAGAACTCGTCTGTAACGGTGACGGGAATGTGTCTTTGCAATTAACACGTACGCCTGCAACCAGTCAAAGATATCAGCTAACTTCCTGACATCCCCCCGCCAAGTATTGTATTTTTAACTCAAGTTATCGTCTATAATGTGATTACCTAATGAGAGTAGCTGTGAAATCCATATAATTTTTCACGACTTAAAACACCATTTTCAACACCATATTCCCAGATCAAATGGGGTGTAAAAAGGGTGTATAGAACGTTAACACCTTTACCTCTTTTTACACTCTTAATGATCGACATGAGATAAAATGGGGTGTAAGCCGATGTTACACCATTAATGATGCTCTTTTTACACCTTTTGCTTCAATCAGCGGGATAGAAAATGGTCAAGGAGGTGAACCCGAGACGGGGATGAAGAGAGTACACAACAAATTCTCAAACACAGCTGTGTTTGAGAATTTGTTGTGTCGTCTCTTCATCCCTGTCTCGGGTTTACCTCCTTGATCATGAACCAGCTTGTCAGCGCCCTGTCTCTTCTATAGAAAATGGTGTTTTTGTAACATACACCTGTTTTGAGCGAATAAAGGTGTAAAATGATTTACTGTGCAGGGTCGTAGGCCGCCGTTATCGACCGGGTTCCGCGTGGAGCAAGGCTGGTCGCACCTGATGGCGTTGTCGCCGTAGCGCCTGTGGTAGCGGCAGATGTTATCAGGCGTGGCGCTGCGGGATGCAGCAAGGGTAGGACGACGACGACGTGAAGCGGGGCAGCGAAGCCTTGGCCGTCGAGAGAAATCAGAATGGAGGGCAGTGACAGCCTCAGCGAGTTTCTGTATTTGCTTCTGCAGGTTCGCAACGGCAGCATCAGAGGAGTGAACGGCGGACACGGAATCCGACCGTGACAGATGGGCGACGGTGGGTGCTGAGTATTCAACAATCCTGTCTGCCAACTGGGCAAGGCGGTCAAGGGATATGTCATCTGTACCGGTCAAGACTAAACGAACTTGCTGAAGCACTCGCTGTAGGAAGAGTTCCCGCAAGATTGAAGGCTGGGTATCCACAGAATCACCAAGGAGTTGCTTAATGCGGTGGAGCAATTGTGAAGGCCGTAGTTCGCCCAATTCCTCCTCGAAGAGGAGTTCGCGTATCCGTGACTGCTCGGTGCACTCGGTGCGAGACAGCATGGCCTCTTTGAGGCATTCATATGGATTGTCTGGCGGCGGGGATGCCAGAAGGTTTTCTACATGATCAGCAACCTCCATCGGGATGGCGTCAGGGGCGACGTAATTCGGCGAAGTGGAAGCGTGCTTCGACCTGTGAGAACCAAGCTCGATGGCTCTTGAGCCAAAACGGAGGTCGGCGAGTCTCTGCCCCTACGACGCCGATGGCCTGGTTGACCCCACTGTCGTCGGTTTGAGAAGAAGCCTGAGCTCCCGTATCAGTAAGCGAAGGGACATCCATCGGAACAGTGACTGAAACGTTCGGGTCACCAAATATGGTGGTTCTGCCAGCGGAACCAAACAAAGCAAACGCGTGGGCAGGTGCACGGCAACTGAACTAACCGCCAGTGCCGCTCGGTTTTATTGAACGTTATGCATGATGACCCTGTGGCGGATCAGTGCTGCTACAGAGTCATCGCCCTTCAGGCACAAGTTTTCCCTCATTCATAACGGTCCCAAGCAGGGATTGCCTTGCGACTGTCAGCGGTTCCACTCTCATCTTTAAGGACAGAGTTGCCGGCTGGATAACCATGATGACAAGGGACCGCCATGAACGTGATGACCGCCGTCGTTGTCTCTCGTACTTGTTGAAGATGCCTTCAGGAAGCGCTCCCTGTTCAAGAATCACCATTCGTAACTGGGTGGATGGCAGCACGCAAGTGGAAAATAAGCTGTGCAATAAAGATGCGTTAACTCTCCCTGAAAAAGCGCGGGGTATTCGAGAAAAACAAAGGACTGTCAGCTACCTCCCTACTGATCTCTTTGCCAAGACGTAAGGGCAGGCTAGACATGTAGACGCTGGAACAAGAAAGAAAAAAAAAGGAAAGAACGTCTGAAATCTTAGGGAAAAAAAGTTGATGAGGAAGTGAAGCGTATCCACTTCTACATTGCAAGTCGGGCAGATTGGCGTATCCAGTTGGCCCACTTTAAACAAAAGCAGCAGAGATCGCGCAACGTTCAAGCACAGCCGGTGGAGTACAGAATCTTCTCTCCGCGATGGACGTCCACGAAGAACATGGGCCGTCAACGGGTCAATGGATCGCATGAAGGCGATAGCTCTGACAGCATCACAAAGAGTCGTCGTGTGCTACCGATACAGAAACGATGGAGGCATCTGCTGTCCTGGCTGGCATCTACTTCATGCGACGGACGTGGTCTTATTTGGAAATATGCATACTGAAGTGCGCATAAGGGTCACAGGGGAATGCGGGCGAAGACTAGAGTGTGGAAAACAGGATAGCGGGTAGGAGTGACTATGTTTAATGGCTGAATAACAGAAGAATGGCGTCACGAGAAGGTGGCGGCTTCGTCGTCATCACAAAGATTTAACAGGCTGCCCCCCGCGGAAGGCGTTAACGGGCGGGTCGTCTACTAATGCTGGTGTCGCCGACGATATGAGTAAGAATAACGCCGTGCAGCGGTGAATCTTGCAGCTATGGTGGAGCTTTTGGCATTAGTTGAGATTCCGCTGGCTTCCAATGTCGGACTTCACTGATGGCGGTGTTCTTCTGCCTAGAAGCCTTCAGACAATATGTATTTCCAGCAGTATCGAGAAGGAGTCCATCATGGTCTTGTACAATTTTTGATGTAGGCGGTGATTGCTGATCGCACAGTTCGCCATGCATTCGTTGTACCTCTGATAGTACTCCTATTACTGATCGTCCCATTACTGAGCTCAAAGAACATTCTGACGTCGAAAATTTGTATTCTGTCCCTTTCTCTCTTCTGGGTGGGAGCTTGCCGTCAGGTACATTGGTCCTTTCTTGTTCGTTGTAATCTGCTTTCATAGTTATGTCTGCCGTTGAGAGCAACACGCTGGTCGGTGTTTTCGCTCCCTGTCCTCCATCGTTTGCTTCAGGTCGTGCGTCCGAACCTGTATACGGCTAGACTCCTTCCCCTTGGTTCGGCTGTCTTTCCACGTATCGTCTATCTTGAACTTCTAGCTGCGCAAACGTCTGACGCCATTCTGAAGCCTTCTGTTCTTCAGGCTGTCCTTTTGCAGTCTGAGTCGTTTCGAGGATGTTTCCTCTCAATGCTTCACCGATTGGCTTGACCGCTTTAGGTTCTTCACCTAGTCTATCCGTAGGCCTCTCGGCCTCTGCCTGCGTTATCGTTCCAGGGGGTAGATCAAAGTACGCCACCTGTGTAGCTCGTAGTTCCAGAGCAGTGCGTGTGTGAGTACAGTCTTGTATTACTATGTACTTGTATACTATATCAGTGTCGAGATGCCGTCCATGTTGACAAAAGTGAGGTTCAGAGGCTGGAGTATGACGTGCGCTGCAGGCAATTTAATAAACGTTGATGGCACTTGTGCGGTCGTTGATGCTGTCCTGGGCGGCGCGCGGTTGCTCGGTTTTGAGGTTGACATTTAATCTGGGACATCATTTGTTCTTGTCGCTAGGGATGTTGGGCTGACAGCGGCCCAGTGTTCGTTTGCCGACACCCATCATGTCGGCCCAACATCCGTTTTGAAACATCCCCCGAGGTCGGGCTGACATCACAGGTGTACACAGGGCCGATGTCACAATGAGGCAGTGGGCCGATGCCAGTAGTGGATGAGCGACCGATGGCGGGCCGATACCACTGTGATCCTGGCTCTCGGAGGATCCGCTGCCTTTTGCCGCAGTTTGGGACGACACGCGACTAACCAGTGGATAATCATATATGTGGACTCTGCACTACGTATAATTTGTGAGATGTACCAGAAGTGTGTGAGCTACCTGTGCTCAAATTGTTTATCCCACCCCGATGTGCTCCTGCCGACACCCCCGATATTGGCCCAACATAAACTTTGCAACACCGCCCAGAGTTGGGCAGATATCGGGTCAGGATATTGGTCCGACATCATTTGGACATGCTACCGATTTGTGACCGATGTTGTGCCAACATAATTTTGTATTTGTATTCGTATGTTGGCGATCGTAACTAAACGTTAGACTGGTTATTTGCGACGAAACGAGGTTTTATTTCTGTCATTGTTTCTTACTCGTTTCATTTTTTGATGGTTTCCTTTGTTCTTCGTATTTCCCGTGGCGGACAATGAGCGCGGCGTTACAGAAAGCAAGACGAAAAAAAGTTTAAAAGCTCCTAGGACCACGAAGTGCAAGAAACTTTCAAAAGGAACCGGCATTCCTTTCGAAGCGAAAACAGATACTATATATTTCATGTCTTACGAGCTTCCGCAAATTCGAGAGCCCTGCTCGTCTCGGAATCAAAATGCTGGAGGTGATGTGTCTCAGTTTAATTCGCTCAAGCATACAAACGAGGCTCAAGTAAGGAATTGCTTCGAATAGTAACTCGACATCAACGTAACGAATGTGTTTCCTACTTGCTTTTGGCGCGGGACACCAAGTAAGTCGATGGAAAGCCAGTGTTAGCGTCATGCCGTTGGCTTCGGTCATCATCGAGCCGACATTGCCAACTTCAGTTGGATGTTGGTCGCAAGTTGGCAATGTCGGCGTCTTGTCTCTGGTTTCTATAATCATCAAGCCGACATTGTCAATCTCTGTGGGATGTCAATCGCAAGTTGACATTGTCAGCGTCATCTCGCTGGTGTCGGTCAACACCAAGCCGACATTGCCAACTTCAAAGTGATATCGGTCCCAAGTTGGCATTGTCAACTACATCGCGCTTGTTTCGGTCAACACCAAGCCGACATTGCCAACTTCAGCGTGATATTGGTCGCAAGTTGGCAGTGTCGGCTAGATGTCGCGTTTTTCCATCAACATTGAGCCGACATTGCCAACTTCTGTCGTACATCGGTCACAAGTTGGCAGTGTCGGGGATATGTTGGGCCGACATGCCCAACTTGCTGCTGATATCGGCCCGATGTCATGTGCTGCCTGGGTATCTTTTAGCTATGAAAAGTGCAGTTTTTATCTGGTCTTGGAGAACTATTTGCCTCGCATACTCCTCTTCAAATTCGTCCTCGGTGAGCATCAATTCTATATCGCTGTTGATTTGTTGGAGATGAACGTTTAATCTGCGTAGTTGCTCCATCCTTACTTGAAATACGATTATGTCTTGCAGTTCTTCGGTGGATCGTTGTCGTTCAAGGTCAGTCATGAAGACTCTCACCTGCGTTCGCAGCTCCTGTCGCTTGTAGATGAGGTTAAATCGTTCCATTCTGCCAAGTTAGCGCCCTGTCGTTTTACCACTGTTGTCTTCCCTGTCGGTTAAGCCGTTCAGTTTGGTCGGGTTCGTAAGGCGATCATGTTCGTCGTTGGTTCAGTCCTGGTCACGGCACCATTTTGTGCAAAACAGGACAGCGGGTAGAAGTGACTATGTTTAATGGCTGGATAACAGAAGAATGGTGTCACGAGATGATGGCGGCTTCGTCGTCATTTAGATTTAACATAGGGGGTCATTTACATTTAACATCTCAATGTGGGAAAAGCTTTGAACGATGCACAGGAAGGCGTTTCCTCGTCGAGTGACCGACTGACGCAGTGCTCCGAGCCGCTGTCGCTGCGGATGCGAAATGTTACATACTCGACCGTGAAAGTTCTGCAGGAATAAGGTAATTGGAGTAGATTTACAAATTCTTCAGGAACCTTGTTTCTTAAGATAATGTGCAATGTTACGGAACAAATGTGTGGACAATGTAGGGTAATGTAGGGTAATGTAGGGTAGTGCTGGTGTCCACCTGAGAAGGGCAATATTTCCTGGAGTTTGAGCAGACGCGGATGCGGTGGTTTATCTATATAGAATCACAAGCACGGGGAGATGTTAGGTACCACTGCCAACATCATAGTCTCAAGCCCCCCCCCCCCCCCCATCCATGTACATGACTCAGCTCGCCTGCACCCTTTTGCCGCTGTAGTGACCCAACCGTTGCTAGTATCTAAGACCTCCAAAGTGTTTCGAGGAATGCGCATGAGCGAAAAGTTATAAAAGCTTTATTCGGACTATTATACGAAACAGCAAAAGCGGCGCAAACAGGTAACAACACAAGTGCTAACTGTTGATGCATGGTAAATAGGGTATCAACGATAACATTAAGGACTATGGTATGTACAAACTCTTGGGCGGTTACAGCCCTCGCAGATTTATGGTGTGATGCAACTTCATAAAGTTTCATGCACCGCAACACTAGGTTTATGTTTCTTGAAACAACATTGATAAAATAAATAATACATGTGTTGCCCCTTCGAAATGCGTGACTCATGAGTCGTAGTGTAAATAGCAGTGTTTAAAAATAATGCTCCTAAACCTCCTTATCTTCATACAGGTATTAAGTACAAATTATATCATGCCCAATCATAGCAGCGGAATGATACGTGTGAATGGTACGCTCTCCCATGCAAATCACGTGACGTGTTCCCATCCGTCTTGCGCAAACAACCGCCAGGCAACAGAGACGCAAAAACTGCCATTACATTAATTATATCTGTACAAGAAGAATCGAAGTGCTTTGGGCACTACCCTATCTCCCGAATATGGTCAGTTATTGCAGCGTACACCAGATCGGCTGTAAACGTGAGTAGCGGACAGGAAGTAGCACTTCAGAACAACTCGTCGCCAAATGGCAGCTTATAGGATAAGTCCATTGTTACTTCATACATTGGCTAGACGCATTGTATAAAGCGGTGCGGAAACAAACAGGCTCACGATGACTACTATCCGCGATTACGGCCATGGAGCTGAAGGAGGTGTCCTACGATCTTCCATGGGTTTATCCAAACATGATATCCAGGACGTTTTTCGGTGCACTCTCGAGCCCTTGTTCCCCTAATTAGAAGAGCCGATCACTCACAATCCCTCTCCCCTCAACCCTTTCACCATTTCCTCAACCCTTTCGCCATTTACGATCTGCCGATGGGTAACCACATTGTGAAGAAAATGACTTCCGCGTTTCTTTTTTTTTTTTTTATTTATGTTTTTAGAACACCGTTGCTTAGGTTGCGAATGTGTTTTATCTAGACGAAATGAACCTGAAATAGTATATCTACATACGATTTGTGGGAACCATTCCCACTCTCGGGGTCGTGCTGGCCCGTCTGGCCCTTGCTGGGAAGCTGGGAAGGGACTTGATGAACTTTTCCCTGGTACTTTGGTTGTTTGTTGAATTGGCTGCATGTCCCGTTCCCTTCGCTGGCTTTGCGGACGGGCGGGTGCGACACCGAGAGTGGGAAAGTTTCCCAAAGATTACAGCGTCCTCTTTTGTTTTTGTGGCTCACTTTAGTCAGTCAAAAATTCATCAGTAGTGTTCACTTCATCTATGATATCAGAACATCGTGCACATATCAGACAAACGCGCAGAATATGCCATGAAAGCTGGAAGGACACACGCAGTGATGATGGGTGTCGTGTGTCCGACACGGCTCGTCACGAAATTTCTCATATATTCACTGACGCGGTCCCTGCTGTATCCTTTTCGTTCCTTCCTTACGGACGTCAACCCTTCTAGACGTAATTTTGGGATGATTCCTTATGTTTGAAATTGTGGATACGTCAGTCACACTACTCAATAAATGAGACATATTTACAGGACGAGAATACAGTAATAATTAGGAAGGGACGGGAGACCTTGGTAGGCAATCATCTTCGCGTGAAACAAAGATGCCTGCAAAGTCAGAAAGACTGTAGATAATACTAGGGTGGGCCATGATTCAATAGCTCGTTTCTGGCTCGAGGACCTCCGTTTTGAACGCTTGAACTCCTCCTCCGCTGACTTCTTGCATTGACTTGTAGTTTGCCGAATCAGGAGGTGAAGGGATTGGTGTGTCCGGGTGATGGCCGTTGAGGGCTTCTCCTTCAGAACCAGCGCCTTGATGGCCATTGACCATGCCATCCAGTCCAGCAGTGCTCTGAAGTATCGACTGGTGAATAGCGCTCGATGTAGTGGGCTGCGGGATCATGGCCGATATGGTGGCTTGGCATTCGGGAGACGTTCCTTTTGGAGAAAAAGAGCGTGGTTTTGGGGGTCAACAGATGGAACATTTTCACTTCCAGAAACAGAAAAGGAAAACAAATGGACGATGTGATCCGCTGCAAGAGTGAAGGAAAGTGCTATTGCTCTAGGGAGAGCGAGAGAGAGAGAGACAACCATAGGGTTCAGCGAGCTCGATAAATCCATAACGAATGAAAAATTGGGAAGGTGTCATACATGAATACGCCGTCTGTAGACAAATCTGAGAACGGTTCTTTGCATTCGGTTTTACAGCGTTGTGTTATATACTAGATTTCTCTATATATGTACTAGATTTAACCTTTTGGGACGGGGGAAAGAAAGGTAACCGCTCGTTTCGTTGTAAATGTCCCCTTTGCCTTCGTTACCATACCGCTTTGCATACTTTTGAAGAGTGCCGATCAACGCTGTTCACACACCGCGGTTGATGTTGTCATATGACGAATTCGACCGGTCGATCCGGAGCGGTTTCTTCTTTTGTTGCGGAAAATGTGTGTTTCACTGGTCGCTTCAGAGGGGATTCGCGTGTTTCGTTGGTCGCTTCAGATCAGATCGCTTCACGTCGCTTCAGCTCTTCCTTGCACCGACGACAAACCTCTGATTCGGCCTGAACTTCAACAGAGCGCTGCCATCACTCCTGCGTCTCTCTCAACAGCAAGAGTCTTCCGCACGTAGGCGACGAGTTTGGCAAGACTCTTGGATGGGGCGTGATTGTTTTTCGCTGGCGGATTCGGATTCAGTCCCTACGTGTCGGATTTTGTCGCTCTAGTATAGCAGATCCGGGCCCCAGATTGACCAGTCGAATTCGCAAATACTATGATGCATATTTCTACGTATGCGAATCTCAAAAGATGACTCGGATGA
This sequence comes from Ornithodoros turicata, assembly GCF_037126465.1. Classification (NCBI taxonomy): domain Eukaryota; kingdom Metazoa; phylum Arthropoda; class Arachnida; order Ixodida; family Argasidae; genus Ornithodoros; species Ornithodoros turicata. The sequence continues at coordinate 41,082,727 of NC_088201.1, forward strand.
CCCCACGGTGACGCTATCCTGTGCGCTACCTATTTGCTGAGGTGCTGGCCTGGACCTCGTACCGACGTGGAAGGGAAAGGGAAATTGCGGGCTAACCTTGCAAAGATACAGCGGTGAACCAGGATCACATTTCGGAAGGCTCAATGAAGTTTTTTTTTTAAATTTTTATCTCTCTGTTGCCAACATATACAACCTAAATACTGCAAAACCCAGGATCATAGCGTATGCTAGTGCGATCCGTGGAGAGAACAAGTTGTAAACGCTTTACTTGACGGCCTCTGGCAACTATGAAAAAATAATACACACATGCATGAGGAAAACCATACTTATAAGTATCATACATACAAAGAATAAGTGGCTACATAACACAGGTAACTATGCCTTATTGCTCATGGGATAGATATCTCCTGACGGCGAGATGAAAATTATTGGATAATACAACCGAACTCGAGTTCGACCGGTAACGAGTTCCACCTGATTGCGATATGATGTCCAAAAAGTCCTTTTCATATACATTTGTGAAACGCTCGATTTTGAAGTGATGTGGAAATACAGTTTGACTAATGCGGGTAACCTGAATGAATTGTACGCCACGTACAAGTTCCTTGTTGAAAGTGCACTTTCTGACACGCAAAACGCATCTTTCCAAACAGAGTCGGTCAAACGGTAAAATATTTCAAGATTTGAGGAAAATAGTTGACAACAAAGTACTTGACTGTCTGGGATGTGGATTTGACAAAATACAGCATGCTTTTGCAAAGTTTCTAAGGGTGTTAGATAGGTTTGTAAGTATTACCTCATGATTCTAAACAGTATCTCAGGTGACACTGCACAAGAGAAAAGTGTAATGACCTCATAACTTTAATGGGAGCAACTCTCTTGCCCTAAGTACAACACCGCATGCTTGCGAAAGTTTAGCATACATATGTACGCAACATAAGGTCGCCAGTGCAAAATTGCGTCAAAGATAACACCAAGATATTTAATGCTGTCTATGCTCCTTATCTCTGTGTTGCTTTTCCTTATTGAAAAATTGTGCAAATCAAGGATTTTACGATTCAATCGAGAAAAAAAATCGTTTTTGTAAGATTTAATGTGAGAGCATTAGCTTCTAACCATCTAGTTAGTCGATAAATTTATTGAGTAATTTTTGTGGACTGAATGTTTTAATACAAGAAACTGTTAAAAAAAATAATGCAGTATCATCTGTATATAGTATACTTTTAGAGTTTACTGTTGTCGGAAGATCGTTTATATACAACAGAAAGAAGATCGGCCCCAGTGCGGAATTGAATAGGCCGGAAGTGAATAAGCCGTCGCATATAAAACACGTATACCCTCTCACATTGGGGGTGAAGGAAAGACGCGTCTCCGAAGATGCGCAATGAACAAAATAAATTTAAAAAACGGTGTTCCTCCACGATTTTTTTGCTGACGATCTCTCGAACGGATTTGTGTTCTGAAAACGGCTCCGGTATCAGGTGACCAAACGGACCAGATGTTCTCATTGGGACAACTTCGTAGCTTTTATAATTAAAAAGTTAATTATTGAAAGCCAATTAAGACATTGCCTTAGGAGTTTGCTAATGCCCTCCTAAGGAGTGCCCTTCAGCATATGCTATATTGCAATTGATTTCATCTCGGAAAAAGTAATATATATATATATAATTTTTAAATATGTTCGCATTTAGCTGGGACACCCTGTATACAGGGTGTCATTTATTCTTTGCTGATTTTTTTAATTTAAAAATCCACGAGAGCAACCTAGAAGCCGTTTTTGCAGTCGAGCTATATGGCCAGGCGGATGTCCTCTCCGAGAGAGTATGTAACGACTAGAATACTAGTACCTAAAATTCGCCAGTTAACTGTTGGGGGCTTTCGGGCAAAAGGAAGGTAGCAGAATGGGAGACAATCCTCGTTGAAAGCATTTCTATTTTTAAAATCCTGAAACGCGCACGTGTGTTGAAATGTCCATCGCCGAATATTGCTATGCAAATGAACCGGAACCGAAACCAAAACCGCGCGCTTCAGGAGCGCAATGACCTTCGCCGTCGTCGGCATATTTGGGCCGCAAAGCGGTTGATCTAGCCAGCAGATCAGCACGTACACTCCAATCATCTCCGTCGCTCCAAAGCATGTGGGCCTCTGACGTGGAATGAGCGCAGTCTTCCCAGCACTGGTGCGCTTTTTTTCGGTTTCGGCATATTTGCATAACAAAATTCGGCGTTCGATATTTCAACACACGTGCGCGTTTCAGGATCTTTAAAAGCAGAAATGTCTTCAACGAGGATTGTCTCCCATTCCGCTATCTTACTTCTGCCCGAAAGCCCGCAAGTAAAGAGTTAATTAATGAATGTTTGAGTAATTGGGTAATTAGCCATCCGGTTACACACTCTCTTCGAGAGGATGCCTGCCTGGCACCCAAAAAGCAGTACCTATGCTGCTGTCATAGCTTTTTTATATAAAAAAATATGTAAAGAACAGAGAAAGACACAAAGTATATACGTATATTGCATTATCATCAACAGAAGCAACTGTACTTTCTTCAAAGCCAAGTATGAGCCTACTCTTCCAAATACAAAATGCTCACCTTGATTGTAGAATGCCTGCGGTCCTACCATGCCTCCAAGCAGCATCTCTTGCAGCAAGTTATCGACCTTCGCCATTCCAAACAATTTTGCGAATTGGATCTGCTCGATCATTTGCCAAGTGATGCTCTGCAGCGTTGGGAGTAGAAGCATGATTTCGCCAAAGCGACCTCTGGAATCGTACTGTCGGTCGTTGATATAGTCTTCCAGGTTGGTCTGCACTTGATACCGCAGGGCCTTTATCTTCTGCGGCTCACTCAGGCCTTTTGTGTCTGTTGTACAGGTACATGAAATAAATATCCGACAGTTCTCGCAGCGAAATATCAGAGGAATCAGGATGTTCGTACAGACGTTCGCTTGTATATTGTTGCCTCACCATGCAAATCCGAAACGGGCTATAGCTGTCTCTTCTGGCAAGGACATCTAGTCAGCCATACGAAAATACAATTTGCAGCGAACTGCAGTTCGCTGCAAATTGTATTTTCCCCACCAAACACCCCACGAACTACCCCATGGGGTAGTTGGTGGTGTGACACCATTAAATAAACTGCTCGAAACAAGACACGGACGAAGAATCAGACATACGTATACACAGCGCTGTCTATACAGGGTGCGCCACGTAAGACTGACCAGAATTTTATTAAATTCGCGATTTATTTTTCCTTCACAGTCGTCGTTAGATATATCTATTCCCGATGGGGCATACTCAAAGGTGCTGGTGTATCAGTAATTAGCGCAGCCGTTAATTAACTTTTATAATTAATCATTATAATTGTTGGAAATAGGTTGACTACGTAATTGCAAAGTTGTAGAGCACAACCCTGAGAACTCTACCCTGCAAGAATCGAAACCGCAGCGCTTTTCTGCGCTGTAGTAAAAAATATGCGATTCAAAATATTCGAGCGCTGCGCGGGTTTTGCGGGCAGTTTCCCCTCCCCCATCTCGGTGTCACCCTTTCTCAACTGACATCAGGCTGTTCGTCAAAGCATGGAACATCCCAAGCAGCAAAATGTACTGAAAGTCGGGTGCAATAGGGGTGGCCGGGTAGGTGGAAGTCCTTGAACAGACTCGTGAAACTAAAGAACACTGATAAGACACATACCGTCCACCCCTATTGCACTCGACTTTCAGTACATTGTGCTGCTTGGGATCCCGCTTTCTCCCCAGGAGTGAGTGTGAAGGGAATGGTGATGCCGTTTGTCAGCTTACGTTATCACAAAAATCACGCCTTTGGTTTTGTTCCCGCCATGATCTGGTTTGATCTGCTCAACCCCCCCCCCCTCCCCCAAGACACAATTCGCGATTTCATCTGATAAATGTCACGCAATAAAGCTGCCAATCCGTAACTTCCCAAAGCCACCCCGATAATAAAAATAAAATCACTGATTCTGCTGCTGAATAAGCGTGTACATTCTACCAGGTTTTAATAAAGCGAAAATAACGGTATCGCCCAGGACGCTAGGAAGCGGGGGTGCCCTATGATTTAAGGAACAGCCTGATGTCAGTTGAGAAAGGGTGAGAGCGAGGGAGCGATAGGAAAAAGCGGTCGCAGAACCCGCCCGACGCTCGAAAATTGTGCATTTTTACATATTTTTTTTACTAGGGCACGGAAAAGCGCTGCTGTTTCGATTCTAGCGGACTGGACTTCTCAGGGCTGTGCTCTACAATTTCGCAATTGCGCGGTCAATCTATTTTCAGTAATAATGAAGATTAATTATGAAAGTTAATTAACGGCTGCGCTAATTACTGATACACCACAAGCTTTGACTAGGCCCCACTGGAATAGATATGTTCAACGACGTTTCCGAAAGAAAAACAAATTACGAATTTAAAGTGCCACTACGGACTAAATCTCGTGTCTTCAGAATCCCACCAAAGTTATGTTACTGATATCTTCTTGTCTCACTTTACATTCCTGCAAAATATTTTGGCGCTACGTGACGCGAAAGCTAGAGAAAATTAATTTTTATTTTTGAGAACTGTGACATCATGTTAGGCTCCAACGGAGCGCCCGGCTCTCACCTGGCAACGTTGTTGCCTTGCGCGTCTTCCGGGGGGCCCACTTTTTGCACTCCGTTAGCGGAGCCCCACGTGACATATCATCCGACCTTCGAGAAAACACAAAGGAGGGAGAAGACATCTATCCCATTTTCCCCTCTTTCGATCAGCCTCACATGACTTCTCCACTTCGTGACCCTCCCCGGACGCCGGCGTCGTTGCTAAGAGACGAGTGCCCTCTTCAGAACATGACATCATTGCTATTTGTAGGATTATGATTACGTCACTCGGTCGTCACGTCATCGAAACTTGTGGAGGCTCAGTAGATCTTCAAAAACTGACAGGAATGCACAGCGTTCGTAAACAGGATCGAAATTTCGCGTATAGGGCTGTTGCACTGAAGTTTGCACAGCGCCATTTCGGGCCCAAACGGCCGCGGATCCCAACAGTAAGGAGTTCCATCAGCGGGTTTTGCATGGTGTGTCAAACGGTATGGTGCCAAGGAAGCTACAAAACCTGTAGGAAATCAACAGAAAAAGCGGTGCTTCTTGAAAAGCGCGAACAACTCGAAACCGTGTACTTGAAAGTGCCGCGTCGTCTGCTAAACTGGGGAGTGTTGCATGATTTGGGGCGCTGATGTTGCTGCTCACTCGCGCCACCTGGCCCAGAGCAACAGGCTCATAGAATCCTTGAGGCACCTTCTTTTCATGGACTAAATAAAATAAACGCTGTTTTCTCAGTCCGGAGTGGCACTTTAATCAAAATTCTGGTCAGTCTTACGAGACGCACCTTGTATATGCCTGGTTCTTCGTTCGTGTCTGGTTCGCGCTGTTTCATTGATGGAGTCGAAAATGTAAATTTGATCGGGTAATTTCCTGGCGCTTCCGTGGGAACTGTGCAGCGTTACCTCATATGCTGCAGTGGATACAAGAGAGAGCGAGGCCTTTCCCTCTGCCCACGACTATGAAACCGTGAGATTTTTTTCTCGGGTTGGGAGCACTGGTTTCCTGAGCACGAAAGGTCACTTGCGGCGATATTTTTTATTGTAGCTCCCGTACAGTGTCACACGCTACCAACTGATCCATCGAGGCTGATTTTTAGAAGGTTCAGTTCTTGTGTCAACCCTCTCTAGATTCGGTCTCTCATCACTTCGACTGCTGTCCGGTGATAGAGTCCTGGTGACACTAACGGGTGACACTAACCTGGTGACACTAACGGGTTGAACAAAGATGGAATCCCACATGCGCTACCATGTCGACCCTGGAACCCTCGGTCAGATATCGCCGAATTGAATTCTCCATCGGCTGCACCTAAAGGAGACTGCACTTCAACGTATGACCGATTATAAACGAAAGCGCCTTTATCACTTCCCTATGGACGATAATTTTGTCGGCTGTTACTCCGGCAGGGGAAGGACTACCTTCGGCGAGCGACCACTGACGTCTAAAGTATTCCTGAAAAGGCAACTTACAACAGCGCAAATCGTCCAGCTCATCTCTGTAGCCACTTTGTCAAAATTAGCGGACGTTGACGTGGCTCACCCGGCAGTGCACTCTGTCGGTACATGAACTGGACCTTCCATGCATTAGTAGTATCCGACCAAGCGTGTTGGAGGAAATTGTGCTCTACAGCTATGGGTTCTGATTGATCCGGCTTTTACATCTCAGCACGTATCCCTTGTCGTACGCGGTTTCGATTCTGTTCCTCAACTTGAGTGTTCCGTGCTGGTAGGACGGAAGTTTCACTGCCTGAGCCAGTGTTGCCAGCCCCCTCAGCTCCCATAGAGGTCATAGTATTGGATAAATCACACAACACCGTGCACACGACCAATGAAAATGAGCTAATCATCCCTGCAGTCAGCCACTCAGGCGCCTTCCCGTTCGGCCGCTCCCGGCTGCCGTCGGCTTCTACTAGTTTTCATGCCCGCCGTTCAGTTATACGATTCCAAAACACTGGAGGTGTTTGGTAAATATGTTTGATGCATTGCATTGGTTCAAAGGCCTGACACATATGCAGGGTGCTTCACAAGATTAGCTAAAATTTTTAGAAATGGAAGCTGTAGTTTCTTATTTTTTTTTTATACTGCGCCTCATATATTCCTAACTGCGACATGGCGAACTCACACTTAATATTATTCGAACAGCCACCGCTCGTTTTGATGAGCTTACGAAATCAATGTCGTTAATTACTAAAACGGGTCTGGTCCAAAACTAGAAAGTTTAGAGCAAACCTAGAGAATATACCAGCACGAAAACACCACACAAAAGAGACAAATACCACCACGCCGAGGGGTTTCCTATACAAGGGTTGTGGGCGTGGTGTTGTTTGTCTCTTCTGTGTGGTGTTTTTGGGTTGGTATATTCTCCAGTCATGTACCAACTACTCCAAGTGTCGACGTTAGTCAATTATATATCCCATACATGAGGGGTCGGCGTGGTGTTGTTTGTCTCTTCTGTGTGGTGTTTTTGCACCGGTGTACACTCCAGGCATGTACCAACTACTCCAAGTGTCTACGTTAGTCAATTATATATCCCATACATGAGGGGTCGGCGTGGTGTTGTTTGTCTCTTCTGTGTGGTGTTTTTGCACCGGTGTACTCTCCAGGCACGTACCAACTACTCCAAGTGTCTACGTTAGTCAATTATATATCCCATACATGAGGAGTCGGCGTTGTGTCTGTTTGTCTCTTCTGTGTGGTGTTTTTGCACCGGTGTACACTCCAGGCATGTACCAACTACTCCAAGTGTCTACGTTAGTCAATTATATATCCCATACATGAGGGGTCGGCGTGGTGTTGTTTGTCTCTTCTGTGTGGTGTTTTTGCACCGGTGTACTCTCCAGGCACGTACCAACTACTCCAAGTGTCTACGTTAGTCAATTATATATCCCATACATGAGGGGTCGGCGTGGTGTTGTTTGTCTCTTCTGTGTGGTGTTTTTGCACCGGTGTACACTCCAGGCATGTACCAACTACTCCAAGTGTCGACGTTAGTCAATTATATATCCCATACATGAGGGGTCGGCGTGGTGTTGTTTGTCTCTTCTGTGTGGTGTTTTTGCACCGGTGTACACTCCAGGCATGTACCAACTACTCCAAGTGTCTACGTTAGTCAATTATATATCCCATACATGAGGGGTCGGCGTGGTGTTGTTTGTCTCTTCTGTGTGGTGTTTTTGCACCGGTGTACTCTCCAGGCACGTACCAACTACTCCAAGTGTCTACGTTAGTCAATTATATATCCCATACATGAGGGGTCGGCGTGGTGTTGTTTGTCTCTTCTGTGTGGTGTTTTTGCACCGGTGTACACTCCAGGCATGTACCAACTACTCCAAGTGTCGACGTTAGTCAATTATATATCCCATACATGAGGGGTCGGCATGGTGTTGTTTGTCTCTTCTGTGTGGTGTTTTTGCACCGGTGTACACTCCAGGCATGTACCAACTACTCCAAGTGTCTACGTTAGTCAATTATATATCCCATACATGAGGGGTCGGCGTGGTGTTGTTTGTGTCTTCTGTGTGGTGTTTTTGCACCGGTGTACTCTCCAGGCATGTACCAACTACTCCAAGTGTCTACGTTAGTCAATTATATATCCCATACATGAAGGGTCGGCGAGGTGTTGTTTGTCTCTTCTGTGTGGTGTTTTTGCACCGGTGTACTCTCCAGGCATGTACCAACTACTCCAAGTGTCTACGTTAGTCAATTATATATCCCATACATGAAGGGTCGGCGTGGTGTTGTTTGTCTCTTCTGTGTGGTGTTTTTGCACCGGTGTACTCTCCAGGCATGTACCAACTACTCCAAGTGTCGACGTTAGTCAATTATATATCCCATACATGAGGGGTCGGCATGGTGTTGTTTGTCTCTTCTGTGTGGTGTTTTTGCACCGGTGTACACTCCAGGCATGTACCAACTACTCCAAGTGTCTACGTTAGTCAATTATATATCCCATACATGAGGGGTCGGCGTGGTGTTGTTTGTCTCTTCTGTGTGGTGTTTTTGCACCGGTGTACACTCCAGGCATGTACCATCTACTCCAAGTGTCAACGTTAGTCAATTATATATCCCATACATGAGGGGTCGGCGTGGTGTTGTTTGTGTCTTCTGTGTGGTGTTTTTGCACCGGTGTACTCTCCAGGCATGTACCAACTACTCCAAGTGTCTACGTTAGTCAATTATATATCCCATACATGAAGGGTCGGCGAGGTGTTGTTTGTCTCTTCTGTGTGGTGTTTTTGCACCGGTGTACTCTCCAGGCATGTACCAACTACTCCAAGTGTCTACGTTAGTCAATTATATATCCCATACATGAAGGGTCGGCGTGGTGTTGTTTGTCTCTTCTGTGTGGTGTTTTTGCACCGGTGTACTCTCCAGGCATGTACCAACTACTCCAAGTGTCTACGTTAGTCAATTATATATCCCATACATGAAGGGTCGGCGTGGTGTTGTTTGTCTCTTCTGTGTGGTGTTTTTGCACCGGTGTACTCTCCAGGCATGTACCAACTACTCCAAGTGTCTACGTTAGTCAATTATATATCCCATACATGAAGGGTCGGCGTGGTGTTGTTTGTCTCTTCTGTGTGGTGTTTTTGCACCGGTGTACTCTCCAGGCATGTACCAACTACTCCAAGTGTCTACGTTAGTCAATTATATATCCCATACATGAAGGGTCGGCGTGGTGTTGTTTGTCTCTTCTGTGTGGTGTTTTTGCACTGGTGTACTCTCCAGGCATGTACCAACTACTCCAAGTGTCTACATTAGTCAATTATATATCCCATACATGAAGGGTCGGCGTGGTGTTGTTTGTCTCTTCTGTGTGGTGTTTTTGCACCGGTGTACTCTCCAGGCATGTACCAACTACTCCAAGTGTCTACGTTAGTTAGAGCAAAGGCCTGATGCCTGTAATCCTCAAAAAAAGTCCAAAGCGAACTCGTACGGTGCACTATGAAAGATGGAAAAATTGAAAATTTCCGTACGTCCTGCAGAGTTAACGGCAGGCAGAGCGCTTGGAAATAGCATGCCACCAGCCAACCAACAACCTACGGCGTTTTAGGCGCGACCGCTATACGTCCTCCTCTCCGCTGTGTCTACTCCCTCACAATGCACTGGATACCGTTCTGCAACATGTGATGCACCACTGCTTTGTAATGCAATGAAATCAATAGTATGCGGTATCTTCGTTTTCGTCCTCAGAACTTGCTGGATAGGAAGTGCTGGTCCGCGCCATAAAAAAGGACTTCACGATCGTTTGCAATACTGGCATTTGGTAAATGTTTGGTGGCGCCGAGTGCAGACGTGAAGGCCCCTGTACTCGTTCATTTGTCTTGGAAGCGACGACGAAGCGCTGGTGGCAGATCTGCACTTGAACTTCCTCAACCGGCGCTGCACGCTCACGCCTCAAGGTACTGTCGCGGAATTTTGTAGAACTAGTGCAGCCAAGTTAAAGAGACATTTTTCGAGAACCGAGGGTGTTGCACAGCAGCTTGGCAACCGCTAGAGGAGATGGTGTTTTTCGATCGGCTGTTCCTGTGCAACAGGATCACCACCCGTCTACCCTTGTTGACAGAGGCAGCGAGCGAGGTCAATGCATTCCCCGTCACACACACCGCGAGAGAACTCGAACGTAACTCTACCGCTCCCCGATTCCGCACACCGATTAAACTACTCCGCACGTTGCGATGGCAGCCACTAGCTTTTGTTGCATAGTGCTTAGGATAACCACCTTTGTGCCGAGACTGTGAGGTAGCGGCTGTGTCGTCTGGGCGTTTTTCCTGGGTCTTCCTCAGTCATTTTCGTACGGCACAGAAGTAAGTCAACGACGCACGATCCTACCAAAGGAGCTCACCCATATTATGGCGGGCTAGAATGCCGCTACCCATATGCCGCCGGCGATGTCGGCCTCCGCGGTCAGCCGTGGATTTGTAGGAGACGATATAGCGTCTCCGATAATGGCGTGTATTTACAGCATTATAAAAAAAAAGGAAGAAGAAGAAGAAGAAAGCTCTGCGTCGATACGCACGCGATTATCTTCTAGACCCCACCACCAGTTTACATGTCTTTGGACTCCCCCATCAACATCACAACTGCTCCTTCTTCACCACCCATATCTGCGGCCTACGTTAACTAGAGCTGTTTTACGTCACCGATGGGTGTCAAAGAGGAGGCCACCAAACGACGAGGAGGAATACAGCAGGACAACACGGCAGCGGCTGTGTTGTCATTCTGTCTTCGTTCTCGTCTTTTGGCAGCTCTCATTCAAGGAACAGTGAAATGCTCATCGTTATTCTTGACTGCGGCGTGTTGCGCAACAAATACGCTGTGCAAGTAGGTCGGTCAGCTGTCTGCGCAGTTCCGCAGTTTCCCTCTCTCCGCCATTGCCCGTGGAGCGTCCTCATTGGTCCCTCTCCCAAATAAGGGAGTATCTGCTCAAGGTGACGCGCACGTGGTTCTATTGCTGTGGTTCTATTTTGACGGTCTACGAATACCACCGTATTGCTGCCTTGTGACTGGACAGACACTTCGTCACGTGGTCTCTCCAAACTTTACCCTCTCTTATGCGAGCGCAACTGACTTGCAGCGCGAGCGCGAGGCCTCTGACCAGCACACCGTCTATAGAAGTCCCCCACGCCTACAAAGAGCGTGTAAGTGAACAAAGTAAGTCGAAGTCAGCTCGTGACGTTCACAATCGCGATGGGAAAGCCAATCAGATGACTCGTGACGTAGCCAGCACGACCAAAACGCCGTACAAGTTCCGCCAGCAAACGAATTTTTGGTGGTCAATGAGAGCTTACGGGTGCTCGCACACTCTAAAAAATGAACTCACCGCATAGCACGCTCCTAGCCAACCATAACCTCGAATGATATCGTTACCTGCCCTGATTTGTTGAAAATGGGAGCCGTACGCCTTTTTTGTGACACTTATGCTGTTCATAATTGTCACAAAAAGGGCGTATGCCTCCCGTTTTCAACAAATCAGGGCAGATAACGATTTCATTCGAGGTTATTGTTGGCTAGGAGCGTGCTATGCGGTGAAGTTCATTTTTAAGAGTGCAGGTCTGGCTGACACAAGGCGAGGAGGTCGGACTGGGCTGATGTGGCTGCTTTGTCCGCACGTTTTTGTAAATTTGATCACTCGATGACAATACGCCGCAGAGCGAAAATATTGTGCATGGTGACCCACGATAGACTGCGATGAATGAGACATAGGGCTTCGAGACACGTTAAATGTCACTTCATTGCTCCTTTAATATAAGCTGTTTTACGTCAGTGTGTTGTAATGGTAGCATAACTGGCTAGAATGAGGCGTAGCTTCGAATCCTGCTACTAGCACGCGTTGGCCTTTTCGTCTACTGCAGTCTTTTGCGACCGGCCTCGAGGAGCAGCTATATAGAGTGGAGGGTCACTCATCGACCTTGTTGTGAGGATTAAGTGCTGAATTTTGTCCTATATGTGTCAAATCACCCTCTACTACTTCCAAGGTACCGCCTGCCTCGATACGTGCATTTGTGTTCCGCTGAGTGGGAGAAAATGATACGAGTGCGTGTCCTGTCCACCTGTGGGTGCCCTCGTTGTGTTGATCACACGGAACACAGCGACGAGCCAGCGCGAGCGCTCTCTGGTCTCCGCTGCGACGAGGGAATGTTTCTTGTGGCGTGCTAATCACGTAATAATTGGTGGCTTCACGTCGCGAGACAAGTATGATCATGCGCGACGCCACAGTGGTGGTCGATCTGCGGATTAATCTTGCCCACCTGAGGGTTCTTTAACGTGCGCTGAAATCTCGGCACAGAATTTAGCGTCTCCTGCGAAGGATGACATGCCGAAGTAATTTGTACCTGCTACCAATTGTTGCTGGCTATCTCTGATATACTAGAACCCGCAACCTTGGGATAGGTAGCCGGACACCACCCAATCTACCAACCAGGTAGTGTATATCAATCAAGTAAGCCACCTAGGGTGCCTGTGACGTGCATTGCCGCATCCCTTCATTTGAGCTCGCTGGATTCGCTGCATTTGACGTGAGTGGTGTAGGTGTAGCAGGGATCAGAGAATCGCTTACACATCCCTGACACTCCCCAATGGGATTACAAACCCCTTATTCCCCAAAAATTTATGTGAATATAATTTTTATGAATATACACGGCAGCAGGGAGATGAAACGGCTGTCCTGGGCGAACCCGAAATGGTCGTACGGGGCCATTTTCATGGGTAAATCGCGTACACGTAACGTCCGATGTGAGTGTCAACGAAGTATTTTTCGGATCAAATTAGTCACGGAGAAGCATATTAACTAGAACTGGAAAATTTTGAGGATCCCTTCAAGTCTATTTTGTACGGGTTTCTCTCTCTCTCTCTCTTTTTATGAATTTTGATTTTTGAAGATACGTGAATTCTAGAATAGGTGTGTCCTGCCGTGCAATTAAAAAAATGCATAGAATACTTTTTGCTCCACATGAAGAATATCGTAATGGTAATGGTGTGCCGTAATTCATCATATTCTGTACGCCAAGGCGTATCCTTACTGAAGCTGACAACAAACGCTCAGACAAGTCTGCTCTTCTCCGGCCGTGTGTTGATAAAAACTCGCGGAAGTTAGTTCGAGTGAATGGGAGTCAGTTTACAGTGACTGCCTCACAGAAGGAAAAAAATGAGAAGGAGGAGAATAAGAAGAAAAATCCGTGCCCCAAAGGTAAGCACATGAAACACGTGCGCGCAGGGGTGGCCGGCAGCATGCTTTTATAAATCGTGAGGTCGTTTTGTGAGCGCGTGGGAGCAGCCACTTTAGCTTTCGAATGACCTAATGTGCTTGTTCATGCAGAGCAGCACACAGGGAAGTCACTACATACACCGTGTATTCACACGAGCAACATAGCCACGGAGTATTCTAGTGGAAGAAAAAGCAAAACACTGCTCCCGGAACGCGAGTTCCGCCGCCTCTTATGTTGAGCATTCGCGCCTCGCCGAAATATCGAAAGTGATGTATTGGGCACATAGCACCAGCTCCGGTGGCGCAGCGGTAACGCGTGCGCTTGGAGACTGGGAGGTCCGCGGTTCGAATCCGCGGGCCGGTTCGAATCTGTGCCGTCTGGGGTTTTTCCTGGGTTTCCCTCAGATGTGTAATAGGCATATGCCGGCACAGTTCCCCTGAAGTCGGCCTATGGACGCAGCTATCCTCCCCCCGAGCGGATTCCGCTCGGTCTTCCACTTCACCCTTTCCTCTCCTCCTCTCCACCACCTTTCCCTTCCCGAGAAACATGCCGCCTAATCAGGCAGGCAGACCTCTCGTGTTCCTCCCAACGACACTCCTCCTCCTCCCCTCCTCCTCGGGCACATAGCAGACGGCACCATGGGCACTGTCGTCTGCTACGGAATACCTTGTGGCTGAGCTGCAGGATATTCCTCACGGTTAGTATGAAAAGACATGACGCTGAGTGCTCGAACTCACGTGGCAGCAGAAAGCTATGACGTTTTGCGCATCCTCCGCTGGAGTGATTTCGGGGGAATGTCGATGGTGTGAATACACGGACACTGTGTCTGCCTTCAAAATACAAAGCCTAATTACCGCACATACACACTGCGGTGATTTCTGGCCCGACTGTTAGTCACGAAATGTTTTGTGGGGTTCCACGCGTGTACGAACTTCCACAGTCACACCTCAAAGACCAAACATATTTTGCAAAATACGAGGCTCGCTTACGTGGGTCGAAAAATACGATGGCTCGAAGGCAGGCGAATTCAGTGTCGTCGATATGGACCTCCTGAAGAGTAGCCACAAGTTCGTCCATGATACGGGCTCCGATCCTGCTGATTTCTACTTCTGAGGACACACGGGGGATGACAAAGTCGTTACCAAGCAGCAGCATGTTCTTGATGTGCATGGAACGTCTAGCCAGTCCCAGGAGCAGGTGTTCTCCAGCATGAGCGCGCAACAGAGCCACCTGCAGAGGCCGTATCCGATGGTCTACAAGATAGCACGTGCCTCGTACATTCAGTCGACCTGTCGTACACCGTGGAACTACAACCCCATTTCTTTATCTACTAATTCCACTCGTGCCGTAACAAAACCACGCAGGTCATGTGCAAGGGTTGTTTGGGTTGAGAGTGAAAAATGTAAACATGGGTTGGCGAGGACGAAATGAACCAAGAATAAGCAGCAGCAGAATATATTTTAAAGGCGACACATGAATTTTTCGCGAGAAGGACTTTCATGAAAGGGTAACATGAAAGAGCACAATGAAAAGTGCGCGACCTGAGTACAATCTAAGCGAAACTGTGGCGTACCTGGTCATCCAGGGGCAACTCCGTGAAGGACGGAACGGACTTTGCCCAGTCGACGAGAATCAGTAACTGCTGCTTCATAGATTCGCACACGTCCGCAATGTTGGCAACTTTCTTGTTGGTGATATTTACGTCGTCCACAGGGGCACTGATCTGCAACAGATTTTTGCAGTCCTTATTCGGCCCATGATTTTTGTTCGCCCACATGACACCTCCAGGTACGTCTCTATAGGTATCATTAACGATGTCCGAAAATAAAACCGGACTCTTTCCGTGGCACCATTCAGTCGCAAATCCCTCTCAAAATTTCTAAGCGAAAACCAGAGGCGAGGATAAGGGACACTGTAAACAAACTGCAACTTTCACAGTTGCAGACTGCAACATTCACAAAACTAACCTTACTTCGAAATTGTGTTTAAAATTGCGGCTTATTGGCCTTTGACTTTCACGTGGCGGAGAACACCTGCAAAAGTCAAAATACGCGGATAACATGAAGCTGTGTTGTTGACTCGCTGATGTCATAATGGCAAGCAACTGCAGAAGCTGACTTCCCTCTACACAGCATACCTAATAATTCCACCTTTCCTTGCAAGGTCTTCGCTGTTTTTGCCTCTTGGGAGCACTTTTAGAAGCAGTGGAAGCACCACGCTTTGGATTCATAATTACCAGTCTCGTTAGTCCCAAGAAACAAGGGCTACTAGAAACAGCTGGGCTTTACGCCGCTTTGGGGTCCCCTCTTGAAACACCTATCCGAAAATTCGAAGCTATTGTATGCAGGAAACTAACTATGCTGTGTAGGAAACTATGTAGGAAACTATGCAGGAAACTGCAGGAAACTATGCTATGCAAACTGGAAACATCGCGAACAATCAAGTCTGTGAAAGCCAAACTCGTGAAAGTCAATGACCAACTGTGTTACTGAATAAGAGAAATTTTCGCCTTTCTTTGTTACATCATAAGACACGTCACCACAATAACGAACGCAGACAAACGATGGACAAGTACATGGGTGAATACCTGACAGCCTGCTGCCCTTGCCCATCGTTCTCCGCGTTCGTCATTATCAAGTAGCAGATCAAACTGGGGAAGTTGCAGTGAAACCGAGCACGAGTCCATCTATAACATAAAAAATGAAATGAAAAGCGTTATATTCAACGCAACGGCTGTGTTTCCATTTCTTCTGCATTTTCCTCTAAATTCGTTTTTTTAACACACACAGCAGCGCATAAAGGGTTGTGAAATCATAGCATACCTAATCCCCCTGGGCCCTAGTTCATCCTGAATTCGCACAATCCACACAGAAAGCCTCGAGTCGTTTGCACTTCACTGAAACCATGCAGGTAAACTGAAACCAGGCGCGCCGAAGGAAATATCGGAGAAACTTCGTTTATGGGGGAACTACATGCTTGATTCATCCTGTCGGTGCAATACATTTTGCAGTCTGACAGCTTTTTGCGTTTCATCTAGTTTGAATCGAACGCTAACGAAACACGTGTTGAACATGCAATACGACTGTAATAACAGTAATAGGAAAACTACACATGCATGGGGAGGTATGCTCTTGCGTTGAGCAAAAGTTCACAAATTTAACTGTATGTACAATATTTCTTGCTAGAGAATTATTATCTTTTGGTTTCTCTTTGGTACCGAAATACAGCACAGCACGTGCTCAGGAGAGGAAAAGAGATACAGCACAGCACGTGCTCAGGAGTGTCTCTTGGCCTAAGTACATATGTATCCTATTCTCGTGTGTCTTAAAGAGTGCGAGAGAAAGGGATGATAGAAAAACAGGGGATGGGCAGGAATAGGCTTGAACGACACTTTGATACATGGGCTAATCCAGGGAAACTAGGCTCATCCGTTCAAAACGTTAATTAACAAATATTCAATAATTAAAGGGGTCGCGACACTTTGATGGTTGATTGCATCACGCACGCATTGTTTTGCACGCCAGAGTGCTGATGAACAAAGTAATGTTTCTTCCATGTGTCCTACTTGGCGAAGTAAAAACACTTGAGTACACTTCCGCGTCGAGCTCTGACGTCAGAGGAGCGAGAGCCTCAGCCATACCGATTGGTTCTCCCAAGCACGTGATCTCTCCCGCGACCCCTCGCTGGAGAAGCTGCTCGCCGTGATGTCGTCGCCGGATAAGTTTCGGTATTCGCGGTGCTGCGAAGTGTCGCGAGCCCTTTAACTTTCGTGGCTATCAATACGCCTAGAGACGACTCTTGTCACGCCTGGCACCTACAATCTGCACAGTGATTGCGATATCCCTAGTATACTTTCGGGTTTAGGGTATAGCTAGTTACGGCTTTCGCATTTTTCACCACACCGCGCTCTATTCGGTCGTCAGCTTGCGCAAGCTGCTGCACTCTTAAAAATGAGTTTCACCACATAGCACGCTCCTAGCCAACCATCATCCCGGATGACAACGTTCTCACCCCTGATTTGTTGAAAACGGGAGGCGGAGCCTATTTTGTGACACTTATGCAGTTCATAATTGTCACAAAAATGGCGTACGCCTCCCGTTTCCAGCAAATCCAGCAAGGGGAGAGAACGATATCAATCGAGATGATGGTTGGCTAGGAGCGTGCTATGCGGTGAAGTTCTGTTTTAAGAGTGTGGGAGGATGTAGAACACTCTCACGAGCCAATACACGACCAAGGTAAAGTAAGTGTAGCTAGAAGTGTGTAGGCCCCGTAGTCATATGTTCCAGACACGGCTTCAAGCTGACGAGATCTATAGTCAATGCATTCCATGGGCGTCCCCAGAGTAGAGCACAGAGCTCAAAGATCACCTGTGGAAATTTCGCGCGCTGTGTTCACAGGTACTCACGATAACCCGAATCTTATCCACCGAATCTTCTGCATATCAGAGGTTTCGACTGCCGTTATCTATAGTGGCTATTGGTTGAACGCTTTGCACCCCCACCCCACCCCATCCCATCCCCATTCCTTGTGGCTGCGCGCTCTCTACACTCTTAAAAATGAGTTTCACCACATGGCACGCTCCTAGCCAACCATCTTCTTGAATGACATCGTTCTTTTGCCTGATATGCTGAAAACGGGGGGCGTACGCCATTTTTGTGATATTATGCAGTTCATAATTGCCACAAAAATGGCGCACGCCCCCGTTTTCATCACATCAAGGGACAGAACGCTGTCATTCGCGATGATATGATTGGCTGGAGCGTGCCATGCGGTGAAGCTCTGTTTTTAAAGTGTATAGCATCGCTGGAAGGCACTAGGCATCAGTGGATAGTTACACGAGGAAAACGTCATAGAACGGAACACTGGGGGCGGGGGTACAACACATGAGTCCTCTTTATTCTGTTCTCAGTCTCAACGGTACCGACTTCGAATCGAAGCGCTATGAAGCGGTGATCGGATCGGATACACCTTCCGTTTCCGCATCTCCTCTTCACTAGCTAATCACACGCATTATGTCGCATAAAATCATGCAACCACGTTCATTAAAACATGGAAAACGATATAGAATTGTTATCAAGTGTAATGAACAGACGAACATGTTTTCTGGGGAGTCCCTCACTGCAAAGAATTCAGTGCAGAAGTGTCGTTCACGCGCTTGCTTCTTTTGTATCTTTTATCTGCACTTCAGAAAAGTGACGCTAGACCTGGCCGCCAGACAACGAAGTAACTCACGTTTCTTGAGTACATTTCTGCGTTGAGTAGATTGTTGACAGACAGCCCGGACGTGTTGATGGAGTCATCGTAGCTAGGCCTTCGACAACTGATCCGATCACGTTCGTTCTGGACCGCTGAAAACCCGAGGGACACTATATGCACTCTTTGTATGAATAAAATTCAAAAGATCCGCAGTAATTTTTCACACTGTCTGCTTTGAAGAGACTCAGCATCTCATTAGAGCGCCTTCGAGTGCTAGAATCGCTCACTGTGAACTCAATTTATTTTCATATGGCCGCAAGCAACCCGGCATAATCCGAAATTCGTAAAAATGAGTGACTGATAGGCTTCATCACCATCACACACGCATGAACTGCTATAATATGTTAGTTGGTCATTTGGCTTCACACGGCATTCCATGTTTTCGCGCCTCACGCAAGCGATTTTTAGGGTCACCGGTCCGTCACAACAAGAGGAAGCACCTCGTTCACCGTTACCAGAAGTACGCCGTCGGCCGGGTGTGAGTAAACAGAACTATAAAACGAACTGCGAAGAGTAAGACCATGACGAGAGGCGCCGCAAAACATTGTAACTCTAGTCTCCCATTCATCAGGAGCCCTTTCTACACTGCTCAAAATAGGGTCGTCCAAAGTTCGCCCCTACTGTTTATTGAGTCGACGGAAAACTCTTGCGTCCCTTCCACCTCGCCTCAGTGAACACCGTTTCTATCCTGCGTGTTTGCCGGCGCTCAAGGTCAATGGACGTCTGAGGTCTTCACATAGGCATCCGCCCAGAACTGGACCACGGTGGCGTAAACCCCGCCCGAGTACCGCTTCCGGTTCCCATTTCCACCCCTTCCTACCGAGACAGGCTGCGGAACGCTTTTCTTTGCTCGCTACGCTTCTACTAGAGACGTTACGACGTACGAAAGTGTACCGTCTGGAGGGATGTGGCAAGAGCTAGTTGCAGACGTCTCGAAAAAAAGACAAAGAACCTGGAAAGTGTTGTTTGTGAGGAAAGCTGAGTTGTCAAGAAATGGAACACGTCATTCTTGCTTTCGTATATCGCTTACCTTCCTTCTTCATGCCCGCTCGGAAGCACTTTTTGAGGCGACAATAACGGCATTGGTTGCGCTTGTCCTTGTCGACGACACAACTACGGTTGAATCGACAAGAGTAGACGTGGTTCTTGCGCACGCTTCTGCGGAAGAAGCCTTTGCAGCCATCACAACTGGCAGCTCCATAGTGCTTGCCAGTAGCTCTGTCTCCGCAGATTGCACAGTACTGGTTAATCACGGCACCCACTCCTTGCTGGCAGCCACTGCTGCCGCTGTGATAAGCCAGCTCTGGATCTGGAACAACAATGAGGTAACAAAGATATAACAGGTGATGGTTACCCCTCACAACATCATCATGGACACTGTGCATGTCCTGTCGGCGCCATCAGCAGCGGCGGCAGCAACTCCAGGCCACCTTAGCTCGACTGGATGATGCAGCCCTTTTCATGCAGTGAAGGTCGTGGGTCCTTGGCCCCGCGACCAAGCAATTCCAAGCCCTACAGCCGTTCGTGCATTTTTTTACAGACACTGATCTGGTGGATGTGCTGTGACTGTGATTCCACTGTGGCAAACATGTGACGTATGTGACACGCGACCACTGTTTTCCTTTCATTTTCACCCGGTAACTATCATTTTCTTCACTTCACCGGGTATTTAATTCAACTGGAGTAGCCGGCTCTCTTCATGAGCGCCACATTCTCCATGTTATTTTCATTACACCAAACCAAACCAACCACCATCATTGTTTCATTGAGTTTATATTGAGGTAAGAATCAAGTCCTTCCACGCCTGAAGCTAATCACCTCACGCACTGTACGGGAATATCGAGTAGTTAAAAAAAATATCAGTGGCACAAAATCAGGTGCTGCTCACTTGGTAGCTATTTTGCAGTACGGGGTGAATTAGTAAACATGATTATGCTATTGTTATTAACTTTGTTATCACGAAGATCGGGGGATATATTTATGAGAAGAAAAACAAAATGAATAAAGGCGAAAGGTCAGCCAAACGGAGTGTCGACGTACTACTCCGCAAACACATAATCAGAAAATAAACGAAAAATAAAAAGAAATAAAGAAGGACGAAGAGATTAAATATTTAAAAAAAAGATCAGAGGTAATGTGCATGAGGATGAGGTGTGAGGGTGGGGCACTGACGATATGACACACAAGACTTGAATCCACAGGCTGTGCATGAGACCTGTGTCGCTGAGGAAGGCAAGATTTGCCTTGGTCACAGACCGATGTGCCAGAAGATGGGTCTTTTAGTCGACAAGGGCTTACTGCATGCTTACTATGCCAATGATTACCCGTATGTCACATCTGAAGAAAATCCTCGGGTTTTAGGAAGAACTTCGCTCCCTGCTGCAGCATGTAGGTCTCTATGTCCAACTGAAACTCAGTAAAGTGTACTGAATAATAGGCTACAGCTTCGTTGTCAAGATACCAGCGACGTGGTTGAAAGGGTACAGCGCCTGCTCGTTAGGGGTAGGTCGAAGGTCGTACTAACGACTGAGAAGTAGTGCGATCGAATCCTACCACCTCTCTGTGGTTTTGTGTCTGAGGTTTCCTTGGATTGTCCAACGGAGTTTTCACAGACATGTTCGCACAAGTCTGTCTAGACTGCATATTGACCCTTCCTTTCCTGCATGCTCTTCGTTTCCCATCCGTTCACGCCTGTACATGGCTACCAGACACAGTTGTTTCGCGGTGCTAGTACGAGATTAGCACCGCCAAGGAAATTGAATAATACGGAATTTAAAAATATATGGAGATGTAATAAACGCCTAATCCACGTGGGTAATTGTTTTTCACTAAGTTCGTAATTAGTTATCTCTGACTGGACAAACGTGAGGAATGAATATCATGAAGTGGAACAACGCACAGAAAATGTTCAAATAACTCGAGCCCTTCACTTTTCGATCTGCCCAATGTGATTCCGGTTATCACAACGCTGACTGAATTAGTTGCGACGTAAGAATGATGGGATCAGATATACCTACAGCGTACTGTGTGTTACGAGGTAAGTCACCACCTCCTAGATAACAGAAAGGCCTCAGTACTCTTTCGATAACGCCACGCACCTGGCCCGACTGCCATACATTTTCAATGAGGGATTAATTGATTGATTGATTTGTAAAACAAAGAACTATAAGGGAGCTTTTCTCTTCTTCGCTTTTTCGGTGATGCAACATCTATATATCACCAACAGCGATAGTAGGGCCACGTGCGTGACGTCAATTGAAAGAGTGCTGAGGCCTCGTGTTGTCTAGGTGGTGTTGGATAAGTCCAAGTCATGAGTGATATCGCGCAGTAGATTCTGAAGAAATCTCAACCCAAGCAGCACAATGTACTGAAAGTCGAGTGCAATAGGGGTGGACGGTATGTGTCTTATCAATGTTCTTTAGTTTCATCAGTCTGTTCAAAGCCTTCCACCTACCCGTCCACCCCTATTGCACTCGACTTTCAGTACATTTTGCTGCTTGGGATGTGTCTTATCAACGTTCTGTAGATTCACGAGTCTGTTCAAGGCCGTTCACCTACCCGTCCACCCCTATTGCACTCGACTTTCAGTACATTGTGCTGCTTGGGAAATTGCTGGATTTCGGAGGAACGTAAAAACAGAATTTGTATTCAGTGAATTTTTATTCCAATAGGAATTCTTCGGCCTGTGTCACCACTTATCTTTTCCATTAGAGTATGTTATCACGTGCACAAAAGTGTCATTTTGACGGTTGTTATCTGACATACGATTGTGACAGACAACTGTTATCTGACATACTTGTTGTTTTGACTTGGTGGGATGGCATTGCGCTTGTGCACATGATTGTGCGGGGTTTTTCTATCAGTCTGTATGCGCGTATTCCTTTTGTAGTATGTACCAACTAGCCCAAATTTCTGCACTTCCTAGTGAAAACAGAGAAGGTTCCACATACAAGAATAAAGAAAGAACTTCCCCTCGTGTGAGGAAAGATTAACAATATTACCCATTATCTTTCACGGCCAAAGAAAAACACCAGCGCTTAACAAACTATACATCACTCAACACTACTCACTTTGGCGTCCCCTCCCCTTTATTTTCTCAGTTCATTCATTCAGCTTCGCCTCGATTGATAAGTCAAATGCGGCAAAGTTTTATTGTATAGTTTTACATTTTACGTAGTGGAGCATTTGGAGCTCTAAACAGAGCTCCGACCTGTCACCTCTTCGCGCTCACCATTAATTCATCCTCACAAATAACCTCTTTGAACCCACCTATTATGTCAATACGCATTGCAAACTTAGCCCTTTAATAAGAATTCTGGTTGAGTTCAACAACTTTAGTCGTCAACATAGTATCGATATCTGTGCTCATACTCGAATGTTTCTGACCACCCTTACAGAGGTTACTCAGGGCCGGCTCATTTCATGATTACTATTGTTTGCTCTTGTTGCTACTCATTTTTGTATACTGTGTATGCTGCGTATATTGAATATTATTGTTCGCCTTCTTTTCTTTTCTTTCGTTGGCATCTTTTTTTTCTGTTTTCATTGTTTTTAGTGATGAAGTGTACACTGTTATCCAAGCCTTTACCGGCTGTTCACGGGCACCTCAAAAATAAATAAATTGAAATTGAAGTGGGGCATATAGGGTCCTGCGACCACTGCGGGGAAGCATCCCATGTCATTAACACTTTTCCTTCGTTCATTTATTATTATTGTTGTTCTTGTATTTGATACAGTTCTCTTATATCGTCTGACGAAACGATGATCCATCCAATCATGCACAACGCACCGAACGTCCCCCATTCCATAACGCGCAGTTTTCCCAGAGCGTTCCTCCAAGAGTGCAAATGCTGCACTGCTTCACACAGTACATCAGCGTCCTGTCACTATATGATAATCGAAGGAACCTGTACTTACTCGTTTACGCACAATAACTTTTGTCTTATTTTCCTTCGCAACAACAACAACAACAGATAACTTAATGACGATGGGTGGGAAGATTCGCCACATGAGGTGCGGCCCACTACCCCAAGACACAATGGACGGAATGAGATGCCCTTCGCAACCACAAGTGCAAGTGCGAAATATTACATCCATATGTAACGTTCTACTGCGATTCTGAAATACTTCTCGGGATAGTGTATAGACCAATATTTCAATTCATTATAAAACAGGAAATATTTTTCTTCGTTGCTTCACAGGTGAGGCATACACAGGAATGAAATGATCCGAGAATGCAGACTGTACGACAGACGGCTACGTGGTGCGAGCCTGCCAGACATTTGGAAGCCCCCTCACCAAGGCGTCCAGGTGGTACACGATGCGCCGGCGACGTTGAAGTTTCACGTGCGGATGTAAACGGATCTTCCCTTCTGCGTATTCTGGGCACAAAGAGGAGGAAGCCCCGGTTTAAGCAGGCTCAAGTGACTGCATATCGAGACGTAAGATCCACACAAAGCGCTATCGCACTTCTTGTCCACCTGTGATATAGGCGCAGATCAAAATGTTCCAATTGTGCCCGATTAGCACTGTGCGGCCGGAACATGCGAGAGAATTGGAGAGAAAATTATTTTGCTCTTAGAAAGAAAACGAAAGATAGAAACGTTGACTTCCGTACTACTTTCCTTGACTGAAAATGGGCCAAATACCAGTTCTTGTTCGGTGTTTATCATGGCCATGTCCCGTTCCAAGTGGCATCAATCAATAGTCCTCTTTCATGCCCATCGCCTGTAGCACGGATGTTTTAAAGCAACCACGAAGAAAGATTGACTGAAAGTTTACTGGCAATTTGAAATACGTGCACACTAACAAAATATCTGATTAGATTTGAACAGCGTGAATGAAGCAGCCGCGTGAAACGGATATTACTTGGCTGTTGACGTTCGGTAGGGGTTGTTCACTTCCAGATGTCCAAAGGGGGCGTTCCCACACCACCGTATGTTTGCCAATAGAGCTTGGCTTTTTGTCTTCTTTCAATATACATATATTGTAGTCACATTTGCCATAGCACAATATGTCGTGTCAACGGAACAAGAAGCGCGACGCCCTCCCTAACGTTCACCATCATGCCGCCGTGCAAGGGGACAATTTTTATGCAAAATCCTTCAAGCACGCACTTGCCGTAAATGAACTTTTCTTGGATCCGGAGGCTGTTCCAGTATCCATGGCGCAATAATGGCGTTTCTCTACTGGCATCGGAAACGAGAAGCCTTTACCGGGCTACTGGCAAAGTGACTGATAGGAGCCTAGAGATAAGGGGGCCAGTGCTACATCGGCAGACTGTGCAGAGATCCTAAGTGGCTACTACCCTATACGGCAGGTGCACAGTATCGTATGGTTCTGGTGTCTCAGACGTGAGGCGGTGAGTTGCACGACCAACGGTATAAACAACAATAGATGGTGACGATGAGATGGCGAAGATATGGACCGGCAACGACAGCAGGTTTTTCTCCGACAACATGCCATCCACATGCACACGGTGCCAGTTACGACCCAAGCAATTGAAGATAGAGAACAGAACAACGTACAAGGGCGAACATTAGTTTAGTTAATAAAAGAAGCCCCAAAGGGTAAGAATTATAAGTTGCATTGGAGAGGTTAAGGTTTGAGCGCATTTCAATTCAGAGGTCGAAGTTGTAGTAAAGGCATAAGAAATTATGGTGTTCAGCTAAGGCCAAGAAGTGTGCCCATAGGAACTACAGCAAGGATTGCAGGACATTTCGGGGAAAGAAGAAATGGCTTTTGTGCGTCTAGGCAACAGACTGAGATGGAGCAATATTGATGTAAAAAATTATCTGAAGTCTCTCCTGACTCTCCATCAGGGTCTCAGGAAGTGAGTGCCAGTGAAGAGGATGGTGTTGATCCAAGTGAGAGGCTGTCGTGCGCGGTGACAGCGGGGTTCACAAGAGACATGCATAGCTGGTTGGTCTGAAAAAGAAAAAAATATGGAGAGGTTGGCCCAACTGTACATTGGGCCGACTACTCCAGTACGCTTAGGTGGGCGAGGTGTCGCTGCCAGGTTTCTAAAACGATGTTTGTTCCACCAGAGTCCTAAGAAAGGAAATCACATATGCGGCTTGCCAGTCACCGAGGTCTCTCTTGATATTAAGAGGGCCATTGTCGTGTCTGGCCAATGCATTTCGTAGCACTTGACGACTTGCTGCGAATCACTCGCACCCGAGTGGTATGTGCTCAGTCCACGCTGCATTGAATGCAGTTTGGAGAGGGAACTATCCCGATACGGTGTAGGAAGACGTGTTCAGCCGGAATCATGTGGAGTAATGATCCCAGTGGTCTGAGCGTCGTTGAAGGTATTCGATAGGTGAAGTGGGGACCTATACCCTGTGGAACAGTGTCGTCGGTTCCCTCAGAGCGGATAACCGGCTGACGGATGAAGAGTAAGTGGTGCTGTCGATGGAAAGACAGGTCAGTTGGGGGTCCATGTGTAAAGCACAATATTGAAGGAATTGAGTTTAAGGACGAACTGGACGAATACCCAGGAGCCACAAGACAGTAGGGCGCTGGTGTAGTAGCGCTGGCAATAGGAAACGGAAAATAACAGAGAGAGAATGGTCGTGAAAAGGATTGCTGATCCTTGAGTGATGTATACATGTGGGAGAGTACGGTACTCGTTAAATACTTTGATAATGGTACTAAAAGTAACAGTTCGGTTGATGGTAACGTGTGTGCAAGCGAGAGCAGACAAGGATGACTGCACAGTGAAAAGATTGTGGATGCGGACTGGTGGACGTTTGTGGAATGCGTTAGGCACGACTATGCTGAGGGCGGTGGAGAAAGTGGGCACGAAAAGGGTACTTCAGGCATCAGACCAGGGGTGGATCGAGACCCTCAATTTGTGTGGGGGGGTGGGGTGGGGGTTCAACTAATGTTTAACCTAATGCTTCAAGGGGGCGATCGCCCAACCGCCCCTTCCCCTACATCTGCCACTGCATCAGACACTACACTAAATTCGGGCGTTGTGGCTGTAGTAAATGAGGTCAAATAACTTCCATAATTAAACCCCGGCGTAAGATTGGGGGAAAACGGAACTACGCGGACACAATTTGTCCGTATCGTTTCGTTTTCCTCCAATCTGAGGGTTTTAATTATGGAGGTACGTGCACACCAGCCCATGTGCTTCTGTTGTTGTTGTTTTATCTATGAGGTCAAATAAGCCAGCTGTGTGCGGGACTTTTCGTTGGATCGAGAAATGGAACTAGGCGAAAACGAAAATAATAGTAAGGAATGATATATAGATGTATATTTTGTTTGTAGTTGAATTCACACAATGGGTGTAATGAGCCATGCCCGCACGATTGAATGTGCGAGAGCGTTGGCCAGAGGTGTAGAGGAAAGGGGAAAGACTCCCACAGCAGAATCGAGAGAAAAGTGCAGCTTGGTTACACAACAGCTAAGGAGCATTAGTTGCTTCAACATCACATAGACGTCGATCAAAGGAGACAAATGAAGAAAGGAGGAGGGCACGCACCGAGGTGCTCGAGCGCCTCAGCTCCAGAGCAAGCCATGGTCGTCGTCGACGTGGCCTGTTCTGGGAACGGTTGTCTCGCTCACATCATACACTCTAAGAAAAAAAAAAGGTAGAATTTGCTACCCAAGCTGGTAGAACGACAGTACTTCTACCATTTCAGGCCAATCCACGCGCGCCTTCTCCTCCGCGGGTATATATAAGCGGCGGCGTCCCTTTCTCTTGCTCCTCTCTCTCACGTTTGCTCTAAGAAAAAAAAAAAGTGTAGAATTTCCTACCCAAGCTGGTAGAACGACAGTTTCTACTCTACAGTTATACCCAAAAGGTAAAATTGGTTTGAGTAGAAATGTGGTTGTAATGCAGCTCTATACCGAGCTGGGTAGAAAATTCTACCTTTTTTTCTTTCAGTGTAGGTCCGCAAAACTTGATTATTTCGTATCGATGTTTTTCGGTGTGTTCTGCAGGGCATGGAAACTTGACCCAGGTGTACGTAAAGCACAGAGCCAGAGAGTCTGCCGAATGTCCGTTCAACATATCCGTTGTAGTTGAACTTGAAGGTCATGAAGAACCATGTGAAAATGTTCATAAGCTCGCTTTTTCGTTCGCGTTCCTGCTCACTATCGTTTTTCCTCTCACTTAAAGGGGCACTAAGGTGCAAAAATTTCTTCTCGTGGAATGAAAGATACCGTTACCTTGACAGTAATAAAAAAGGGATGGGATTTATCCGTTGCGTCCTTCGTGATTGGCGCGCAAAAGAAACACATTTACGCTTTCCATCTAAGTGACCCATCAAGAACAGCAGCTCTTTTGAGTTTTTAATGTCTCTGCTGTCAAGGAAACGTTGACGAAATAAAACTTTACAAGAGTCCTCCATGAAGAGAGCCTTGTGGAAGTTCTTTTTTGTGGAATCAGTGCAGGGACACCTCCTGTATAGACTGTAGATTTTCTTGCTGTTTGACTTGCAGACCGTGAACTGCTGTGAAACGTTTGTATTTGTCCAATCTCTGACGGGATCTCTGAAAGTGCTCCCCCACCATCATCCCCTCATCCGTTCCCAATGTGCAATAGGGCAGTGTACCGCCTCAGCGGCGGTGACCCGCCCACCTCATCATCATCATCCAATGTATATGTGTGCAAATATTAACAATGCTCGTTCTCTATACTATATCTCGTTTTTCTTGTTTTTGTTTTTTTGTAGAAGAACGAAATCAAGTTAACCATTTTGCGGGTGACATTGAAGAACGCCACATACAATTTTTTCGAGCTTTTCACGCATCCTTTCTTGGTAGTAAGCGACACGACGGGAAAGCACATTTAAAGCACATCATCTCCATATTTTTCTTTTTGTTACCAACCAACCAACCACATTTAAAGTTATTAATGATATTAGTGCCAATGCACCATTTCTCGCTGTGCCGTCGAACGAACACGTCGGATTTAACCTTTTGGGACCGAGAGGTTTTAAATTTTTATTTGAATGTTATTTCTCTGAATCTTCCTGGTGCATGCCTTGCGTAAACCTTTGCAAGTATTCCGCGAGAAACATATCCACGTTTTGTGCTCGAGCCCAAAAGTATTAGAGGCGATTGTTTAGTTTCGTGCTCAACGTATATTTCTCCCGAACGAAAACATGTGAGTTCCTGCTGCCGACAAACAACGTACCTTGTAAGTGATTAGATTGCATTGCAAAGAATAATCCGAACAGAGCGATGGTGCTTGTTATATCGAACTGAATATAGTTTCTCGGAGCTGAGGAACTGACCTGAACGATCGTGTTTGTCCATAAATGTAGCCTGCCTCGGCTAATTCCCGTTGTTTACGTTGGATTCGTACATATTGGTATCTTGCACGGCGAAAATTGCACACTGGAAATTCAACGCTTGCGCAAGTTTCCCTCTGTCCGCTGTGCACTGCCACTTGCTGCCGCCATTGGAGATTAGTGTCAGCGGCCAACACTAATGTGCTGCTGACACTAATCTCCAATGGCGGCAGCAAGTGGCGTTCCACAATAGTGGCGGCCAACACTAATGTGCTGACAGCTGGTCACACCAGAGCGACCTACGTTTCCATTTTTTTCTTTCTACTTCTATTCTATTCTACTAATGTGCTGAGCACCTTGTGTGTATTGTCATCAAATATAGGCACCGTATGACCATAGAACATCGCTGGGTTCGAGAGTTCGCACGGTTTCAGTGCTATAATCGTCATAAGACCTCAGTATAAGCTTCGGCGATTTCTACGGTACATTCAATATCCGAAATTCGGTTATATTTGCACCTATAATAAAATTTCGGGTAGCAGGCTGTTTTGGAGCAGTGGATGTCAACAACCGCAACAACCGTTTGGACGTGTAATGCAAGCCAAATTGCTCGCATATATACAGGAGCACAACCTCATTTGCTTTAGGTTTCAGACTGGACGGAAAAAATAGAAATTGCTGTTATGAATGACAGTTGTGTCATTGCTACCATTTGTATGATTACTATATCTTTCGCGGCCATCTAACCGCAAGTACGATATGACAAGAAGTGATTGCAAGGCCGGCCTGCGAGGGATGATTGCATGATAAAATTCACGTTCACACGAATAAGACGCTGGTGTAGCCGAATGATGGATGAAAGTAACGTTTGAGCAGCGAGTGTCTCATAAACGTGACTCGATCGCCTATATCTTTGTTTTGCCAAGCAACTGAGCACAGAAACGATGACCAATATGGTATTCCGCAGGTGACTTTAATACACACATTCCATTACTGTCGCTCTCTCTATATGTACAGTTACTACCCAACAACTAAAAACCGCATGGTATGCTTGCTCGAAGCATCAACAGTGATTCCCTCACGCAATCTTCATGTGCAGATATTGCAAGTCCGGTTAACAATTGCAAAAGTAATGCCGTCTTTATTCTAGTTCTGCGACATAAAAGTAAAAGAAAAATTATACAGCGATCAGCTGAACCGCTGCGGGCATTTGGAAGAAGTGACGTAACATGGCATGGTTCATGCTTGCAGGATTAATATCAGCAAAAAAAAAAAAAATACTTACTGATACCTAAACCGTAAGCAACATTTCTGGCATGACAGGGGGTAGCTTCGGTGTTATAGACAGTAAGCTGTACCGCCAACTTTGACGCAATGCAGCATAAAACTTCCACTGTCAACAGTCCTGGAGCCTCGCGAAGGACGTCTTCCTACTAATGCGTCCACGGTAGGATGGCCTCTCACAGAGTTAGTGCTGTTCGTGCTCAAGACAACACTACACTTTAAATGAGCCATTTCAAAGCAGCAGCAATCCTCTGTTTGCGGCCGCTTTGGAATTATCCGCGAGCCTTCTTACCGTTTTCTTTGGCGAGCCGTTTGAGCGACGAACCCCAACGGCCCGGGGACGATTCGCTGGAACCGTCGCTGCTTTGCTGTTCGTTGGCAATACGTAAAGCGTCCTGTTCGAGAGGCGATCCATGAGACATGGGCTGAAGTGTACCATACTCCGGCGGAAAAAGGGTCGCTCCGTCGTACGCGTAGTTCTCGAAACGGCATGAGTTCATGATGTCCCAACTGATGGCTCCGATGCGAAGCCCTTTGGAATTCACTCCCCGTGAGTCATTGGTCCGACAACCGAACACTATCT